>NC_083595.1:51814681-52414681 GCF_027579695.1 Neoarius graeffei | reverse complement strand
GAAACCCTGACAGGGGCATAATGCCCCCGACAACATAGCTCCTAGGATCATTCAAGCACACAAATCCCTCCACCACAATAAGGTGGCAGTTCTAGGAGGGGTCCATATGTTGTGGAAGTGCTATTTCTCCTATGTCTTTTATTATTATTATTATTATTATTATTATTATTATTTGTAATTTATTAAGGTTTTTTTTTTTTTGTATTATATAATCTACCTTTTCACCGCTCTTGGCAACTTTTGCATGTTTGCCTGTATGTTGGGTGCACTGTAAATAAAACACTTTGCACTAAAGTGCTATTTGTGGCGGAGCCAGTTTGTGAACCTGGACCTGGTGATTTGGCCTGTTTTACCACAGTCCCCCTCTCTTTTTTTTTTTTTTTTTTTTTTTTTTTTTCTCTTCCGACTGAGCTTAGCTTTGAGATCCCTGACACTGATTTTCCTGTTGTGCAATAATAAATACAAAATACAATCTTGGCTTATTTTACAGAGGACTATTGTTTTTGTTCACGTGGGTTCGGGAAGGAGTAGTGACGGCAGGTTGAAGCACCTTTTTGTCAGTTGAAAGTCTTGCAACTTTCTGGGTAGCATCGATACAGGAAGGTCTCTTGGATGCTGCCTTTAAAACCTCTCCCTTTCGCTTTGACTTACAGTGGCATGCAAAAGTTTGGGCACCCTTACTGAAAATGTCTGTTACTGTGAATAGTTAAGTGAGCAGAAGATGAACTGATCACCAAAAGGCATAAAGGTAAAGACGGGACATTTCTTTTCAGTGTTTTATGCGAGATTTGTGTATTTTTGTTTTGTACAATTGAAGAGAAAGAAAAGGAACACCATGTGGAAGTTTGGGCACCCCAATACATTTGAGTTCTCAGGTAACTTTTTTACCAAGGTTCCAGACCTTAATTAGCTTATTGAGCTGTGGCTTGTTCAAATTCTTCGTTAGGAAAGGTCAGATGATGCAGATTTCAAAGCTGTATAAATTCTCTGACTCCTCAAACTTGTCCCTAAAATCAACAGCTATGGGCTCCTCTAAGCAACTCCCTCGCATTCTGAATAATAAAATAATTGACGCTCACAAAGCAGGAGAAGGCTACAAGAACATAGCAAAGTGTTTTCAGGTAGCCGTTTCCTCAGATGGTAATGTTATTAAGAAATGGCAGTTAACAGAAACAGTGGAGATCAAGGTGAGGTCTGGAAGATGAAGAAAACTTTCTGAAAGAACTGCTCGTTGGATTGCTAGAAAGGCAATTAAAAACCTCTGTTTGACTGCAAAAGACCTTCAGAAAGGTTTAGCAGACCCTGGAGTGGTGGTGCACGGTTCTACTATGCAGCGACACCTGAACAAGTATGACCTTCATGAGAGAGTCATCAGAAGAAAACCTTTCCTGCGTCCAAGCCACAAAATTCAGTGTCTGAAGTTTGCAAATGAGCATCTAAATAAGCCTGATGCATTTTGGAAACGAGTCCTGTGGACTGATGAAATCAAAATAGAACTTTTTGGCCACAATGTGCAAAGGTATGTTTGGAGAAAAAAGGTGCCAAATTCCAGGAAAAGAACACCTCTCTGACTCTGAAGCATGGGTGTGGATCGATCATGCTTTGGGGTTGTGTTGCAGCCAGTGGCACAGGGCACATTTCATTGGTCGAGGGAAGCATGGATTCGAATAAATACCAGCAAATTCTGGAAGCAGACATCACACCATCTGTAAAAAAGTTGAAGTTAAAAAGAGGACGGGTCCTACAATAAGACGATGATCCAAAACACACCTCAAAATCTACAGTGGAATACCTCAAGAGGCACAAGCTGAAGGTT
Source organism: Neoarius graeffei (assembly GCF_027579695.1). Classification (NCBI taxonomy): domain Eukaryota; kingdom Metazoa; phylum Chordata; class Actinopteri; order Siluriformes; family Ariidae; genus Neoarius; species Neoarius graeffei. Next base: position 52,412,865 of record NC_083595.1, on the reverse strand, counting down.
TTGCCCGAGCCCTCACAGTCCCCTGACCTAAACATCACTGAAAATCTGTGGATAGAACTCAAAAGAGCAGTGCATGCAAGACAGCCCAGGAAACTTGTAGAACTAGAAGCCTTTTGCAAGGACGAATGTGTGAAAATCCCCCAGGTAAGAACTGAAAGATTATTAGCTGGCTACAAAAAGTGTTTACAAGCTGTGATACTTGCCAAAGCGGGTGTTACGAGGTACTAACCATGCAGCGTGCCCAAACTTTTGCTTCAGGTCCTTTTCATTTTTTGGTATTTTACGCCTGTAAATGATGGAAATAAAAATGTAATCTTGTGGAAAAAAAGAAACGTGTCGTCTTTACCTTTATGCCTTTTGGTGATCAGTTCATCTTCTGCTCACTTAACTATTCACAGTAACAGACATTTTCAGCAAGGGTGCCCAAACTTTTGCATGCCACTGTACCTGTACGAGGCAGGCTTTTCCAAACTCGCTGCACTCGAAACAAAACACTGAAATTCTGCTCAGATTGAGGACGACCTGAGGCTGTGCTTATCCAAAATTGAGCTGAGAATTCAACAGCTTTGGAGAACAAAGCAAGCTTGTGTTTCACACTGAGCTGAGACTTGGCATAAAGGCAGGATTTGTAGGAATAATAAAAATAATAATAGTCTTAAATACCTTAACTGTAGCTCTACTGCTACTAAAAAAATAATTAAGAAATCGTTATCTAGCCATCCGTATGACGGATTTGGGCGTCCAAGTCGAACAGTGTGGCGGGGTTTGCAGAAGTTTGAGAACCTGTGCTCTGTAGGAATGTAATATAATATTAGCAATGAGGGAAAACAATTCATATTTTTTCTCTGCATCAGGTTTGCCTGTCATGAGGTTACGCATTAACAAATACGTATTTCTCGTCAACTGTAATAGATCGCTGTCATATTCTATAAAAATTGCATTTGGATTTAAAACTTGGACTTGAAAAAGGGTTAGAATGTTTAAATATTGCTTCGATACACTAATTATATTAATCAGATTTTTATCGTAAACCTCATATCTAGCTCAGTCTCAAGATTTATGGATTCACATAAATATCCACTAATCTTTACACATTAGGACCAAAACCCGAACATACATAGGCTCACTACATACGGCACTGACAAGTCAAGACACATTGGCTTCAATTATCATGAATGCAAATCACAGGTTTATATTAATGTTATTGTTTCTATGGTAACGGTTCATTCACATGGACTTTGTAATAAACGGATTAGAAAACTTATCAATGATGTAACACAAGCTGGTCTAGTGGTTAGCGCATCCACCTCTTGAACAGGAGATCACGAGTGCATGATCTTTCAGTCGGGTCATGAATGAACCCTTCCTTTATTGTCACTGTTTCCAGTGAAATTGACCATCAACCTGTCCTTACAGAGGGGGAACAGGACAGGAAGACAGGGATAAAAGAAACACAGTAGTAACACGAGGAAAGATGAGGAAAAAAAAGAACCCCCCCCCCCACTATGCTCCTATCAGGAGTACAGTGTGGGAGCATTTAAAAAAACCTCCGCACAAGCACACAATAACACAAGTACACTTTAAAACATGGGGCTTGAGGGGGGAAGGAAGGGGCAATCAGGGGTGGGGGGGTAGGACGGGAGGGGAGGAGGTAGAGGTAACCCAGCGCAAGCAAGCAGCCGTCTGCTCCTGCAGCCATGCAAACGGCACTGGTCACGCACCCGCTTGTCACACTGGGGGTGAAAAATGGTGACCGTGGAAAATTGGGGAAGGAATGCAAAGAATGCGAGAGTGTCTCCCAGCAGTGACCTTCTGGGGGAAATGTTGCCCCAGCAACAGCCTTGATCGAGGCCGGTGCTGTTCAGGGAGCCGAATGTCGATAAGATAGAGATTGTTTGTTTGGTCTTTTGAACAGACACAGTCTTTACACATCCACACCGCTCGTCCATATCTGTCCATTTCTGTTCAATTCAATTCCATTTGGTCTCCGAAATACTTATTCCTTGCAAAGCCGAAAGCGTCTCCAAGATGACAACCATGTTGTGGTTCAAGTTCTATAGCCACAGTCTGAGTGCCGACAGCTTTGCCCGCCGCTTTAATCATATCGGGCAGCTTTGTGGGGCTTTGAATAGCTGTCACCGTTGTCTGATTTCCTCGATATACCAGGGCCATGCCTAATCCAATCAGCAAAAGTCTGGTAATCATGGTTCCGAATAGGTAGATATCTCCAATGTCCTCCACAGATGTTCCGGCAGGACAGGTGGGTTCCCCCGAACCCAGAAACTGTCAATTTTGTTAGGAGACCAGTTTATCTAATCCATGCTTTTTTTAGTTTAGAAATTCAATGCGGAGAGAGTCTCTCAAAAAAAATATATATATATATAGGCAGACGAGACGAAACAAAGAGCAGAAGCAGGAAAAAAAGGAGAGGAGAGCAGAGAAATGCGACCGCCTTCCGTGAGAGCACGGAGAAGAAAAAAACCAAGGTCATACCAAGGACCATCATAAAAATGGTACCCACTGCCATCTGGCAAGGCACGCTGCAATACAGATGTGAGTGGGGAATCAGACTCTCATGATGACAAGAGGGCTAGCCGCTCCCCCCACTGTAACCCGAGCTGTATCATAGGTGAGAGGCCGAGGGCTATGGAAACGGAGATTGGCACCACCCAATGCACCTTAAGGGCCTGGTTCGTACTGGGACAGGAAACTGCCTGGGAAGACCAGGGCATGGCGTGGGAAGGACTTTGACTCAATCATTGACATGAAGTTTTCTGTAAGGAGAAACGTATTTATTTTGCATTTAAGGCGGTGTTTGTGCCAGTGTTGGCGCTTGGTAACAGTCAAAGGTAAAGCTGTAACTTGAAGTTTTCCGACATCTTCAGGACAGAGGAGTTTACGCGTTTTGCAGTTGATCGGTAAAATGAGAAGCTGCGTGGGTTTGTTTTATTAACTTCAAGAGAGCGGCTGGTGAAGGAATGGCTGTTTAGAGCTTGTTATAATGTAAATGAGAACAGAAGCAAACTTCTTTTAACAATAAAAAGTTCAGAAATAAGACGTGGAATTATTTAAGAAATTTTTTTAAAAATTGCTGTAATACAAGATGGCTTTAAACATCTGGAAGCATGCGGTTATAGGAAAATAATCAACCGAGTCCCCAAGTGATTTCTCTCTCACATAATACTAATGCACCTACATGTTCTTCCAGGAGTTACGATACTTTTATCACATCAATTAAAATAAACTAAACCGCACCATTAGGTGGCGCTTGAGAGTATAAGAATCGGTATGTATGTTAAATTTAAACAAAAAAAAAAAACCTGTTTACATGAATGCAGCTTTCTTTTGTTGTTGTTGTTTTTCTGTACAGAGCGGACCTTCAGAGTTTTTCTTGCATAACTCTGGTCAGTTAAATTGTATGACTCATCTCTCGTTTCCCTGGTCTTTCTGATTTTCCCCTCACAGATTTGTTTCTCAGCACAGAATCGAATTCAGTATTCGGGTTTGAGACGTGGATCAATACGGTAAGCTTCACCTTGACTTCCATCTTCTCCCATCTTTCCTGTGTCTGAATGCTGTGGTTAAACTCTGACAGGGCCTTTGGTGTTGTAGAGATGTACAGCTCAAATTTCTCAGTTCAGTCCATGAATACAAAATGAGGTCGGAGACGGATACGCAACCTCAGTGGGGTTTCGTTCCACTGCACCAGTGGGGGCATATAAGGGTAAAACACACTGAGAAAATATCTCCGATGTAGGCAAATGTATTAATATATACCTGATATTTTTCACATTATTATTAAACCTGCTTCTAGACATTTTTAATAATTTCCTGTTCTATTGGAAGATAACTTATTTTTAATCCATTTTTAATGAATGTATAGAAATGCTGAAAAATGGCTGAAGTATCTTGTAAAAAGATATTTATTAACATTTAAATACTGAGAGAATTACGTAATAATAATAATAATAGTCTCTTTCCAGACAATTTTAAGAGGTTTAATTTGCTTGCCCCCCTCCCAAGTGTTAATTTATATGAAGTAGCAAAATTACATGGCAGTAAAACAGAATAGTTTGAAGCTTGAGAGAGAAGTCTGAGATGGCACTGATCCGATACCCGGCATCGCAATCAGCCCAATACCAGCAAAAAAAAAAGAATGGTAGATCAGATATTTGATCCTGTAACAAATGGCCAAGCTTGGAATTCCATTTGGATGGGAAATTCATTTCTGGAACGGAGAAAGTTGACATATAAAGAGATGACCATTTTGTTTTGTTAGAATTGATTTTATTATATTTATCCTTTATTTACAAGGTAAGTGATTTTTTTTTTTTCCTGTAAAAGAGTTTAACTGAAATCCTTTTTAAAAATGTTTTCTTTAAAAACGAGAAAACTATCATCTCATACTGAAGGTTTCAGTTTCGGCATTGGAAAAGGAAAAAATTCCATCTCTAACGGCACTGCTAAAAAATAAATATCAGTTGGAAATGTATGTTTTCTCATCTCATCGCTGGATCCTATCCCAGCTGACTACGGGCGAAAGGCGGGGTTCACCCTGGACAAGTCGCCAGGTCATCACAGGGCTGACACATAGACACAGACAACCATTCACACTCACACCTACGCTCAATTTAGAGTCACCAGTTAACCTAACCTGCATGTCTTTGGACTGTGGGGGAAACCGGAGCACCCGGAGGAAACCCACGCGGACACGGGGAGAACATGCAAACTCCGCACAGAAAGGCCCTCGCCGGCCACGGGGCTCGAACCCGGACCTTCTTGCTGTGAGGCGACAGCGCTAACCACTACGCCACCGTGCCGCCCCGTTGCTATTTATTTATTTCTTTGATGGAGGGAGGGAAGCGAAATTCAATTTCAAGCCCTAAATATCTAGAAATAGATATAATAATTTTTATATTTGTTTTAATTCCATAATGATTATTTGATAAATGTATGATATTTTTACTTGGTAAGACTCTGTCAGGATCATGTTTCAGAGTAAACAGGTCTGTGTGTGTGTGTGTGTGTGTTCAGAGTCTGTATTGAACATGAAGGACGGTGGAGGGAGGATGGATGCAAGTTTGGGGCAAAGGACGTTCGGGGTCAACACTGAAACTAAAGAGAATTAAAAAAAAAAGACAAGAAATTAGATTCATGGAGTGCACAGAGAGAGAGAGAGAGAGATAAATGAGTCAAGAGTTGAGAAGAGAGCGTGCAGGAGGGCAGTGTTCGCTCAGCAGTCCTGTAAAGGTCAGTGTGTGTGTGTGTGTGTTTTAAAGGACGGAGCAGTGCTTGCCCTTTTCTGAACTGTCTTGCTCTGCCTGAACCACTGCAGTCTTTCGAGAGAGAGAGAAAGAGACAGACGAGTGTAGTATTAACTCTCCTCTCAGCTGAGCGCTACTCCTGACCCTCATGGTTTCATTTGGAGAGATGAGGATGTGTAGGGAGGCAGCAGGAGAGGTGGAGAAAGGGAGAACACTCAAAAAAAAAAGGACTAAAATGTACTTTCACCTGGTTTTTTTTTTTTTAGTATATTTAGTGTGCATCTTTCACTCATAAACACGTACTAAGACAGTTTTTAAAATGATTCAAGAACGCCACTTTTTATCCATGTACATTTGCACAGTGTCCACACACAGTTTTTGTTCCAACTTACTTTACAGCAGCAATAAAGAAATGGCTCCTGCATCAGCGTCCTTTTTGCCAAAAAGTCAAATTAAAATTCCAGATCTTGCCGTTATATCATGAGTAAGGCTTCTTTCCTGGTAGCAGATGCCTACTAAAGGAACACAGCGAAGAGGAAAAGCACAGTTTCTTTGTGTCTGTGAGTTAAGGAATTGGTAGAAGAGAGAGAATGATGTAGGAAGATGAATATTGCTGGGTATGAGAAGGTTAGAAATGAACATCGCAAGACAGGAAAGATGTAAAGTGCATCAGGATGTGCTGGTATTTCAAAAAAAATTTACACTGTGATGCAGCCTTGAAGCAAAACTCATGAGGGATCGAAGCACCAAAGCAGCTGCTGTATTTACTGGACTGTTTCATAATTGTGGTTCTTTTTAAATAGCACCAACTAACTCCTGCAGGTCCAGTAAATATACACTGGAGTTTCTTCTACCTTATTGTACAGGGACACACCTACAGCCCGACCTGTAGCGCTAATACCATCCATCTATCCATCCGTAACTGTTTATCCTGTACGGGGTCACGGGCAAGCTGGAGCCTATCCCAGCTGACTACGCGTGAGAGGCAGGATCGCCAGGTCATCACAGGGCTGACACATAGACAACCATTCACACTCACATTCACACCTACGCTCAATTTAGAGTCACCAGTTAACCTAACCTGCATGTCTTTGGACTGTGGGGGAAACCGGAACACCCGGAGGAAACCCACGCGGACACGGGGAGAACATGCAAACTCCACACAGAAAGGCCCTCGCCGGCCACGGGGCTCGAACCCGGACCTTCTTGCTGTGAGGCGACAGCGCTAACCACTACACCACCGTGCCGCCCCTGTAGCACGAATGTCGCTTATAAATTTTTATATGTTTAAGAGTCAAATGCGGCTCGGTTCTTATCTTGTCATTTCATTTACTTCAACTTTAATTATTTGACTTAGATTTTGCTGGTTATATTCAGGATTAAATTCATTTTTTAGCACGAACTCTGTCTTACTTTGGGACGTAGACAGTATTTTTCATTCACAATAGAAAGATATTTAAGGGGAAGGGTGGTGGTTTTTTTTTTTTTGTTTGTTTTGTTGTAAACTGGGCACCTCCTGATGGGATCTTCCGTCTGTCAAAAGTGTCCTCTCCGGAAAACCACAAAGATCAGACTCGCTTCAGTTATTACAGTCACCACTGTGTACAAACCTTGCTGCACAGGATGTGAAAATTTGTCCTTAAAATCACTCGAGTTTTTCTCTTGGGCGGCACGGTGGTGTAGTGGTTAGCGCTGTCGCCTCACAGCAAGAAGGTCCGGGTTCGAGCCCCGGGGCCGGCGAGGGCCTTTTTGTGCGGAGTTTGCATGTTCTCCCCGTGTCCGCGTGGGTTTCCTCCGGGTGTTCCGGTTTCCCCCACAGTCCAAAGACATGCAGGTTAGGTTAACTGGTGACTCTAAATTGAGCGTAGGTGTGAATGGTTGTCTGTGTCTGTCAGCCCTGTGATGACCTGGTGACTTGTCCAGGGTGAACCCCGCCTTTCGCCCGTAGTCAGCTGGGATAGGCTCCGGCTTGCCTGCGACCCTGTAGAACAGGATAAAGCGGCTACAGATAATGAGATGAGATGTTTTTCCGCTTTGTATTCCTCCCTCTTGTGGACGATCAGAAAGGTGGTCAATTTTAGAAATGCACTTTACGCCTCTTCTCACCACAGTAACACGACCTGTAGATCTGAAATTCCGTGCAGTTCATTTCCATCTGAAAAGGTCATTTTTGGCAGCAGAGTAACGCACAAATCTGAGGTCTGATTTTTGGACGATTGTGGACCTGAAAAGTTTCCCCTGACTGTGAAACAGCACTACTAGGATTTCTTCTTCTTTTTATGACCTAAAACCGATCATGCAGATTTAGAGGCATGAAGTTTGCTCCTTGGACTTGTAGGCTAGACCAGATTGGACTGATTTGGTGGATTGTAGAGTGTTTTTTACTTTTTGGCCATGAAGATTCTTTAGATGCCTGATTTTATTGGTTTCTAACAAACAAATTGAAGCCTCAAATCATGTACTTTCATGAAGTCGGAACATTTTCTCTGTAAGGTGCCACTTGAGAACTGTTTGAAATGGATGCATGGACCCTGCAGATTGCTGCTGATCGCTGCTTATGGCTCTGTATGTATGTGTGTATTTGCTCACAGTAACTTTTCATTTATTATAGAACAGCACGTTGCAATTTTGTGCGGAGTTTCTCTGCATGTTCTCCCCATGACCATGAGGGTTTCCTCTGGATGAACTAGTTTCTTCCCACCTCGCAAAATATCCCAAGACCGATGTTATTTCACCTTCCTCATCTCTCATGATTTCTGTTATTTATTTTATTTTGCAGGTATTCTGGTACATTTCTGCTCTGATCTGCCCCTGAGTGGTCAGATATTTTATCCCTCCTGATGTGTGAAAGGTACTCAGGAGCGTCATGTGTCAGTAAAGTCCAAAATAATCAGCTTCAGTAAATAAGGGTGCGTGCATGCACACCAGAAATTAAACCTTATGTGTGAATGTTCTTTTCCTCACCAGTATGGAGAGTGTGAGCGTACAGCAATGAGGACGAGGAAGGAAGACAAATAAGGTTATAGGAGAAATGAAAGAATCAAGAAAATGCGGGGAGGGAAAGCAAGGGCAAAGGAGATACGGGCACCATGGAGTTGAATCAGGAAGATTGTGCAAATCAACACGACAGGAGCTGAGAAGAGAAAAAGGGAGAGATGCTGGAGATAATTGGGGCTGCGATTAAAGAGCGGATAGTTAATCTCGAGCCCCATCCACCTCAATCCATCTACAGCAGCCATTTTGGGTCCTGTGTAGTTGCGTGGGTGTTTTTTTTTTTTTTTTTTCTCCTCCTCCCTCGATTAAGCTTTACAAAATAAATGACTGAACACCAGCACAGACACGAGGGCTGCCAACTGTCCTGTAAAACACGGAATCATCCTGTAATTAGAAACTAAGAGCAATGCTCTGTATTAAGCCACTTGATTCAACGTATTTTTGATGATCGATTCCGTGCAAATCTACACGAGACACACATTACAGGTTGCTATTAAAACGAGGCAATCTGCATGAGATGGAAGGAAACCGTACTGCTCTCCCTCAGCCTTTCCGTCATCTTCAGCCCCAGTCCCCAAACAGAGACCAATGAGAAGCGCCGTCAGTGTTGCTATGATACGCCTGACAGCAATGATGTATAATAAAAACTAGACCATGGTCACAGCAAAAAAAAAAAAAAACGACTCCACAGGACTGAGGTTTTTATCGATGGAATTTTGTGGTTACAAACTGTTCGCTATCAAAATTCACAGCAAGTTGCCAAAATATTGGAAGCCACTGTTCTTGCTAAGTGCATGAAATCCTTCGCATGCTGACGAGCGTGGGCAGCAAAAATACAACACAGTACTATGTTCGTGTTTGATGAAAGAAAAAAAGTTGGTGGTGCTCAGACTTTCAGTGTATCATTTCAGCAATGGGCAAGACATGTCTGATCTTACACACACACACACACACACACACACACACACACACACACACACACATGACTGTAAGACCTCAGTAATCCTGGCTCTTCTTGCTGTGGGGTTTTACTGTACTTCATCATGGCCCAGTGGCTTCATTTCCCTTTATCACACTTCATTTTAATTACTTTCTCCTTCCACTCTTGGGCTTTCACACTGCCTTCTACACTACAACACACACACACACACACACACACACACACACACACGGTCTGAGTCTCTTGTGACAGTGTAAATCGAAATGCTTTAACTGTAGACTGTGGGCGAAGCCATTACTGTACTTGCACTAAACAAACAAGCAGGGTCGATATTAGCATTTTAATAGTGCTATTTTCTAGTTACTCTTTTTTTTTTTTTTTTTTTTTTTTTTTAAACTGCAGAGGTGGTGAATGTAGCATGATAATCAAGCAGTATGTAATGAGATGGAGAGTCAGTATTATTCAGAATGCCTGAATACGAATTAAACGCACACCATGTACTGACAGTAAAGCATCAGATTATGATGTTACCGTGCAAACGTCTCCGGCATCCTGTGTCATGTGGTATGGGTTTTTTTTTTTTTTTTTTTTAAATAAATCTTTAAGTACAAAATTTTGTCATGGATTTTTGTGATTTCTACATTACTGAGTCAGTACAATGCAATTCAATTCAATGCCTTTATTGTCATTTATACGTCAAGTACAACGAAATTATGCTGCTACTCCAACTCAGTGCTCAATACGATCATCTCATCTCATTATCTGTAGCCGCTTTATCCTGTTCTACAGGGTCTCAGGCAAGCTGGAGCCTATCCCAGCTGACTACGGGTGAAAGGCGGGGTACACCCTGGACAAGTCGCCAGGTCATCACAGGGCTGACACATAGACACAGACAACCATTCACACTCACATTCACACCTACGCTCAATTTAGAGTCACCAGTTAACCTAACCTGCATGTCTTTGGACTGTGGGGGAAACCGGAGCACCCGGAGGAAACCCACGCGGACACGGGGAGAACATGCAAACTCCACACAGAAAGGCCCTCGCCGGCCACGGGGCTCGAACCCGGACCTTCTTGCTGTGAGGCGACAGCGCTAACCACTACACCACCGTGCCGCCCCTCAATACCATCAATAAATAGTAAAATAATAAAATTAATAGAACAATGAAAAACAACAACATCTATACAAATGCAATCAAGAATAAAAAGTACAACATGAAGAGTTCATAAGTGAAAGGGTGGCTTAGGCAGTTGTCATTTCTGTTTGTTTAGGTATGTTATGGCATATGGGAAGAAACTGTTCATGAATCTGGTGGTTCTCGATTTGATGGACGGTAGATTTCCCAACGTTTCGTTTTCTAGCACAAAATTAAATGTTGCAGGAAAAAAAAAAGATTTGTCAGTAAAGAAAGCAGCAGATTACATCAGAGACCACTTTAAACTGAAAGCTCATTTCCTTATAAAACTGCACACGTTGACCTGAAATGGCGTTTTTAAAAATAAATGAATTAACTCGTTTTTAAATCAAAGGGTCATCACACTAAATGTTGACTTTGTTTAAGTTATTACTGTTTACTGGTTATGACTGACTGTGTAATTTATAGGTTTTTTTTTCAATGTAGAAAATTTCATTTTAAAATAATAGTTTCAAACATTTTCTGTAATATTCAGTTTTGTGTTGGAAAAACTACTGTTTGGGAATCTAAAATGTTTTTGACTTGATAATGTCAACATTATTTAAAAAAAAATCATGGGAAAACAAAATGGGGTGTCAAAACTTTTACACAGTATTGATAACTGGGTAAAATTTCTCCTCAGATTGCTAAATTCACCAAAGTGAGACCTGTACAAAACTGATTCAGGGGCTTGAGCTCAACTTGTTAGGTCATCAATAAGATGCACGGCTTTGGACCAATCATGCTTGAGATTAAAGAACGATGTGCTGATTGAGGTAATTAGACAGCAGGCTAGCTAAACTGGCTAAATGTTCCCCCCGATTACGTTCATCATGTCTTGCATTAGATTTTTTTTTTTTTAAATCAGACATCGTTTTAGGTTTGTTTACCTGACATGTTTCGACGTACGTAACTGTCGTCTTCCTCAGAGTGTCACCGGATGTTGTTGGTGACGCATCTTATCAGCTGATGTGTCTGAAGGCATGACCTTCCTGTCTGGTTTGACAGGTCGGTCACGTCTTCTGCTGCCCGTTCGTCCCTTGCAAGATGGTACTCCAGGTATGGGAGAGCACGTATGCTCCCTCATCCCGGTTGATGGTCCTCAGGCTTCACCACAAGGAAAAATGAACATAAGAGTGCGAAAAGGAGACAGCTACAAGACAAACCCGAACAATAAAAGAAAAGGCACAACAAGTCAGCCATAACAGACCACTGCAAAAGAGAAAATCACATCATGGACTGGGGGAATGCCAGAGTCATCCGCACAGAAGATAACAAACATGAGCGCTGGATCAGGGAGGCCATGGAGATCCGAAAGCGAAGCCTGAGGACCATCAACCGGGATGAGGGAGCATACATGCTGTCCCATACCTGGAGTGCCATCTTGCAGGGGACGAACGGACAGCAGAAGACGTAACCGACCTGTCAGACCAGACAGGAAGGTCATGCCTTCGGAAACATCAGCTGATAAGATGCGTCACCAACAACATCCAGTGACACTCTGAGGAAGACGACAGTTACGTACGTCGAAACATGTCAGGTAAACAAACCTAAAACTAGATGTCTGATAAAAAAGAAAAAAACTAACCATGGCTAAATGTTACATTGTGGTTGCTATGGTAATGCAAAATATTCTGGTGGTGGTAAAATAAATCACTGGTGCAAACCAAAAATCAGACCGGCACTGAAATCCCACTGATGTCCACGTGTAAGGTGAGTGATATTAGACGATCACTGCAACAGAGGGACGTGGGAGTGTTTCCTCATTTGCATATTTCTGCATCGTCCTACGCTGTCTCAGTTCGCGTACTTCCGTTAGCGCACATCCATGTGTACCATGTGCACGTCCATACTACTGTGTAGACAATGCACTTACTTGTGTAGTGTGTGAATTTCGACAGGGTTGTGTTTTCTCAAATCAAACATGGAAAGTTACGCACTTGGAGAAAATGACGAGTGCGACATTTGACCGTGAATGTCGCAGAAGCTGCAGCTTTTTTTTTCTCACCTCTGAAGTGAATGTGTTTTTCCTCGCTTGTGTGCACAGATATTTTAAACAACGTCTGTGTTGATGACATGCTCAAAAGTAGGTTGGTGGTCCTTCACGTTCTGTAGCCAAGATGGCGAACATTGAGGATGAGAAGTGTGCAGTGAATTTAGATTTCTCTCTCCCTCTCTCTTTCTGCTACCCCTTCCTCCATGCCGTGTTATGGTTCATATTTTAAATTCTGTAGGCGTGACGGCAGGGAAATTTGTTCTGCTGAATGATAATGAGGTGAGACACGAGGTAAAGCTTTTAAACACTGAATGTTCGTTATGGGCAATCTCGCAACACTTCAGTGAGTGAGCCCCTTCTCTCTGCTCAGCATTCTCCTGTGTCTTCATCTCAGCACTTCTTTAGATTCTGTAAATCACGTCACGCTCTTTTCCCTTCTCTCCGTTATTGAGCTTACAGGCTCAGCTCTGGTTCAGATCCTATCTCACAAACCTACATCGAACTTTGTTGCGAGTGGCAAACACGAACCTGGCTCGGCTAGTGGTGCTGAGGGTGTTCTCCAGAGTTCAGTATTCGGTCCTCTCCTTTTTTATTATTTATACTTTAACCCTGGGTCATTTGGTAGCGCATCACAATCTCGCTGCAATTCCAGTGAAACATCCTGTTTGTGCAGAATTTTTTATGTTTCTCAGTGTTGTACCAAGTGCTAATAAAAGTAGTATGAAGTTTCAATTATTGACCATTCGGGAGGCATCAGTACGAGGGGCATAAAATCCTCAGCCTTCCACATGCTTCGATTTCCATGTTTGTTTAAGGAAACAGTTTGATTCGGTCAAGATCTGCTATCAATTTACAAATGGTGATGTAGAGAAGAACTATGTTCCAAGTATCAGAGTTACAAGCTTATCTTGCCAGCCTATTAAATTATTTAATTATTGTTATTTGTTATTTAAAATGTGCTTTTTGCATACCAGGTGTTGATCGATTAATTAATTAATGATTGTTGCCTCAATTCATTTAAATTGTCGCTTTATAAATTGATGCAACAATCCAAACTGCCGGAGTCTAAATCCATACCGTTATCGTGCTCATTTACTCATCCTCCTAAAACATTGCTCCTTTTTCATGACCAAGGCTTGCTGATGGAACTCCCTGTGCTCAGGCTGGCTGTTTAAAAACACAAAACTCAGAATGAGGAGGTCATTGTCATCAGCAACCTTTAACAAGCAACACAAACAGAGCTTCCATAACACCTCTGATTCATTTAATACTCAGTAGATTTGCAGACAAGCAAGCAAAGAAAGATAGGAAGGAATTAAAAAAAAAAAAAGAGATAACCATGCTCATGTTGGGGTGTGGTGACGGCGTACGCCGCTTGCGTTGGGGTGTGTGACGGCGTACGCCGCTTGCGTTGGGGTGTGTGATGGCGTACGCCGCTTGCATTGGGTGGGGGTGAGACGGCGTACGCCGCTTGCGTCGGGGGGGTGAGGCGGCGTACGCCGCTTGCGTCGGGGGGGTGAGGCGGCGTACGCCGCTTGCGTCGGGGGGGAGAGGCGGCGTACGCCGCTTGCGTCGGGGGGGGAGAGGCGGCGTACGCCGCTTGCGTCGGGGGGGGAGAGGCGGCGTACGCCGCTTGCGCCGGGGGGGGAGAGGCGGCGTACGCCGCTTGCGCCGGGGGGGGAGAGGCGGCGTACGCCGCTTGCGTTGGGGTGGGTTATCGTCTCCCCCATTATAGTGTAGCTCTCTCTTTCTTTCTCTTATTTATTTACTTAAAGACTACAGGAAGAAAGATAAGATGAAAAATATACAAAGAGATCGTGTCGGGTGTGTGGTGGCGTATGGCGCCTGGGTCCTGGTGTGTGGTGGCGTATAGTTTTGTTGAACCACATTTTTCACTTTCACATACTTCCTAGACGTGTCCCCCCGTCTTCTTTTCAATTATGTACTATTTTTTTTTACACACACACACACACAAGAAGAGAAAACTCGCAATACATATTATATATAAAAACACCAATACATAATTTCTTTCTGCCTTAATCCTCGGCTTAGTGCGCTCTCTCTCTCCTCGCTCCCTTTCACTTTGATACTAAATGCCTCATCAGATGTAATTGAGGCCATTTACAGCGCTGCTTTCTCCAGTGTAAGAGTTTTTTCGGAGCAGGAATTGGGAGCTCCATCCCTGGTGCAGCTGCAGTAATTACACATTGTGCAGGCCGATCACACTGCGAGAGGAAAAGCTCAGTGGAGCTGGAGGATGAAACCGATTGATGGGTGACAGAAAAGGCCTGGATAACGTCGTCCCCCCAAAAAACCCAAACTTGATGTCAAATTCTGTGTTGCTAGATAAATAAACTATAGCCTAATACACATTTACTGAGGATTAATTATATAAATGTACATCCTTAACGACAGTTTAATTATAATTTACCACAGCGCTGTTGAATTCTGGATTCTGATTAGTCAGTAGGTGTTGATTAATTTCCTATAAAGCAGCACAGCTGCACTTCAGAGGTGTATATTCATGCGCTCGTTCTAGTGCGCTGTTATTTCTGGAGTAACTTGTCACAGACTACTCACAGTCACAGGGACTTTTACAGATACGGTGGAGTTTTCTCTTACATATTGACTAAGTGTTTTGGGGTGGAGTCCCCAGTGTCAGCTCTTTGTCAAAGGTAATTTAAAAAAAAAAAAAGTATTTATTAGTTTATTTGTCAGGGACAATGCAGCACACATTATTGCATACATAATATCACAGTCAATGCCATAACATTGTGTAGATGTGTTGCATGAAAGGTTTCTAGCTGATTGGCTAATTTGCAACCCCGGCCCCTGGTCAGGCCTTTCTAAAAAAAATAAAATAAAATAGTCCAAATGTAATTTTTAAAAGCACAGCATAGTGCGAGTTACTCAGTAGCAGCAGATATATTGGATACCAATACATTACATCAACATTTCACAGAATCATGACCGTATCACAAGAGCAGCGCACCGTATGCATGTGTGCAGTTGCCATTGCTTTTTTTTTTCCCCCTCTTTCTTAATATAAACCTACAACATTAAGAACATCACACAACAACATAAACCCCAAACACCCAGCCGCTCACACCTGCCCACCCACACTCACCCCGACAGTGAGGGGCCCGGGCCGCTACGTGTTTAGCTCCCATACCCAGACCCCGCCCCACGGGGCGAGCCCCGGCAGCCATGCACGAACAGCCAGGCATCCAGCACAGACAACCCAGCACAACAAGAGCAACAGGGTGTATGCATGTATGCGCCTCTGCCCCTGCACCCATGGTCCTGACTCGGTGATTACATGTTTGGTTTTCTTTCAGCCAGTATTTCACCTTTCTATTAAATGTTTTTATTTCAGTTGGTAAATCATTCCAGAAATGGGTCCGCATCACTGAGGAGCGTGACTGGCCGAAAGTGGTTTTGCGCCTCTCTGCTATGCAGCTGCCACCCACTGCTCCCCTTGTGGCCACTCTCTCCTTGTATTTGTTTTTGTCACAAAAGGACAGAGTTCAGCGGGAGCTAGATTATTTGCACATTTAAAAAGCAATTTAAGAAAACTTAATAAAACTGTCAAAACTTAAAAGCTTGTATTTCTGTACAGTCAGACAGTGGTGCCATGTTGCTTTCTGATCCATTATTTTCAATGCCTGTTTGTTTGTATAGTGATGAGATGGGTTTGGTTGTTGTCTGAGAGGCTTGGCCCCATACAGTAACGCAATAGGATAAGTGAGAAAGTATCATAACATGAAAAAACAGCAAAGCTGCCTTGACAGGTATGTGATGCCTTATCATTCTGAAACAGTTCAGGTTTGTCCGAACAGTCTTAGAGTTTATTAATGTGTTTTATTGAATTTGAGTGGAGAATCCAAAATAATACCTAAAAATTTCAATTCGTCAACTTCCTCTATGGCCTCTTGGTCTATTTTGATAGTACATTTGGCTTTCCCTCTTATGGAGGAGCACATAGAGACGGTCTTTTTTGACGTTAAGCATCAGATGGTTGTCTTTGAGCCACTGGGATACACCCTCCATTTCCTTGGTCAGGGTCTCTGCTGCTGCACTTGATGTTCTGGCTGATGCATAAATTACTGTGTCATCAGCGTACATTTGACAGCTGACTGTCAGCATGTTGGTAAATCATTTATATATAAACTAAAGAGCAGAGGCCCCAAGATGGAGCCCTGTGGGATACCCATTGTGGATTGTAGTGGCTTTGACTTTATTTGGATCCATAATTAGCTTGACATTTCTGTTAGCTATTCTCCCTGTGGTCCTATACATGAAGGACAATACAATATCACATGACAGACAGGGAAACTACAGAACAATAACACTAAAATACATAATCGTACTGCAAAAAAAAAAAAACAAGTTCATTCATTAACTGTCCTGTCGTGTTGTATTCCATTGATGAGATGTATGGTAGAAGAAGCATTTCCTTTCAGCATTGGTTTTAGGTTTTGGCAGTTTGATGGAGTTTGTTGTTGTTGATCGAGTTTGGTACCGACTGTTTGACTGGAAGGTGAGTTGGTTGTACAATATTTTCGGCACTCCAGTGTGTAGTATCCTACGAAATGTGGCAAAGCTTCTGTGTTGGATTCTCTCGCTCACCAGTAACCAGCCTAAATATGTAGCATTGTTGCACTGTCTGTCTTGGTATCACATCCTAGGGCAAACCTTGCTGCTCTATTTTGTATTTTGGCGTTGAGAGTTCAGTGTTTATTTTAACTCGTTGCTCTCTGTGCTCCAGATATGATGTGAACCAGCCGATAGCATGCTCAGAGAAGTTGAAGGTGATGAGTTTATTCAGGAGAAAATTGTGGTTGACGGTATCAAAGGCCTTTTTGAGGTCTATAAACACAGCTCCCAGAACATAACCCTTGTCCAGCTTATTCTTGATGTTCTCGGTAAGGTAGCAGTTAGCCATTTCTGTAGAATACCCTGGTCTAAATCCAAACTGTTTGGAGTTGATAAGTTTATTGCTTTTGAGATGCTCAACGAGCTGTTCTATGATGATCTTTTCTAGAATTTTGGAAAGAGCAGGCAATATTGATATTGGCCTATAGTTACATGCTTGATCCTTTGCGCCTGCCTTGAAAATTGGGGTAATAATGGCTTGTTTCCAGCTTTGTGGAAATTTGGCTACTCTGATGGAAAGGTTGACCAGGTGGGTTGCAGGTTCAACTGGGGCAGAGCAATGAGTTCTAATAAAGGCAGTGTCCAACCCAAACGCATCCTTTGCCTTTGACTTATTTAGTTTATTAAAGATTTTATGTACTTTTTTTCCTGACTAGCCTCCTTAATTTGGAAAAACTTTGACGTTTCGGACTTTGTAGTCTGTGATAGAGTTGCTGGTTCAAAATTCTCAGCAAGCTCCTCTGCTGACTGAATAAAGAAATTATTGAATTCATTTTCAGTAGCTGAATTGTTAGTGCTGATAACTCCATTCACTTCCAATTCTGTCATTATTTTTTGTTGACTAGGCTTGAGTTTAATAAGACTGTTGAGGTGCTTCCAAAGGGAAGCGCTGTTCCCTTCAGATTCCTCAATCAGTTGCATAAAATAGGCTGTCTTTGCTTTACGCAGTTCTCGGACGACTGCATTTCTCAATCCTTTAAAGATGAGGAGATCGGTACGTGTTTTGGAGAGCAGCGATTTTTCTTTTTTTTTCTTTTTTTTTTCCCAATGCATAGTTTCTTTTTCATTAGCTGACAGATGTCATTTTTCAGCCATGGTAAGGAGACTTTTCGTTGCCTACCTTTTGAATGTCTTGGTGTATTTCCCAGGTTTGTGAGGTTTTTCATCAGGGGATTACAACAATTTTCTAAATCATGTGATTGTAGAACGTTATTCCAGTCTAAATTATTTAGATCATTTTCAACTTGTGTCCGCTTGTTTTTAGGGATAGCGGAGTTCCCTGGTTTACTTTCGTTCGCAAATTTTGGTAAATGCTGTTTGGTGAGTTTTCGGACAACCGTGGTCATGTTATGATCAGAGAGCCCTGTTAATAGATTATACGTTCTAATGATTCGCTGGGGTCTGTTAGTGACTATCAGATCTATCATAGTTTTACTCGTTCGCGTAATCCTTGTCGGGCCCTTCACCATCTGCTGAAGACTGTGTTTTAAGAGCAGCCTCTTTAAGTTTGTTCTGCGGCTTTTCTCAAGCCAGTTAATATTAAAATCACCAAAAAAGATGGATTCGGTGTGACTATTTACATATTTAAGAAGTTTGTCCAAGTCATCATAAAATGAGACATCATGAGATGGTGGGTTATACAGCACTACAACGTTAAAATTCATCTGGGGGCTAATACAGCTTTCAAAGCCAAACATTCTAATGGTGGATCCAGTTTGATTTCTTTACATTTCAGAGTGTCTCTAACATAGAATAGTACTCCTCCCCAGCCCTTGTCAGATGTTCTATCCTTTCTGTGACTAGTGTAACCGGGGACGTCAGTTATGCTAGTCGGGATGTTACTGTGCAGCCAGGTTTCGCTCAACGCTAAAAAATCTAAATTAGTCAGTTAGCAGATGTTGAACCTGATCACGTTTCAGCAATACACTCCGAATGTTCAAGTGTCCACCCAGAATGCCCTTAGGTTCAGACGTAGGTTCCTACAGTGAGGCAGAAAAGTATTTAGTCAGTCACCAATTGTGCAAGTTCTCCCACTTAAAAAGATGAGAGGCCTGTAATTTTCATCATAGGTACACTTCAACTATGAGAGACAGAATGAGAAAAAAATCCAGAAAATCACATTGTCTGATTTTTAAAGAATTTATTTGCAAATTATGGTGGAAAATAAGTATTTCTTCAATAACAAAAGTTCATGTCAATACTTTGTTATATACCCTTTGTTGGCAATGACAGAGGTCAAACGTTTTCTGTAAGTCTTCACAAGGTTTTCACACACTGTTGCTGGTATTTTGGCCCATTCCTCCATGCAGATCTCCTCTAGAGCAGTGATGTTTTGGGGCTGTCGCTGGGCAACACGGACTTTCAACTCCCTCCAAAGATTTTCTATGGGGTTGAGATCTGGAGACTGGCTAGGCCACTCCAGGACCTTGAAATGCTTCTTACGAAGCCATTCCTTCGTTGCCCGGGCGGTGTGTTTGGGATCATTGTCATGCTGAAAGACCCAGCCACGTTTCCTCTTCAATGCCCTTGCTGATGGAAGGAGGTTTTCACTCAAAATCTCACGATACATGGCCCCATTCATTCTTTCCTTTACATGGATCAGTCGTCCTGGTCCCTTTGCAGAAAAACAGCCCCAAAGCATGATGTTTCCACCCCCATGCTTCACAGTAGGTATGGTGTTCTTTGGATGCAACTCAGCATTCTTTCTCCTCCAAACACGACAAGTTGAGTTTTTACCAAAAAGTTCTATTTTGGTTTCATCTGACCATATGCCATTCTCCCAATCCTCTTCTGGATCATCCAAATGCTCTCTAGCAAACTTCAGACGGGCCTGGACGTGTACTGGCTGAAGCAGGGGGACACGTCTGGCACTGCAGGATTTGAGTCCCTGGCGGCGTAGTGTGTTACTGATGGTAGCCTTTGTTACTTTGGTCCCAGCTCTCTGCAGGTCATTCACTAGGTCCCCCCGTGTGGTTCTGGGATTTTTGCTCACCGTTCTTGTGATCATTTTGACCCCGCGGGGTGAGATCTTGCGTGGAGCCCCAGATCGAGGGAGATTATCAGTGGTCTTGTATGTCTTCCATTTTCTAATAATTGCTCCCACAGTTGATTTCTTCACACCAAGCTGCTTACCTATTGCAGATTCAGTCTTCCCAGCCTGGTGCAGGTCTACAGTTTTGTTTCTGGTGTCCTTTGACAGCTCTTTGGTCTTGGCCATAGTGGAGTTTGGAGTGTGACTGTTTGAGGTTGTGGACAGGTGTCTTTTATACTGATAACGAGTTCAAACAGGTGCCATTAATACAGGTAACGAGTGGAGGACAGAGGAGCCTCTTAAAGAAGTTGTTATAGGTCTGTGAGAGCCAGAAATCTTGCTTGTTTGTAGGTGACCAAATACTTATTTTACCGAGGAATTTACCAATTAATTCATTAAAAATCCTACAATGTGATTTCCTGGATTCTTTCCCCCCATTCTGTCTCTCATAGTTGAAGTGTACCTATGATGAAAATTACAGGCCTCTCTCATCTTTTTAAGTGGGAGAACTTGCACAATTGGTGGCTGACTAAATACTTTTTTGCCCCACTGTATATTACCCTTGCGTGATTTACAGTCTGAAAAAATCTAAATTCTCGTTGTTTTCTTACTGATTGGATACCGTTATCACAGTGTGGGATTCCTGTTGCTTCGGTGACGCTGTCCGTCCCTCCAGAGCTCGGTTGCCACTCGTACAGTCCACTCGTCGGTGCAGCAACTTTGGTTTTCCATGATCTTCAGAACAGGGTAGTTTATGCTTTTATGGATCCTCAGTAACCTCACAAGCTGCCCTTTTTAAAAAATTATTATTATTTTAAAATTTTGTCTTCGATTTAAAAAAGGGGGAAATTGAGGTTGGTGAGGGAGCAACTGTTTAAGTGAGAACAGGAGCTACTTTTTGTTTCACTGACGTTCCAAACCATTAAATGTCACTATATAACAGATGTAATGTATGCTGTCGTGTTCTTTAATAAATAAAAATGTAATTGTTGGCAAGTTGCTGTGGTGTAAGAGGAATAAAACCCTTTGGTTTGGTAACGGTCATGCCACCTCATCACACCACACCGTCACTTGTTGTTTTCCTGTCACAGGATGACATGGTGTGGTTTATTATTCGTATGTACATCAGAAATATTTCGGATCGCGTAAACTTGGGCATTAGCGTTTTCATGGTGACACAAATACATTGTGGAGAGTTACATCTGGGTTAAAACCAAAAACTGCTTTTGGTATATTTTGCACTATGGACAGGTTCTCATGACAGGCAGAGGGAAAAATTAGCTCACATTAAAACACACTTTAATTAATACTTGTGATCATTTCTTTGTTAGCATGACTGTGACATGACTGATTCAGGAAGCATAAGTTGATATCGGATTGTTTCCTAACGCAGTAAATAGCCTGAGTGTGGTGTTGAAGTGAAACTGTAATCAACTCTCTCTAATAAAGAGTGTGATGGGGATGAGCTCCTGGTGAACAGCAGCTTTGATGGGCAGCAGGAGAAGAATAATGGGTTTTTTTCTGTCAGAGCAGATCGATTGCCACTGCGGGGAATCGGAGCTGAACCACTCCGCACTGCTGTAGTCTTCTCCACATGAGCATGAGTTCAATAACCTTTAACGGTGCAGTACACTGACGAGCCTTCTACACTCTAGTCTATATAAATCTCTCTCACGCTCACTCCTTTATATGAGTGCACAAGCAGCTAGAATTTTAATAGGCTGCGGTTATTAAGGTTTTTGTGACTGATATACCAGTGAAGAGAGAAGTGCAGCAATGAAAATACGAGGGTATGAAATAAGACCTTTAGACTAAGCAATATGGGCTGTTTAAGCTTTCAAAACAGAAATTACAGCATCATCTTACAATCCGAGTAACCTGATAAAACATCAAACTCGGCATGTGAGAAAACTCAAGAAAAAAAACTGTCTCCAGATGACGCAAGGTGAGTGAAAATAACCGCTCTTAACAAACGTGAACTAAAATGATTCCTCACTAGTTAACGTGTTTAAAATCGACTTATGAAAGTTATAAAGCATAGAGTCGAGTAGCTGAACTACATGACAACGTGTGTGTGTGTGTGTGATTCAGATTCAGAATATTTGTCATTGTCTCAAAAAAGAACAACGTGCTTTCCAATGGAGGTACCGCGCCTTTAAATTTGATACCTGGTGGGTGCGTAAGTTCCAATAGAATAACTAGAAACAAACATAAGGAACTCGCACACCTATATGCCGATGTACTAATGTACTTTTATTACATATTAAAACAACCAAAAAAGTGCTACCCAAGTGAAAAGTGCAAACGTTTCGGTCACAATCAGACCATCCTCAGTGCAAACATTAAAAATAAAGACACGCCCATACCGTATATAGACAAGGCCACGTACACGGAAGACAGGTAGTAGGCCTATAACCAGACTTGAATACAGGTTAGGGTGCATGGATAAAGACATCCTATCATCAGTACCGTTCCTGTTATGATTTAACTAATGACATGACATGTATCATGACTATAAATTACGTCATTAGTTAAATCGTAACAGGAACGGTACTGATGATAGGATGTCTTTATCCATGCACCCTAACCTGTATTCAAGTTTGGTTGTAGGCCTACTACCTGTCTTCCGTGTACGTGGCCTTGTCTATATATGGGCGTGTCTTTACAAAAAAGAAGAACGAAATTTCGTTTGGAGCATCCATACAGCAGAGTCGATAAAGTGCAAACCCATAAATAAATACATACCCCTCTAAGTAACCCAGTGTAAGCATTTGGCCCAGTATTGCATCAGTACAACAAAAAGCAGCATAGCAAATAGCAGCATGAGTTCAAGTCATCAATGTTGATAAAGTGCAGAGCAGGGACATTCAGACAGATACCGCAGTATTATGACATTGTATAAACAGCAAAAACCAGATCAGTGCCATTATAATGTTATAACGTTATTGTCGGGGGGGTTAGGGAAGAGAGAGTAGTGACAACTGCAACAGTGCAAACCAGTTCAATGCTATTAATTGGTGGATGTGGCAGAGTTCAGTAGCCTCACAGCTTGTGGATACAGGCTATTGGCCAGTCTGGATGTTCTGGCCTGTATGGACCTGTATCTTCTCCCTGAGGGCAGCAGGTGGAAGAGGTGATGAGCAGGGTGGTGCTGATCCCGCAGGATGTTGTGCACTCTTCTCAGACAGCGAGTGGAGTAGATGGTGCTGATCTCTGTGAGAGTCGTTCCAATGATTCTCCCGGCAGCTTTCACCACCCGCTGAAGTGCCTGCTGGTCGGCCTTGGTGCAGCTGGAGAACCACACTAGAAATCCATGTGTCAGCACACTACTGATGGCGCAGTTGTAAAAGTTCACCATCAGAGGTCTGGGGATATTAGCGCTCCTCAGCTTCCTCAGGTAATAGAGACGCTGTTGTGCTTTTCCCACGGCTGTGGAAATGTGAGTGCCCCAGGACAGGTCCTCAGTCACTGTTACCCCCAGGAACTTGAAACTCCTCACCCTCTCTACCACATCGTTGCCTATGGAGAGAGGTAGGTGGTCAATGTGTCCTTTCCTGCGAAAGTCCATGACTATCTCCTTGGTCTTCTTGGTGTTTAAGGCCAAGTTATTGTTGTGGCACCACGACTCCAGGTGTTGTACCTCTCTCCTGTAGTTTGTCTCATGGTCGTTAGTAATAAGTCCAAGAACCGTGGTGTCGTCAGCGAACTTGACGATGAGATTGGACGAGGAGGAGGCAGAGCAGTCATGTTTAAACAGAGTGTAGAGCAAAGGGCTCAGCACCCACCCTTGAGGGGCCCCGGTGTTCATGACAAGGGTGGAGGAGGTGTTCTTGCCCACTCTGACACACTGTGTGCGATTTGTTAGAAAGTCCACAATCCAATTGCACAGGGTGGTTTTGAGTTCCAGCTGGTGGAGTTTGGACCGGAGTTTGAACGGCCGGATGTGCTTTTCATGGCCACTCTGTAAACTAAAGTTTTGTGACCTCTCTGATTAATACTAAGTGCATTAGTTATTTCAGTCTGGACGATACGAGTCTATAATATTGTGATGTCTCAATACACTTTCCTGAAATATTGTGGTGACTTTTTTTTTTTTTTAAACGTATTTAAAAACGGAAAAGTTCATATTTTGTATGATGATAAAATAAATTTGTAAAACTTATTAGCTTATCTGTCCTGAAGGCCGATGAGTTGTTGCGGTGGCGTCCGCAATTCAGTTAAATCGTATCTCCTCCGTCAGTTCTCCACGGATTTCCGTTCCGATTGTTTTGTTTGAAAGAGCTCCTCACTCCGCACAACACACAAATTAACGAATTTTCCAGGCCTCTCACTAGAACTGTATCTCCTCTCTTATTTCTCATCCGATTCCAGTTCTGATCGGTGTTTTGGGTCGATCTTCCCTTGAGGAACAAAAACTTGGTTGGTTGTTCATTTTTCTGTTGTCAACAATTTGTTTACAGCTTTGTTTTCAGTTAAATCATATCTCCTCCCTCAGTTTTCAATGGATTTCAGTTCTGATTGTTTTGTTTGAAAGAACTCGACCTTCTGCACAAAACTTGGTCGTTGTATTGCCAGTTTTCTGCTAGCGAACTGCTAATTGGGTCACCTTTATAAATTTTGGAACTTCTCACTAGTTGTATCTCCTCTCGCAGTTCTTATCCGATTTCTGTTCCGATCGATGTTTTGGGTAGATCTTCCCTCGGGGAGCAAAACTTGTTCGTTTGTTTTGTTGAGTTTCTTATAAGCAATTTGTTTACAGCTTTTGTTTATTTTCAGTTAAATCGTGTCCCCTCCGTCAGTTCTCAATGGATTTCAGTTCTGATCGTTTTATTTGAAAGAACTCGACCTTCTGCACAAAACTTAGTCATTGTATTGTCAAGTTTTTTCGAACAAATTAGTCATCAGGTCAACTTAACACAATTCTAGTCAGAAGAAAATGTATCTCCTCTCATTTATCATGCGGATTCAGTTCTGATCGATGTTTCGGGTCGATCTTCCTTTGGGGCACAAAATTTAATCCTTTGTTGATGTTCCTGTTGTAAACAGTTTGTGGTGGAGGCTGGTTTTCTCTCTCTCTCTCTCTCTCTCTCTCTCACATCGTCACGTTCCAGTTCTGTTTGATGTTTTGGTCGTCAGGGTTGTTCTGATGGCAGGCCAGATGAGCCATTACATCCTTGACGTTCTGGTTTTAAAAAAAACAAGCACTGCTGTATTGTGGGCAATTTCTGAGCAAACCTCCTGTATATATCATGATGTGTATCATTTTTCATTAGTCTTGTTATTGATCCATCTCTTGTGGAATTGAACTCCTTTGAGCATCATTTAGGAACTTTTAAAAAGAACATTTTTTGCTCTATTTTATGTCCAGTCACAATTTAAAATGATCATACGTACTGTACAGGCATTATAGTTCATGATGCAGAAGGCAGACGTGAGGTGAATTTAAGGCTGATGTAGGTCTGAGCATCGTCTTCGGAGCATGTTGTCCAATTAAGTGACCAAGAAGAAGAAGAATGGCCTGAGAACCGAACCCTGAGAGACACCTTGTCTGAGACGGAGTATTTCTGCTTATCCATAGATACAGAATGGAGTCTGCTCAAGAAATGGAGTGAAAGCTGTCAGAGCAGCAGTTAGCATTTTCAAAAAATATTTTTCTCATGTCTGTGGAGGGGAGGAAAAAGGATGTGCTAAAAGATGATTGAAAGGCATATATTACACTATATTTCAAAGTGCAGCTTTAGACAGAGCTGTATCTATTCCTGAGTTCCCATCATGGTTTATCTTGTTGTGCTGTGAATGTTCAGCAGAACATCCATTGATGGAGATTCACTTTCCTGAGATGACTTTTCAGAAAACGGCATACAAATTTGTGAAACATGTTCTCTCTCTCTCTCTAAAATGTCGTGTCCCAACCCCTCTCCTCTCCTGTCTCCATCCTCCATCCCGTGTGTGTGATTTTTGAGTAATGGTTCCTGATGGTGCTGTGGCTTTGATCCACACATTATTAGATCCGTATGGAGCTCCAGCTGTCCGTTCTCCATTATTGAGCTCGGCACTCACTGTCGAGAGACGGCGTTTATGTCACTAGGTGTTTGTGAATGTGTGTGCGTCTCTGAGCGTGTTTCTGTCTCATTAGTGCTTGCTGTAGAACAGCTAGCAGTTTCCATCTGTTCTTGAGCCATTCCCTGCCTCTAATCAATATAATCATACTATAATTAATTCAACGTTTCCCCTGCACTCACATTATCTAGCCTAGTTCTGTCTCCTTTTTGTTCCACCATCGCTTTTTCCTGCCAATCACACCTTGCCTGTACAGCCACACTCGTCTCTCGGTGATCACCCAACCGATAGTGCTTGGGGACACACACCCCTTTTCCACCAAATCAGTTCCAGGGCTGGTTCGGGGCTGGTGCTGGTTCACAACTCGTTCAACTTGCGAGCCAGCTGAGAACCAGTTTGCTTTTCCGTAGTTTGGGGTGCTATGGGGAGCCACGTCAGTTACATCACTGTATACGTCAGTTACGTCGCTGCGTTTGCATAAACCTTGGCGTGAACATCGAAGCAACAACAACACAGAGAAGAGAAGCAGCAACAACAACAACAATAATGGATGACTTCGCATTTGTACAGCTGCTGCTTCTCGTCGCTTAAAAATGGCGACCTTTCGCAGTCTTAAGAAGAAGAAGAAACCTTTATTCGTCACATGCACACTTCAAGCACAGTGAAATTCATCCTCTGCATTTAACCCATCACACGCGCACACCCAGAGCAGTGGGCAGCCACACCAGAGCGCCCGGGGAGCAGTCAGGGGTTCGGTACCTCGCTCAAGGGCACCTCAGCCCAAGGCCGCCCCACGTTAACCTAACTGCATGTCTTTGGATTGTGGGGGAAACCGGAGCACCCGGAGGAAACCCACGCAGACACGGGGAGAACATGCAAACTCCGCACAGAAAGGCCCTCGCCAGCCGCTGGGTTCAAACCCGGAACCTTCTTGCTGTGAGGCGACAGCGCTAACCACTACACCATCGTGCCGCCCCATCTTGCTATTGTTGTTGGTCTTAACAACTCCGCCGCGCCACCCCGCTCGCTGACGTAAGCGGTTCTTTCCTCTGGCCCAGCAGAGAGTTGGTGCTAGCCTGGAACCGGTTTTTCTGGCCCCAGAGCCAGTTCTTTGTCAGTGGAAACAGAAAACCCGGTTCCAAACTAAGCACTGGCCCCGAACCAGCCCTGGAACTGCTTTGGTGGAAAAGGGGCAACAGAGATCCTAGGAAACACACGGTCCTATTTATAGGAGTTTGTAACAGTTGAAATTCAACTTTTTGACGTATGACGTGCATGGCCTTCTAGTTAATCAGGTAACCGATGATTAGCATCAGCACTATACGGTATATGAATTAGCATACTTGGCTAAAGACTGATTGGATGCAGGAAGAGGGGGGAGAAACAAACATGTACAGAATAACATGGCAGGAGACACAAGTTTGAGTGTTTAGGAACAGAACTAAAAATGGCTGCTGTTCCTGTAAGAACACTACAGTAGGTAGATATTTACTCTGCTCTGCTGTTTAAGGCTGCATCTGAATGCGCACACTTCCAAAAAAGAGTGTGCAAAGCGTCCAAATACTCTGTAGGTATTTAATAGTATTCCAACGCTATCCTGATGATCTTGTCCATCCATCGTATGCAGAAGTACCACACTACGCTACACAACGCTGTCCCATAATTCAGCTGGAGCCTCTGACTAACCAAAGAAGAAGCACTCCTCTTGGAAAAATAAAGGTTCTTCCAGCAGTGTACAAATGCATCAGGAATTGTTTAAACTGTTGCAAAAAATTTTTTTTAATTATTTAAATATATAAATTTTGCTGGGTGGCACAGTGGTGTAGTGGTTAGCGCTGTCGCCTCACAGCAAGAAGGTCCGGGTTCGAGCCCCGTGGCCGGCAAGGGCCTTTCTGTGCGGAGTTTGCATGTTCTCCCCGTGTCCGCGTGGGTTTCCTCTGGGTGCTCCGGTTTCCCCCACAGTCCAAAGACATGCAGGTTAGGTTAACTGGTGACTCTAAATTGAGCGTAGGTGTGAATGTGAGTGTGAATGGTTGTCTGTGTCTGTGTCAGCCCTGTGATGACCTGGCGACTTGTCCAGGGTGAACCCCGCCTTTCGCCCGTAGTCAGCTGGGATAGGATCCAGCTTGCCTGCGACCCTGTAGAACAGGATAAAGCGGCTACAGATAATGAGATGAGATAAATTTTGCTCCATATGTGGGTCGATTTGTCATCTGGGTCAGAGGGCAGGGCAGGTGGCGGTGGAGGACATCCAGATTGTGTCCTTACTACTCATTCACATACTCGTAGAACATACGACAGTAACAGTCAGGTAGAAGGTACTTAAACATCATGAGTGCGTACTGAGAATTTGGATGCAGCCTTGGTCGATATTAAAGTGCATCTCACGGGTAAATTCAGGAGTGAGATCAATGTAATTCTCCTATTTTATATTAAACTTTGGTCAAATATGTGTCACATTTTGTGCAATTGTTTTACCTTGCGCAATACCAGTCCGCCTTGGAAAAAACTTGGCATTTGGATTTCCCGGCAAACATTGATTTTTGTGACGTCGCGTGCGGGACGCCTCCCTCTGAATCCTACGCCAGCGCTGGTTTGTTTATGAGAAAACGACCTGGTGGTTTTCTGCAAATTTCTTCAATGTTATCGCGTAATTATTAAAATGGTTAACAGATGTATCGTAGGAGGGTGTAGCAACACCAATCCTGATGGGATTAGTACTCATCGTTTCCCAAAAGACCGGACAATGAGAGAGAAATGGGAGCACTTGGTCTACACAGGCTGTGCACTGAAACCGTGCAAAGCTCTCGCAGCCTGCCGGCGCTTCCGCAGGTGACGTCACGAATCTGGCTTCAGACTCCCTTGGGATTTTTCCAGACGCGTTTTATTTTATTTTTTTCTGCTGTAGACAGATGGCCTTGTGCAGAATTACCTTTCTGGATGAGTGTGTAAAGGGGCATACTTTGATTGATATATATATAAAAGAACTTGGTCCAGAATATGCACTTCAGCTCTCTGGTTTGGGACTGAAACAAAACGGCTGATCTTCCTGTAAGAACACTAAGTAGATAGGGCGGCACGGTGGTGTAGTGGTTATCACTGTTGCCTCACAGCAAGAAGGTCCGGGTTCGAGCCCCGGGGCCGGCGAGGGCCTTTCTGTGTGGAGTTTGCATGTTCTCCCCGTGTCCGCGTGGGTTTCCTCCGGGTGCTCCGGTTTCCCCCACAGTCCAAAGACATGCAGATTCGGTACAATGGGGCCACTGTAATTGGTGCAAGCTGTAGTGGTTTCCCAGCCATAATGTATGTACGTTATATAGATCTTGCTATCGCAAAGCTAATATATCAAAATTAAATCATAAATCAGATATAAACTACAGTGTTTGGACAGGAACGAAAATGGCTGATGTTCTTGTACGAATACTAGATACATGTTTACTCAAAAGTTTAGAATTTAAAAAAAAAAGGAATGGGGACGTTCTTGTAAGAACACTATGTAGATATTAACTCGTCTTATGAGCAGAAATAATAATGGATGACGTTCTTGTAGAGCCTTAAAACTGCTGACATTCTATATTCTGTAAATTCTTACATTTTTGGGCACGGCTTTAAAATGGCTGAAGTACAAGAACACACGTTTTCAGGAACTCTCTTGTAGCATCGGGCAAGTGTTTTTCTCAAAGGATTAATCGTGTAATGAAACGGATATGAACTGTAGTGCTGTGGGTTCCATTTCACTGTCCATCAGTCTGAATCTACCCCCTCATCAAAACCGGCCGGATGTCGTTCCTCTGTTCCTCTGTGTGCTGGAGATCATTTAGTTCTTTTCATAGTGTCACTCACTGTTCCCTCATTCACATACACATCCAAATGAGCAGCGTTTCCCTCACAGCTGTGCTGACGGCTCTGTCCGAGAACGACGCAGCGGCAGCGCTGAAGTTCAGAGCCGTCACTCTGATAATAAATTGCGTGTTGTGGAATCAGATGCATGTCTTTTTTGTTGACGTTTCAAATGTCCTCCTTCTTCAGGATGGAAACTTTACCAAGAACTCCACAGGAAGGGCACCAGAGCAAGCTAAACGAGTGGGTCAGTCTGCTTTCGTCGATTTCGGTGAGTAGATTTTTTTTTTTGTGTGTGTGTGTCACATGTTGGGAATTTTACAGGAGGTTAAATTCTTGCAAAGATTATTGCTGTACTTAAGAATAAGTAGATATAGAGCGATTTATCTTGCTAGAACATAGCCTGGAGTGTTTTTTGTCGAGAATAACTGGAACACAACAAAATGGTATGGAATATACTTCATGAGAAGTAAACTACAATACGATTAAATGAATGAATGGTGTCATTTGTGTATTTGAATATTAGCCTTAATTTGCATTTCATAGTGTATTTACAGTCTACATTTCAGCGTGACGTATTGTGGTTACTGTGATTAAATTAAACTTTCAGACGGGGGGGCTGCTCCTCACTCGAGCTGATACATCATGCAAGAAAAATTCACTTTAGTCCATAATCGGGCTTACCTGAGACGCGCCTCTTTTTTGACATGCTCCACCCCAAGCATGCAAATCCTATGCAAATGTCTGAGGTAGTGCTTAAGTCCAGTGGCGAACCGTTACTATTAGAGCTGGGACTTGAGCTCAGCCAAAACTTAGCCAGACACCAAAAAAGCAACAGGACAAAGGATTTTGTAAGGGATTAGCGGCAGGCTGCCAGGTCGCTCCGTTGTGTGTAGGTGTTGATGTTAAAAGTAACTCAGTAAATTACACAGGGAAATGAATACTTGAAGCCCGAATGAAAAATACTGTAGTGAGCGTGCAGCGTGAAAGAAGAGTCTCCAGAAAGAAATCTTAGCTTCTCAGTCGTTAGCCTGTGCTACTTGCGCTCGATAGCACTTTAACTTTGAGCACTTTATTAGCATTCGCGAACACTACTGATGAACGCTACGCTGGCTGGAAGGTGACTTCACTGCTGCGCTGACCTTGATACATTTTTGGTCCCTCCCACTATAAATCAAAATCTGATTGGTTAATTCATCCGTCACTTCCTACATAAACGCACACTGCCATGGCCTTCTGTCCCGGCAATCAAGTCCTAACCAATGAGTGAGCAGCTCTGAACTCTTCTACGGAAGCCGCGAGACGCCCTTCATATAATCTTTTTTTTATTCACCTTGTTATCCCGAGATAACAACATAATTAATTCAGGATCTCGAGAAAACAACACAACTAATTCGAGATCTCGAGAAAACAAAACCGTTATTTCGTGATCTCGAGAAAACAAAACAATTATTTCATGATCTCAGCTGGATCACTGTCGGTAGAGACGAAGCCGGGCCAGTCTTCTGCGGAGGTGCCGCGGACTGATTTTGAAATTATCCCTTATTAAAAGACTTAATGCAATCTCTCCCTGTGTCAACCCCTGATCAAAATATTGCCTTATTAGGTGATTGATTATTCCAGACATTCTAATGGCCAAAGTTGCGTCTATAGACCCTTTTCAGTCACGTGACCTTCGTAAACGCGACTGCCATTTTGGACATGTAGTGGACTTCAGCTCAAATCAGTTTGAATGCGGGGAAGGCGACAAACGAAAAACATAAAAGAAAAAGGAGCGAGATGCAGAAAACACCTTCACTATCCAGTGACGTAGGGCATTTACAGGGCGAGCAGAGGGAGAGGTATTGGCAAAAATTGAGGTTAGCAGGCTTAGAGAACGACGTTTACCTGCTTCCACCAGGATTGTTCACTGACGTACGGAAGTACACGAAGCCCTCGTCTTTACCTGACTTCGGCCCACGTGATCTGTATACCTATGTCGTTAAAAACCCATCGCCATACACATACACGCCAACGTCCGAGGTTCCGGAGCACGCTCCGGCTTGCTCCAGGAGTGCTCCGGCCGAGGTTACGGAGCACGCTCCGGCTTGCTCCGGAGCAAGCCGGAGCGCGCTGCTTAATTTGAGGGGAACCTCGGCCGGAATGTGCTCCGGAACCTTGGCCGGAGCACTCCGGGAGCAAGCCGGCGCGCGCTGCTTAATTTGAGGGGAACCTCGGCCGGAGCACTCCGGGAGCAAGCCGGCGCGCGCTGCTTAATTTGAGGGGGAGCAAGCCGGAGTGCACTCCGGAACCTCAGACGTTGGCTTCGGCAGCTATTTATACTGGATCCGGTGTAAATAGCTGCCGGATCATAATTACAGTAAACTAGTAAATCCAGTAAAGGAAAAACTTGAGACTGAAAGGTTTTAACAGTCATCCAAATGACTGAACGTAAACATTGCTACAGTAACATACCAGCTATGATGTTGTTGACATTAGCTAGTCAACAATAGCTACTACAGAAGAACAAAGAGATTACAATGGGTTATTTTAGCCTATTTGGTTACACACTCGCCGCCACAGAATGTTAACAGCAATGTAATGCCTTTTCTGGCTAATTTTATTCGTCTTACCTCCAACAAAGTGGTCACTACACAAGCGTTGGTATGCCGAGGGCTGCCAATCTTTCCTGTTAATGGCCGCTATCCATCTTCTCCGTCGGGATCCGATAAAATGATAAACCTTGCCTTGTTTGTTGATGGTTACTATATCCAGGTGCACAACAATATAGTGGCATGATGGAAGTCTTGCTGAAAGTAAAAACTTTCTTTGCTGCCGTTCCTCAATGTTGGCTGTGGTAAACTACTGGTAGTACTGTACATGTCCAAAATGGCGGCCGTGTTTGTCGTGACGTCACGTGAAAAGGGTCTATACAGAATGAGAAATAGCCCCAAAGTCGGCATATCACAAGTCTCTTGGCGCACCTGAATGAACCATTTCTCAGCTGTTTACTCGAGATCATGAAATAATTGTTTTGTTTTCTCGAGATCTCGAATTAGTTGTGTTGTTTTCTCGAGATCCTGAATTAATTATGTCGTTATCTCGGGATAACAAGGTGAATTTAAAAAAAAAGGATTATATGAAGGGCCTCTCTCGGCTTCCGTACTCTTCTCAGCCTCGAGACAACGAACAAAACAATCTCATTGGAGATCTCGATTTTAATGTTTTCAGGACGGTAACCTTTTCATTTCTGAAACAAATTTGATAGAAAATGAGGCCAAATTAGAAGAGAATACTTAGAACGAAATTGTGAAAGAAATTAAACGTAGCATTTGAAATGCTGATGTGTTTCGCGCTTCTCTTAAGGTCCTGATGGTTCCCCTCTGCTCAAGTCGTCGTTGTCGTCTTACGGTTTCAGTCTTAACCTTGTGCACTTAACTCTGAAATCAGTCCATAGTAGATAGATTCAGTAGAAATGAGGAAACGGCATGAGCGACCTGCTAGCTGATCACTCGATTTGCTCGTTAACAAGACGCTTTCTTTCGTTATTTCAGTCTTATAGGTCTAACATTTTGGGTATATACTGTACGTAGTCATGTTATTGCTATAGTAAACTGACTAAACTAGAGGAAGTAGAATGACATCTCATTTCTTTATTAATTTTGATTTCATCTCCGTTAAAAGTATCTATCTTTTTATTTTGTCTTGACTTTCTGACCGGTCTTGTTTTCCTTTCATCCTGTGGCGTTTAACCACAAAATCTTGAGATTAAGGGCTTTCGATAATGCCTAATATTCTAGTTCTGCCTTATGAAATATTCAGTGAGGAGAAATCCTCACTCCGCTATCTTTTACAGCAACGTTTATTTTGTTCTTAAGAATGTCACTGTGCATCTGATGTATTCACTGTAAATCTCTTGTTATATAATACAGAACCGAAAGGACTGTAGCTCTGAATCACTGTCTTACAGCCCACACACGCCCACGTTTCATCCCCGAACTCGAGCGGGATCCCATTAAACATTTACATTACAAATTTCCTCTTTGCTAAAGCAGATGAGTGCCGAGGAAGCAGAAATGACACGAGCGCAAACGTCTCGCTGAATATGAAAGATTGATGAGCGCAGCGCGATGACCTGTAAGATTCAAACGGCGCCTCTCGGTGGATCCTGGCCTTTCGTTCAAAACCAAGGTTTTATCTGAGCAAACAAGCGTTCCCCTCAACGCTCACCTCCGTTCAGTCTGTTACTCCAGGCACTGAGGGGAAATCCTGGAGAAAGTTCTCTCGGTGGTTGGGGAATAAAGAGCGCAGCGGCGTATTGTTCCAAAGCCGAAACTTGGCACTGAAACACGAAAACACATCCGACTGAAGCACGCTGAATCCTGAATGAGTAACGAGGGCAGATTTTTAATTTGTGAGTGAAAAGATACAAAATGTGCATTAAGAGAATGTTATGGGGTATTTCTAAATTTCCTCCTCCGTTCCCACACCTTCCTCTTGTGTATCAGTTTATTTTTTTTATACTGACACAATTAATTTATCTAATTTACAGGCTTATCTTTTTCGTCTCTCCTTCATTGTTTTGCTCATTGGTTTATTCACTTGGTTATTAGTGTCTCTCATTTATCAATGTCTTTCGCTTTCCTCTTGTATATCATTTTTTCATTATCTGTGTATCCGTGCATCCTTTGTCATCTTCATTTCACTTATCTGTATTAGTTTATCTTTATTTCTGTCTCGAGTTTCTCATTTATTAATGTTCCTTTGTTTAACTTTTTCCCCTCTCGTTTATCAATTTTTCATTTTCCTCTTGTTTACAGTTGTGCTTGAAAGTTTGTGAACCCTTTAGAATTTTCTCTACTCCTGCAGTAATTTGATCTGAACCATTTATCAAATTTTCACACAAGTCCTAACTGGGGACTCCATTGGGGGACTTTAGTGCTCATGTGGGCGACGACAGTGACACCTGGAGGGGCGTGGTTGAGAGGAACGGCCTCCCCGATCTGAACCCGAGTGGTGTTTTGTTATTGGACTTCTGTGCTAGTCACGGTTTGTCCATAACAAACACCATGTTCGAGCATAGGGGTGTCCATAAGTGCACGTAGCACCAGGACACCTTAGGTCGGAGGTTGATGATCAACTTTGTAGTCGTTTCATCTGATCTCCGGCCCTATGTCTTGGACACTCGGGTGAAGAGAGGGGCTGAGCTGTCAACTGATCACCACCTGGTGGTGAGTTGGATCCGCTGGCGGAGGAGGAAGCCGGACAGACCTGGCAGGCCCAAACGTGTGGTGAGGGTCTGCTGGGAATGTCTGGCCGAGCACTCTGTCGGGGAGGTCTTTAACTCCCACCTCTGGGAGAGCTTCTCCCAGCTTCCGAGGGAGGCGGGGGACATTGAGTCTGAGTGGACCATGTTCTCTACCTCCATTGTAGACGCAGCTGTTCAGAGCTGTGGCCGCAAGGTCTCCGGTGCCTGTCGTGGCGGCAATCCCCGAACCCGGTGGTGGACGCCGGAAGTAAGGGATGCCGTCAAGCTGAAGGAGGAGTCCTATCGGGCCATGTTGACCTCCGGGACTCCTGAGGCAGCTGACTGGTATCGGCAGGCCAGGTGTGCCACAGCTCGGGCAGTTGCGGAGGCAAAAACTCGGAACTGGGAGGAGTTCGGGGAGGCCATGGAGAAGGACTATCGGTCGGCCTCGAAGAAATTCTGGCAAACCGTCCGGCGCCTCAGGAGGGGGAAGCCATACTCTGCCAACACTGTTTACAGTGCAGGTGGGGAGCTGTTGACCTCGACTGGGGACATTGTCGGGCGGTGGAAGGAATAGTTTGAGGATCTCCTCAATCCCACAGTCATGTCTTCCATTGAGGAGGCGGAAGCTGATGACTCGTCCATTACCCAAGCCGAAGTCACTGAGGTGGTTTGTAAGCTCCTCGGTGGCAGGGCACCGGGGGTGGATGAGATCTGTCCTGAGTATCTCAAGTCTCTGGATGTTGTGGAGCTGTCTTGGCTGACACGCCTCTGCAACATCGCGTGGCGGTCGGGGACAGTGCCTCTGGAGTGGCAGACTGGGGTGGTGGTCCCTCTTTTTAAGAAAGGGGACCGGAAAGTGTGCTCCAATTATAGGGGAATCACACTTCTCAGCCTCCCAGGGAAGGTTTACTCCAGGGTACTGGAGAGGAGAATTCGGCCAATAGTCGAACCTCGGATCCAGGATGAACAATGTGGTTTTCGTCCTGGTCGCGGAACACTGGACCAGCTCTATACCCTTCATAGGGTGCTCGAGGGTTCATGGGAGTTTGCCCAACCAGTCCACATGTGCTTTGTGGATCTGGAGAAGGCATTCGACCATATCCCTCGTGGTATTCTGTGGGGGGTGCTTCGGGAGTATGGGGTTCGGGGCTCTTTGCTAAGGGCTGTCCGGTCCCTGTACGAATGGAGCAGGAGTCTGGTTCGCATTGCCAGCAGTAAGTCAGACCTGTTCCCAGTGCACGTTGGACTCCAGCAGGGCTGCCCTTTGTCACCGGTTCTGTTCATAATTTTTATGGACAGAATTTCTAGGCGCAGCCAGGGGCCGGGAGGAATCCTGTTTGGGAACCACAGGATTTCATCTCTGCTTTTTGCGGATGATGTCCTGTTGGCTTCTTCAAACCAGGACCTTCAGCATGCACTAGTGCGGTTTGCAGTCAAGTGTGAAGTGGCTGGGATGAGAATCAGTACCTCCAAGTCCGAGGCCATGGTTCTCGACCGGAAAAGGGTGGCTTGCCCTCTCCAGGTTGGTGGAGAAGTTCTGCCTCAAGTGGAGAAGTTTAAGTATCTCGGGATCTTGTTCACGAGTGAGGGAGGGATAGAGCGTGAGGTCGACAGGCGGATCGGTACAGCCTCCGCAGTGATGCGGTTGCTTTATAGGTCTGTTGTGGTGAAGAAGGAGCTGAGCCAAAAGGCGAAGCTCTCGATTTACCGGTCGATCTATGTTCCGACTCTCACTTATGGTCATGAGCTTTGGGTAATGACCGAAAGAAAAAGATCACGGATACAAGCGGCCGAAATGAGTTTTCTTCGCAGGGTGGCTGGGCGCTCCCTTAGAGAGAGGGTGAGAAGCACAGTCACTCGGGAGGCGCTCGGAGTATCTGAAAGAGATGCCCGAGCCACCTCAGCTGATTCCTCTTGATGTGGAGGAGCAGCGGCTCTACTCCGAGCGCCTCCCGAGTGACTGTGCTTCTCACCCTATCTCTAAGGGAGCGCCCAGCCACCCAAGAGTCAGGATTTTTATTTATTTATTTATTTATTTATTTATTTTATTTGTATATGACAAATAAAAATCTTGAATCTTGGGTGACTGGGCGCTCCCTTAGAGATAGGGTGAGAAGCACAGTCACTCGGGAGGCGCTCGGAGTAGAGCCGCTGCTCCTCCACATCGAGAGGAATCAGCTGAGGTGGCTCGGGCATCTTTTTCGGATGCCTCCTGGACGCCTCCCTGGGGAGGTGTTCCAGGCATGTCCCCCTGGGAGGAGGCCCCGGGGAAGACCCAGGACACGCTGGAGGGACTATGTCTCTCGGCTGGCCTGGGAACGCCTCGGTGTTCTTCTTGAGGAGTTGGCCAAGGTGTCTGGGGAGAGGGAAGTTTGGGCTTCCATGCTCAGACTGCTGCCTCCGCGACCCGGTCCCGGATAAGCGGAAGAAGACGAGGCGAGAGACGAGATGAGACGAGAAGTCCTAACAGGAGATAAAAAGAACCCAATTAAAGAAATGAGACAACAGTATTACACTTGGTGACTTTTATTTATTGAGGAAAGTGATCCAATATTACAGATTGTGAACCTTTTTTTTTTGCTTTCACTATCTGTTGTGAGCTGCTTGTGCAGTAAGAACCTGTCCTGTTTGTGGTAACAGTTGATCAGATCCTGTAGATCGGCTTCTGCTTCCGGGATGTTAGTGTGTTTCTTCACATGACTTGCTCACACAACATTTCTACTGGGTTAAGATCAGGATTTTGACTTGACCATTCCAAAACATGAACTTTTTATTATTCTTTAACCATCTTTGGTAGAACGACTCATGTTTCGGGTCGTTGTCTTGCTGCATGACCCACTTTCTCTCAAGATTCAGTTCATGGTCAGATGTGGTAAGGTTCTTATGCTGGAATGCAGTGTTTTTGTTTTTTTTTTCTTTTTTTTCCCCCTTTTTCCAAACATGACGCTTCTCATTTACACCAAAAAGTTCTATTTTGGTTTCATCTGTCCACAAACTTTTTCCTATAGCCTTCGGGGTTGTCCATGTGCTCTTTAGCAACCTGTATTTGTGCAGCAATGTTCTTTTTGGAGAGCAGTAGTTTACTCCTTGCAACCCTGCCCCACACACGATTTGTTGTTCAGTGTTCTCCTGATGATGGACTCATGAACATTTAACATCAGCCAATAAGAGAGAGGCCTTCGGTTGCTTAGATGCTACCCTGGTTTCCTTTGTGGACTGTCACACGCCTTGCTCTTGGAGTGATCTTTGTTGGTCCGTTCCTGGGGAGGGAACAGTGATTCTTAGGTTTCCTCCATCTGTTTGACTGTGTATTGGTGGAGTCCAAACTCTTTTAGAGATGGTTTTGGAACCATTTCCAGCCTCAAGAGCATCAACAACTCCTTTTTCTGAGATCCTCAGGAATCTCCTTTGTTCATGCCGTGATGTATTTCCATCAAAGATCAGACTTTGATAGATCTCTCACACCTGATTAGACTCGTGTTTTGGGGTAACAATTTCACCTTCAAACTAGAAAAGCACTCAGAGCGCAGACCTCCGCCAAGAATCCTTTAAAAAAAATCCAGGATCCAGAAGGTGATCTGGATCACTGCCAAAATTTAATGGATTGTTACTTGTGCCCAGTCACACCTCTGGAAAAAATTTCAGAGCAATCCGTTCATAACTTTTTCCGTAATGTTGCTAACAGACAAACAAACCAACGCTACTGAAAACATAACCTCCTTGGCGGAGGTAATTAACTGCTAATCCTAGAGGTTTATGTACTTTTGCCACGACAGATAGGCTAAATAATATTGGATCATTTTCCTCAATAAGTAAATGACCAAGTAGAATATTTTTGTCTCATTTTATTTAATTGGGTTTGATTTGTTTAAATATGTATCATATTTCCTCCCGCCTTTATCAATTTGTCATTTTTATCTCATTAGTCTTGTTGTTCTCATTTGTTCCATTTTACATTCGGTTATTGATTTATCTTATTTAACTTTTATCTTCCTCTTCTCTCTGATTTTATCTTGTTTCCTCTGTTTATCTTATTTTTCTTGATCAGTGTATAATTTTTTTCTTGTCTACCAGTTTAATTTATTAATTTCCCTCTGCTCCTCAACTCCAATATACTGTAGTAGTTGACGACAGCTAAAATAACTTTGTTGGTGTCCAAATATTTATGGGCCTGACGGCATCTTTTTTTGAGTTGTTTGTTTGTTTGTTTATAATTTGATCTCATTTTCCTTGTCCATTTGGTGAATCTTGCTTCTTCTCATTTTTCAGTCTTTGTTTTCATTCCAGTTAAGAGTATCTCTTTAATCTTGCGGGTTTTTTTTTTTTTTTTGGTCCTGTACCTCACCTTTCTCGTTTTCCTCCCATCAGTTTATCTTGTTCGTCTCATTTCCCCTCTTTATCTCGTCAACTTCTAATTTACCCGTTTGTCTTCATTTTGTTCATCGGTTCATTTTCACCTCTTGTTTTTTGAGAATTATCTTCCGTCTCTTGTATTATTTGTCGTCTTATCCTCTTGGCTGCATTTTGTGTCCTTCAATATTCGTCTTTTTCGGCACTGCTGCTGTAATCTTCTCCAGTTAAAACTAGAGTCCGGGGACGTTCGAACTCCGTGAACTACCTATTGATTAAAACCATCGTAGCCGATTTATATCCATAAAAAATAAGTCTAGTGTGAAAAAACTTGGAGATGAAAATTGATTTGTGATGATGAATGGCTTTTGGAGAATCTGTTTGGCCCAGAGACACTGCTGCGTTCACAGGAAGAAAGATGAAGAAAATATGACTCAATGTGTGCAGCCTTTAATCTGGTCCTGAAACGTTCCTTTAATTAGTGTGTCGGACGTTAATGAGATGAAGAACAGTGCGAGTTTGTTGCTCAGTAAACAGCATGAGGTTTAAAATGAAGTCTGTTTCAGCTATTAGCCAGTATACATGTGAAGTTAAAAACAGCAAGGTGGTGTTTTATATTATTTCTAAAATGAGAATTTTCAGATTTGTGAGTTTTATGGTCAGGATGAGGTCAAAGGTCACACCGAACACCCTTCCATCAAGAAGTTCGACTGTTCCAGCAGTTCTGACCTCCAGAAGTCCTGAAGCTGCAATTCTGAGTGTGTGAGTGGAAAAGAAATAAGGCAGGAACATGGAATGAAGGAAGAATGAAGAAAAGAGATGGAAAGAGGAAGAGGGATGATGCAGCACTGAGAAAGAAAGGGAGAAAAAGTAAATGAAAGTAACGGAGTGAGTAAAAATATGAAAAACATGAAGGGACTGAAAGAAACCATAGAGAATGAAAGGAAGGAGAGT
Organism: Neoarius graeffei; assembly: GCF_027579695.1. Taxonomy (NCBI): domain Eukaryota; kingdom Metazoa; phylum Chordata; class Actinopteri; order Siluriformes; family Ariidae; genus Neoarius; species Neoarius graeffei. The sequence goes on along the minus strand of NC_083595.1, from coordinate 52,372,375 downwards.
GAGTGAAAGAATAATGAAAAGAAGAAAAATGGAAAAAGGCAAGCTGAGAATGAAAAGTTGCAGAGGAGAGAAGAACCGAGAGATGAATTTTAAAAATGATGGCATGGAAGGGGGCTATAATCACGAGTAAAGAAAGGAAGTTGGGAAAACTGATTGATTGGAAGAATGAGAAAGGAAGGGGTGTGAGTGAGTGAGAGAGAAGAAAAAGGAAGCGAGGAAGCAAGGCTGAGAATTAAAGGATGAAGAAAATGACTGAAAAGATAGACAGGAATGTAAGAGAATGAAGGAGGGAAGACGGGCTGAAGGAGTGTGCATGGAGAGACGGGGCTCATCTGGGGGAGTGGAAGAAAGAATAATGAATAGACGGAGAGAAAAGGGGGAGGATGAAAGTAAGTGGAAAGAGTGTGATTGTAGAAGAAGCCACTGAGAGAAAGAGGAGTGCACACCAGCGTTTGTTTGATTTATGAAGACGAATGGAGGTGGGAATAGGCCGAGACGCTGAGGAGAGGTGTGTGTGTGTGTGTGCGCGCGCACTCTTCGGCTGGGTCGATATCATGAACACACATAAAGGTTTATTAAACATTAAATGAATACTACAGACTCGTTCTACTATAAATCGCTTTTTATTTCCCTTGTTCCTTGTTAGTCTCGTTCTGTTCTGTACTCGATCAAACGGGCGTTTTATTGTACAAGGAGTAAAATCCCCCCTCCCCCCATGTGACCGTGAAACACACATGACCAGCATGCTCACTACGACACAAGTACCTCACAGATTCTCAAGGCTCATTATGGAAAATTGTCAAAGTTCAGTGAATTGCTGAAATCTTAACAGCGTCGACACGCAAGAAGCGCTCACGTCAGTACAGTCGGCGAAAATTTTTCACTTGCATGTCCTGAGTAAAGAGAATAGCAAGCCAAACATAAATACTACCTCGCTAGCAAACCTCACCAGGTTTCCAGCAGGCCATGTTAGAATGGAGAAGAAAACGTCGAACTAGCAAATAGACGGTTCTTGCTTTTCAGTTAGTCTCTCTTCTATTTGTGTATTTTGGATATTTTATAACATTTTCTACAACCCCGATTCCAAAAAAGTTGGGACAAAGTACAAATTGTAAATAAAAACGGAATGCAATGATGTGGAAGTTTCAAAATTCCATATTTTATTCAGAATAGAACATAGATGACATATCAAATGTTTAAACTGAGAAAATGTATCATTTAAAGAGAAAAATTAGGTGATTTTAAATTTCATGACAACAACACATCTCAAAAAAGTTGGGACAAGGCCATGTTTCCCACTGTGAGACATCCCCTTTTCTCTTTACAACAGTCTGTAAACGTCTGGGGACTGAGGAGACAAGTTGCTCAAGTTTAGGGATAGGAATGTTAACCCATTCTTGTCTAATGTAGGATTCTAGTTGCTCAACTGTCTTAGGTCTTTTTTTTCGTATCTTCCGTTTTATGATGCGCCAAATGTTTTCTATGGGTGAAAGATCTGGACTGCAGGCTGGCCAGTTCAGTACCCGGACCCTTCTTCTACGCAGCCATGATGCTGTAATTGATGCAGGATGTGGTTTGGCATTGTCATGTTGGAAAATGCAAGGTCTTCCCTGAAAGAGACGTCGTCTGGATGGGAGTGTAGGTTGAATTGGGATTAATTAAATTATAAATTATGTAATAATTGATAATTAAATTAATCAATTTATAAATAAAGATCAGTCTCATAAAATCTTAAATTATTAATCTTAATACTCACCGTGAATGGTTACACTCAAGATTAATGGTAGCTCTGTATTAGATGGGAAACCCAGTTGTATACAAAAGCTAAATTCTGAAGGAAAAAGGAGTTCTAAATAGTTGACCTTGTGAATAAACAACAGGAACAAGTAAAATGCAATTCAATTTTATTAGCTTTTATTTGTCTACTACTCACTAATAATAATAAACTCAAAATACATTCAATGTCAGCAAAGGTAATAACAAGACAAAACAATGGAACAATTACACCTGGACTATAAATTTGAGGGAAAGAGAGAGAGAAAGAGATAGAAGGAAAAAAAAAAGAAAAGAATCCCTTGTGTGTGCGTGTGTGTGAGGCTAGGGCAAGCCGATGCGTGTGTGTGTGACCTAGCTTGTCGTTAGCTAAAACAAAGGAATGTTAGCTAAAACAAAGGAATGTTAGCTAAATAGAACAAAGGATTAGCTCTGTGGCTAATGTGTGCTTTGTGTAGGTATCTGTGGGCAGATGCTAATGCTAGCCACTCTGGCAATGCTTAAACAAAATGGCGGTCAGTGCCTAGGTGTCGTATCACAGGTAACTCAATGAGGAAGGTATCAAAATGGCGTCGGAAAAATGGCGCCTGCAGGCCTAGTCGAGAACACAAGCCTACCAGCTAGCAATAAGTTGCTAAGGAGAATCTGACCACGCTACAGCTGGATCCAAACACTGCACTTAACAACAATTTCCAACAGACTATCTAGGCAAAGAACTCAACGCGAGAGAGAGAGAGAGAGAGAGAGAGAAAGAGTGTGAGAGAGTGTGTATATGTGTTGGATGGAGAGAACTAGGCCTTGTAGCGGTCTAGCCTCGGAGCTTAAAATAACAAACTTGTCGCTGCGCTGCTAATCAGATAGGGAAGCTAGCAATGGAGTTAAGGAAAGATATCATGCAAGATACCCTGTCTAACAAGTTCAAAGAAAAAAAACAGAACCAAAACAAACAATAAAAACAAACAAACAAACAATAAAAACAAACAAACACCTTCCGTGTCTGAGCGGGTATGCTAAATAGCTCAAAGCTTAAACATGACCCTAACAACCATCTGAATAAGCTACAAATTAAAAATTTGCCCAAGTGCCTACTCAATGCGATGGAAGTTCTTTCTCCGTTGTCCGCGCTGAGGGTCGCGATCCGAGGAGAGGAGGTTAGCGGCGCGTTGCGTCCAACCGCGGCTAACGAAGCAGGGAGAGGGAGGCCTAGCTGGCCCACGGTGCTTCAGGAGAAACCTCCGGTGATGCGTCGACGAGGAAAAGGCTGAGAGGAGCGAAGCTGTCCGCAAATGCCTCTTAGCGTGGAAAACTACTTAACTGTAGTTAAACTTTGCAAAGGTTTAGAATCAAAACCACTATATCGCTGAAACTTAGCGGGTCGTTCAAAAGTTCGGCCGAAACTAATTTGAACAGGCTGTTCTCAGACAATAGCGGTTAGTCTCAACACTGTAGGCGAGCGTGCCTACAGTCCGTCCGACCACTCCAGTAGTCAGAACATGAGAGAGCGAATCGAGGCGCTCTCGATACAGTTAAAGCAGTTCCACTTTACATCACATCCGGGTGGAGCGCGCAAGGAATTGTGGGATCGTTATAGGGGGCGCTGGCGAGTTACCAACATTCCCCCCTTGGCCATAGGCGCTGAAAGGAGTGATACCCTATGGGCACATGGTGTTTAGTCTGCGGCCCACGGTCCCTAGTAATCCACAATGAGGTAGTTCCACAATGAGGTAGTTCCAAGGGTCCTTTCTGTGAAAAGTCTTTCAGACACAGTTCAACAGTTCAATTCATTTCATACAGTCCATAAGATGCATAGGCACTTGGGCATGAAAGCATAGGCACTTGGACATGAAAACAATTACACTATGGCTACTTAACTGCCTTCTACATACAATATTTCACACAGCAAACAAAAAGAATCAAAACTCCATAAAGGAAAATGGAAAAGAGGGGTTAGTTAGCGTGTTAGCAAGCCTACTCTTCAAGAAAGTTAGTGGAGGCCTTAGGCCTGATGGAGAATCGGACAATGCCACGATCTAATTTCTCAGGTGCGTAGATCGTTTTGTCCAGTTTGCGGTGTAGTGTCAGTATGTACCTGTGTAGAGTGATGGCTATGAAGACTGTGATAACCCAACCGCTAGCTAGAAATCCCAGCGCAATTCGGCTTATTAAAGATCCTTGATCGGACGAAGGGTTTGCGCGGTTATTCAAGAAAGTGGTAGCGATGCCAGTGGGCTTAAGATCGAATTGCACGGTTTTGGTCCCTTCCAGCAGTAGTTGTGCTTGGAGGGTGGAGTTTATCTCAAGTTCGTGACCTGGGAAGGCATCGGGCATTTCTATCTCGGTCTCATACTGGTCAGCGCTAAGGTGATGGAGGGTGATGTCACCCACGTGAACAGTGGCTCCTAGTGGGACACTTAGGAGAGAGGTTTCGTTAGGGATCTTCATTCTAGTGGCAGTGTTATGTTGATCATATGATACCAGAATCTCAGTTTGGGGAGTGTTGATTAGCCACCGATTACCAGCTCTTTCTACTCTAGTTCCTATTCCTTCATCTTTAATAGACAATTTGCCTGCACACTTCTGCTCGGGGACTTTTGTCAATCCACAGAGACGGTCTGTGGTGTCTCGGATAAAGGGATTGCTGGGGCAGACCCAGTGGATATCTTTGGTAGAGGTGCACATGTCTAAGTTAGGGACGAGGTAGATAGAGGGGTTGTCATCGTGATAGGCTATGGTGGAAGGTGTCTGCAAACGTACGTGTACGTCGTTGTTCCAGAAACCTACATTAAGGACAGATTTGATTCTGTATATGTTTTGCCGTTCAATAACAGGGAGATTGAGGATGAAGCCTATTTCTAGGTTTTGAGGGTTCACAAAAATGGGGATAGCACTGCCAAGACTATAAGCCAGATGAATCTGTGATGAGTAAACGTTAGTCGTGGTAGTAGATCGGAGTATGCTGTCAACCATGCTGAGGGGTATCAAATATGGTGGGATTTTACCTCCACTCAGGGTGCTGAGAGAGCTACTTACTTCTCTCATCAGGTCCTGCATTAGGTCTCGGATTACTCGGACGTACTTGACTTCGCTTCTCATGATTGTCGCTAGCCTGTCTACGGCATGTACTGTGTTCTTGATTAATGTAGAATGCATGTTAACGGTTAGTATGGTTCCCTGCAGGGTTTTGCCTAGGCCCTGCAGCTCCTCCTGTTGAGTTAGTAGTCTACCCTGGATTTCTGGCATTTCTTCCTTAAGAATGTTCATTTCTCGTTTGACCGCGGTTAGGCTAACGGTGTTAACGGCAGAGAGGCCCATTGAGAACAGAGAGCCAATGGCGGATGCAGCAGTAAGTAGTCCTCCGAGGAACCGTTTAGGGCGTGTTTTGCCGCTGAGTTCCTCCTCAGTGACTATGAACTTCTGTAACTGTTCGAGCATGTGAACTGTGGTACGCTTGGCGTGTTCGATGTTGGACCCAATCTCGGAGTCAGGCCCGGTTTCGAGGTTTGTTTGTGTGGGCGATCTAAAATGCTTACGGTACACGTCCCAAGGATCGAGGCGGGTGTACACGCGCTGGGTATGGACGCGGCAATTGGTGAGGAGCAGTCCTGGGGCATCTTGGAGAACAATGCCACTCAGCGGACCTGGTTCCACTATGTTACCGGCCAATGTGGTCTGCAGGACTAGGAAGATACCGAGGATCCAGAGAGGGGCCATTCTGCAACATACAGGAGTTTGTTATTCCGATTTGAGTGATAACGAGGGTGGTTACTTATAGATGCACGCTTATGGATTGAGAGGCATGCAACTAAGTTGGGCAGGCTATAACTTATTGTTTGTCCACCCCCCTATGGAGTGTGGACTGCTCAAAAAGCTTTATTTGGTTGCTATGGACCCATCTATACGAAGGCGCCTGGCTGGGCTTCGAAGTTTTGATGCGGTAGGCGACGGGGGACAGTTTACCGACGATTTCGAAAGGACCGGACCAACGGGGTAAGAATTTTCTGGCTACTCCTACCGGTTTGGTGAAATTGAAGTATAGGACTCTGTCGCCTACTTCGTACTCACGGTGTGTCGCCTTTCTGTCGTAGTAAGCTTTCTGTCCTTTCGCACTCTTTTCGAGGTGTTCCTGGGCCCACGCAAATGTGGCCTGCAAGTGGCGTTGCAAGTCGGTGACGTACTGGTGTGCGGTGTACGCAGTGGCGACGCTTAGGTCCTCTGGTCGGTAGAGGAGGTGTAAGGAAAGAACCATTTCACGGCCAGTCATCATTTCGAACGGGGTGACTCCGGTGGTGCGGTGAGGAGTGGACCGAATGGCCATCAGCACCAGAGGGAGTTTGATGTCCCAATCTTTGCCATGGTGGCTAACATACTTGCGAAGCATGCTCACGATGGTTTGGTTGGCGCGTTCGACCTGACCAGAAAACTGAGGATGATACGCGATGTGGAATTTTGCCTCGACTCCGAGCATCTCCCACAACACTCTCATGACCTCTGCGGTGAAATGAGTACCTCGGTCGGAATCAATGGATAGGGGCAAGCCCCAACGGCTGAACACATGGTTCATAAGAAGGAGAGCGGTGGTCTCTGCGGTTTCGTTTGGGGCGGGCAAGCATTCCACCCACTTCGTGAACGCGCAAGTGACGGTCAGGAGGTACTTATTACCTCGAGCTGATTTCGGCACCGGTCCGACCCAGTCTATCTGGAGATTAGACCAGGGGAATGAGATGCCTTTGCTTTGCAGTGGGGCGCGGTTCAACGGTTGGGCTGGTCGGAATTGGCAGCAAATCAAGCACCCTTTAACATACTCGGTAACGTCCTGAATCATGAAGGGCCAATAGACAATCTGTTGGAGTGTCTGGTAGGTCGCCTGAGCGTTCCTATGGCCCCCGCACGGGCTGTCGTGAGCGTACTGCAACATGACCCCCCTATGATCTGTGGGCACGACCCACCGGGGAGGTCCCTGGTTGCGTGGTGTGTACACCAGGAGTCCTTTCTCGAGTTTTAAGCCGTTTTTGAGATTGTGAAGGTGGTTTAAGTCTCGGGACTGTTGCAACTCTTGTGGGGAAATTGGGGACGCCACGGGGTCCGCAAGGAACTTACGGATTTGGTGGATCACGGGATCCCTTTCCTGCATAGACACCAGGTCGGCGTCCTGGGGCAGTCGGCCGAGTTGCACGGTTCCTGCTTGGGGTACTGCGTCAGTTTGACCTGCTCTAGCCTGTCGGCGAGTAATCGCGGTTACGTCATGGCGTGGCGTCTCGGGAAGCCATGGCGGCTGGAATTCCCAAAGGGGGCCGTCTACGGCTCCCGCTTTGGCGAGGCCATCTGCCTCATCGTTACCGACTTTGTCAGGTCCTGGGACTTGAGAATGTCCCTTCACCTTCTTCCAATAGACGCACATTCCCTGTTCGGTTACGAGTCGATCGCATGCTAGGAAGAGTTCGGAGTGTTTCACTTCCTTGCCCCTTGCATTTTTCATGTCCTGCACCTTCCACGAGGGAAAGTGTGAGACGAAGCTATGCCTGGCATAATTTGAATCAGAGCAGAGGACTAACCGCTTGATGTTCTCACGGGCAGCTTGTTGCAGGACGATGAGCACGGCTGCTACCTCCGCATATTGGCTAGTCTTAGCCCCGAGTCGATGTTGGTATTTCCCTTGTATAGGGCCGTTCGCCCATACGATACCGACACCGGCTTGGACTTTGCGTTCATGATGGAATGAGCATCCATCTATGTAAGCGGTGGGGAGGTCTTTGCAGACGTTCTCGTCATAGTAGTGGTGGTCGGAGGGGAGAGCAGGTACGGTTGTTAGTTCGGTTTGATCCGGACTATTCTCGCAGTCGCAATGCTGGCATTCCGCCAGGCCTCGGCCAAGCGCCATCTTGTGGTTCTGGGCGTACTTCACCTCGACGTCGTAGCCCTGTAGTGCCATCATCCAAGCTGCGATGCGACTGTTCGAAACTCTTCCCTCTCTCAGCCTCTGGCTGTTCAAGAACGAGACCGGTTGATGATTGGTCTCTATCACCGCCTTCTGGCCACCAATGTAACTGCGAAAGTGTTCAACGGCCCAGACCGTGGCCAGCAGGGCTTTTTCGCAGTCTGAAAATTTAAACTCCACAGCACTGAGGGGCCGACTGGCGTATGCTACGACACGGTGATCTTTGTCATGCTGCTGTGACAGTGCAGCGCTCAGGCAGTGGGTGGAGAAACTAGCCTCCAAGAAGAACGGTTTGTCTTTGTCGGGATACGCGAGGCAGGGAGCGGAGCAGAGCTTCTGCTTCATGCTCTTGAACGCGAGTTCTTGAGGGTCACTCCACTGGAAGGGTTTATCCTTCCGGAGGAGCTCGGTGAGCGGTCGTGCTATGTCCGCGTAGTCCTCAATGAACTGTCGGGAGTAGTTGCAGACCCCTAAGAAGCTCCTGAGTTCGGGTACGTTGGATGGGGCTTTGATGTCTTGGATAGCCCGCACCCTCCCTGACTGGGGTTCAATGCCATCTGGCCCGACGCACAGTCCAACGTATTCAACTTTGGTGCGACACCACTGCCCTTTGGTGACAGAGAGCTTCGCTCCTGCTCTGGACAGCTGAGACAGAACATGGCGTATCTCTTCGAGGTGTGCATCAAAAGTCTGTGACCTAATGAGGATGTCATCGACATAGATCAAGTTGCCACGAGCTGCGGCATCGCTCATTGCCTTATGCAAGAAGATGTTGAATTCAGCGGGGGAGTTCGCGTAGCCGAACGGACATCGGTTGAAAGTTAGCTGGCGGTTCCCAAAGGAAAAGGCCAGCTTGTGCTGGTCAGCTGGATCCACGCGCATGGTCCAGAATCCACTCGCCACGTCGGCGGTGGAGAAGAACTTTGCACCCTTCACCTTGGCAAGTTCTTGATCCAGATGGATCATGGGCCATCTTGACAAGGGCACTTGCTTGTTCAGCTGCCTATAGTCAATGGTGAGACGCCACTTGCCGTTCGGTTTCAGCACTGGCCATAAGGGGGAGTTGTAAGTCGAGTTACACTCACGAATGATCTGCTTTTCCAGCAGAGTGTCCAGTGTTTCTTGTATTGAGTCGTATGCGGCTAACGGGATTTTGTATTGCCGCACGAACGTCGGTGGAGCGTTCGGATCTGTTGGGATTCGGACGGTGTGGATGTCCGTGACTCCGCAGTCATTGGAATCTCGCGCCCAGATCGCCTTGAAGTCGTAGAACAGTTCACGGAGCTGTCGTCTCTGGGTGTCCGTGGTCAGGCTGTCAGCTTTCACCAGCTGTTGTTGAACTTCTCGTTCGAAGCCTGGGTACGGTTCACCTAGAGCTGAATCGACGACCTCAGTTGCAGGGGTGTCGTTGCTCGATTGCGTGGCAAGAGCGTACACCAGCATGTGTTTCGGGGTGTCAGTTTTGGTCATGACTATGCGCTCGTCGCAAAGCATGTCGTGAGGTTCGACGCGGATCATGTGGAAAGGAAGAGTGATCCAGGGAGGTTCCACTGGATCGGAATGAGTGTCCGGCGTTGGCAGCTCACCAATGACTGGAATGGTGAGTTCAAAGTCATGGAATGCCTGGTCTATCAGAAGGCCTAAAGGCCGACGGGCGGGGATCGTGATGGTGTCCCGCGTGGAGTTTTGAACCAGGAGGTAAGCGGAACGATGACTCACTTCAAGCAGCGGAGTCCCACACACGGCTAAATCGAGCTCCATGAAGAATCTGAGAGGCTGGAAGAACGCCTGGGAGCTACGAAACTGTTGGTCTTTCATGATGACCAGCTTAAGAGGGGAACCAGCAGTCCTAGCGGGAATGACAATGTCAAATTCGCTAGCGACATGGCAGGCTTGGGGAATCGTTTGTCCTGACCGCATTTGTTCCGGGTCAGCTTGGAACGGGTGCTTAGCAGCGTCGGCTTGGGTCCAGATGACCCGGTTGACTAGGTCCAGTTGGGCTCCCAGTCTGACCAAGATGTCTGCCCCAAATCAAATCAAATCAAATCAAGTTTATTTGTACAGCGCTTTTAACAATAAACATTGTCGCAAAGCAGCTTTACAGAATTTGAACGACTTAAAACATGAGCTAATTTTATCCCTAATCTATCCCCAATGAGCAAGCCTGTGGCGACGGTGGCAAGGAAAAACTCCCTCAGACGACATGAGGAAGAAACCTCGAGAGGAACCAGACTCAAAAGGGAACCCATCCTCATTTGGGCAACAACAGACAGCCTGACTATAATATTAACAGTTTTAACAGGTATAACCCTCAACTGTCCTCATGGGGCCGTCCTTCACAGGAGTGGGGCGATAAAACTCCGACCAGACACAGGGCACCAGGATGGATCAAGCAGGTCCGAGGGGCAGAAGAGGCCAGCATCTCAATCCCAGGATAAACATGTAACTCAGAGGGACAGATGGGGGGGGGGGGGGGGGGGGAGAGAGAGAGAGAGAGAGAGAAAACACGTTGTTAGGTATGCCCTAAAAATGACAAGTATTAAATCTGTGTGGTAGGCTCGCAGAGACGAGAGTCTTTACATGAGGCATGACGCACAATGGCATGTTAATATGGTAAAAAATATATCATGACCTGCTCTGGCTGGATGCTTGATTGGGTGATGGGAGCACACTCCTCAGCAATGATGAGATGCAGATGGGACCCTTAGGCCTGGCCAAGACAATTCAGTTACATTTCACCGGGTCTGGGACATGCGACAGAATGTCTGACGGCCGATTCCCTGCAGGCTACGATAGCCAGTCGAGGTCCCCACCGTCTCCACCAAAAGATTTCCTGTTGACTCCATGTAACTCAGAGGGACAGATTTGGGGGGGGGGGGGAGAAAGAAAACACAGGTGGTTAGGTATGCCCAATGTCACCTGAATAAGTAGGAACAGTATACATATTGCACCGAGTACAAGCGGGGACTCCGGCAACTAACTATGACAGCATAACTAAAAGGAGAGAGCCAGAAGGTAACACAGGCATGAGGGAGCCCCGGGACATAAAGCAGCCAGCCACTGCACCGTCAACAAACTCGAGTGAGCAAGCGAGTGGGGACTGACAGCATCCATACATCCCAGTTTACCAAAACACTCTATGTCTGAGGACCCTCCAGATCTACTCCTTTACCTCATAAACACCATTAACAAAAGGCTTGACTAAACAGATATGTTTTCAGCCTAGACTTAAATGCTGAGACTGTGTCTGATTCCCGAACATTACTTGGAAGGCTGTTCCATAACAGTGGGGCTTTGTAAGAAAAGGCTCTGCCCCCTGATGTAGCCTTCACTATACGAGGTACCAGCAGATAGCCTGCACCTTTTGATCTAAGTAGGCGTGGCGGGTCATAGAGGAGCAGAAGTTCACTCAGGTACTGTGGTGCGAGACCATTTAGTGCTTTAAAGGTCAATAGTAGTATTTTATAATCAATACGAAATTTGATTGGGAGCCAATGCAGTGTGGATAAGACAGGCGTGATGTGGTCATATTTTCTAGTTCTAGTAAGGACTCTTGCTGCGGCATTTTGAACTAACTGGAGCTTGTTTATGCACTTATTGGAACATCCAGACAGTAAGGCATTACAATAATCCAACCTGGAGGTAACGAAAGCATGGACTAGTTTTTCTGCATCATGCAATGACATTAAATTTCTTATCTTTGCAATATTTCTGATATGAAAGAAAGCTATCCGGGTGATGTTATCAATGTGAGTTTCGAATGAAAGACTGGGGTCAATAATCACTCCGAGGTCTTTTACTGCTGCACGTGAAGAAACAGAAAGGCCATCCAGAGTTACTGTGTAATCAGAAAACTTACTTCTAGCTGTATGTGGTCCTAGCACAAGTACTTCAGTCTTGTCAGAGTTAAGCAGAAGGAAATTTATAAGCATCCAGTGTCTAATGTCCTTAACACATTCCTCAATTTTATTAAGCTGGTGTCTCTCATCAGGTTTTGCAGAGACATACAACTGTGTGTCATCAGCATAACAGTGGAAACTAATACAATGTTTACGAATAATATCGCCCAGAGGTAACATATATAGAGAAAAAAATGACCAGTGCGTTTTCGGAACAATGACCAGTGGGTCAGGAAGTCCGGGGACGACACTCAAGAAATGAAGGAATTCTCTCTGACCGATGGCGAGCGACACGGCGCAGACGCCTGTGGCTTTGATGGGGCTCTGGGGTTGTTCGGCTGACAGTAGCCGGTGGCTCTTCTGCACAAAGACAGGGGAAGGAGTGCTCTGACGCACTATGTCGAACCACGTTTGGCTGATGGCTGACTTCTCTGACCAAAGCGCTAACCTGACGCCAGGTGCCGTGACGCCGTTGACAGCAATGTTGCCAGATATCCAGGGGTAGTACCTGGTTGGGGCAGATTCGCCAAGAAAGCAAAGGAAAGACGGGTGGCCATCAAGCGCGTTGCGGTTGAGAGGAGTGTCGGTTGAGTTTGGTGCGTCTTGACTCGGCTCAGGGTGGAGCGGAGTGGTCTCGAGGTTCTCGGGGACCTGCCCTGACTCAGCTATCGGTGGAGTAGCCTCCACCCTAACTTCATCGCAACAGGCTCGATCGTGACGACGAGGATCTGGGGTCTGTGGGGACGCGACCTGGGCCCACAGTTGCCCACGACGACAGTCAATGAGGGGCGCTAGCCTATCTAGTAGGTCTTGGCCAATGAGGAACGGTTCTACCCCAACAGAGCAGATGTAAGTGGGGTGAGTGATGGACATGCCCTGGAAGGTGAGTTCTAACCATGCAATGGTTGTTACTGGGGCTTGATTCTGGGTGAAGCTAACCAAGTTGACGTCACAACGTTCGGTTCTGATGGGTCTACCTTGCGCGCGCCGCGCATCAGAAACCTCTGCGAAGACTTTGGAACACATCAGGGTGATTTCTGACCCGGTATCCAAGAGAGCTTGGAGGGAAACGTTGCCTTCTACCACCACTGGGGTATAGATACGCTTGGCGTTGCCTTTCCTAACCAAATCTCCAAGAAACTGCGTCAGGGGTGCATCCTGCGGGTCAGGCTTCACTAACGGAGGGGGTGGTTTCAACTCATCGCTGCCTATTGGGCAGGGGTCCTTTCCCCACCCCACGAGGTAGACACGCGGTGGTGGTGGGGATGGGTCCCGGCCTAGTCATGCTGACGGTTCGTCCCTGTCCTTGCTCGGCTTACCCTTCCTGTTCTTATTGCTCAGCAGTTGTTTAACTCGTGCTAATTCGGTCCTCAGTTCTGCCATCCCAAGCGGCTCTTGGTTGGCTTGTTTAGCGGTAGCTAGCTTAGGGCTCCGCTCCCTTCGAGAGGAGTTGCGATGGGGCCTTGACTGTCTGCTATTCTGAGATTTAGGGCCGTGACTGCCAGGTTTGCGGTTACCTTGCCCTTTGGCGTTGGGGCCCTGTTCCCCCTTGGCTCCAGCTTGTCGAACTTTCCAGTTACCTTTGGGTTGACTCGACGTCTGGTGGCCGGGGTTTGGGTTCGCCCAAGGGGGCCCGCGGTTTGGGGCTTCACCCCCTTCTAGGCCTAAGGACTGATCTTCCTGCTCATATAGGCTGAGGACTCTGGGATCGTCCTCGTGGCGGTCTGTGGGTCGGACGAACGTCTCCCACGTTAGTTGTGCGGTGCGACGCATTTCTCTCATAGTATGGGGGCGCTGGCGACACGCGAGTGTTACTTGGTTACGGATGCACGGGTGAAGGTTATGGAGGAAGAGGGACTTGAAGTTGCGATCTTCCTCTAGCCCGGGCTCGCTTCTGCCCTGAAAGTACGCTGCACGGAGCCGACGGTAGTACTCGCGAGGGTGTTCGCTTCGTTTCTGTCTGATCAGAATAGCACCCATCGTCGCAGCAGTCTCATCCTCGTACAACGAGTATTCCTCTTTCAAGTACTTACGTATTTTCTTGTAGTTGTCGAGGACTGACTGCGGTAGGGTCTCAACGAATGCTCGTACGCCGCTACCTAAAGTTTTCCAGACTAGTCTGGCCTTTTCATGCGACGTAGCCTCTGGCAGGTCCAGGAGGCTACGCTCGATTTCCCGGAAATAATCATTAACGCTTCGGTGTCTATGATTTTCCGGCTCAAAACGCTCTATGTCTTTCGCAAGGACGTCGATTTGGCGGATCCTAGTTTTGCGTTCTGCGACGAGGCGTTTTGATTTTGACCCGTAGGGGTCCTCGCTGTCTTCGCTATTTGAGCTGCTCTCATATCGCCTATGTCTGCGTTTCGGCTTGTAGGCGGCCTCTCCGTCAGAGGAGTCTGAGGGTACGTAGCGCGGCGTTTTCTGCGGGCTAGAGGCTGCAGCGATATTGAAGCGCGAGGGGGTGTAGTGGGGAGTAAAGTAAAAACTCCCAGCGCCACGAGGTGGCGATCGCGCGACTTTCACGCGAGTTGAGCTTGAGTGCGGTGTCTGATCTACCGTTCTAAGCTCAGGTTCTTCCTCCTCCAGAGCGGAACTCTGTTCTTGGGAGGGTTTGGCCGATCCCTCATCTGAGCGACGTGCTTGCGTCACTTCTTCCCTGAGGTATTCTATTTCGCGCTTTAGTTCATCTTGTGTGGCTCTCAGGCCCACGAGGCTACTCTCCGCGCTTTCTGCTCTCCTTTGAGCTTCGGCCAGTTGTCGTTTTAGTGTTCTTTTCTCTTGTTCGAGGGTCATACACACATGTTCCATTTCCTTATAGTAGATCATGAACAATTTGGGTAGCCCTTCTGGAAGAGTCATAGTACGCTCCTTAAGTTCCCTAACGGCTATGTGTATTTCATCAAAGCGAGCCTTTTGGTCCAGATCACAGAAGTAATTTCTCCTATCCTCCGGGACTTGGCCTAAATCGCCTACAACGTCGAAGAGAGAGAGGAGGGGCCCTTCTGACTCCCTTGATGGGGAACGCGACATTTTGTTCGAAATGTATTAATTAACTTAAAGGAAATTAATACTAGGGGTTGATTAGGTTAGAATTTAATTCAATCCAAGTTGCTAAACAATTGATGTGGTTTCTTAGCTACTTTGTTTTCACTAATGTTTCACTTGTATTAATTAGCTCAATTAATAATTAGTTAACAATAATGATTATTATTATTAATAATATTAATTAAGTACTTGGATTAGATATTACTCTAATGTACTAATCAATTAAACCAGTTTATCAGCTAACTGTGGTTGGCAGCTGAATTTCAGTTCTGTGATTAACACACTGTTAATGATTCACCATTAAAGTCATCTGTGTTATACCTTGGCAGTTGATTTTGGGTATACAGCAGTTTACAAGTTATTGTTGAGAAATTCACAAGGTCATTAAACTAGGCCTCACACGGGGCACCACTTTAATGTAGGTTGAATTGGGATTAATTAAATTATAAATTATGTAATAATTGATAATTAAATTAATCAATTTATAAATAAAGATCAGTCTCATAAAATCTTAAATTATTAATCTTAATACTCACCGTGAATGGTTACACTCAAGATTAATGGTAGCTCTGTATTAGATGGGAAACCCAGTTGTATACAAAAGCTAAATTCTGAAGGAAAAAGGAGTTCTAAATAGTTGACCTTGTGAATAAACAACAGGAACAAGTAAAATGCAATTCAATTTTATTAGCTTTTATTTGTCTACTACTCACTAATAATAATAAACTCAAAATACATTCAATGTCAGCAAAGGTAATAACAAGACAAAACAATGGAACAATTACACCTGGACTATAAATTTGAGGGAAAGAGAGAGAGAAAGAGATAGAAGGAAAAAAAAAAAGAAAAGAATCCCTTGTGTGTGCGTGTGTGTGAGGCTAGGGCAAGCCGATGCGTGTGTGTGTGTGTGTGTGACCTAGCTTGTCGTTAGCTAAAACAAAGGAATGTTAGCTAAAACAAAGGAATGTTAGCTAAATAGAACAAAGGATTAGCTCTGTGGCTAATGTGTGCTTTGTGTAGGTATCTGTGGGCAGATGCTAATGCTAGCCACTCTGGCAATGCTTAAACAAAATGGCGGTCAGTGCCTAGGTGTCGTATCACAGGTAACTCAATGAGGAAGGTATCAAAATGGCGTCGGAAAAATGGCGCCTGCAGGCCTAGTCGAGAACACAAGCCTACCAGCTAGCAATAAGTTGCTAAGGAGAATCTGACCACGCTACAGCTGGATCCAAACACTGCACTTAACAACAATTTCCAACAGACTATCTAGGCAAAGAACTCAACGCGAGAGAGAGAGAGAGAGAGAGAGAAAGAGTGTGAGAGAGTGTGTATATGTGTTGGATGGAGAGAACTAGGCCTTGTAGCGGTCTAGCCTCGGAGCTTAAAATAACAAACTTGTCGCTGCGCTGCTAATCAGATAGGGAAGCTAGCAATGGAGTTAAGGAAAGATATCATGCAAGATACCCTGTCTAACAAGTTCAAAGAAAAAAAACAGAACCAAAACAAACAATAAAAACAAACAAACAAACAATAAAAACAAACAAACACCTTCCGTGTCTGAGCGGGTATGCTAAATAGCTCAAAGCTTAAACATGACCCTAACAACCATCTGAATAAGCTACAAATTAAAAATTTGCCCAAGTGCCTACTCAATGCGATGGAAGTTCTTTCTCCGTTGTCCGCGCTGAGGGTCGCGATCCGAGGAGAGGAGGTTAGCGGCGCGTTGCGTCCAACCGCGGCTAACGAAGCAGGGAGAGGGAGGCCTAGCTGGCCCACGGTGCTTCAGGAGAAACCTCCGGTGATGCGTCGACGAGGAAAAGGCTGAGAGGAGCGAAGCTGTCCGCAAATGCCTCTTAGCGTGGAAAACTACTTAACTGTAGTTAAACTTTGCAAAGGTTTAGAATCAAAACCACTATATCGCTGAAACTTAGCGGGTCGTTCAAAAGTTCGGCCGAAACTAATTTGAACAGGCTGTTCTCAGACAATAGCGGTTAGTCTCAACACTGTAGGCGAGCGTGCCTACAGTCCGTCCGACCACTCCAGTAGTCAGAACATGAGAGAGCGAATCGAGGCGCTCTCGATACAGTTAAAGCAGTTCCACTTTACATCACATCCGGGTGGAGCGCGCAAGGAATTGTGGGATCGTTATAGGGGGCGCTGGCGAGTTACCAACAGGAGCATATGTTGCTCTAGAACCTGGATATACCTTTCAGCATTGATGGTGTCTTTCCAGATGTGTAAGCTGCCCATGCCACACGCACTAATGCAACCCCATACCATCAGAGATGCAGGGTTCTGAACTGAGCGCTGATAACAACTCGGGTCGTCCTTCTCCTCTTTAGTCCGAATGACACGGCGTCCCTGATTTCCATAAAGAACTTCACATTTTGATTCGTCTGACCACAGAACAGTTTTCCACTTTGCCACAGTCCATTTTAAATGAGCCTTGGCCCAGAGAAGACGTCTGCGCTTCTGGATCATGTTTAGATACGGCTCCTTCTTTGAACTATAGAGTTTCAGCTGGCGACGGCGGATGGCACGGTGAATTGTGTTCACAGATAATGTTCTCTGGAAATATTCCTGAGCCCATTTTGTGATTTCCAATAGAGAAGCATGCCTGTATGTGATGCAGTGCCATCTAAGGGCCCGAAGATCACGGGCACCCAGTATGGTTTTCCGGCCTTGACCCTTACGCACAGAGATTCTTCCAGATTCTCTGAATCTTTTGATGATATTATGCACTGTAGATGATGATATGTTTAAACTCTTTGCAATTTTACACTGTCGAACTCCTTTCTGATATTGCTCCACTATTTGTCGGCGCAGAATTAGGGGGATTGGTGATCCTCTTCCCATCTTTACTTCTGAGAGCCGCTGCCACTCCAAGATGCTCTTTTTATACCCAGTCATGTTAATGACCTATTGCCAATTGACCTAATGAGTTGCAATTTGGTCCTCCAGCTGTTCCTTTTTTGTACCTTTAACTTTTCCAGCCTCTTATTGCCCCTGTCCCAACTTTTTTGAGATGTGTTGCTGTCATGAAATTTCAAATGAGCCAATATTTGGCATGAAATTTCAAAATGTCTCACTTTCAACATTTGATATGTTGTCTATGTTCTATTGTGAATACAATATCAGTTTTTCAGATTTGTAAATTATTGCATTCCGTTTTTATTTACAATTTGTACTTTGTCCCAACTTTTTTGGAATCGGGGTTGTAAGTTATCTAAATTGTTGTACTATAACTCTTTATGTGGGGGGGAAAACCCAACACGTCGATTACGGCTACGCTGCATCCTGAGCGGCACAACAGGAAAGCGTTCAGTCTGTAATCCGGAGCTCGAGTCCCAGTGATGGCCGCGAGTCCAAGACCGCAAAACTGGCCGTGCTCTCAGGGTGGGAGGGGCTTATTGTCTCTCTCCCTGTCAGGCTCCTCACCGGTGTCTGTGAGCTCATGTATGTGGACTGGAAGCTGACTAATGTTCGGCTGTTTGTTCTCTCTGTGAGTTGATCATCTGTTCGATGCCTTTGATTATTAAAGAAATCAGTGTATTTGCGTCCTGCTTATTTATTTTTTGCTTTAAAAAAAAAATAAATAAAATAGTCGTCTGAGGTCCAGTGAGTGCAGTTTTATGCGGAAATGATCTGTAGGTTTTCCTGAGCATCTTACAGAACCAGCCCCAGTTCTTCTGGACACTTTGACTGTCACACTCACTTCTTCATTTTACACCAAAACCCAGCAGCCTTCATTGTGCTTTCTTTTTCAATCTGAGAAGCGCTCTGTTATGGAATATGCTGATCAGATACAAACGCCCCCCGTAACATTTAATTTTGTGCTGGAAAACCAACATTTGGACTCTAAAGTGTTGTTTTTGTACTGACTTGATAATGTAGAAGTCATAAAATAGAAATCTGTAACAAAGATTGGATGAAAAAACCCAGGGTGCCTGTAAAACGAGACGTTTGCACAGAACTGTAGGATCACCATAATTAACCCTTGCTGTATTACAGCTGATGGTGGCTGTAAAAATAAATTCCTTGAATAAGAGCTTAAAGTACAAAGCATGGCTTCTGTAGTGTTAATTAAATCTCCATTAAGAAGGCTAATATTCCTAATTTGTCATATTTTTGGGATTTGAGATCTGCTGCCATGATTAATAACATTCTGTACAAAATGCAAATCTAATGTTCAACCTAGCGGCTTTTTTTTCTGTCTGGTTTAATTCTGAGGTTTACGGATTATTGATTCTTGATGGCTCCCTGGTGATTTGTCCTTAACCAACCCTTGACCAAGACACACACCGTGCGATGGAAGCAAATCCCTTCCCCAATTGCCCTGCTTGTGATAAGTTTGACCTGAGTGGGAGGCCAGGACTTTTTCTAAGTGTTGTTCTAATCGAAGTGTGTGTGTGTGTGTGTGTGTGTGTGTGTGTGTGAGAGAGAGAGATAAGGACAGCTAAAAAGAATGCAACCATGTCGATCATGAAAGCCAGGTGCCCTTGATATGGGTCTTTTGTTTGCAGCATTGGTCCACATGCCACTGGAAGCATCTTAATATCAGATAATGATGAACTGAACGTTGGAAGCGGTGCAGCAGGAGTGGAGGAGATGGAGAACATGCATAAGAGCAGAGAAAGAGAATGTGTGGGAGTGGGGTGTTGTGTGTTTGAGTTATTCTGCTCACACTCCAGGCTGTCAAGATTGCTGAGACTTTTCCTCTTCTAATCTTCACCACTGACCTTCCTCTCCTTCATTCCTTTCTCAACCAGTTCTCCTCCTCCATCCTGCTGCTACACACACACACACACACACACCTAAGCTCAGGTTTGTTTTGTTTGTTTGCACATGGATCCAGTTACATCAACCTAAAGCCTCAGTATGTGGTGTTTAAACTGGTCTGCTGTGCTGCATCGTTGCACACAGTTCTACTAAAATGATGAACAAATTAATGGTGTGTTCATAAATTCTGCCTCCCATGAAAGCAAATTGCTTTTGTGCTCCAGCACGCAAAAGGTGTGTGTGTGTGTGTGTGTGTGTGTGTTTGATTTATACGTGGTTACTTGTTTTAACACCAAGATGCTAAAGTATCAGACACTTGTGGAGTCAATTATGTGCCTTGGTTATAATTGCAAATTAATTGTTCTTGTATTTGGGAGCCTTGGGCATGTACATAAACTTGTCCTACGTGGGTTGCAACTGTGTGGACTATGCAAAATAAGCGCTAAGAGGCTGGTTAAATATTGCTCAATTTCTGCCATAATAGGTAGTTTGTCCATCTGGAGACGGAGATGTCATATTTATCCATAGACATTGTTAGACTTTTTTTTTTTTTTTATGATCACACTTGCCAATCTACAGAGTATTTCCAATAATGTTTGGATCTGCAATCCTTCCCTGTGTGATGATCCAAATAAAAGTATTAAACTGTGTGAGAGAGATAAGGACCGCTAAAAGAACACAACCATGTCAGTCATGGAAGCCAGGCGCCCTTGATATGGGTCTTTGTTTGCAGCATTGGGCCACAAACCACTGGACTCCCTCTTAATATCAGATAATTATGAAATGATCATGATATAACTAAATGAACCGAATGTAACTGACCTCGTATTCCAAGGGCTGTGTATTTTTATTTATTTATTTTTTAAATTATTATTTTTTTTTTTTTTACAGCCCAGGGTTTCAGTCTCCTACTCCCAGGACTGTATATTCTCAGGACTCTGCTTCCCCTGCCTTAAGTCCCCACTGAGATGTGTTCCAACCACAAGTTCCTAGGCTTCCATGTTCCGAGGGTCCTACATAGCCAGAGTTCCATGTTCCCAAGACTCTATATCTATATTTTCAGGCCACTAAGTTCCCACTGTGCTATGTTTCACCCAAAATGCTCCTAGTGTCCTATGTTCCCTTGTTCCTGGAGTTCCATGTTCTCCCCCCATGCTGCCTAAAATTGTACTGCCACAATTTTCACTTAATTTTCCCAGAGTCCCCTGATCCCTGTCCCCTGTGACCTATTTTCCCAAAGGTTTATGTCTCCAGGGTTCCATTTTTCCAGGACTCTACTTCCCAACTGTGCTGTGTTTTTAGCTAAGGGTTCCCAGGGTCCCATGCTCCGAGGGTTCCATATTCTCAGAGTTCCGTGTTCCCAGAATTCTCAGCTTCCACTGTGCTGTTTTCAGCCCAAGCTTCCATGTTCCTATCTTCTTATATTCCCAGGCTTCCATGTTCCTAGACCTCTTCATTCCAAGGTCCTAAGTGCCAACTGTACCATGTTTCTGCTCAAAGTTCCCAGGGTTCCATATTCCTTGGGTCTTATGTTTGCAAGGTTGCATATTCACAACGTTTCATCTTCCCAGGACTGTTTCAGCCAAACTTTCCTTTTGAGAAGAGAGGAGTGGTGCTCCAGTGGACAAGCCTGAGCGGTAGCTTTGGCTCTACGCTTATGCCGCCAAGTCGTCACCCATTCGCCCCGCTGTAAGGGCTCTAATGCCGGAGTTGGGGGATTACTAACTCCACCTAGGACATCCAGACTTTCCCCTACAGAAACTACATTGTTCTCATGCTCACTGACCTTCTCTAAAGCCTGGACACGCACTTCTAGCACTGTAATCTTCTCCGTCAGAGAGCTAACTAATCTGCACTTATCACAAATAAAGCTATCGCTAGCGACGGAGGAAGAATGACTAAACATCCTGCACTCAGCACACTGAATAGGCTGAAGGTGTGCCATGATGAAAAGATTCACGTACCTTAATCGAAGATCTGTTGATATTAAAGCAGATCCGATGTAGATGGCCTCTGCTTGTGGTCTTTACGCAGGAGGAGAGAAAAAGAAAGCTTCTGGTCTCGGTGTTCTGAAAAAAGAGAGAGAAAGGGAAAAAAAAGGGGTCTCATCTTTCAGCCCTGTGTTTCTATGGTCCTATGTTCATGTTTCAGTCCTAGATTTCCTGGAACCATTCGTTCCAAAAGCATTGTTTTTCAGGGCCTGATGTTTGTAGGTTCCTGTGTTCGCAGAATCCTATTTCAGCTTTTCCATTTTATGTTTGGAGAGCCCTTTGTTCTTGGAGTCAGAAGTTCCCCTTGATGACATTTTTCGAGGAAACCACCCTCTGGTCCCAGATCCTTGTGTTTCCATGTTTCAGTTTTAGGACCTTGTTGCCTCAGAATGGAAAGATGATTAAACAACCAGACCATGTCATACTCTGATATGACAGAGTTGTTGGACAAAAATCTAATCTGAAATTGTGTTCGTTAAACCCTTCCACAAACTCCTTTACAGCTGAAGATGTACATCAATATTCGGCATATTTAAAAAAAATAATAATAATGTACATGATTTGTTAAAAGGAAGAAGGAATGCTGTGTGCTGAGACGTGTTATGTCCATATAAACCATGTTTAGTGATTATAACTCTGAAGTGTGTGGTGCAGTTATGAACAGCCTAATGAATGCACAACATATGCCAGACAAAACCGTCCATCTGCTTTATCAGAGTGGTGATTGCTTTTTTCTTTTTTTAATAAGTGACAGCTGAAGGAGTTATTCATTAATCGAACTTGCACAAACATGTTTGGCTGTCCAGGGGAAAAAAAATGATGGCGGGAGCTGTCCTCACTTTTTTCCAATATCTGGTGGGTTTTTTTTTCTTCTTGAGGCGAGAGCAGTGCTCGTAATGAGATATGACATTTAAGTTCTAGTCATTTAGTTGTGTGTGTGTGTGTGTGTGTGTGTGTGTTCATTAAAGAACGCTTCAGGCTTTGTGTGTGCTTCGCCAGTGTGTCCTAACGACTGAAGCAACTTCATGAGCCTAATAACATCTCCATGATCATCGCAAGAACATGCATTAGCTCGCATCTCATGCTGAAGTGCTAATCCAGTGCGCTAACGTGCCCAGCGGACCATTGAGTTCATTAGCAGTTGGATGCGTCTCGGTAGCCTTCGCCGATTGAAGCTCATTAGCGATTTGAAACCTGAATAGCTTTTGTTGTTGACCACATGCTAGCAGCATCTCCCAACTCGTGCTAGCTAAAAGGACCTTTGATGCGTGCACACTGACAGCCAGCTGCCTGTTTGTGCTTCTGTTCCTGGAGAGGTTCTTTGGAGGATTCACACATGAATGAGCCGATTAATGTGATGCACACTGATACAAAAAAACCACACTCTCTCCTACAGCTCACAAGCTGTTCTACCTCAAATCATATCCTTTTGTATTTCCGAGTGTTCACACTGAGCAGTATGAAGTTATAGAGAGAGAGCGATTAATTGTCGAATGACTGAAGTAGATGTTACAGGTCAGAGCTGTAGGTCAGGTGGAATTTTTCAACCTCGGTGAGAATTTTTAACCCAGTTCATAATTTGCTATTTGTATTCGGGAGACTTGCTGTATCTCGGGTTGGGTTTAGGGTCAGGATTTGGGAAGACTTTGTATTTTAAACTATTTGATGATGTAATAAGACTGGACTGATTTGAATTTATTAAATCAATATATAATATAATACATCACTCCTTCTATGGCAATCGTTTCTGGTTGAGTAAAGCTTTTTTTTTTTTTTTCTTTTTCTGTTTTTTTTTTCCTGTGTGTTTGTGTAGTTTGATGTTTGTTTGTGTGTTTTGTCTGCCGGTTGTGGTGTAGCTCTGGACCTAGTTTTGGGCGTCGGTTCCCTCCAGGCCTTGGTTCGCTGTGGGTGATGCCTGTGCTCCCAGCTATGGACTGCAGTGAGCTTGTTGCTCACTTTACATCGTGGTTGTCCAGTGCTCTGCGCTTTAACGCTTGGCGTGATGTTCCGAGCGATGTTGCTCGGTGGCGTCGCGGCGGCTGTGCAGGCGGTTTGGGACACACCAGCGCTCTGCGTGGCGGAGCTTCTCTGCTCGCTTTGTGGATCCATGGCGTGGTGTTTGAGCGATGTTGCTGACGGCGTCGCGGCGGCGGTGCTGGAGATGTGGGACTTGTTTTCGTGCGCCTTTTGGTGGGACTGTGGCTGCTACACCACGGGAATTACATCCTGACCCCTGCTTGGTGGACTTTTTACTTTTTATTTATTTTTTTCTTATTATATTTTTTTATTTATTTATTTTTCTTTCTTTGTCTATTGTAAAGCGTCCTTGGGTTTCTTGAAAGGCGCAAATATAAATTTAATTTATTATTATTATTATTATTATTATAGTAGTTCAGGTGTTGGGTTAATCAGAAAGTTCCAAGTTGGAATCCTGGTTAGGTATGAAAAAAGATGCTTTAAAATCCTAATTGGGTAGATGGGAATAGGTAGACAGACAGACAGACAAGAGGAAATACTAGGTAGGTGTAGACAGAGAGGAAGTGGATGGAAAAAAGAGAAACAAAAGAAGTAATGGAAAATCCTTTTTAAGAATCTCTTAGATGATCCAAAATTGTACCTTGGTTGAAAATTATGAACTAGGTTAACAATTTTAACCCAGGTTTAAAAAAAAAAAATCACCTAGGTTGAAATTTTTAGACGTTTTGCATTAACCTTTCCCATAAAGCATCGCATAACGAAAGAGGTGGAGCTTGTAAGAGATAACGGACAGAATTGACATAACTGATGACCGACAGAATTTGTCCGCACTTATAATTCAGCTAATCAACAACGTCCATCTCGCCATCCATCATTCATCTAGTCATCCATTTGTTCAAGCCAGCCATAGCACCACCTTCCACCTTTCATGACTGACACTTCGAGCAAAATAATCTACTGGGTTTCTGCTTCCATTGTCAAGTTTTCCATCCATCCAGTACCAGTTTATTCATCCCCTTATCAATCTATTCATCTCACGGACATCAACATATCTTTTTCTGTTTATCCTTATTTCCATTCATCCATCAATCCACATATAAGCTCCTTCCTTCCTTCCTTCCTTCCTTCCTTCCTTCCTTCCTTCCTTCCTTCCTTCCTTCCTTCCTTCCTTCCTTCCTTCCTTCCTTCCTTCCTTCCTTCCTTCCTTCCTTCCTTCCTTCCTTCCTTCCTTCCTTCCTTCCTTCCTTCCTTCCTTCCTTCCTTCCTTCCTTCCTTCCTTCCTTCCTTCTCCTCCCATTTCATTATGGCATCAATAAATTTTCATCCACCACCAGTCAGTCCGTCCATATGGGTTCAAAAAGCATCTTCCCTCCATCAGTCATTCCATCTTTCCTTCCCCATTTTTATCGGCTCATCTATCTCTTCATTCATCTAAATATCTTTATCTATCCATCCTCTTAAGACTGTCTACTTTTTTCTTTCTCCTTTTATCTCTCCCCATTTATTTCTCACACACACTCTCTCTGTATTCTTCCAACGTTCCCTCTTTTTCCCGTCCTCTGAGCAAACCTCAATCTGCGTACTGATCAGAGCTGAGAGAGAAACAAAGAGAGCGAGAGAGAAGATGGAAAGATAAAGGCTGACAGCAGTGTTGAATTGCAGAACACTCGTCCTCCCACTCCTTTCTTTCTCCCATTAACGCTTCATTACTGTGTGTCTAAAAGCCCAGAGCTGCCTGTTGGATCTGATTGGCCCGTTCAGTATGTGGTAATCATCTGACTGTGCACCGTGGCGATGTGTTAACTCTTACATCAGAGGCAGGGATATAAAAGATGGATCATATTAAAGGAGTACAAGGTTTCGAACAGGAATGTTTGATATTTCTGAAAATGCGATTTGATTAAATTTGTCTTTCTCCCCTCCTGTTGTGGTTTCAGATGGTGACGGTTCTCAGGATCACCTCTTGCCTGTATGTATGGACGACGCATGTACGAAAAGCGCCATTTACCTGGCGAAGCCTGGAGGAACTGAGGTACAGAACA
This sequence comes from Neoarius graeffei, assembly GCF_027579695.1. Classification (NCBI taxonomy): domain Eukaryota; kingdom Metazoa; phylum Chordata; class Actinopteri; order Siluriformes; family Ariidae; genus Neoarius; species Neoarius graeffei. Next base: position 52,346,934 of record NC_083595.1, on the reverse strand, counting down.
CTCGATCAGTTCATCATGTACAATCGTTCTTCATCTTCCCTGTGCTTTTTTTTTTTTTAATTTCGGTTTCTCCAGCAGTTGTGCCATTTAGGCCAAATGATCACCTTTTAATTTGAGCAAATAAAATATTTCAGTCTTCCAGAGCACGAGTGAGTTAAGATGACTCAACTCATATTAATCTTGAAGATATTTCTCAACTTGATTTTTTTTTTTTACTGTCCATTGCTTCTTTTGAAGTGATCTAACCCTTCTTATCCTTATATAACCCTTTTTTAAAGAATCCATAATTATCCAGTGAAACCTTGAACCCCTTTTTCTAGGAGCAAACCATTCAGATTTGTCTCTGCAGATCATGAAGAGCCATTCTGTTCAAGTCCATTAACTAATATACCATGACGTTAGAGCTCCTATAGCTGATATAGCTAACCTGTAAGCAGGTAAGGCTAACTAGCAGTAAAGAGTTAAGAGTGGTCAATGTATGCATGGATTAAAGCAAAAAAAAATCATCTGACTGAAAAAAAAAAAAGCTCCATGTCGTTGGCCCCACCACGTCAGCGATGCGTCAAATTTTAAACGCCGTGTTGTCCATTATCCCCTCGGCCCCTACTTATAGTACATTTACATAATTTTAACAATGACTAAAGCTAAGGCAAGACTTTACCATTGTCATTACTGGCTATTCATGCTGAAACATCAAGTTTTCAGCGCAAAGTGCAAATTTATTTCAACAATACTTTAGTAATGCACAGCAGTGGTTAAGAGAAAAGTGCAAGTGCAGTCGAACTTGAACCATGCTTTCAGAAGAGTGGAACAGAAAGAAAAATAGGAAAATCTGTTGGAATAAAGCCAGGAAACAAGAAAAGTAAAGTGAAAGTTCACTTTTTCTGCTTCTTCGCAGTGAAGCCAAAGGCATCTAGTTTGGCAATACCTGATGCCTGTTTTTTTTTTTTTTTTTTCTTTTTCCTTGGCACAGCAGCAGGAGCTTGCCATTATCGCCCATTTCATTTCGCCAAGCCCATCTCCACTTATTCTTTACCGTTTTGTCGATGTCTGACACATCTGTGCCTTCATTTAAAAAAAGCGCATCCATGCTGGCAAAACCGAAAGTAATTTGACGCGCTCTAGTGATGGAAATCGAAGGGCCTATGTCCGGTGAAATATGGCCTTATACGCAGTACTCGAGTTGAGGGGGGATGTGGGGGGAGGCGTCCCCCTTCTGAAATAAAAATCTCAAATCATCCCCCTTATAAAACGGCCATCCCCCCCATCACATCCCTTGGGCCATTTTACCGATTAATGTGGAAATTAGCCTACTGTTATTTTAACAAATATTACTACCATTTCAACATTAGAGGCTTTGCGCAGTGATAGCCTACATGTAGCCGGATAAAAAAGACGCATATTTATTTATTCAGTTGCACCTCTCATTCACACCTATACGGAGGTTTCAGTCACTGAAAACAGCTACTTTCGCAAACTCTGGGCAGAGTGGAGATTTCTGAAAACTCCATCTTCAGACACGCGTGTAAATCGGGCGGGAAAACGAAGCAGCAGTGGGCGAGAGGGCGCGCGCGAATATAATGAGTCATAGGTGTGAATCTTTCACCGAATGCCAATTGTCCCGGTTCTTCATGAAATCGCACGTGCACGCACAAATTCATTAGGTTAACTTTCAAATAACTGTTCTTGTGCACTTGCGACACTGGAGCCACTTTCCTGAATTTTGAGCTTTGGAGTATTCGCTTCTTTATCTATTTAATCAATGAATTTATTTGTCACATACATTAAATTACCAATGTAAACCATTAGTAGCCTGTTTAAGCAATAGCTGTTTTCTCCACTGTTTTCCGACCTTTTGTGCTTAGTGAATGAGACACTTCATTACACTCCACTGACCGACTTCCGATTCCAGACTTTTTTGAAAATGTAAAATATAGGCCTACGAGATGTTTTTTTGGGACTTAATTCGCGTTGGTCCTTCACTATTAATTTTTGAGACTGACGAGACAGTAAATACTGTGGAATTATTTTCTCCTTACTATGAAGTTTGGCATCTTAAACAAGTGTCGGGAAATCTTGCAGCCCGACTCTGCAGCCTCCAATGTTTAAGCGAACTGCTGAAACCATAATGTTTAAAGATTAAATTGTAGGCTAATCAAACCAAAGAAAAACACAGCCTTTCCAGAACGTTGTCTGCCGAAGCCTGTTTAACCTACAAAAGGCTTAATAGCATAGATCTTGCTGTGGCTTCAACAGGGCTGTTTAGATTTTTCACCTGATTGCCTTTCAACAGGCAAATATTATTATTACTACTCCAATAGGCCTAGTATTAGTAGTAGGCAAGTAGTTGCCTAGTAGTAGGACAGCCAGATTGTTTCATCAGTGAAGCCGCCGTTAAAAGGAAACTGATGCGGAGCGCCGCGGCTCGCCTCGGGGTGAATCGCGTCCCGAGGCGCGGGGCTGGCCCGCCCTGGCAGCGCTGGTTCGTTGGGGAGAGGGCAGAGGTTGCTGGCTGCCAAGTTTGGGGCGGCTGGGACCTCCCCTGGCCCAGTTACGAGCGTCCAAAGTCGGGCTGGAGCCGCCGATAGAAACGAAACTCAAGCCGAGCACCGCGGCTCGCTGCCTACGCCGAGCCTCCCCGGGACTAGACAGTAGCGGAGGCTGTATTTATTTATTTAGGCCTATCTAGCGCAACAACTTATTCCTTTACATATACTCAAACATAGCACAAGAAAGGGTTCAACAACAGGCAATCACAGCAGCTTGGTGAAGTTCTAAATCACATCGGTGTCAAACCTATGGGCCTACCCCCCCTTTCTTCCTCGGATCTGCATCACTCTCATTATTGACCTTTAGCGCTCCCAGTTGACGGAAATCCATCGTCGCGACGGAAAACTTGAATCCATGTGTATGTTTAAAGGCAGAAACCGAGGTGACGTTGATTCATACAGGTCCATGAACTCGCAAGTAAACTGGAATGAACGGAAGGAATAAGTGCCTGCTGAGGTTCCTATTGGTTAAAATGGTGGCCATTGAGCTTGAAACAGCTCCTGTGTAGAGGAGCGTCCCAAGCATATGTTCTCGCTACACAGTGAGTGAACAGAATCTCATCCACAACTCGTCATCTGTCATGATTATTATACAGTCCGTCCTTTTGGCTGCTTTTGATGGACGGCTCACACTCAATGTCACGTTCATAATGAGGGGCACGAGTTTATCTCTGCTCACGCTCTCTCTCTCTCACACACAGTCCCATGGCACATGTCCACCTTTGTACACCTGTCACAGGGAGAAAGGGAACAGAGAGAGAGAGGGAAAGATGTGTGTGGGGGGGGAAACGTGTTTGGTTTTGTTGATTTGTCACGGTTGATGGTCTTCACTTGCAAAGACGGACAGGAAGAAGAACTTGTCTATTTCTTGTCTCTCCTTTCCTTGCTCATTTAGCACCTCTCTCTGTCTCTTTCGGATGTAGCCACAGATGGAACACCATATGATATATGGACAGGTCTGTGTTTGGATTTTTATATTTTTGGGGTTAAAACCCAGACCAAAAAAAAAAAAAAAAAATGTTTTGTTTTTCTTTGGACAGAAGCTAGATGGTACACAACACCTGGAATTTTATGAGCATGCTGTAGAAATGGCTTGAAAGCAGCCTTTCATGATGATCAGGATGATGATGATCATCATTATTCTTATTATTATTACTGCCTCAGTAATGGATGCAGTTTGCACTGTTAGTATTGTCATAAGAAAATACAGAGAGAGAAAGAAAGAAAAGGGAAGAACATAAGTAAATGCGTTGTATTGCTTGGCTGCAGCCGTTAGCTGGGTGCATCACGCCATAATTAGTTGCCATTTTCATTTGCGCCCTGTCCAGGGACATCTTAATCTCGTGTGTGTGTGTGTGTGTGTGTGTGTGTGTGTGTTAACATGTACACCATCTGCAGCAGGTACGAAAACAGGTGATGAGGAAGATGATTCAGCATTAGTCCTGTTTTCATTATCTCCTCATCACTCAATACATCCACATGAAGATTCACTCTGGGGCACAGCTCATCTCATCTCATTATCTCTAGCCGCTTTATCCTGTTCTACAGGGTCGCAGGCGAGCTGGATCCTATCCCAGCTGACTACGGGCGAAAGGCGGGGTACACCCTGGACAAGTCGCCAGGTCATCACAGGGCTGACACATAGACACAGACAACCATTCACACTCACATTCACACCTACGCTCAATTTAGAGTCACCAGTTAACCTAACCTGCATGTCTTTGGACTGTGGGGGAAACCGGAGCACCCGGAGGAAACCCACGCGGACACGGGGAGAACATGCAAACTCCACACAGAAAGGCCCTCGCCGGCCACGGGGCTCGAACCCGGACCTTCTTGCTGTGAGGCGACAGCGCTAACCACTACACCACCGTGCCGCCATTTTACTTTTTATTTTATTTCACTACTTCAGTAAAGAGGAAAAAAAAAAAACAGGCTGGTCAAGGCACAAATGTTGAAAGCTGCTCATGTGAGAAGTGAGAACATGAAATGTTTTGTGAACATTCCACAACATGAAAAGTAAATATAAATGGATAAAAAGTATGAAGCACCATTCTTTAATGAAATGGAAATGGAGACGCTGAACTGCTGTAGTATAAAAGGAGTAAAGCACTTCCAGACATGATGTTCTAGACATCAGGGTCTGAAATTTGAGCACTACGGTGACTTTGTTGGCGTGATTAGCGCCCCCGAGTGTCCAGTATGCTTGGAGAAGAGCATTAGAAGACTTGGAGACATCATAACTGCTTTATAAGCCAATGCCAATTAGGCTAGGCCATGTTAACTTCATATCATCCGATTTTATTACTAGTAAGTCTAGCTTTGGTTCACGTATGCTAATGAGGAGGGTTTCCGCACTCCTACCACCCCTCCACCTCCCCGAACTCCTCGTAAAGCCGACGCTCCATTAGCCGTCTCCACCGCGGTGTTTTCCCTCTGCTTCCTTCTCTCTTCAGATCGGAACGCGTCCCTCGTTTTCAGCCCACCAGGGACACGGATTTTAATTTCTTGGCTTAATGAAGCGTCAGGGGTAGGTTCGGGGGGGGGGAAGGCGAGGCAGGCTGAGAGCTAGAGCAAGCATGGAGCCTAAAGGAAGTGCGCTCTGAGAGCGAGACATTTATATTCTGCCTGCTTCTCTCTCCATCCAACACATCCCATTACCAGCAGGAAGGCTATTAATGAGTTCAATCTCTTTCTCCGTCTGTCTTTCTCTGCCTGTTTTTGTCTCTCGCTCACAGGGCTTTATTTTGTAATTGTGTAAGTGAAATTTTGATAATATGCAGCGTGACAGTCGAATCCCACTTTTGTCCGACAGTGCGTCTGCCGAGACACGCTATTAGTTTAAATGCATGGAACAAATGATATTTTCCTGATTTAAGCCTTTCATATTTCTTGCACTTGTTTCTATGTATATGAACTTTTTTTTTAATAAATAAATATCATCCTACTTTAACAAAAATATTTAAAGATTTACCCAGATGCTAAATGACTACAACAATTCAGCAAAATATAAAAACAAACAACTCTGTGGTGGCTGTTAAATATGAATCTCCTCACACGGGGCACCGGAGGCGTAGGTGATGTTCCTCACGCGTAGGTGATGTTCCTCACGCGTAGGCGGTATCAATAAGGGGACTGTTGCTTTATTGGCTAACGGTAATGTTGCTGAATCTCGTAAAATATATCCAACCGCATTCATTATGTCTCCTAAAAATCTGTAATTTCGACTTGCGCATCAATATGTGTATAATTAACAAGGCTAAGTATTTACATGTACAGAACAGCAGATTAATGGCGCACCTGTGTGAGCAGTAATCTCAAATCAATAGAATGTCCAACAAGACTAATTAAATAATAATCCTGCCAAATAAGAGGCAAAGAATGGGCCAACTCCCTGAGCGTACTGGAAGAGAAAACACACTGGTCACTAAATATCTGGATAGGGAGTCGAATTGAAATTCTAATATTGAAAGAATAAGAAGGTTTTTTTAAAACAATGAGACACAAAATCAAAATAATGAGATTTATTTTTTTTGTGGTCCGGTTTCTATCAAATCCTGCGCTCTGATTGGCTGGCAAGCGGGTCTGTATCCTACGGCACGGACCCCAGTTACGGACCTCTGGCGACTCGCTTGTTCACAACAAACAACAACATGGTAGCATTTTTTGTCAACATTTATGTTTTTTTTTTTAAATAAGATTTATTTAAAAGATTATCAAAAATCTTATAAATTTTTGCCAGCATTTCTCAGGAGAATAGCATTAATTTTACAGCATGGATAGCGATACCGACAGTGTTCACAGCGAAAGCGAGTTTTACTACCCTGAGGAAGAAGAAATAAAAGAAAACATTTCAGGAGAAAGCTAAAAACCTCTAACTGTTGCTCACGCCGAGCAAAAACATGGCTGAATCCTGAATGACTCAATTTTGTATGAATAGGGGACTACATAGGCAGCAAAATGTAGCTTTTTTCCTTCCATGGAAGTGCACTTGTATACCGAGGAGGAAGCCATTTGCATTACAGCCGTGAATGAGGATCCAAAATGGTGGCTCAGCTCGGTTTTCCCTTTCGGGCGCTCTCGTTTTCTGTTAGCATTTGGGAAAGATTTTCCCAAATTTCCGCCCAGAGGGCCTCGCTCAGTACTTTCAAGACCTCGGTCACGGGATTTCACCATACGGACCTCCCAGCTGGTCGCAGGCGAGCTGGAGCCTATCCCAGCTGACTACGGGTGAAAGGCGGGGTTCACCCTGGACAAGTCGCCAGGTCATCACAGGGCTGACACATAGACACAGACAACCATTCACACTCACATTCACACCTACGCTCAATTTAGAGTCACCAGTTAACCTAACCTGCATGTCTTTGGACTGTGGGGGAAACCGGAGCACCCGGAGGAAACCCACGCGGACACGGGGAGAACATGCAAACTCCACACAGAAAGGCTCTCGCCGGCCACGGGGCTCGAACCTGGACCTTCTTGCTGCGAGGCAACAGTGCTAACCACTACACCACCGTGCCACCATTTTACTTTTTATTTTATTTTTTCTTCTTCAGTAAAGAGAAAAAAAACAGGCTGGTCAAGGCACGAATGTTGACAGCGCTAACCACTACACCACCGTGCTGCCCTTGTATTGAAATGGTCAAAATAAGGTGGGGTTTTTTTTGTTTGTTTGTTTTTTTTTAAATGAAACACTTGCTTAAAAATACGACTCAAAATACTAGATAATATATTGCAATAATGAGTTCCAAAGGCAAAATGAGATATTGAAATAGTGCATCAAAATAAGATTATTTTTTTTAAATAACAAGCCACTAAGTCAAAATAAGGTTTATGAAACAAGACAGTAAATCAAAATGATTTTTTAAAACAAGGAGACACTAACTCAAAATAACGAGAGAATTTCTTGAAATAATGAGACACGAAGTCAAAATAATGAGAATACGATGAGCTACTATGTCAGAATAATTAGATTTTTTTGAAGCAAAGATGGTCAAAATAATGAGAGAAAGTCAAAATAAGATTTTTTTTTTTTAAACAAGACACGAAGTCGAGGGGTTTTTGTTTTGTTTTGTTTTTTTAATAATGAGACACTAAAAATAACTGTGTTGCAACAACAAGATGCTGAGTCAAAATGAGGCTTTTTTTATAATGAGATATTAAGTCAAAATAACTAATTTTTTTGAAACAACGAGACACTAAGTCACAATAACAAGATAATATATTGCAATAACGAGTTACTAGGGCAAAATAATTTATTTTATTTTACAACCCCGATTCCAAAAAAGTTGGGACAAAGTACAAATTGTAAATAAAAACGGAATGCAATGATGTGGAAGTTTCAAAATTCCATATTTTATTCAGAATAGAACATAGATGACATATCAAATGTTTAAACTGAGAAAATGTATCATTTAAAGAGAAAAATTAGGTGATTTTAAATTTCATGACAACAACACATCTCAAAAAAGTTGGGACAAGGCCATGTTTCCCACTGTGAGACATCCCCTTTTCTCTTTACAACAGTCTGTAAACGTCTGGGGACTGAGGAGACAAGCTGCTCAAGTTTAGGGATAGGAATGTTAACCCATTCTTGTCTAATGTAGGATTCTAGTTGCTCAACTGTCTTAGGTCTTTTTTTTCGTATCTTCCGTTTTATGATGCGCCAAATGTTTTCTATGGGTGAAAGATCTGGACTGCAGGCTGGCCAGTTCAGTACCCGGACCCTTCTTCTACGCAGCCATGATGCTGTAATTGATGCAGTATGTGGTTTGGCATTGTCATGTTGGAAAATGCAAGGTCTTCCCTGAAAGAGACGTCGTCTGGACGGGAGCATATGTTGCTCTAGAACCTGGATATACCTTTCAGCATTGATGGTGTCTTTCCAGATGTGTAAGCTGCCCATGCCACACGCACTAATGCAACCCCATACCATCAGAGATGCAGGCTTCTGAACTGAGCGCTGATAACAACTCGGGTCGTCCTTCTCCTCTTTAGTCCGAATGACACGGCGTCCCTGATTTCCATAAAGAACTTCGAATTTTGATTCGTCTGACCACAGAACAGTTTTCCACTTTGCCACAGTCCATTTTAAATGAGCCTTGGCCCAGAGAAGACGTCTGCGCTTCTGGATCGTGTTTAGATACGGCTTCTTCTTTGAACTATAGAGTTTTAGCTGGCAACGGCGGATGGCACGGTGAATTGTGTTCACAGATAATGTTCTCTGGAAATATTCCTGAGCCCATTTTGTGATTTCCAATACAGAAGCATGCCTGTATGTGATGCAGTGCCGTCTAAGGGCCCGAAGATCACGGGCGCCCAGTATGGTTTTCCGGCCTTGACCCTTAGCACAGAGATTCTTCCAGATTCTCTGAATCTTTTGATGATATTATGCACTGTAGATGATGATATGTTCAAACTCTTTGCAATTTTGCACTGTCGAACTCCTTTCTGATATTGCTCCACTATTTGTTGGCACAGAATTAGGGGGATTGGTGATCCTCTTCCCATCTTTACTTCTGAGAGCCGCTGCCACTCCAAGATGCTCTTTTTATACCCAGTCATGTTAATGACCTATTGCCAATTGACCTACTGAGTTGCAATTTGGTCCTCCAGCTGTTCCTTTTTTGTACCTTTAACTTTTCCAGCCTCTTATTGCCCCTGTCCCAACTTTTTTGAGATGTGTTGCTGTCATGAAATTTCAAATGAGCCAATATTTGGCATGAAATTTCAAAATGTCTCACTTTCGACATTTGATATGTTGTCTATGTTCTATTGTGAATACAATATCAGTTTTTGAGATTTGTAAATTATTGCATTCCGTTTGTATTTACAATTTGTACTTTGTCCCAACTTTTTTGGAATTGGGGTTGTATTTTATTTAGACAATGCCACAGTTTAGTGAGCAGATTATGCCAGTGATGGCTAGTTAGGAGCCACTAAAGAGTTAGCTAGTCATTTTAAAAAAAAAACAGGAGGATGCTAACATTTTAAGCTTTTTTTTTTTTTTTAGTAGTTAGATTTAATGTTGGCGGCACGGTGGTGTAGTGGTTAGCGCTGTCGCCTCGCAGCAAGAAGCTCCAGGTTCGAGCCCCGTGGCCGGCGAGGGCCTTTCTGTGCGGAGTTTGCATGTTCTCCCCGTGTCTGCGTGGGTTTCCTCTGGGTGCTCCGGTTTCCCCCACAGTCCAAAGACATGCAGGTTAGGTTAACTGGTGACTCTAAATTGAGCGTAGGTGTGAATGTGAGTGTGAATGGTTGTCTGTGTCTATGTGTCAGCCCTGTGATGACCTGGCGACTTGTCCAGGGTGTACCCCGCCTTTCGCCCGTAGTCAGCTGGGATAGGCTCCAGCTTGCCTGCGATCCTGTAGAACAGGATAAAGTGGCTAGAGATAACGAGATGAGATTTAATGTTGTGGAAGGGCCAAGAGAGAAGTTTTATAGCGATAAACAGGTTTTTTTTGTTGTTTTTTCATTACATTTTCTCAAAACGCAAAACACACTGAACTGCTCAGACATGACAGAAGAAGAAAACACAGCAGAATGTGGGCATGTGGGTACAGTAAATAGAAAATATGAAAATAAAAATAAATGACAGTGGGCACAGTCTCCATCCAGCCCTCTCCCTTTCAGTCTCCTGCAGCAGGGCAGGGCGGTATCCAAACAGGAATCAATACAGAGCATACAAACATAGCAAGGCTACAAGGTGCTTGTTAGATCGTGAGCACTTAAAACAAAGTCACAGAGACGGGCGAGACTGATCTGGGAAATCCACGAGGCAAGGAAGATGACAGCATGGGCCCAATATGCTGCAAATAAGGGTCCCAAAGCTTACAGAAAGCATCTGTTTTGGAGTGAAGCATGCACGTGATGTATTCACTAGGAATGCAGTCCGTAACAGTGTTCTGCCATGATTTTTTTTTTTTTTTGTTGGAGCAACATTCTTGATCCAGAAAAGTAGAATGTTCTTTCTAGCAGCAAAGGTCAATATATTGAAAAGTCTCCTGTGTTTACTGTCAGTGATCCGACCATCTGGGAGACCAAGCATCATGCACAGAGGGTCCATCCGTATTGGGACACCAAAGATAGCAGTCAGTTCAATTACGATACTCAACCAATACTTGCGTAACTTCACACATGACCAGAAGCAGTGAGCATAACTACGATAAACAGCTCTTAACCAGCCTCTCTCTCTCTGTTTCAAACCACTTCAAACTCCTTCAGGAAATGTTTTGGAACAAAAAACCTTTATCAACAATTATACGGTTTACTTTGTGCAGCCACACAAATTAAATCTGTTTATTAATCTTAGATTTTGTGGAGCATCAGCTGTACGAGTCCCCGATATCCCTAATTCTTCTATCCGTGTTTACTGGACATGAGCAACCGCGCGCTCCAATTGGCTACTTGACAACTCGGCTCATATACCATGAGGAGAAAAAAAAAACAACCCCAAAATTTATCAAGTATTTAAAAGAAACAGAAATGGCTCAAAGAATATTGCCCCCCCCCCCCCCCCCCCCCAAAAAAAAAAAAAAAAAAATCTCCTGTTCCACACTCCAGCCCAGTCGGTGGCGATAATGCACCTTTAAGTTGGTTTGCCAACTGCCAAAAAAAAAAACCCCTAAAGAATAATTAAAAGACCCCCCCCCCCCCCCCCCCCAAAAAAAAGCAACAAAATATGGAATGCAAGTATTTGACGGTAATAAAAAAAAATTTTTCCCCCAAGAAGAATTATTGCATTTTTCACAAATTGCTCCTGTTACCGTATTTCACCGGTTTGTTTACATTCTAAGTGGAAATTATTTTGTCAAACGTTTTATATAAAGGTTTTAATTGATCAAATTTGCAAAAAATAATAAAAATAAAAATGCCCTGTTTCTCAAAATCCAGTGAATGTGGATTGAGTAGAGTAACTTTTATTCTATCTCGTCGTCCGTGGATTATAGCCGACTCGGTGCTACGCGCCTCGTCGCCCATCAGCTCATGTACGACTCGATTTCTTGGAATAACTGTTAAATGCGTTGTTACTTGCAAAACAGTAACATATTAGAACAAGCACATGAATATTAACCTGTCGTTCACGTTGCAGCCGAAACTCCTGTCCGAGCTGTGCTGTTCTACAGAAATAAATCGCACCTTCTGACCAATCAGGTTTGAGAATTTAACCACGCTGTGGTGTAAGATGTAGACAGGATCCATCCATTATTCCTGACACCATCGTCAATCAACTCAATCCTGCTGTTTACAGTGATGCAACTGTAAAACATTAATCTCTACAATCATGAAAATGTAACACAATTTAAAAAACAGCATAATTTTTCTCTCTCTCTCTTTTCCACCCTCTGCTTTCTGCCTGTCTGATGACCGACAGCGGTGTTATTTGTTCGAGTTTTAGCTGTGATTGGATGATGGATGGTTGTGCAAGGTTTTTCTTCAACACTCAGATAAATTCTGATGATGAATGTGCCGTGGTGTCTGGGGAAAACCCTTCACGTTGACATTTCCCACTTCGGAAACTGAGAGACTTAAAATTCTAGCCTTTAAAATAAATAAATCCTCCAAAAGTGGCTCGAACGCATGGATGATCTAAAAGGCAACAACCAGTTATTCTTTTGTATATGACTTCATTTGTATTCCATTTAAGATGGAATAAATAAAACATAACGATGTGGTGGTATGAGGTCCAGACGCAGGAAGAGAAAGATGACGAAAGATTAGAAAAGAGCTTTGTTTCAGATGTATAATGCAGACTTGCGTCCACGCCGAGCTTCTGTATTATTACACGTTCACTGAGGTGTCCTGGTGTGAAAACCCTGGCTGGTATGAGCTTGCAGGTGAACTGAATGTCCGAGAAAAGCCGACTTCACACAATAACTAATATTAAACACCTACAGTGTGGCTGAGGAACGAGAAGGAGTCCTCATATCGCAAAGTACTCGCACTTCTAAAGCTTTTCCATCGCATGCACACGGGTCGTTTTGGGTGTCGGCCTCCATCTGTGCACAAATCAAATTTGATTTTAAATTTCGCCATAACCTCTGACGAACATTCTCTCAATTTTCACCAAGATTTATTATTATTATTATTATAAATATTGGCACCCTTTACATTGCTGCCACTCCAATACATTTAAGTTTGGTTATATACTGAAGTACCTTGCTTGTTTGTTTATTTCATAAATGTCTATATTTTAGTCATTAGAAAATTGTTTTAAATGATGTAATTTATTACATTTATCCGTGTATTATTCTGAGAAACTATTTAATCTCAATACATGTGAAAGAGCATAAAACAAAGTGCAAGAAAACACTTTTTTTTTTTTAAACTGGCTGAATAATTGTGATTTAATTGGGTTTGAACATTGTCGTGATTATCTTAAGAAGGCACGGTAATTCTAATTTAATTATAAACGCACAGCACAGAGTCACCTCTACGGTACGTTTCAGTTTATCGTGCTTAAAGCTCCTGTGCTGCAGCTCGTACATGGTGTGTATGCGACTGTCTGTCTGTCTGTCTAGACTTTCCTGGTATGTTCTATAGAGAGAGTGTCTGCGTTCTTGATTTTGACTCTGCCTCTTAATTTTTGCTGCCTCTCATAAACACTTCATAATTAGAAGTGACTGAGTGACTCTTTTTTCCATAGTTTGTTAATTACAAAGTGTCTGATTATCCTAGATGACACTGATTAGCTTCCGGCTCCCGCTCTCTCTGATTAGGTGTGTGTATTAATGCGTGTGTGTATTAATGCGTGTGGGTGTGTATTTCAGAGTTGTGTTCTTGTAGCTGCAGAGGTGTTTTTTGTTTTTTTTTTTTTCTTTTTATAGCTTGCAACTTTTTAATTAAGGACATTTTGCACTGATTAAAGGTTAGTACCAAAGAAAATTGTTCTAAATCCTTCCAGAAATCTGTTTCATGTGACGTCACTGATTCACACTGTCGTATTATCGACCGAAAGATTCCAGACTGGTATCAACATGCCTTCAGTCTGCTGTGCTGTGGGACAGACAAATATCTGTCAAAAAAACAAAGATTTTTGATGTATTCGAAAAGACGCTGATTTTTAGCAGCTGAGAAAACTGGATCCCAGTAAAACATGCTTTTACTCTGTAAATTAAGCACTTTATAGCGGTACATCGGCTGCTAGTTACAGCGGCTGTGTATGAGCGTGTTAGCTAGATGGCTACGTATGTTTAGCTAAATAAGCTGAATAAATTCCATATTTACTTGATAATGTTCAATCATATAAAGCTGGGTATGATACCTGTCAAGACGGATATCCCTGAAAATCGAACTGCTAAATTATGCATACGTTGGTCAAACTAACGCCAGCTATCGGAGTAAGCTACCTAGGGTACACAGTTCACTGGATAATTTTAGCTCGTCATCACAAATGGGTTTTGTTTTTTCTTCATGAAGCTTGATAGTGATATTGCTGTTTATTTAACTGACCAGTGCTAACAAAACTCTTTTTATTTATATTAATTTTTTTTAAGCAAAGGCAAGTTTATTTATAGAGTGCATTTCATACACAGTGGCAGTTCAATGTGCTTTACAGAGGTAAAGGCAAAACAGTAAACAATAGAAAATAAAATTACATAAAATAAAGGGGGAAGAAGAGAGAAAAATAAGAATTAAACAATAGTAGAAATACAATAATAAAATGAAGTAAAAGTTCAGTAAAAAAAAACAGCAGAATAAAATAGAATAAAAGTTAAGTCAAGTTTAAAACATGCAGAGACTGTAAAAGTTAAGTAAAGTTTAAAACATGTAAAGATGACGATATTTATCATTTAGCAGAAAGCATCTGAGAACAGCCTGGTCTTTAGTCTAGATTTGAAGCTGCCAACAGCAGGAGCATTTTTGATGTCCTCTGGGAGTTGGTTCCATAGCTGCACTGCATAGTAGCTAAAAGCTGCTTCACCACACTTTGTTTTAACAAGAGGAAAGGCAGGAACGTCTCTGCAACAACATACATTCATGGATTATGGATTAACTAAAACATCCTAATCGAGTCCGGCATGCCAGCGCCCCTGTGCACAAAGTGAGCTCCGTGGAGGGATGAGTTTTGCTCCCGTAGAGATGAATTATGTTGCTCTATCTTTGTATATTTAACAATTATTCCATGAAATCAAGTCGTACATGAGCTGATGGTCAACGAGGCGCGTAGCACCGAGCCATGTACGACGAGATTGAGTGGAATAACTGTTTTATTCTATCCACGTTCACTGGATTTTGAGAACCAGACCTTTTTTTTTTTTGTTGAAATTCGATTATAAAAACTTTTTATACAAAACGTCAGACAAAATAATTTCCGTTTAGAATGTAAACAACCCGCCAAAATGACAGGAGCAATTTGTGAAAAATGCGATTAATTTTTGAAAAAAAAGATAGGTTCTTACCATCAAATACTTTTATTCCATATTTTGTTGCCTTTTTGGGGGGGAGGGGGGGTTCAAGTAGAGTTTTTATTTCGTCCTCGGTTGCTTCCGCCATTTCCTTCTTCTTTAGGGTTTTTTTTTTTTTGGCAGTTGGCAAACCAGCTTAAAGGTGCATTACTGCCACCAACTGGGCTGGAGACTGGAACAGGAGATATTGGGGGGGGGACTGTATTATTTTAGCAATTTCTGTTTTCTTTTAAATACTTGACAAAGTGACACATCTTACTTGATGCACTCCACCATTTTGTTTTTCTCTACTCACAGTATATGAGCTGATAGCCTAGGAGTAGAGTAGCTAATCAGAGCATGCGATTGCTCATATCCAGTGAATGTGGATAGAATAATCTGAGATATCTGATGACTGCTTAAGCATAACAGTTTTACTCGTTGAAAAACCTGGTGCATTAATTATTGTGATTTGGAGGCATCGCAGATGTATCAAGGATTTTATAACGGCTTCGGATGTGATTCAGCCGATCAGATTTTAGAACCAGACGCTATATGTTCTTTATTTTAGGACAGAAACTTCAAATATGGAGTGTTGGAGCGTCTCTGTTCTATACAGCAGGTGCTGGTGGGTTGGAAGGGAAGGAGATCGGATGAGAAATAAGAAGGACCCAGAGGACTTGGGAAGATACGGCAAGATGATGAAGGAGCGAAGTAGAGAGGTTTAGAACTAATACCAGTGTGGAGGGAATTATAGGCATCCAAGCGTCTCGAAACATTCAGCATCCAATCAGCACTGGCGAAAGAGCTGCACAGACGAGGTGTGAGCTTTGCAATGTTTCAGAGATGAGAAAAAAAATTGCCTTTTCGATCTGGAGATAATTTGGGAGTCAAAGGACAGAGTCGGGTGGAGAATATTCTCAGCCTTAGATTCTTCGCTCTACAGGATGCGGAGTGTTTGGTGTCCAGTGTGCGCTTTTCTGGCCACAACATTCAGAAAATTACAGGTTCGTATTAATGTACTGGTTAAAATACATGAGCATTTCTATAGTCACAGTTCTTTCACATGGATGCTCAACATAACTCGTACACTACCGTTCAAAAGTTTGGGGTCACTTTGAAATGTCCTTATTTTTGAAAGAAAAGCACTGTTCTTTTCAATGAAGATCACTTTAAACTAATCAGAAATCCACTCTATACATTGCTAATGTGGTAAATGACTATTCTAGCTGCAAATGTCTGGTTTTTGGTGCAATATCTCCATAGGTGTATAGAGGCCCATTTCCAGCAACTCTCACTCCAGTGTTCTAATGGTACAATGTGTTTGCTCATTGCCTCAGAAGGCTAATGGATGATTAGAAAACCCTTGTACAATCATGTTAGCACAGCTGAAAACAGTTGAGCTCTTTAGAGAAGCTATAAAACTGACCTTCCTTTGAGCAGATTGAGGTGGGGTTTACATTAGACCGTATCAGCGGATCATCAGATTAACGTTTTTAAAAACGATTAGCGTGCACACAGCAACGCCAATACACGGATACGCTAATCACATGACTAATTCGGCACGCAAGTTGAAATGTGTCAGTGCGACTCATCGCTTCCTCCTCAGCGGCTGCGCTCCAAATCACTCCGCCCCGAACAGCGAGTGCCCTCTGGAGGGTGCGCACTCCGGCCCTGTGCAGCTCACAGAGCGCGCGAGTGTAGTGCACGAGCAGTGATTCGGGACTGAGCCGCTGTGCGCAAGTCACTTACCACTTGCAAGTGGAAGGATGGCAAGCCTAAAGACCATCATAACTACACAATGGGCAGTATTTGCATCAGTATTTGCAGTATTTTTATACTTTTATACTCTTTAATGAAAGGTGATACAAGGCGGAAGTCCACGCCGTTTTTCAGCAGTCGTGTCACATGACCAACGCCAGCGAGTCAGGAAGGTGGATGTCACAGTGACGTTGTCCAATGACGACGCCAGCTAGAGCTCAGCACAGCGTATCCGCGTATTCTCAATGTTTACACAGCACCGGATCAGACACGATCTGGATTGAATACGTGGACCCTGGCGGATTCCCATTTCCCGGCGGTTTAATGTAAACAGACAGTGCATCCGCGAAGAAAACGAGACAGATACGGTCTAATGTAAACTTGGCCTGAGTTTCTGGAGCATAGCATTTGTGGGGTCGATTAAATGCTCAAAAGGGCCAGAAAAATGTCTCGACTATATTTTCTATTCATTTTACAACTTATGGTGGGAAATAAAAGTGTGACTTTTCATGGAAAACACACAAAATTGTCTGGGTGACCCCAAACTTTTGAACGGTAGTGTAGATTAATAATAATCAGGCTTGTTATTTAACGTGTGATTGTTGATGGAGAAGTTTTCTGAAAGGAGATGTTTGTTTAATATTTATGGAAGGAGTCTCCAGCGTCAGAGGTGATCTTTTCCCGACATCTTTGGCCAGAGGAGTTTACGTGTTTTGCGGTTTCTCGACATGATGACCATCTGCATGGGTTTTTTTGTTTGTTTGTTTGGTTTTTTATTTTTGGTCTGATATTAACTTCGAGAGAGAGGGGGGAAAAAAGGAAAGGCTGGTAAAGAAACCACTGTTTATAGCTGCTATAACATAAGTGAGAACAGGAACTAATTTGCTTCATGGACATTTAAAGGTAACTACAAATGGATAAAAAAAATACATTTATGAACAAATAAAGGGGAATAAACTTCTAGACATGTGGAAAATAATCAACTTCGGCATGGTAACGGTAACTCTGCTTCATCACACCTCTCCGTCACTGATTATTTTCCTGTAACAGCATGACACGGAGTATTTTGTTCCTTACTGAGGGAGTTTTGTCCAAAGCATGCAGTAGTGAGTAAACTAGATCTTGTGTGTTTGCTGACAGGCTGCAGGAAAAGATCATATTTATTGAAGACTGTGAGCAAAAAAAAAAAAGTAAAACTGAAGACGACATTTCTTTTTACCCTCAATCACCGTTCTGGTCATTTTAATGACAAATAGTGACGAACTGAATTAGGAAATCTATATTGAGAGATGCGAGGCCTAAAGTCTGTCATATGGTCGTCAGTGATCACTGACGGACGATGGAGAATTCCTGCAGTGTGTGAGAGCGAGGCACGCCATCTTTATTACACCAGTACGTCCTCTGTTACACCGACCATCCATCTGAACGCAGCTTAATACACCAGTGGACGTCCAAATATACAGTTTCTTTGAGAGACGTTGGAGAAACGGAGAGGGAGAAAGAGGGCTGAAGAATAAGAGCTGAGGAAGAGTGAATCAGAGAGGAGAGAACGAGCCGATGGGTTTAATCAGAGAGAAACGATCTCGGGTTCACCCGGTGTCGATCAATCTACACCGCTCCTGATTTCACTCTAATGAGAGGGAGAGCGAGGGATGAGTCAGCAGGAGGAGGAGCAGACAGATTCGCACTATTGGCCCAACTCCATTACTCTCTCCTGGAGGAGTTGGACTGAGCCGTACCTAATGTTTAGCGCATTATATAAATGTACGCTAATGTTCCTCTGATGATCGTATCAGAGGGCGGGGCCACATGAGCACAGCGTGAACGCAATACAATTAAGACTAACTGCATCTCTGTGTGACACACCAGATACTCCTCCGTGGACGGGAGAGCCCTTCAGAGGGTCATCGATACTGTCCAGATGATCGTCAGCTGCTCACTGATCTCTCTGGTGGATTTCTTCAGCTCTGGCTGTCGAGCAACCAACATGCTGAAAGACCCATCACACTGTGGACATCATCTGGTCCACTCTTCACACAGACTGGAGAATAGCTTCTCTCCCCCACAGCCATTCGAGAACTGAACACTGCACTGATATTTACGTTCACGTTTCAACTGCACGTTTGTACGTGTGTATTCCTAAATACGTTACTTGTACTGTGGGCCGCTGTGATTTCAGCAAATGTGTAACATCCTGAAGTGCAATATCTCATCTCATTATCTGTAGCCGCTTTATCCTGTTCTACAGGGTCGCAGGCGAGCTGGAGCCTATCCCAGCTGACTACGGGTGAAAGGCGGGGTTCACCCTGGACAAGTCGCCAGGTCATCACAGGGCTGACACATAGACACAGACAACCATTCACACTCACATTCACACCTACGCTCAATTTAGAGTCACCAGTTAACCTAACCTGCATGTCTTTGGACTGTGGGGGAAACCGGAGCACCCGGAGGAAACCCACGCGGACACGGGGAGAACATGCAAACTCCGCACAGAAAGGCCCTCGCCAGCCCCGGGGCTCGAACCCGGACCTTCTTGCTGTGAGGCGACAGCGCTAACCACTACACCACCGTGCCACCATCGTATTCTTTGTTTCTTTTTTTTCTTCTCAGCTTCCAGGTGTTTTCTCCTCTTTTCTTTTCCTTTTAGCTCTTCATAAAGGCTTGTTTTCTTTTGTCTTTCATCTTTGCTTCTTTTTCTTCCTTTTGATTCTTGCTTTCTTTCATTCATTTTTTCTTTCTTGAAATAAAAGTGCAGTTACACTGAACTCTCAAACAATACAGATGAAGTGTTTTACTGGCTGTGATTATTCATTCAAAGCGAAGAGACAGCCATGTTAGCAGGCATTAGTTCTGTTACCAGCGACGTCTCTCTCTCTCTGTCTCTCTCTCTCTCTCTCTGCTGCACCTGCTTCTCTGTTTAACATTCACAAGTATACGAGGCCTGTAGCATCTGTGTTTCTGCCTCCCCAATCCAACACTAATTGCCCTGTGTGTGTGTGTGTGTGTGTGGAGAGCGAGCACAAAGCTGTATTCATCCTCTGATAGCTCTGACTCTTTCAGCTCTCATGTTTTTCTGGGTTCATCTCTTTAGCCCCCTCTATTCAGCCACCCGTCCCCACACACACTCATCCGCTTCCTGTGTTAGTCTCACCGAAGGTTAGTTATTTATTTTTATATATATATATATATATATATATATATATATATATATATATATATATATATATAATATCAAGAAATCCTACCAGTGGCTGGATAATGCAGGACTGACAGACAGCACAGAGGCACTAATCATGGCAGCACAAGAACAGGCCATAAGCACAAGAGCCATAGAGGCCAGGATCTACCAGAGTAGATCAGACCCAAGATGCAGACTGTGCAAAGAAGCCCCTGAAACAGTCCAGCACATAGTAGCAGGGTGTAAGATGCTAGCTGGATCAGCGTACATGGAGAGGCACAACCAAGTGGCTGGGATAGTATACAGGAACATCTGCAACCAGTATGGAATAGAAGTACCCAAGTCCCAATGGGCCATACCACAGAAGGTGGCTGAGAACAACAGGGCCAAGATTCTGTGGGACTTCAGCTTCCAGACTGACAAACAGATCCTGGCTAACCAACCGGACATAGTGGTGGTGGACAAAGAGCAGAAGAGGGTGGTGGTGATAGATGTGGCGATCCCAGCTGACGCCAACATCAGGAAGAAGGAACATGAGAAACTTGAGAAGTATCAAGGGTTGAAAGAGCAGCTGGAACGGATGTGGAAGGTCAAGGGCTGCGTGGTCCCCGTGGTAGTGGGGGCACTTGAGGCAGTAACCCCCAAACTGGGAGAGTGGCTCCAGCAAATCCCAGGAACAACATCTGAAGCCTCAGTCCAGAAGATCGCAGTCCTAGGAACATCGAAGATACCGCGCAGAACCCTCAAACTCCCAGACCTCTGGTAGCGGACCCGAGCTTGAGGATGACATGGATACCACCCCCCCGCCGGGGGTGAGGAGGAGATTTTATTTTTTTAATATAAAAACACACACCTATTTTTATAAGTGTAGAGAGAGAGGAATATTACACGGTTGCGTGAAGATATGTAGTTTATCTTCGATTGGTGAACATATTTCATGAGTGAGTGAAAATATTTTTCAATACAAGAAGATAAACTTCACTCTTCACACCACTGTGTAATGTTCTTTATATTATATGGACACATCCACAAAAATATGCACGTTGATCAAAAGAATTTGAATTTTGAACCAGTTTGCCATTTTGACAATGTGCGTCTTGTCAGTGGGAAAACACTGGGAGTGACATCATCGGCGTGAAATAGAGAGAGCAGAAAATAAACTGTCCCGTTCCTATTCAGTCTGATTTGCTTCAAATGCTCAAGACTGCCATGGAAATGATTTTACACACACACACACACACACACACACACACACACACACACACAGAGAGTGTATGACAGTAATGATGCTCATGTCAGATCCATTTAAAATACTCTGCAGTTTAAATGTGATGTAATCCTGTGACGTTATACGTAGCATTATGAATTCAGTTTTCCAGAGTGAAAGTCGAAGTATGTCCGCCGGTCTTGAAACAAAGTACATACGATTACGAAGCAACTTGAGCCAGTGTTTCCCCTCAACATGTGTACAGTATATTATTATATCCAAAAATCCATTATCCTACATAACCCTCTTTAATGTAATGTCTTTTTCTTTTTTTTCCTCTCTGAGAGGTTTGAGAGAGAAGAGCATCAGGTTTGTCAGCGGTGTTCATGTTCAGATGAAAAATCCTGACATTAAATCTATTTTATAGAGTTAACCAAGGGAATATTTCTCTAATCACTGTGAGCTCTTCATGAGATCACGCTCTGTGTGTGTGTGTGTGTGTGTGTGAGAGAGAGAGAGAGAGAGACAGCTGTCTGATGTAATAATGGTGTTTTTTGTGTGTTTATTCGGGTTATGTGAGTTGAGGGTTTCAAATGGTTGGAAAACTCTGATCTACTCAATGCGGTGTTTAATCAGAGGAATTTAAACTCTCCAGCTGAACCGATATTCATCTTTAATTATTTCTCAGCCTGGAGGTTTTTATTGAGCCTGTTTTATAGAGATAAATTATACACCTTGAGCCCTTATGTGAACGTTTTGTTTTTTGTTTCGTCGTTATTTGTACCTCACATCGCCGTCCGGCCTGATACGATGGATTTTAGCAGAAATATTGGCATCCTTTAAAAGAATGGGCAAAAATGATGATAAACGGGAGTTCAATCTTATTTATTGTTAAATGATTCAAGACTACTCACCTTCATCTCACAAAAATGTACTTACGACTTGTGAAAAACTGGCCGAAATGCCTTTTGTGCTTACATAGTGTGCACGCTGTAACCATGACAACACACTTAGCAGTCCTGTCTCCCACCCACGAAGTAAGTGTCCTAACGTGCTCTCGAGATTGGATTTATTGTCCCCCGCCCAAACAAGGTCTGGCAGGGGATATAGAAACGGGTTCCGTCTGTCCGTCTGGTTACGTTTTCGTTTCCAGGCCGTATCTTTAAAGCTACTGAAGATACCTTCATGAAACTGCGTATACATATCAAGCAACATGTGAACTGGTGCCTTTTTGTTATTTTGGATTTTTTTTTTAAAAAAAAGTATTTTTCAAATTTTTTACATTTAAAAAAAAATAGATTTTGACTTCGTTTCTAAGAGCAATGTTGGTTTCCGGAGCATATATCCAAAACTATTCATGATACGGATTTGAAACTTGGTATACATGTTAACAAGGTGATGTAGATGTGCCTTTTCATAATAAGTTTTAATTTTTCATGTTTCTATGGAAACAATTTCAGATTTATTCTCTCAGGTTAGTCTTGGGGTAGGTTTTGTTTCCCGAGCAGAACTTGTAAACTATGAGTGGTATGGTGTTGAAAGTTGGTATCGGTGTTGATTAAGTCATGTATCTGTGCCTTTTGATTGTGAGAAATGTTAATTTTTAGCTCAGCTGGACCAAAGGTCCGGTGGGTTTATAATGCCATGGGCTGCTGAGGTCAGTGTAAAGAGGTCGGGTCAGTTTCCTGCAGCAGAACTTGAAAAATGTGACAAATAATATCTTGAAACTTGGTAAATAGTGGGCGGGGGGTATAGATGACGACTGTCTTCTTGTTCTCAGTAATGCAGATGAAATGAACATTGGAGTCGCTCTGATTGTTTTCTCTTATTGAACAGTATATTAATACTGATCTGTTGTGTCTCTCTGCTGCAGTGGGTTCCTGTGCTGACAGATTTCCAGAGGAAAGACTCGCTGTGGGGTTTTGTCCCGCCTCCAGACACGCTCCCTGCAAATGAGTTCCACCCCCTCATCACGTTACACCTGGGCGACTACAACCTGGATGGCTTCCCTGACGCTCTCGCCATCCTGAAAAACACCAGCAACAGGTCAGAGACATGGGGAGGGTGGGGCGAGGGAGCGGAGTGTCATGGCTTGAGCACCTGTGTGTGTGTGTGTGTGTGTGTGTGTGTGTGTGTGTGTGTGTGTGTGTGCGCATCTGTCTCAGCTCA
The DNA here is from genome assembly GCF_027579695.1 of Neoarius graeffei. Classification (NCBI taxonomy): domain Eukaryota; kingdom Metazoa; phylum Chordata; class Actinopteri; order Siluriformes; family Ariidae; genus Neoarius; species Neoarius graeffei. The sequence goes on along the minus strand of NC_083595.1, from coordinate 52,323,684 downwards.
CCTGTTGCACAGAGAGCACTGTCTCTCTCCTCTCCAGGCAGCATCTGTCTTTCTGTCTGTCCTTTTCAGTGGCAGGACTGTAGGCTCTGTCCCTCTGGTAATCTCACACACACACACACACACACACACACACACACACACACACACACACACGTTCAGTCTTTCAGGCGCAGGCTTGTACACATTTAATGATGAGGATTATAAATGCAGATAATTCAGTTCAGGCTTTGTTCACGTGATGTTTTTTCAGGACGCACACGGTGAGTCAGCCAGCAATGTCCAACAAAAAAAAGGTCACGCCTGACCCATCAGATCATAGCTCAGGGAGTAAGCCCAAAAAGGACTGTGTCTCGGGTTCTTTTTTCCATCATAACGGGTCATTTTATCCCTTGTATGCATAAAATATTTATACGCATATCCAGGTTCTTTTAAATTTTTCTTTTTCCTTAAACTTAAAATTACATAATGTGTACGTTTTGATTCTGTCTCAACATCAAATATTTAAAAAGCTGTTCCTATGTCCAAAATATGTAGTGCTAAAGCAAAACGTTTTTGAAGATGTTATTTCTGAACATACAAAATTTACGAGGCATGTAACGATATATGGTGTGACGATAAATCACGATGCAAAATTGAGTGATGAAATAATGAAATCATGATTATTATCAGGCTGCGTAATTTCTTTTTCTTTTCTTTTAGGAAAGTTTTTCCGAGCAGTAAGGTAAAAAAAAAAAAAGCATTAAGGCCCACCTATTCGTACTTGTAACGAGTTGGGGCCCATTAAAAAGATCCCCAATTATTTTGGCTCCTCGAGTAAATTAGAATCTAATAATCTACTGTAGAGTGTATTAATGGGATGTGACATCACTCCCTGTTACAGATGGGAGCCCAGGAATTAAATACATGCAATAAAAACACTCTTTTTAATTGAAGGTATTGTATTTAAAACTGTATGGATGTGCCAGAAACCAACATAAACCCATGCATGCAGGTCATTCTTAGTCAAAATGGATTAATGATCCAAAAGTGGCATCTGCTGCATTAACACAAGAACTTATTGTCATGTTTGTGTTCAGTAAACAAGCAAGTTATTACAACCCCGATTCCAAAAAAGTTGGGACAAAGTACAAATTGTAAATAAAAACGGAATGCAATAATTTACAAATCTCAAAAACTGATATTGTATTCACAATAGAACATGAACATTAATATTACCCGGTCATTAACATGACTGGGTATAAAAAGAGCATCTTGGAGTGGCAGCGGCTCTCAGAAGTAAAGATGGGAAGAGGATCACCAATCCCCCTAATTCTGCGCCGACAAATAGTGGAGCAATATCAGAAAGGAGTTCGACAGTGTAAAATTGCAGAGAGTTTGAACATATCATCATCTACAGTGCATAATATCATCAAAAGATTCAGAGAATCTGGAAGAATCTCTGTGCGTAAGGGTCAAGGCCGGAAAACCATACTGGGTGCCCGTGATCTTCGGGCCCTTAGACAGCACTGCATCACATACAGGCATGCTTCTGTATTGGAAATCACAAAATGGGCTCAGGAATATTTCCAGAGAACATTATCTGTGGACACAATTCACCGTGCCATCCGCCGTTGCCAGCTAAAACTCTATAGTTCAAAGAAGAAGCCGTATCTAAACACGATCCAGAAGCGCAGACGTCTTCTCTGGGCCAAGGCTCATTTAAAATGGACTGTGGCAAAGTGGAAAACTGTTCTGTGGTCAGACGAATCAAAATTTGAAGTTCTTTATGGAAATCAGGGACGCCGTGTCATTCGGACTAAAGAGGAGAAGGACGACCCGAGTTGTTATCAGCGCTCAGTTCAGAAGCCTGCATCTCTGATGGTATGGGGTTGCATTAGTGCGTGTGGCATGGGCAGCTTACACATCTGGAAAGACCCCATCAATGCTGAAAGGTATATCCAGGTTCTAGAGCAACATATGCTCCCATCCAGACGACGTCTCTTTCAGGGAAGACCTTGCATTTTCCAACATGACAATGCCAAACCACATACTGCATCAATTACAGCATCATGGCTGCGTAGAAGAAGGGTCCGGGTACTGAACTGGCCAGCCTGCAGTCCAGATCTTTCACTCATAGAAAACCCATATTTATAAATATTTAAGTTGATAAAGAATAGGAAAATAAATTAGTTTTGGGGGGAATAAAAATTTAGTTTAATTTTTTTTTCAAAAAATATTGTTGGAAAATTGAATCGTGAACCCAGTATCATGAACTGAATCGAAGCTTAAACTGGGTGACTTGTTACATGCCTAAATTTTAGTTTATCCATCTCTCCATCAAACTTAGCCATGCTCGCAGGGAGGGAGGGGCATACACTCTCCGCCCTGTCAGTCAGAGAGACTCTTGTGAATTGTGGTGGTCTTTGAGCTCATGTATGTGGAAGAGGGCAGATAGCGCTTGCCTCAGTGTGTTTCTCTGCACTGTGATGCAGCAGTTTGAAAAGATGGGGTAGTCTGGCTTCACGTGTCTTGGAGGAAGCATGCGTTCGCCTTCAGTCTCCTTGGTTAGTTGTCTGATGGCGAAGAACTGGTTGGTGGGTGAGAAATGGCCAAGACCAAACGAGGAAGAAAATGGTGGAAGAATCCAAATGGTTGGGCTGTCTCTCTCTCTCTCTCTCTCTCTCTCTCTCTCTCTCTCTCTCTCTCTCTCTCTCGCTCACCCACCCCCACACTTTCAAATGTACTTTTTTCATGTAACTTCGTCAAGTTACTGTTTTTAAAATGTACAGCATATAGCACTGTATATGAAGCAGAGGGGAAAAAATCTCAGTGCAAGTGTTTTAGAGGCTGTCCACACGGCAACGGATTCAGGTGAATCTGATAAAATTGTTTATCGTTTCGGCCTGGCGTCCACACGGCACCGGCGTTTTGGGTGCCCCAAAACGATATTTTTTGAGAACGGCTTCCAGAGTGGAAAAATCTGGCAACGGCGCCGTTGCGAAGTCGTCTGGATGAGTAGAACAGATTTGTTTACGATGACGTCACAACCACATGACTAGAACAAGCAGCACTCTCGCTGTTTTGTATGAACCACTGCATTGCATTCACTTTTGTATCCAGCTTTTCTTTTAAATAAACAAGTAACTGAACCATTTCTTGAATTTCTTTTTTTTATTGGATAAGACTGCTTTTCAGAATGTTCACACACAATAAGAAAATTAAGTTATATAAAACTATGCACACTAATAAAACTAATTTGTACACACAGAAGGCACGATTTCCTCGCGTAGTCGCAGCCATCTTCTTCTTGTTGTTGTGTGCTTGTTCCTGTGAGTGCTTCACACCGGGTAGAAGAAGGGGTTTATGCGCATGCGTCCTACTTCTTCTATTGTTCTGGTGTCTCCGATGGGACCGTCTTACAGCGCACGTAGAGGTGTGGCATGTGTATTGCATCGTTTTCAGCAAGCGTTGCGTTGCCATATGAACCTGATATTTTACTGATCCGTTGCCCATGTGGACGCGATATTTTTTTTTTAATAAAATCTCGTTGCTGTTGTCGTGTGGATGTAGCCTGAATGTTATTGGCTGTAAGAATGTTGTTTTGCAGTGTTTGCTGACCGTAGCGTTTGGAACAGTGATCACATTTTAAGGGCCTTTAAGTTCTTGCAGTTTCACTCCCCCTTTTTTGTACAAATAGAGATTTGTATTAAATAATACAGTGTGGATGCTGCCATTTCTTACAGGAACTTAAGACAATAAATAAATAAAAGCTGGACAGACCACGCCCATAACTTCTTTCACTGCTTGCTGGTGTGAGCGTTTTACAGAATTTACAGGTTGTTCTAATACTGAGACATCGCCGTGATTCGTCGATTGTGAAAGTGTTTAAAAGGAGAGATGTATAGAGAGATAAACACAGATGGAATGTTGGAAAAGCTGATGAATATAGGTTACTTTTTGGTGTGTGTGTGTGAGAGAGAGAGAGAGGGGAGTGACAAATTTGTCTGTCTTTGCAGAATAGCTAGGCCATAATAAGACCATAGAGCCATAATAATAAGGCCATAGAGCACATAGCCAGCTACACACACACACTCATTTCCATTCTGTCTTCCCTTATCACATTTCTCGGAGTTTGAATTCTCAAAGCAAACAGTTTTTGTGTGAAGAGACCACACTCTCTGAGAAATCTTTTCTTTTTGTACACCTCCATCTCTCGCTTTCTCTCTGACTTATCAGTTGTTTCCTCTCCTCCTTCACATTGTCACTGATTTCATCCCTCCATCTTGTCCTCATTCTCTTGTTCTTCTGTTGGTCTCCTTTCACGCATGCACTTTAACACAGTCGCAGTAATTCCTCAGGTAAAGGGTTCAGTGTGAACGCACACCAGAAGCCAAGTCATTCCTGGGAAAACCCAAAAGTCAACAAAGAAGGACCAGAGACATTTCTTGAAACTGGAGTGATTCGGAAAAGAAGGAAGATGAAAGTCATAGACTGAAGTATTTTTAAAAAAATACTTCTGAATCCATCCATCCTTCCTTTATCTACACCTCTTATCTCCTGAGGGTTGCGGAGGAAGCTGGAGCCCAGCCCAGCTTCCACTGAGAAAAGTCTAAACATCAACACGAACCAACCATGTAGATATAATGTCCAGGGTTAGTTTCATGTGAACATTCAGTGTCCGACTCGAAGCATCCGATTTTAAATCCAAACCTGTTTTAATAACGAGAGAGATAAATAAATAACCCCACATGTTTGTAAACTCCGAGAGGATCGGACGCGGCGTCGGACACGATTAAAACGGTGAACGCGCTGGCAGAAGATTAACACCGAGATGAGCTCCGCTGATCCTAATCCACGCTCACTAACGCAGAGAGCGTCCCTCAACCCGCAGAAGACCCGGACACGAGCAGGTTTATCTGTGAAAAACAGCAGAACTTGACTAAAGTGCTGTTCAGTGAGCTGAGATTAATCCTGCAGCTGTCTGAGGTTTCACATCCATCACGGGGAGGTCACACGCTGCTGGACTCGGGGTCGCTGCAGTGCACCTGGTGCGAATGTGGCGGGAAAATGGGTTTAAAAAAATGTTAATTCAAGCGAAAAAAGACCGTCACGAAAGTACATCTCATCTCATCTCATTATCTGTAGCCGCTTTATCCTGTTCTACAGGGTCGCAGGCAAGCTGGAGCCTATCCCAGCTGACTACGGGCGAAAGGCGGGGTACACCCTGGACAAGTCGCCAGGTCATCACAGGGCTGACACATAGACACAGACAACCATTCACACTCACATTCACACCTACGGTCAATTTAGAGTCACCAGTTAACCTAACCTGCATGTCTTTGGACTGTGGGGGAAACCGGAGCACCCGGAGGAAACCCACGCGGACACGGGGAGAACATGCAAACTCCACACAGAAAGGCCCTCGCCGGCCCCGGGGCTCGAACCCGGACCTTCTTGCTGTGAGGCGACAGCGCTAACCACTACACCACCGTACCGCCCACGAAAGTATATATTTAAATAATAAATGTATAAGCTGAATGAAATAAAAGATTCAGAAAGAAAGAAGGGAAGGATGAAGAGAAATGGAAAGAAAGAAGGAAGAGGAGAATGGAAGATTATTTTACAATTGCTTCTGTACACACGTGCGCACTTTTTATTTATTTATTTTAATTCAACTTGGACATTTTATTTCTGCCTTTTATTTGACCCATTTGCAACATTGCAGGTGTTTTGTCTTTATCATTTACACACACGCACGCACACACACACACACACACACACACACACACAGCTGGTGAGCGCAGTGTGATTGCATATGTATGATGTGCAGCAGTTCACAGCGAGGGCGACATTAATGAGCTCGTCTGCCCTTCTCTCGCACACTGAGGGGCGTCACACTGCTACGTGGGTGTTGTGCATCTTCATCATCCTCAATATTATCATCAAAGCACGCCATCATAGCCAGACCCTACCTGCATTTGAGTTTTTGGAAATGTTGCTGTATTTTATTTATTTTTTTTTTCAGACTATAAGTCAGTGTCCGATTCCAAGCAGAATTAAATGTCTCGCGTCTCCAGTGAGCGCTTGTGATCGGATTCAGGAATCCAACAGCCGTAGACGTGTGAGAGCGCGTGCAGGATACCGTCATCCTATCACTGATTGATGAAAGCATCACCTGTGGCTTTGGAGGGGCGTCGGCTGACTCACAGAGTGGGCGTGGCCAGATTATAGCCAACAGAATAAGGGAAGCTGGTTACAAGTCGGTGTAGCTGTTCATCACTAGGATTAGAATTTAGTCCGTTTTCCTTTTTTATTCAACTTCCTTCTTTCATTAATGTTTTTGAGACATTTCTTTCTTTCTTTCTTTTTTCCTTTCAGCTCCTTCCTTTAAAGGAACAGTCCACCGTATTTCCATAATGAAATATGCTCTTCTCTGAAGTGAGACGAGCTGCTCCGTACCTCTCCGAGCTTTGCGCGACCTCCCAGTCAGTCAGACGCGCTGTTACTCCTGTTAGCAATGTAGCTAGGCTCAGTATGGCCAATGGTATTTTTGGGGGCTGTAGTTAGATGCGACCAAACTCTTCCACGTTTTTCCTGTTTACATAGGTTTATATGACCAGTGATATGACAAAGTTCAGTTACACAAATTGAAACGTGGTGATTTTCTATGCTATGGAAAGTCTGCACTATAATGACAGGCGTACTAACACCTTCTGCGCGCTTCGGCAGCGCATTGATACCTTCACAGGCCCATGGTGAAACTGCATTTCCAGGAGGGGCTGCCGTCTGCCTCCCGAGCCGGCCGAGAGCGCTCCTCGTCGGGCACGGCCAGGTGGGTGAATGCCCTGGTCCGTCCGCCCTGTCTAAAAAGAATGGTACAACTCGAGCCCCATGGTAAAACTAGGACTTTGTCGTTTTTCCGCATGAGCCCCATGGTAAAACCACACTTCCAGGAGGGGCTGCCGTCTGCCTCCCAAGCCGGCCGAGAGCGCTCCTCGTCGGGCACGGCCAGGCGGGTGAATGCCCTGGTCTGTCCGCCCTGTCTAAAAAAAAAAAAAAAATGGTACAACTGAGTGAAGGTATCAATGCGCTGCCGAAGCGCGCAGAAGGTGTTAGTACGCCTGTCATTATAGTGCGGACTTTCCATAGCATAGAAAATCGCTACGTTTCAATTTGTGTAACTGAACTTGTTTCATATCACTGGTCATATAAACCTATGTAAACAGGAAAAACACGGAAGAGTTTGGTCGCATCTAACTACAGCCCCAAAAAATACCATTGGCCATGCTGAGCCTAGCTACATTGCTAACAGGAGTGACAGCGCGTCTGACTGCGTCTGACTGACTGGGAGGTCGCGCAAAGCTCGGAGAGGTACGGAGCAGCTCGTCTCCATTCAGATAAGAGCATATTTCATTATGGAAGTACGGTGGACTGTTCCTTTAACTCCTACTCTTTTCCTTCATTCTTTTCATTAATGTTTGACATTCCTTGGTTTCCTTTTAAACATGTTGCATTTATTTCTTTACTTCCTTACACCCTTCCTTTCTTCCCGTTTCTCCCGTCCTTTCTTAATTACGTCCTTACTCCCTTGCTCATGTCCTTTCCATTAATCAACCTTATGTTCCTTATTTCCTCTGTTCTTGCTCTCCTTCTTTTTGCTCATTGTTCTTTCCTTTTCTTAATTTCCTGCTTCTGTATTTTCTTGCTTATGTTCCTTCTCTCCCTTTTGTCCACAAATGAAACTGCGGGTCACATTTGTTCATTGTGTGTGTGTGCGCGCGCACGCCTGCATTCACTCAGCTATCCAGCCTCACGCTGCCCTGTTGCTAGGCGATGCCATTCCACCTCATGTTTGAGTGTTTAGTGAGTCTTGTCTCGTTCGTCGATCAGGATTTAATGTGCAGCAAACGGCGCTCGCTCCATTGCAGCGCAACGTCAACATCAATACGGCTCAGGCGACAAGACGCCGATGCACAAGCGCTCAGCTGTCTCGTAGCTCACCGGGACAAAACGGCGCACGACTGCATCTGTATTCCACCCGTGTGGTCGCACCGTTCTGTTTGAGGAACTTCAGTCGGATGAAGTTTGAAGAACTTGACAGTAAAGTCGCACATCGGATATCAGTCACATGAAGACCAAATGCGTTCTTAAAATACAAAGGAAAAAAAACGAGTGGAAGTTTTCAGATTTTATTCCTTCTGTATTAAAATGCAGTAAGCTCATGATATAGATGTTGGTAAAAACAGCCACGTGGTATTTGTTTATTGAAAATAACAAAACAGGGCGCGTGATCCTCATTTTGTCGTCATTTCCATTGTGGAGTGAGTGGTACTGGAGCCGGGTACCCATACTGAATTTGGTTCCCTTCTTTACCCATGAAGTTGATTAACTTATTTGGATAGTTTGAGCGTTTAGTAGCTCTATGCATCAGTATATTATAAACATATTGAAGGGAAGTCATGGTCTAATGGTTACAGAAGCAGCTTTGGGACCAAAAGGTCGCCAGTTTGATTCCCTGGACCAGCAGGAATGGCTGAAGTGCCCTTGAGCAAGGCACCGAACCCCCAACTGCTCCCCAGGCTGCCCTGGGTCTGTTGTATGTGTTGCTAACTTGCCAGCACCCCATAACGATCCCACAATTCCTTGCGCGCTCCACCCGGATGTGACGTAAAGTGGAACTGCTTTAACTGTATCGAGAGCGCCTCAATTCGCTCTCTCATGTTCTGACTACCGGAGTGGTCGGAAGGACTGTAGGCACGCTCGCTACAGTGTTGAGACTAACCGCTGTTGTCTGAGAACAGCCTGTTCGAATTAGTTTCGGCCGAACTTTTGAACGACCCGCTAGGTTTCAGCGATATAGTGGTTTTGATTCTAGACCTTTGCAAAGTTTAACTACAGTTAAGTAGTTTTCCACGCTAAGAGGCATTTGCGGACAGCTTCGCTCCTCTCAGCCTTTTTCTCGTCGACGCATCCGGAGGTTTCTCCCGAAGCACCGTGGACCAGCTAGGCCTCCGTCTCCCTGCTTCGTTTAGCCGCGGTTGGACGCAACTCGCCGCTAACCTCCTCTCCTCGGACCGCGACCCTCAGCGCGGACATCGGAGAACGAACTTCCATCGCATTGAGTAGGCACTTGGGCAAATTTGTAGCTTATTCAGATGGTTGTTAGGGTCATGTTTAAGCTTTGAGCTGTTTAGCATACCCGCTCAGACACGGAAGGTGTCTTTTATTGTTTGTTTTGGTTCTGTTTTTCTTTGAACTTGTTAAACAGGGTATCTTGCATGTTTGTCTTTCCTTAACTCCATTGCTAGCTTCCCTGTCTGATTAGCAGCGCAGCGACAAGTTTGTTATTTTAAGCCCTGAGGCTGGACCGCTACAAGGCCTAGTCCTCTCCATCCAACACCTATTACTCTTCCCCTCTCTCTCTCTCTCTCTCTCTCTCTCGCTCTCTCTCTCTCTCTCTACCCCCTCGCGTTGAGTTCTTTGCCTAGATAGTCTGTTGGAAATTGTTGTTAAGCACAGTGTTTGGATCCAGCTGTAACGTGGCCAGATTCTCATTAGCAACTCATTGCTAGCTACCTCAGGGTGATACGCTAGCTGGTAGGCTTGTGTTCTCGACTAGGCCTGCAGGCGCCATATTCCCCGACGCCATTTTGGTACCTCCCTCATTGAGCTACCTGTGATACGTCACCTAGTTTACGACATCTAGGCATTGACCGCCATTTTGCTTAAGCATTGCTAGAGTGGCTAGTTGTTAGCATCTGCCCACAGATACGCACGCACGCGCACGCATCGGCTTTCCCTAGACACACACACACACACACACGCGCACACACAAGGGATTCTCTTTTCCTATCTCTCTCTTTCTCTCTGTCTCCCCCTCTCTCCTGCCCCAAACCTATGGCCCAGGTGTAATTGTTCCATTGTTGTGCCTTGTTATTTCCTTTGCCCGACATTGAATGTATTTTGTGAGATTCTTATTAGTGAGTAGTAGACAAATAAACGCTAATCAAATTGAATTACATTTTACTTGTTCCTGTTGTTTATTCACAAGGTCAACTATTTAGAACTCCTTTTTCCTTCAGATTTAGCTTTTGTATACAACTGGGTTTCCCATCTAATGCAGAGCTACCATTAATCTTGAATGTAACCATTCACGGTGAATATTAAGATTAATAATTTAAGATTTTATGAGACTGATCTTTAATTATAAATTGATTAATTCAATTATCAATTATTACATAATTGATAATTTAATTAATCCCAATTCCACCTACATATGTCACTCTGGAAAAGCGCGTCTGCTAAATGCTATTAATGTAATGTAATATCGGATGCGGGGCGGCATGGTGGTGTAGTGGTTAGCGCTGTCGCCTCACAGCAAGAAGGTCCGGGTTCGAGCCCCGTGGCCGGCGAGGGCCTTTCTGTGCGGAGTTTGCATGTTCTCCCCGTGTCCGCGTAGGTTTCCTCCGGGTGCTCCGGTTTCCCCCACAGTCCAAAGACATGCAGGTTAGGTTAACTGGTGACTCTAAATTGAGCGTAGGTGTGAATGTGAGTGTGAATGGTTGTCTGTGTCTGTGTGTCAGCCCTGTGATGACCTGGCGACTTGTCCAGGGTGAACCCCGCCTTTCACCCGTAGTCAGCTGGGATAGGCTCCAGCTTGCCTGCGACCCTGTAGAACAGGATAAAGCGGCTACAGATAATGAGATGAGATTTATATTTTTATTTGCTTCTAAGAAGTCGACATCAGCGTGGAAGCGCGCGTGCGATCAAATTCCTGAATCCGTTGTGAAGGGTCTGACTGCAGAGCTGTAGGTTTACAACAGGCCAAGGGCAATGAACACCTGCACAGTAGAACACCGAGTGAACCTGCTAATTCACGTGATTGTGCCACATAGACAGCAACCGTTTGAGCTGGTTGTACGCGTCTCCATTGTCCTTACCATTCAGGAAGGGATATCGTCACCCAAACGTAACCCTGACCTAACCATCGTCGCCATGATAAACTAAATGTGTGAGCACATGCACTAAATGCCACTGGCGTAAAACTGCTGGTGTGAACCCGTGGCTCTGCAGTCAGAAAAAAATGGAAAAGATGTTATTACCATTAAGCTTGTTTGGAAGATTTGTGAAACGAACCTGTGGCAAAATTGCCTTAATTTGTTATTTGCTCTGCGTGTGTGATGTGAGATATATACAGGGTTCTCCACGGATTGAAAATATAAGGGGGTGGGGGTCAATCGGATGACCTTGAAACAAATCTGCATAAATTTACATATGTAATTTGCATAAAATACTCTCAAATAGTAATCATTTAGAATAGAGGAATCAGTTGGACTGGTACAAAACACATCATACATCAAACATTACACACTTACACATCATATTCAGACACATCGTTTGAAATGGAACTGGACAAAAATATTTTTTTTATTTAGCAAACTACAAAAAAAAGAACAGAAAAGTACAGAAAAGTTTTTGTATTAACTATATTCACACTGCTCCACAAAAGCTGACATTGTTTGAAATGGAAATGTAATTGCAGGCATCACTGGAAAATTTTTTTTTTTAAGAGAGTAAAGTGCATTGAAAAGATGTTGTTTTAACTATATTTACACTGCTCCATGGCTATATTTACACTGCTCCATGGCTATATTTACACTGCTCCATGGCTATATTTATACTGCTCCATGGCTATATTTATACTGCTCCATGGCTATATTTATACTGCTCCATGGCTATATTTATACTGCTCCATGGCTATATTTACACTGCTCCATGGCTATATTTATACTGCTCCATGGCTATATTTACACTGCTCCATGGCTATATTTACACTGCTCCATGGCTATATTTACACTGCTCCATGGCTATATTTACACTGCTCCATGGCTATATTTATACTGCTCCATGGCTATATTTACACTGCTCCATGGCTATATTTACACTGCTCCATGGCTATATTTACACTGCTCCATGGCTATATTTACACTGCTCCATGGCTATATTTACACTGCTCCATGGCTATATTTACACTGCTCCATGGCTATATTTATACTGCTCCATGGCTATATTTATACTGCTCCATGGCTATATTTACACTGCTCCATGGCTATATTTACACTGCTCCATGGCTATATTTACACTGCTCCATGGCTATATTTACACTGCTCCATGGCTATATTTACACTGCTCCATGGCTATATTTATACTGCTCCATGGCTATATTTACACTGCTCCATGGCTATATTTACACTGCTCCATGGCTATATTTACACTGCTCCATGGCTATATTTATACTGCTCCATGGCTATATTTACACTGCTCCATGGCTATATTTACACTGCTCCATGGCTATATTTACACTGCTCCATGGCTATATTTATACTGCTCCATGGCTATATTTATACTGCTCCATGGCTATATTTATACTGCTCCATGGCTATATTTATACTGCTCCATGGCTATATTTACACTGCTCCATGGCTATATTTATACTGCTCCATGGCTATATTTACACTGCTCCATGGCTATATTTACACTGCTCCATGGCTATATTTACACTGCTCCATGGCTATATTTACACTGCTCCATGGCTATATTTACACTGCTCCATGGCTATATTTACACTGCTCCATGGCTATATTTACACTGCTCCATGGCTATATTTACACTGCTCCATGGCTATATTTACACTGCTCCATGGCTATATTTATACTGCTCCATGGCTATATTTACACTGCTCCATGGCTATATTTACACTGCTCCATGGCTATATTTACACTGCTCCATGGCTATATTTATACTGCTCCATGGCTATATTTACACTGCTCCATGGCTATATTTACACTGCTCCATGGCTATATTTACACTGCTCCATGGCTATATTTACACTGCTCCATGGCTATATTTACACTGCTCCATGGCTATATTTATACTGCTCCATGGCTATATTTTCACAGAGCCAGGCTATATCCTCACGGTTTTATAGGCAATATCATGCTTGCCGCACCAACTTTGAACTTTTTGTTTTTATCCTTTATTTCTCTGCCGACAATAACAATCCGTTATCTCGAACTTGGTGTCGATTCACACGTTATTATAAAGGCATGTTATCTCCCGGCGCAAGAACAATGTGTCAAAAACGCCAAAGTGTGAAACGCTTTTCTTAGACTATAATCGTCAGACTGACTAAACTAATTGCTGGTAAATGAGTTTCACACTCGGGTGTTGTCGCGTTGTCGGTACTCCAACAGAGAGAGGCTATCTGTCACAAAGAAAACAAAGAGACGTCTCTTCCTTTTGTAAAGGGGCGGCAGAAATTAAACGGGGGCGGGAATCACAGAAAGGGGGGCGGCCCACACCTCAAAAACCCCTCGTGGAGAACCCTAATATATATAAAATATGTCCAGCTTGCCTGCGACCCTGTAGAACTGGATAAAGCAGCTAGAGATAACGAGAATGAGATGAGATGATTTCATACTTGAATGAGCAGATTTTGTGGGATACAGGACACTTCATCCATCGACCATTTCCTCCAAAGCCTTTTTCATACACACGATCAGTTGTTTTATATTTCACGCAGGACTCTTGGGCGCGTGCCGGACTGCGCATGCCCCTTATTAAGGCTGGCTATATGATGAATTAAACACCTTCACTGGACCCAAAGCTCGGAGAGCAGCCTGTAATGGTCAGGGTTTACTTGTTTACGCCCCTTACACCGCTCTTTTGTGTCAAAGCACTCGCACTATGGCACTCATTTGCTTTACAGGAATTGTTTATTTCCATTTATTATGGGGAGACGCGGTCATAAACCTGCTTAATGCCCTCCTTTCAATGAATTATGGTGTGTTTATATCTCGAGCTTGTTGCACATGTTATCACCACATATAAAATAATTGATACCGTGTATGAAAGGCTTTAAAAGTGCGCATGAAAAAAAGCTTTGGACGAAATGTCTCAACTGTTGGATGAAATGGTCATTGGACGAAGTGTCCTGGTCCCGTTTTATGTTGTGTTTATTAGACAAGCTCTTTAAATATTCATTTTGGGCGTAACTGATATTTTGATGCATGTGAATGTAATGCATTATAGATGAAGTTACGCACTACTTAAGTCATCATTTTGAGTGAGTTGTTTGTTTGTTTGTTTTTTAAACAAGTTGTTTTGATGAGTATTTTTACTTCGACTGGAGTCTGTTTTTTTATTATTATTATTATTATTTTACTTGAACAGTTTTTGCTTGCTCTCCCCATCTCTGCCTAAACAGTCCGTAGTTCTGCAGTGTGTCATTTTAAGCAGAATGTAGAAGTAATGGTTTTTCCCAACAGTTTAAAAATAGCACTCTAAAAATCTGGTATGATGCTAATTAGGAGCTTTCGCATTCCGCTTCCTTTCCTGTTCAACGAATCTGCTGAGCGAATTTTATTTGCATTTGGTCCAAATGCTGCTTTAGACCAGAAAAGCAATGGGTTCATCATAGCACGGGGTTCAAATTCATTAATGCAACGTCCTGATCATGTCTCTGACCAGATCGTCTTTTCTACTGGACAATACAGCATGGTGATCTTCAGTAGTGTAGACACACTCACACTCTCTCTCTCTGCAGTACTGAGAACCCGAGATGTTTGTCAGGAGCTGAAAATGTGAAGTTGAATCTGATACTTTAGTCCTGTCCAGCTGTGTGGTGCAAGTTTGGTGCGTTTTCATTGAAACACTCAACCAGCATTTTGGCTCGGTTTGAAATTTACGGCTGAACTCCTCCAGCGAGCGGCAGATTCTGTTCACAACTGCTGTTGGGTTTGAGCTGAAGTGCAACTGCTGGGCAGGAGAACATTATTCTAAATGCCTAGTAATGAAGGAAGGAAGGAATAGAAAGAAAAGAAGGATGGTAAACAATATGAAGGAATAGAAAAGAAGAGGAAGGAAGGGTGGTAAACAACATGATGGAAGGAAGTAATGGGGGGAAAAACAGAAGGAAGGAAAAGAGTGAATGAAAGGAAAAAGAATAGGAGGAAAGAAAATGGAACTGGTTTGGAAGACAGTCGGCTCCTGTACTGGAGGGTTTTGGTTTGTGAGTGGTGATGGTCTGGTGCCTGTTCCAGACTAAAGAACAGTCATTAGGTGAAAATTTGTTACAGCTGTGGGCGGGGACATGGTCCAGTCTGTGAAACTAAAAGCCCAGAAGTTCAACTGGGGCATCAGTAATGGTTTCATCTCAAGTGTCCTGCACAGAGTCGGAACCGGAACACCGACTGCGCCCCAGACCTCCTCACCCAACATCAACCTCAACAATGCTCTTATAGTAGCCTGGGCCCGCCCATCCTAAGTGTGACGCAATACGGGGGCCTGTTGCGAACTTAGTCTGGCAAGGCAAGCTATCTCCAGCTCTTCCAAGCTCCTGAAAAATCGGGAGCCAATCAACTTTGAGCATCTCCAACGGCCCTGGGTAGAGGCGTGTTCAAGGCAGTGACGTAGTAGAACTGCGACCGGAAGCCATAGGTTGTTTACAGAATCTATGCTGGAAGCGCTTCATTCACTAGAAACATTACGAACATGGAGCAGCGGCAAGCCTTTGACACAGCGGTAGATGCTGTATTGAAAGCATTCAACGGGAAGTTCTCATTGAAAACGGAGCAAAGAGCAGCCCTGGAGGTATTTATCTTCTTCCTGTTACTCAAGCAGTTTCCGTCGCATCACATACGTCAGAGGAAAGAGTGATGTGATTGGTTTAAGCTTCGTCACAGCCTTTTCTGGCTTCGACCAGTAGCAAACTGAGGCATTTCAGGGAGGCGGGTCAACCACGCGCTTTGGGAAACGGTTGGGCTTAATATCTCTGCCAGACCAATGCTCGCAGAGCTTTGAAGTTGCGTTAGCCAGATAGCTGAATGAAAACACATCTCCATAGCCACGCCCCAAAATCTAATAGCAAGCCTTTTCGGGTGGGGGACTAAATCTTGAATGAGATGTTCAACAACAGCATATGGGTGTAATGAGTGGGAAGCCATGGCCTAAAGGCTAGAGAAACCTCTCTGGAGCCAAAAGGTCACCGGTTCAACTCCCTGGACCAGCAGGAATGGCTCAGGTGACCTTGAGCAAGGCACCTAACCGCCAGCTGCTCCCCAGGCTGCTCTGGGTATGTCGTACGTTGCTCTGGATAAGAGCGTCTGCTAAATGCCTGTAATGTGATGGTCAGGCTTCCACAGACATTTTGACTACGTGCCACTTTTGAGCGTTTTTTTGCTGAGTGAGCAGACGCTGCAGGGAAAGCCACATCTCCTCCTCGTCTGCCTCACGCCCTCCGCTTCTCTTTGTCATTGCTGCGAGTGGATGAGTCAAATCACTTCTCAGACCCTGTTCATAGAATTTCCTCAGGAATATAGGATCAATCCACAAAAACGTTCTGCAGTAGTAAGCCCACGATACGGGAGCTCGTTCTGGGCAAAAGTGATTCTAGCTGTCTCGCTACGTGCAAGTTTAACAATGAGAACAAACACACACAAGACGACGAAACACCTCGTGACCTCTTGGGGTGAATAAAAATAAATGATTAAAAGAGAAATGAAGAGCTAAATGGAGAAAGACGGAACATTTTGAAAATAAAATGTGTATATGTACGTTTTGTGTGTGTGCGCGCGCATTAGTATGTCTGACCGTGTGTGATGGAGTGATGCTCAGCTCTCTGCAGTTTCCACCTGCGTGTGAAGCCTAGCAATAAAGCAGCCTGACGCTCCCCTTCTCTCTCTTTAGGTCATCTTAGAGTATAGAGCTTTATATTAGTGTGTGTGTGTGTGTGTGTGTGTGTGTGTGTGTGTGTGTGTGTGTGTGTGTGTGTGTGTTTATTCATGGTTTCCCTTCTGTAAACAGCATCAGGGTCAGTGTCCTTGTGCTTCTATTACTGCACAGACATCAAGTACACACACACACACACACACACACACACACACACACACAGACATACAGTGAGTGCACAGCACAGGTCCACCTTCACAAATCTGATCCTTCCCAGAGAGAGAGAGCGAAAGCAGAAGACAGATGGAGGGAAAGACAATGATAGAGTGAGGCATACAGATAGAGAAATATACATGACACACACAGACGGAGTGCAAGAGAAAGTGGCAGAGATGCAAGGTGTACGTGAGTGACGGAGAGAGAGGAGAGAGAGAGGGTCTCCTTCCTGCTATCACAGAGCTAAGCTTCAAGATTTTATTTTGAATGAATGAATGAATTTATTTTTATTTCGAACATGTATAAAAAAATGTAACTATTTGTACATACAAAAGAAAGAAAATGAGAAATTAAAAAATAAATCAATAAAATAACATAAAGAGCTAAGGCATTACAAAACACCGCACACTGTTCAAAAAAGGAGTGGGAAGAAGTACAATACTTGTTTAATTTCCCACCCCTTTTTAACTACCCCGAAATCCAAACTACATTAATACACCTATAAAAATATATACCATATATACACTTCATGAATATCTATATAAAAATATAATTACAAAAATAAATATCTACTACATACCTATCCCTGTAAATATGAATATATAAACTATCCCCATAAATAAATATATACCATATACTAAGTTAGTTCTAATATAACAATAAACCCTATTTTATGTATAGATTTATCCCTCATCATCCTCCGTTGACATACTTCCTCTTCTGTATACTTGTTTAAAAATTTTTTTTGTACCTTTTTTTTTTTTTTTTTTATATTATTTCTCCTCATCAGATATCACACTCTTGCTGAGGAACATCTCTACACCTTCACCCGCATTAAAAATGCATGATTCTATGAATATACATTAATATGCAGATTAGAAATTCTAGTTGAATACTGCAAACCTTAGAGAATTTCTAGGCGAGTTACCTCCGGTTAGTCACACATGGACATGAGTGGAATTTCACTGTCTGGGCCTCATTGTCGTCGTCTCATCGTTTGCAGATCAGATGTGACTGGTTGAGACCTATGGAGCTTATTCACTGTAAAAAAAGAATAGTTGAGAATACTTGAAATTTCAAGGCAACCGTCTGCATTAAGAATTTTATGTTTTGCCAACGATGTGCCCATGATAATCCAAACTATGATAACACTGTTATCTTTATTAAGAATTCTTAATTAAGTCAATTTTCAATTCCTCATTCTGCCAACATAGATTTCTCTTTTTGCTGAACAGTGGCATTCACAGTAGTACAAAAAGGCAATTGAAGTTATCACAATTTTTTTTTTTTTAGATTTTTTTTGGGCTTTTTTCACCTTTATTTGGATAGGACAGTGTAGAGACAGGAAATGAGCAGGAGAGAGAGACAGGGAGGAATCGGGAAATGACCTCGGG
Source organism: Neoarius graeffei (assembly GCF_027579695.1). NCBI lineage: Eukaryota > Metazoa > Chordata > Actinopteri > Siluriformes > Ariidae > Neoarius > Neoarius graeffei. The sequence continues at coordinate 52,305,367 of NC_083595.1, read as the reverse complement.
TCGGAATCGAACCCGGGTCCCCAGATTTATGGTATGGCGCTTTATCCACCTGAGCCACGACAACATAAACTTCAACCGGAGAGAGAACCACATTGCCCAGCCCTTGCATTTGGGAGCGGAAACCCCGTCTCTTGCTCATTAAGAGCATGCGCTGAATAAACACCTGTGGCAATTATGTATTTTCAATTCAGATTATTCACTATTGCATATTTACACATCATTGAGGTGCACCCTATCAGTTTGATGTGGATTTTTCTGTTCGTTAATAATTATTCATATTTTCTTGTCCATTCAATTGTGAATATGGAATTACTTGAACAAAGCGTAATTCTATTTTTTACAGTGTTAAAGCATTGTGGGTTTTTATTTTTTAATGCAGGGAAAATTTAAAACATCTCCAATCTCTATAAATAGGCATTTTCCTGAAATATTTTTTTATCATCATTGCAAATTGGATTGTAAATAGAGTAAAATAAAAATTAAGTAATAGAGTAGAAGATTAAAAATTAGATGTTAAATTGAATCGAATAGAAATCAGGTGTTAGGTTCCGTTCTGACGCAGCGTTGAAGGGTTTAAAACTATTAAAATGAACCTGATGAAAACTTGCAGCCCTGAAAATAGAGCTTGAGTTTAATTACACGTCACCCGAGCAGCTTGCGTACAGTCGGTTCACGGAGTCCGTTTGTGTTACGTGCGACTGTTGTGTGAAGAAATAAAAACAGTACTAAAAGTGAAGTGGAAAGCATTGTCCTTCTTTCTCATCTTTCAGTTTCACTCAGAGTTTTATTAGCATGAACGCTGGGTTAAAGCGTGCAAGTCTGTCTCACTCTCCGCCTGTCTCTGTGTGCAGTGCTCAGCAGCAGGCGTTTCTTCTGGAGAACGTGGCGTGTAATAACGTGAGCTGTAGAGATGCGGGACGTATGTTCCGCGTGCACTGGGACCAGTCGGACCTGAACGCCATCCCCAAAGCCGTTGTGGCTACATTCTTCGACATCTACGAGGACGTGAGTCTTTTTCTCTTTCCCTTTCTCACTGTTGTCTCGCACTCGTCTGGAAGAGACCGCAGAGCTCATCTCATTCATACTGTTTAAATGTCGTTTCCTGAATACGTATTTGTCTGCAGAATTATTGGCGCTTTGACGTGGCCGTGCCAACACATTAACTTTTCTTCTTCTTTAGCCATCTCTGGTAGAACTCCTCGTGTGTTCAGGGTCGTTGTCTCGCTGCATGACCCAATTTCTCTCGATATTCAGTTCACAGACGGATGTCCTGACAGTTTCCTTTAGAATTTGCTGGTGTAATTCAGAATTAATTGTTCCATCAGTGATGGCAAGCCGTCCTGGTCCAGATGCAGCAAAACAGGCCCAAACCGTAACACGACCACCACCATGTTTCACAGATAGGATGAGGTTCTTGTGCTGGAATGCAGTGTTTTTTCCTTTTTCCGAACATCTCATTTACATCCAAAAGTTCTTTTTTTGGCCTCATCCATCAGCAAACTTTTTCCAATAGCCTTTTGGCTTGTCCACATGATCATTTTTAGCAACCTGTAGTTGTTCAGCATTGTTCGTTTTGGAGAGCAGCAGCTTTTATGGAATCAATTTTGTGCCAAAATGTTCATACCATACTTTTGAAATATCGAACAAAAACGACAAATCAAAATACAAAAAAAGAGAAAAAAGTCAAATTTTTTTAGACTGGCAAACAAATTATTCGTGTAATCGTGCAAAATACCAGTCTATTACTCTTCAGAAACCTTTTATTTTTGTTCCGCAGCTTTCTCGTTTGCGCTCCCTGACTTTTTGCTTGCAGTTTTGGCACAAACTTCCCGTGTGGGTGGGCTGTCCAGGAATGCATTCCCATTGGCTAACTTGTGTTTGACTGACAGCTACGCTCAGCCATTCCCCCGGAGGCTGTTGCGGCCATTTCCTACTCGGATACTGGATTGTTGAATTAATTCAGTATCATAGTCGCCACTGAACTCCACTCGATCCTTGTTTACCGTCAATGGATCGGTCACTCGGCAAACGGTCCGCCAGAATCCGAGTAGGAAATGGCTGAGCGTAGCTGTCAGTCAAACACAAGTTAGCCAATGGGAATGCATTCCTGGACAGCCCGCCCACACGTGAAGTTTGTGCCAAAACTGCAAGCAAAAAGTCCGGGAGCGCAAACGAGAAAGCTGCGGAACAAAAATAAAAGGTTTCTGAAGAGTAATAGACTGGTATTTTGCACGATTACACGAATAATTTGTTTGCCAGTCTAAAAAAAAATTGACTTTTTTCTCTTTTTTTGTATTTTGATTTGTCGTTTTTGTTCAATATTTCAAAAGTATTGTATGAACATTTTGGCACAAAATTGATTCCATACAGCTTTCTCCTTGCAACCGTGCCATACACACCGTTGTTCAGTGTTCTCCTGATGGTGGACTAATGAACATTAGCCAGTGTCAGAGAGGCCTTCAGTTGCTTAGAAGTTACCCTGGGGTCCTTTGTGACCTCGTGGACTATCGCACGCCTTGCTCTTGGAGTGATCTTTGTTAGTCGACCACTCCTGGGAAGGGTAAAGGTGAGCTTGAATTTCCTCTATGGACTGCATATTGGTGGAGTCCAAAATCTTTAGAGATGGTTTTCTCACCTTTTCCAGCCTCAAAACTCTTTTTTCTTTTTTCCTCAGAAATCTCCTTTGTTCGTGCTGTGATGCATTTCCACAAACGTGTACTGAGAAGATCAGACTTTAATGGTTCTCTGTTCTTTGAATAAAACAGGTGCCCGGTCACACGTGATGGTCATCGTCTTGATTGAAAACACAAGTCTAATTTCTTCTTAAAATGAACTGCTAATCGGAGAGGTTCACATAGTTTTTGCCACTTATTAATATGAATTATTATTCATACAGGACACTTTTTCGATGGAATAAAAACGTGTTCTATTCCCTTCTAGCGGGTTTCGTTCATTTGGTTTGATAGCATGCAATATTGTTCGCATATCGCTTATCCTACGTGTGTTACGTCACTCTACCCAATGGAGAATGAGCGTTGAATATGGTTTATGATATTGCACGGTTGTCAAGACAACATGACGTCACACGTCAGAGTCGTAAAACTTCCATGCTCATGAGCGACTGTGATGACTTGTAAACAAATATGGCCGTCAGGTTTGCTTCGGTTGAACACCCGAAAGGAATGTGTCTGTATTATTGTTATAATAATAATACTGGCTGGCTTTTTTATGCCTCCGCCACTGGAAGGTGCAGGAGGCGTTATGTTTTTGGGTTGTCCGTGCGTTCGTCCCGAAACCTTGTGAACGCAATATCTCAAAGGCTAATCAAAGGAATTTCACCAAACTTTCACCATTTGTGCACTTTGGGACAAACATGAACTGATTAGATTTTGAGATCAAAAGGTCTAAGGTCAAGGTCACCGTGAGGTCAAATGTCTGTCCGAAAACCTTGTGAACGCAATATCTCCAAGGCTGATACAAGTAATTTCACCAGGTCACGGTTACTGTGAGGTCAAATGTCCATCCCCAAATCACAGCTTAATAAGGCGTGTAGTCTACCAGGCGGAGGCGTCCCCATCGACGCCGTTGGCATCGAGTTCTATCTAGTTTCGTGGTATATCAGATAGCGCTCAGTATCATGCTAGCCGAATGGAATATATCTGATATACCACTCAACGCCAGCCAATATTATTTAAATATTGGATCATTTTCCTCAATGAATAAATGACCGAGTTTCATGTTTCTGTCTCATTTGTTTGCGTTCTCTTTATTTACTGTTAGGACTTGTGTGAAAATCTGATCATATTTTAGGTCAAATTACTGCAGAAATATAGAAAATTCTAAAGGGTTCACAAACTTTCCAGCACCACTGTATGCGTTTCTTTTTGTATCCTACTGTACATGAATCTTAATAACCTGCTGTCTGACTTCAGCGCAGAGCGGCTCTTTCTCTGATGCATCTCCGCTTCCCTTGTTCTTTCTCACCAAAAGCTGTCCACGCATGGAACGTCTTCCTTCACAAATTACAAACGGAGTTTCAATAAAAAACCGAAATGACGAAACAAGAGTTCAGTAATTGCCGCCGCTGCTGTTCACCACGGAGCACACGCGGTTTATAGGTTTATTTCAATTTTATTATGAGCTTAGGTGCAGCTACTAACATGTTCGGTTTATTTCCAGCTCCAACTTCAGTTTTGCAAGCAGTCCCGGCTTTTTGTTCACAGGTGTTTATTTATTTATTTAAGGTTTTTTTTAATTTAAATTTTTTTAATAAATAAGAGCAAGCCTAAATACTAGAGCTAGTGACGAGCAGCTACAGCTGACTTGCAACCAGTTTCCATTCTGCTTTACTCACAGTGCCGCAGATAACATAATATTTCAGAGGAATCTTTCAAATTGTGATACAAGCACCAAATTCGGCACAGATACTCCTTAGACATTATTCTTTTGAAAAAGTACGTGGGCCACTTGAAATTTAAGATGGCTGCCCATTTTAAAGATGGCCGCCATGTCCAGTACAGAAATACCGTATTTTCTGGACTATAGAGCGCACCTGTATATAAGCCGCATCCGCTCTATTTTAAAAAATAAAAATAAAAAAAAGATATACAAGCCGCACCGGGCTATAAGCCGCAGATATCTATGTTGAAAAATTAGATATTTACTGCATGTACAGAACGATTTTGTACTGTAAATGTACATGTATGTACCTGAACAGATTCTTTCCGAACAATGCCTTTTAACACGGCAGCAACTTTGCTGATTAAAACGGAACAGAACCAAGAGAAAATAACCGGTATTTATTTACCTTCATTTCTCCTGTGTTTGAAACCACAAGTCACTTTAATCATCTTCGCTGGATTTGAAAATAATTACCAGTTAGTAATTTGTCGTGCGTGTTCTATCTGCTAAAGATCTGCTAATTCTTCTTTGCATTGATTTTTCGTCTATCTTATTTTTGATTCTACTTCCGGTTAGAGCGCCCCTAGCGGTGGAAGAAAAATCCACAGAATAGCCGCACCTTTGTATAAGCCGCATGGTTCAAAACCTAGGAAAAAAGTAGCGGCTTATAGTCCAGAAAATACGGTATATCGTTTTGCCATAACTATGCACAGACTTGTCTGATATGGATGATTCTGGCATCAAATTATACATTTTTGACCATGTAGAATCCAAATCTGGGAGAATAAAATCACTCAGAAGCTTACTTTTGCCTTATTCTTGGCCTTTTGTAAAATAGTCCACTAACATAGCTAGCATGCATGTTTGTTTAGACTGTAGCAATAATTATAGTTTGGGGTGTAGGGTGTAGCAGTAGAGGTAGAGGATGTCCTTGTCATAGCAATCAGTGCTCTGCCTGTCCTTCAAGGGATTGGTCTGCACCAGTTGTGGGTGGCCTTTGGCCAAGGACGGAACCTGAGATGGATTCCTGTACATGATCTGCACCTCTCTTTAGGACTGGAGAAGAGCAAAGGAATACTCTTCTTCCATGCCTTCACTGGTTGCGATGTTGTATCAGGCTTCCGCAGCAAAGGGAAGAAGTCTGCATGGCAAACCTGGGATGTGTATGCTGAAGCTTCTGATGTCTTTGCCAAGCTCAGCCAGTACCCACCAACAGTAGATGATGATGATCTGGAGGTCCTGGAGAAGTTTGTGGTGACAGTGTATGACAGGTCCAGTACAGTTGCACGTGTTGTTGATGCCAGGCTGGATATGTTTGCTCGAAAGCAGAGGCCATATGAAGCCATCCCTCCATCTCAAGCAGCACTACTTCAGCATGCAAAGCGCGCTGCCTATCAAGCAGGCTGTATATGGAGTCAGTCAACACTGCGCCAACCAGAAACACAACGTCCTGCTGACTGGGGATGGACAAAGAGTGGAGACACATGGAAGGTCTTCTGGACAACGCTTCCACCTATTGCCGAGAGTTGCCAACAGCTGACCAAATGTGGATGCAAATCTGAATGCCGTGGAAGGTGCAAATGCTACCGATTCAGTCTCACCTGCACCGGACTATGTAGCTGCAAATGTGAGGACAAGTGAAACCATGCAGCTCACTGCTGGGGTGAACAGTGCGTTTCTGAGCTCTGTATTTGACTCATTGCACTCTGCAGTGACAAACATTGACCATAACTAAACATTCCAGTTGTGCATTTAAAAATAACAAATAAATAAAATAGTTTGTAGGATATGTTCTGGTCTATGTATATTTTTCATCATATTTTTGCTAGAAATGGCAGAAAGGAGCTCCCTAGAAGGTTAAGAGTGGCATTTTTAGATTTCTCATAGTCAAAAACCTACTTTTAGACACCAAGATCATTCAAATCGGTCAAAGTGGCCAGATTATATCCCATTTTCAAGTCTGCAGCGGCGGCCATCTTGAAAATAAGCAGCCATCTTGAATTTCAGGTGGCCCGCGTACTTTTTCAAAAGAATAATGTCTAAGGAGTATTTGTGCCAAGTTTGGTGCTTGTATCACCATTTGAAAGATTGTTTCAGTTATCTGCTACACTATCAGTGCTTAATTTGTGAATTGGGAGGTCCCGGAACGCAGGAGGTGGGTGGGTCCGGTGACTCAAAAAAAAAAAAAGGCGGGGGGCAGTTTACTATAACTTTAAGCACACACGCCTATTGCATGACATGTATTGCAACAGCACCAGTTATCAAATCCTGGACAACAATGGACAACGCTCAGAATGTTCTCCAAACAGGCACTCAAGTTCACTCTCGCTCTCCACACATGCGTTAAGGCAGGGGTCGGGAACCTTTCTCGCTGAGAGAGCCATGAAACCACATTTTCAAATACATTTTCATGAGAGCCATATATAAAAAGTGACGCTGAATACAACTAAAATGCATTTTTACGTATGGTACACTTGCAGCAGGTGCTGGTGCAGTGTCACTGTATCCAACGTCGTCCATTTTAGGTCGTTTAGGATCCGGCTGTCCCGGGACTTTGAAAAATTTTAGTAAGCTTTCTTGTTTTGTTTTTTTTGCCATTTTTTTCCACAGCGCAAGCTAACGGCTACAAAAAACCCGGCGTTCTATTGAGCGGAAGTACTGTATACACCCCATGCCCCCCCCCTTCCCTTTTCGCATAGATTTTGTGGATGTCATAGGAGAGAAATCAACAACAGATATCAAAACCGAACACTGAACAAATTTTTATTTACTTATTTATTTAATTTATTGTTTGATTTTTTTTTTCCCTTTGTGATGGTCACGGAGGTGATCTGATCCATTTAAATAGCTGCCGGAACACCGAATGAAATGAAAATAGCTGCCGGATCTGACGACGGAGGTTACGGATCTTGTTCCGTCATGTTCCGGCTCAAATTAAGCCCTGGCTTTACTGCATTGATGTGATATCTGTATATATTTCTGCACCCCCCCACCCCCCAAAGTCAGCATCACTCGATCCAAAGCCACGAGCAATGCAATCATAATCAGCGTTAGTTCTGGGACGTGACAGAACAGTGGTGTGTCTCTCTCCGTCATACAAAAGTATTTAAGGAAGGATTTCAACCCCCCCCTTTTTTTTTGTGTTGTTTTTCACCAAAAAAAGGGGTGGAGAAACGGGAAGTGCGGATCATGACCTTGTCAATATGTTAAATATAAACTTCTAGCATTTACCGGTGACGACTTTGTACGCCTTGCTGCCGAAGATCAGATATGCATTAGTGCCACGCAGGTTACTTTTTATAGGCAGTGTTGCCAAGTCCATGATTTTGATGGCTCTGTGGTTAACATTTCCACACAGCAGCCTCAATTAGCATTATTCGCTACCACCTTAGTAATTTGAGTGTTGAAGGCAGATTTTATTTCAGCATCAGTTCATGTTCTCTGCTGCACCTCATCATGTTCATCTTTTATAAAGTCACTTAAAGATGATCAGAACCTTTTTACACACTTTAATATTCTTAAGCTAGCGATCGGCAGCCCTGAAAGGTCCATTTCCAGCCGATCCTTTAACCTTCTGGCTGAAGTAGCCAAGTTTTGAGCTGAAATCTGTGGATACTGAGCAGAATTTATTACATTTTTAATCTTCACAACAGCCCCAAACAGCCTGAACGCATCAGTGATTCAGCAGCAGTGTGTTTCAGAGGCTGTTTCGTGGATGCAGACAGTCGGTACTCTTTCACCGTCTCTCTCCTGGATAATGAGCAGTGAGAGTCGATGCTCCGCTCATGCAGAGAGCAGTGAAGCACGCAGTGAAAGTGGAGGTGTCTCTGGTGGTCAGTGCTGTATCACGGCTGTAATTGTCCTTCCCTGGTGTGTGACCCAGGAACCGTCCTTCCCTCATGACTCTAACGAGGCAGACTGATGTTCTGTCCACGCCTCACCTGAGACCAGTGGGTAACCTCTCACCTTCCACATTCTCACTCTGTGCTTCGGCTGTGTCACAAATCCACCTGAGAACTTCAGGTCTAAGTGACTGTGTTTTATTTCCAGCAAGCTGATATATTTTTTTGTTGTTGTTCGACAGACATGAGTTAAGACTCTTAGAAAGGATGTGATCGAAAGCACTCCAAGCGAACGTTTGTGACTCATCACGCTCTGACAGGAACGAGACACTGTGTAATATTCGGGCTTAATGTTACCGCGAGGTTGAAATGGTGTTACGTCGTCAACGTGTTTTGAAAACATGGATCATTCGTGGAACTAGCCCATTTAGTTGTTTTTTAAATCTAGCATAAATTCAATTTCCAAATGCAGCATAAAAATCCATCTAAATTTCTAAAAGGCTCTGACTCCTGGTCATGCTTTGGAGGTTCTTGGGCATCCTTGGGTGAAGACTGGAGAAAACAACAGGCCAGAAAAATGCACGAGTCAACTGTCTCAACAAACTAACAGCGAGTCCGAGAGCTACGACCTCATGATGGCCGATTCCAGGGCTGTTTCATGTGGACGGAAAACCAGTTTGATGTCTTTTAAGGGTGCTTTCACATACACCACTGTTCAAAAGTTTGGGGTCACCCAGACAATTTTGTGTTTTCCATGAAAAGCCACACTTTTATTTCCCACCATAAGTTGTAAAATGAATAGAAAATATAGTCGAGACATTTTTCTGGCCATTTTCACAAATGTGATGCTCCAGAAACTCAATCTGCTCAAAGGAAGGTCAGTTTTATAGCTTCTCTAAAGAGCTCAACTGTTTTCAGCTGTGCTAACATGATTGTACAAGGGTTTTCTAATCATCCATTAGCCTTCTGAGGCAATGAGCAAACACATTGTACCATTAGAACACTGGAGTGAGAGTTGCTGGAAATGGGCCTCTATACACCTATGGAGATATTGCACCAAAAACCAGACATTTGCAGCTAGAATAGTCATTTACCACATTAGCAATGTATAGAGTGGATTTCTGATTAGTTTAAAGTGATCTTCATTGAAAAGAACAGTGCTTTTCTTTCAAAAATAAGGACATTTCAAAGTGACCCCAAACTTTTGAACGGTAGTGTATGCAGTGTTAAGTCCATTTGAATCAAACCGTGGTGCGGTTCGTCTGTGCAGGTGAGAACACCGCAATCGAACTTGGGGTTGGTTGTTTTTTTTTTTTTTTTAAAGTATCGACCAAAACAACTGGTCTGAGACCATCCCCGTGAGATGGTCTCCATATGGTTCCAGTCAAACTCTTGTGCGGTTCAATAGCAGCGAGAAGGCTATTCGATCCTGATTCGGCCCGAGTACACAAAGGGAATCAGAAACGCTGTGTGTTCTGGGTTGTGGATGACACTTCTCTTTAGATGAGCACTGCTAAACTGAGCCAAAGGACCGAGCTAGCAATGTGTACCGGTGATTTCAATTGACAAAACGCCTAAATAAACGGTGGATGCGAAACAAAATATTTTAATCTTGTAATTTCTACAATTAACTCATAATATTTTGAGCACAGCTCCGTGTTATATCTGTGACGAATCTCAGTCATCCAGGTACATAGTAATCTGTGGTTGGTTGAAGAGAGCAACTGGACTTGCTTGAAGATTCTTAAAAACGTTTCGCCACTCATCCGAAAGGCTTCCTCAGTTCTGTCTGACTAATAGGGAGTATCCGGTATTTATCCTCTCATGGATCATCATAGAATCCGAATCAGAATGCTGATGGCTGCATTGTAGGTGGCTGATAAAAGAAAAGATAAAAGGTGGCTCTCTTCAACCAACCACAGATTACTATGTACCTGGATGACTGAGATTCTTCACAGATATGTTTCTACGCACTTTGGGATGAGATCCCATCGACTGGTGCGGGAGTGTGAGAGGACTTCCAGAAAACTGGCAGACATCTTAGCCAGAGAGGATCATTCATTTTTGTCAACCTGGAATGACCATCACTGAACAGAGGTGGGTGTCTATGACATCTCTTATCAGCCACCTACGATGCAGCCATCAGCATTCTGATTCGGATTCTGTGATGATCCATGAGAGGATAAATACTGGATACTCCCTATTAGTCAGACAGAACTGAGGATGCCTTTAGGATGAGAGGCGAAACGTCTTCAAGAATCTTCGAGCAAGTCCAGTTGCTCTCTTCAACCAACCACAGATTAGCTCCGTGTTATGTGCTTGAATGATTTTTTTTTTTCTGATTTCTAGGCACACTTGGTAAATGTTTTTTTTCCTTTTTCTGTCAGTGGATTTTGAACATCCCTCATAGTGTCGGCTCCATAAACCACCACACGATCACAAGGGCCTTATTAACCTTGACGAGGATATGGTAACGTAGCCTGGGCCCGCCCATCCTAAGTGTGACGCAATACGGGGGCCTGTTGCAAACTAGTCTGGCAAGGCAAGCTATCTCCAGCTCTTCCAAGCTCCCGAAAAATCGGGAGCCAATCAACTTTGAGCATCTCCAACGGCCCTGGGTAGAGGCGTGTTCAAGGCAGTGACGTAGTAGAACTGCGACCGGAAGCCATAGATTGTTTACAGAATCTATGCCGGAAGCGCTTCATTCACTAGAAACATTACGAACATGGAGCAGCGGCAAGCCTTCGACACAGCGGTAGATGCTGTATTGAAAGCATTCAACGGGAAGTTCTCATTGAAAACGGAGCAAAGAGCAGCCCTGGAGGTATTTATCTTCTTCCTGTTACTCAAGCGGTTTCCGTCGCGTCACATACGTCAGAGGAAAGAGTGATGTGATTGGTTTAAGCTTCGTCACAGCCTTTTCTGGCTTCGACCAGTAGCAAACTGAGGCATTTCAGGGAGGCGGGTCAACCACGCGCTTTGGGAAACGGTTGGGCTTAATATCTCTGCCAGACCAATGCTCGCAGAGCTTTGAAGTTGCGTTAGCCAGACTTAGGCTACGTTCACACTGCAGGCTGAAGTGACTCAAATCCGATTTTTTTCGCCCATATGTGACCTGTATCCGATCTTTTATTGACAATATGAACGACACAGATCCGAGTTTTTCAAATCCGACCCAGGCCGTTTGGATATGTGGTCCTAATTCCGATTCCTATCCGATCTTTTCATATGCGACTTCAGTCTGAACCGCCAGGTCGCATTCATCCGACTTACACGTCATCAACAAGCCACAAACGTCACTATTCTGCGCTGAAGTAGGCGGCGGGTCTCTCAAAAAAAAGTTACAACAACATGGCGCATAATCCCGGGCGCAGATAGAGGGGGGGACTCGTCCCACCCAGATTTAAATTCACCTCGCTCAGTCCCCCCCACTTATAGGGAGGAAAAAACGTCTATGCTGTCTTTCTTTGCATAAGGCAAACCTCACGGAAAAATCAAAAGACTAATTACCATTCGGTTTATTGAGGTGCACAGCAGTGTATACATAGTTGCAACAATTCACATAAAACAAAGACTGATATTCGGTTGGTTGAGCTGCGCAGACCGCACAGGTTGCGAGCTCGAGCTTGGTTGCTATGGTAACCCACAACAAGTTTGACAGGCATATCGGGGTTGGGGTTGGTTTGCTGGCAGCTTTGTCCCCCCCAGTTCAAAAAACGTATCTGCGCCCCTGCGCATGACATCAATGCGAGGGACGCTTCGGGCTGTGAAGGTTCTGAATCTTCTCAATGGAAGGACGCAGAGGTTAGGGAGCTGATTTCCATTTGGGGGGGATGCAGCTATTCAAGCTAGATTGGATGAGTCATACCGCAACCGGGCGGTTTTACTTCCGTAAACACTGGCCATGCTCACTGCGTGTGACGTCGTCGTATCCTGCAGTGCGCATGCGGAACACTTTTAGGTCGCTTTTCGTTCATACTGAGGATCACATACAAGTCGCATATATTTGTTAATGTGAACGACCTCACAAAAAAATCGGATTTCACAAAAAAATCGGAATTGAGCATTAAGCCTTGCAGTGTGAACGTAGCGTAATGGTAACGTGGCTTAGCAATTGTGACGTCCCCGTGTAACCACGTTGAAGAGTTATACTCACGAATGAGCATATTTCTGACCAATGAGGAAATGAGTGTTATGCGTGTGTTTTCCACCCTGCACATGCCTCAGCTATGTTATTTTTTTTTTTTTTGGTTCATTTTATTATGTGCAGTGAGGACTAAACAAACCAAATGGCAAAAAAACTAAAAGAACCAATTTAACTCTGATTTGGATTCAGGAATCACAGAAATCGGTGTGAAAGCACCCGAAGGTCATGTTAAGTAGTTTTGGACATTGAGACATGCAAATTAGCAGCTCCTCATGTAACTATATTTTCTACGTCGTACAGTATATGAAGTTGCGCTTGAAAGAGTTTCGGTTAACCTGTTGTTGAATTTGAGTGGACTTTTAGGGCAGCACCAAGCCATCAGAGTTCTCGTCATAGGGAAACCATCGCTTCGCCAGCACAGACAGGGTTTTTGCTGCTGATCATCCGTCAGTGGCTGTATGGTGGTGATGAACATCTGCTCGAGGGTTCGTCGGCTCATTGCAGCGTATGACTCGATGGTTACCTCACCGGTGACTTTTTTCCAAAGCACATCTTAGAATGCATTTATTTATTTAGGCTCAGCACTTTCCTTTCTAAAGTCCTTTCCAGATTGGATTAGTTTTACATGTGGAGGTGGAGTAATGTAATTCTGAACAGGGCTTCTCTCGGATTTTAGTCCCGTCTGAATCTGTTAGGGACGGTGTGTGACAGCCCCAGATTTTATATATGAAGCGTGGGATTTTTAGCGTGATATCCATGTGTAGTGTACATCATGAAGACAATTCCGTCTCTGTAATTTATACCATCAGTTAATTATTAATAAGTGGTAATTAATACAGATGTCTTCCAGCGATGTTACTCAACAAACCTATTAGAAATACAAATTTAATCCTACAAAAATAACAAAAAGTGCTGGATTAATGCAAGGATACCGTGTTTTTTTTTTTTTTTTTTTTTTTTTTTTTTTAAAGACTAGATTATCACGTTGAAATTCTGAAACTGTAACGCCCCCTAATCCGCACATGCCCATAACCATGAATCGTGAACATAAAACTGTTCATCAGATGAAAAAACGTAGACCATCTGCGATCACGTCTGTGATTTGCAGTGAACTGATATGGAAAAAAGTCTGTGCTATCTCGACACCGCAAAGTCCACGATAAAGGAAACACCAGGAGGATGTTTGTTCATGCACTAAACGCATTCAAAAATCCAGCTTCTGATCTGTAAGGTATACGAAGGAAGTGTGTGTGTGTGTGTGTGTGTGTGTCGAGTTCTTGCTTTTGTATACATTTTAATTGTCCTTGGCTGGTAGTGCGGACTCTGGCATTGTGATTAATCACGAAGACGTCAAAATGTCCTCCTGTCTCTCTCCGTTCAGTTCACTTCATTTCACTAACTTTATTACTCCGATCAGATTAAATTACAGCATTTCCAGCAAATCAATCTGTAGCATAAAGCCGGCAACACAAATCATTTCAGATGTTTTGACTGAAAACAATCTCATAAGGTCAAGTAATAAAAATAATGCAAGTATAATTGGTGTGTGTGTGTGCGCGCGCGCGCCTACATGAACAAGCAAGTGGTCATGACCCCAATCATTTCGTATCACAGAGGGACAGACGATGCTCCTCACCGTGTCCTCTGCTGGGTTTGTTTCTGTCTAACGCTGTTTCTGCTCTCACTGCACTCAGAACAGCATTTAGACTGATCCCGATCCCGAATCTGATCAACACTCATCCCAATTCTGACTCTGGTCCTAATCCCAAGATTGATCAACACTCATCCAGATACCGACTCTGATCTCAGTTTGAGTCTAATCCCAATTCTGACACTGATCCTTATTCCAACTCTGACCGATTCTAATCTCGGATGTGATCCTGGCCCTTGGCCTGAATCCCAAATCCTAGTCATAAATCTGAGCGATTTTCTAACCTCAAACCTCGTTCAGATCTGAATCTCAAACCTTCCCTGATCCGAATCCAGAATCTGATCTTGACCATAACTTCAAGACTGACACTGATCCTAATCCCAAGTATGATGCTAATCCTGTGATACTAATCCTAAACCCAGTGCTTTTCATGATCTCTTGTTCCAGGTCTTCATCCTGGTCCTGATTCTAATCCTGAACTTCAGGCCCACTTTACACGGGGACGGTCCGAAACAAAAACGCAAAAGTCCGTTTTCGTTCTCACTTTTTTCCGCGTCTACACGACCGTTTTCAAGGATGAAATCTGCGTCTATACGGTGACGCATAAATGTGTGGAATTCAGTTGGATGTGCATGCCAGGCGGCTAGGCGGTGCTATGAAAGACCTCCGCTATGTCTGCACGCATGCGCAACGTCTTCCGTCTTGTCTGATCTGCACCGCGAAAACTTTGACTGCTCTGGCTATGGTAAGTAAGAAAGTCAGTAAGAAAAAAAAGTAAGAGCATGCTATACCTGCCTCTGTTCATTAACGGTATATGTGCAGATTCGGTATAGATGTTCGAAGGACTCCTGGACGTTTATTAAAGCTGCCAGAGCAGCTTGAAGGTCCGTTGGATCGATGTAATCAGACATGCTCTTACTTTTTTACTTACTTTCTTACTTCCCGGGCTGGCATGTACAGTATGACATGTATGACGTAAACGCGTACCCGACGTGAGCAGATCCGAGCAGAGTTTCGCGTATTGGGTAGTTTAGACGGATATGCAACGGGGGCTGTTTTTAACTTATCCACTCTGGAAGGCGTTTTCAATTTTTTCCGTTTTTCAGCCTCGGAAACGCCGTAGACGAAAGGCACTTCCGATAAAATATTTAGTCGTTTTTACCCGACAGCGTCCTCGTGTAAACGGGCCCTCATTCTCATCCTTTTCTCGACCCTAACATTCATCTGAATCACACTTGCACAACAGAAGTTTTTCTTTCATGTCATGTTTACACTGTTTATATTGTCTGAGTGTTTAGTCTGTCTAGTTCTTATCTAGAGTGTTTATACTGTTTATATTGTTTGTTTTTTCAGTTATTCTATTTGTATTTATTGCATTGCCTGTTTGCACCGTGGGTCAGAGAGGACTGAAATTTCATCTGTGCTGTATGTCGAGCATGTAGAGCATATTTGACAAAGTTGACTTGACTTGATTTTCTCTGTGAACACCTTCATGAAACGGCACACACAGTTTTCATACATAACATTTTACATGCATGTTAATTATGTTAACGTAAGAGTTTTAGTTTAAAAAAAAATGTATATGAACACAGCACAAGTACAAAACGCAGATACAGATACCATCAGTAGGCGGAGCTACCAGACAAACGTGAGCGCAGCACAGCCGCTTAATTACGTCATTAAACACGTCCGGAGTTTCAATCGTACATGTTGATCGTCATCACTGAAAGTAACTCGGATTCCTTCTCAGAGCTGCGAGTCATTTTAGTTATAAGCAGGGTGCGATTTGTCAAACCAGAAGGGGGGATGTTTTTTTTTTTTTTTTTTTTTTAAATCATGAAACGTCACAAAATTAAGGTAACAATAGGCTAACAGCTCAATAACATCTGATGATATCAAATGAATAACACTAAATGAAAACGAACACTAAACCAGAGATAGTAAATTCATCTTCCTATCTCTCTGACTAAATACACGAACACTAACACACAACAAAGTTCGCATTGCTTGTCGCGTTGCTGTGATGTTTCTCTCCCTCCGGATTAAATGGACAGTGACTCGAAAATCACTAAAATACATGAATACTAAATGAACAGTTTGCTCTGATGGCGCAGTTCACATTGTGCGCAGCTTTCCGATTTAAACTGTTTTTTTTTTCTCATCCTTATACTTCCTGTTTCATGGACTGTAACGGATTTGCTTATTTAGTAATTTTAATACAGAATTTACTTTGAAATTATAATCAGACACTCCAACGCCCCCCCTAAAAAAAAAAAATCGGCTGTGAAAAAGGCGGCATCCGCCAAAAGGCGCGCTGTTTGCATCCCTGCGAGAACGCAAAGATATTGTTATTATCTACAATGTATCTATTTGCTGGGGACGTTCGTGAACATCAAAGCTGCCACTTGGGGTCATTTTGAAAGTGAGTGCAATGTAGACCATAGAAAACTGTCTCACAACATGCCTGTCATGTCAACTTTTTTTTTTGGTTTGTTTGTTTTATTGACGGGGTTGTCCCCGAGGATTTTTTTTTTCAGCAGAGATAAAAACCAGAGGGGGGATGATCCCCACCATCCCCCCCAGCAAATCGCACCCAGATTATAAGAATAATTTTAGCAGGAATCTTGTGCAGAAATCAGAGAGGGTTGATCAACACGGGTCTTTATTCTTCTTTATGACTTCTAATTGTAATTTGCATTAGTGTAGAATCAGGGCTATGCACAAACACAACCCCACACACACTACACCATTTTCTTCTTCAGCTGTGTTTGCTGCACGGCCCCTGGCTACAGTAACGTGGGGGGTTTTATGCAGTTGCCTACAAACACACACTTTACTGCCGTAAGGACTGCAGACGGAACTCCAGTCTAAATGGAAATGTGTAAATGTTTGGCCTTGGATCATATTATTATGTTTTATTTCAGTAAACCCAAGAGAGAGCAAAGTTCCATTTAGAGCAGTATGCTGTTTACAACACGTGTGTGTGTGTGTGTGTGTGTGTGTGTGTGTGTGTGTGTGTGTGTGTGTGTGTGTGAGAAAGAAAGAAATGAACCCTTTGATGACTGGTGTGGACTTTCTTCGGGTGATTTTCTTTTATTCAAAAATCCAAGTAGTTTTTCACTTTGCGAGATTTTCTTTCTTGGAAGTGGTGACGCCTTCACGGTGCAGCGTGCAGCATTAGTGTCACACACACGGGGCTTTGATCTGATGGCGAGTCACGGTCCTGCAGAGTGCATTAGCAATGCGAGAGTGTGAATATTTGACAGAGCTGTGAGGAGCCTGGCACGTTGTGAGAAACTGAATTGTGTTTTTCTCGTTGTAGGGAATTCTGGACATGATCGTGCTGAGCCGAACAGAGGGGAAGAAAGAGCTCACCATCCGCGCCCTGAAGAACAACTTTGAGGCCGACGCTTATTTTGTCAAAGTAATTGGTGAGTGGATGATTCGGAAACATCATAATGCCCATCGACCCCAAATACACTCACTGGCCACTTTATTAGGAACACCCATCCTCCTGCAGTTTTATTTGACGCGGTTCTGTAATCAGCCGATCCCTCGACAGCAGCACGACGCGTCAAATCACGCAGATACAAATCAAGAGCTTCAGTTAATGTTCACAATGTTCAAACATCAGAACGGGAAACGCTGTGATGTCAATTTTTGTGTGACTTACTTTCTTTCACTGTGGTCTGGGTGTCGGTTTGAGCCAGATGGAGCATGAAGGTTTGAGGATTTCAGAAACTGCTGATCTCCTCCTGGGGTTTTCACACACAGCAGTCTCTGGGGTTTATACAGAATGGTGCCAAAAACATATCTGAGCGAGTGCGTGAGCGACAGTTCTGTGGGTGGAAACAAACGCCGTGTTGATAAGAGAGGGTCAGAGATCAGAAAATGGACAGATTGGTTCGAGCTTTTTTTTTTTTTTTTTTTGCCAGGAAGGATATAGTAACTCGTATAATCACTCTTTACAACTGTGGTGAGCAGAAAAGCATCTCAGCATGCAACAGCAGAAGAACACGTTGGGTTCCGCTCATGCAGCCAAGAACAGGGAGCTTAGAACCAACAACAAGTTCCTATTAAAGTGGCCAGTGAGTGCATAAATTCTTTTTTGTTTGTGGTGTTGCATCTTCAGCAGGTTATGTGCTGCCATGATTTTGGCTCAGTTACAGCCTCGGTCCATAATGCGGATCAATCTGAACTTTCAAAAGTGCCAACAGTTTGAACAAAGTCAACTGTCCACAATTTCAGTAATTCTGAACTGATGCAAGAGAACACTGACGTCCTGATTCACCAACGTCCCAAAAAAACCAAGTGCAATTTTTTTTTTTTTGTACAAAAAGTGGGCAAAGGAGTAAAGCGGTACGAAGATGTCCCATAATGCAAACCTCCATATACTTTTTTTTTTAAAGATATTTTTGGGGCTTTTTTTCACCTTTATTGGATAGGACAGTGTAGAGACAGGAAATGAGCGGAGAGAGAGACGGGGAGGGATCGGGAAATGACCTCGGGTCGGAATCGAACCCGGGTCCCCGGATTTATGGTGTGGCGCCTTAGCCACCTGAGCCACGACGCCCCCCTCCATATAATTTTTACAGTTTAGTTGTGAAGTGACATCTGGGGGGTGTTTTTGCGTGTGCTAATTAATCTTGATGGCCATGGCAAGTTTAAATTTCTTTAGAGATTTCTGGGGCGGGCGGCACGGTGGTGTAGTGGTTAGCGCTGTCGCCTCACAGCAAGAAGGTCCTGGGTTCGAGCCCCGGGGCCGGCGAGGGCCTTTCTGTGCGGAGTTTGCATGTTCTCCCCGTGTCCGCGTGGGTTTCCTCCGGGTGCTCCGGTTTCCCCCACAGTCCAAAGACATGCAGGTTAGGTTAACTGGTGACTCTAAATTGAGCGTAGGTGTGAATGTGAGTGTGAATGGTTGTCTGTGTCTATGTGTCAGCCCTGTGATGACCTGGCGACTTGTCCAGGGTGTACCCCGCCTTTCGCCCATAGTCAGCTGGGATAGGCTCCAGCTTGCCTGCGACCCTGTAGAAGGATAAAGCGGCTAGAGATAATGAGATGAGATGAGATGAGATTTCTGGGGCTCCTTCTCAGGGAGGGAGGAGTGGCGTACTCTCTCCCCTGTCAATTACAGCGACTCTAGACAATCATGGGCGTCTGTGAGCTCGTGCATATGGAAATGAATGGTTAGCACTTTCCTCCGAGTGTATTACACCGCCCCCTAACCTTGCATGGGCTACAGTTCAGAAACAGGCAGTCGGCTGGCATCGTATGCCTCGGAGGAAGCATGTGATGCTCCTCACCCTCCCTGGTTGATAGCAGTCATGTGATAGAGGAGAGCGTGCGTGGGCGCGAATTGGCCATGAATAATTTAGGGAGAAAATTGAGGGGGAAAAAAGAAACTGAAAATAAACATAGCCACATGTCTGAAGTTTGTGTGCCCATTATAACACTGAGAGATGTGTTTTTTATATTAAAAAAAAAAATACATCAGCGGAAATTAAAATGTCGGTGTCAGAGACTCAATACAAAACCAGCTCTGTCACTGGTATACACTACTGTTCAAAAGTTTGGGGTCACCCAGACAATTTTGTGTTTTCCATGAAAAGTCACACTTTTATTTCCCACCATAAGTTGTAAAATGAATAGAAAATATAGTCGAGACATTTTTCTGGCCATTTTGAGCATTTAATCGACCCCACAAATGTGATGCTCCAGAAACTCAATCTGCTCAAAGGAAGGTCAGTTTTATAGCTTCTCTAAAGAGCTCAACTGTTTTCAGCTGTGCTAACATGATTGTACAAGGGTTTTCTAATCATCCATTAGCCTTCTGAGGCAATGAGCAAACACATTGTACCATTAGAACACTGGAGTGAGAGTTGCTGGAAATGGGCCTCTATACACCTATGGAGATATTGCACCAAAAACCAGACATTTGCAGCTAGAATAGTCATTTACCACATTAGCAATGTATAGAGTGGATTTCTGATTAGTTTAAAGTGAGCTTCATTGAAAAGAACAGTGCTTTTCTTTCAAAAATAAGCACATTTCAAAGTGTTTAATCTTGATAAACCTCTCATTATTAAAACATCCATCCATTATCGAGTCCGCTCCATTATCAGAGCCGTGGAGGAAACTGGAGCCGGACCACCCTGTCTTCGGGTGAGAGGCGGGTCACACCTTGGGCAGATTGCCAGTCTATCACAGAGCTAACATTATTAAAACGTCATCAGTGCTTTTTGTTTCTCTTCATCCACCAGAAACAGATTTCCACAAATTTCATACCTGCTCTCCGGAGGTACCATATTAATTCTCGCACACACAATCGCCGTTCCTGAAATGATTTTCATCATGAAAATGGTTAGTGACTCATACAGCAGGCACTCCATGAACCTATTTGCATTGATACTGCCCTTTATTTTATGCTTTTATTTAGAAACATGCCAAATTTGCATATTCATTAAATCAGATGCGCAACAAACAAAAAACCAGACAAGGTGTTAAGATATTTGGGAGTGTTTATGAACTTTTGCACATTTTTATACGTACACAAATCTTAGGGTGTATTCAGACCAGGATAGTTCGATAGTTCACTTGCTTTGGTCTGAACCAAATGTTTTGTTTTTTTTTTCATTTTGGTGCGGTTCGCTTTCACACTGTACATTTTAGTAAGCGGACCAAAATCTGTCAACAAAGCCACGCGCCCTGAGGTCGTTCAGCTATTGGTCAGAGACGACACGCGCATAAAGCGTTAAGTTCAAAAGTAGTCATGGAGGATAGCGCTGATGAGCGCACATCATCATGTGACAGTTCTGGCTCTTCACGCAAGTCGCTAGTACCGCCACTTTTTGAAAGAATGTCCCTGATTTTAATGTAGGTCTGACGGAGTTTCTTCACTTTTAGCCGACATTGTTCTGGGGAGCGCGTGAACCCCTTCTCCTTCATTTTCTCACTGAATACAGCAAACACGTCGGCATTTTTGTGTGTTCTCTCCAAAAGCTCAGATATGTGGACATCTGCCCATATATCCACAAGGGTACGCGTTTCTTCCTCGGCCCACGTTTGCCCCCTACTCATTTTTTGTACTCTGTAGTCTAGCCTACCACTGGTCTGAATGACTGAACGACTGTTGTAAGGTTCCCTTGACAACCGAAACAGTGTTTGCGCTTTGCGGTGGAGTGTCAAGACTCTGTTTCCCATAATGCTCGACAAACGACGGAAGCTCCGGAGGTACAAAAAAGCAAAACTGTCGGATTAGGTCCGGTCTGCTTTCACACCTCCAAAAGGTCCGCACCAGGGTTCCTTTGGTCCGGACCGAGTCCGACCTTGCAGCTCGGTCTCGGTCCGCTTGTTTGGTCCGGACCAGAGTTCGGTGGTTTGTATTCAGACCAACCCAAAAGGTCCGGACCAAGGGAAATTTGGTTCGTTTGGTCCGGACCAAACAACGTAGGTGTGAATACGCCCTTAAGTAAAGTGGGATTTGAGAGGACGTGCTGTATGTACAGGAAGTAGCCATTGGAAAAGGCAGCAATGGAGCTCATCAGATGAGGACCACAAGCACGGATGAGAACAAGCTGTACAGAAGAGGAAAAACATGAACACCCTGAGTGTTAATGAAGGAACGCATTTTCTTGTGTAATTGTCTTTGGTCGTTTCATCCAACTTCAACATTCGCTTCTTCCAACTAACTCCGACGGGTCATGTTCTCCTGTCATGTTGCTGGGATGGAGGGATGGAGGAATAGTAAAGGGAACGTGACCCCATGGTGCGAGTGTTTGTTGAACCTGTCACAACGGAGCTGAAAGGGGTGTGTGTGTGTGTGTGTGTGTGTGTGTGTGGGCTGGTCAGCCTAGAAACGGAGACACCAGTGAACCTGACATTTGGAGAGCTGACATTTGCAAAGAGGGCGGACCTCGTAAAAGCCACCTTAACGTTTAATCCTGTGACGGTGCTTTTATTATAGCAGAATGCACGTGTGTGTACATGTGTGCGTATATAAACTGTCGCTGGCTCTCTGGACTAGACCCAAATACCAAGGTGTGTGTGTGTGCGTGCTCTTGTTGCATATGACATTTGGTGCTTTCTAGCTGGAAACAATGTACCGCTGACACATACACCATTTCCCTCCCACTCTCTCACTGCCTCTTCATGTCTCTCGCCCTCCTATCCTCATCATATCCCTTGCTACCTCCCTCTGTGTCTCATTTCCTCCTTCCTTCCTCCTCTCTTTCTGGGATAATGAGCAGTGTGAGTGTGTTATCAGTTGATGCTATGATCGTGCACAGAGAACTGAAAGCAGCGAGGCACTCTGGGTAATCTGCTGTGAATTGCAAACTGCTCCCAGGCTGCCAGTACCCTCACACACACACACACACACACACACACACAAAAAAAAATAAACTTGCATCGCCGTGTTGTTACACACTGCCTGTCAAGCAATATCTATGTATGACTTAGAAAAAGAGAAAGAACAAGACACTTTCCCCTGCTGGAGAGCATGAATAGCAGAAAGGTTTGGGAGGAGGTGACCATGCTGTGAATGCCAAGCTACCGTTCTGCTCAAGTCATTAATCTAACATATGAACGCGTATACGCATACGCACACAGCATGAACCAGGCTTTGCGTTCCCCTCACTCTCCCTGAGATGCGGTTGAGAGCCTAATGGCTTCCTCTTTGGGAACTGATGCAAGAGCTGCAGCTGTGTGGATTCGAGGAAACGATTCTGAAGGGTAAAACTTCCTGGATGGATAAAGAGGTGTGTGTGTGTGTGTGTGTGTGTGTGTGTGTGTGTGTGTGTGTGTGTAAAACATCTATGTGTACTCGTCCAGATGCTCCGTCGTGTTTTATGGTGCTGCGTTTGAACCCATTGGAAATGCAGTTCCTGCTGCATGTTGCAGTGTCGCGCTCCGTCACAGCCCAGGCCACACGGGCCAGTTTAAGCGCTCTCAAAGGGCCATAAAGCGCAGCGTATTTAAGTGCATCTAGTCTGGGGATGAACATGAGTTGCATCAATAACTTCACCTCTTAAAATGAAATGTAGAACTGCCACCACTTTTCAAACTGCTGCTCAAGCAACATCACAGAGCAGATGAGCGCTCTGAGGAAAGGCCTGTCCGGCCCAGATTGGAAAGTGTTGCTTTGACTGACGGGACAGATAGTAATGTCATCCTTTCTACCCATTTTCAGACATCTACTGTAGCTTTGGCACCGTAAGGATTCAAGCTTATGATCTCCTAAAGAAAGGGCTACCACTTTGGGTCCTTTACTCTGAAGCTAGCAAAAAAAAAACTATTTGTCGAGTTTCTGTGCTGCTGCATCCAGAAGCCATTCTGCAAATTTGTGAAAGGCCCGCTATACAAATCAGATCAGCAGATCTCTGCTAAGATCTGACGTCCTTAGTGTCTTACTTTTCTGAAACTGTCGGATGACCACGTTTTTGTCTTTGCTAGGAACATAAGCCTGTTGTGCAAAAAGAAGAAGAAGCCTGGACTTCACTGTCAATCAAATCAAATCAAGTTTATTTGTATAGCGCTTTTAACAATAAACATTGTCGCAAAGCAGCTTTACAGAATTTGAACGACTAAAACATGAGCTAATTTTATCCCTAATCTATCCCCAATGAGCACGCCTGTGGCGACGGTGGCAAGGAAAAACTCCCTCAGACGACATGAGGAAGAAACCTCGAGAGGAACCAGACTCAAAAGGGAACCCATCCTCATTTGGGCAACAACAGACAGCCTGACTATAATATTAACAGTTTTAACAGGTATAACCCTCAACTGTCCTCATGGGGCCGTCCTTCACAGGAGCGGTGTGATAAAACTCCGACCAGACACAGGGCACCAGGATGGATCAAGCAGGTCCGAGGGGCATTTGTCCGTGTCTTCTCTCACCAAAAAAAAAAAAAAGTTGTAATGTTTTAATGTTAAGAGCTGTTGTTTACATGGCTAACATTTTACACAGCCTTTCATGCTGCATTGACTCGTGTGTTCAGCCACTCAACATACTTATGTCTGGATCAATCACTTACATCACACATGGTTCCTCGTGTTGGGAGAGTACCTACCCTGAAGTAGGAGTTTAGAAAGTCCCTCAAAACGACGGTTTAAGAACTACAATCATCCTCCGTTCCTGCAGTGTGGACACAAAACAAGGGTACTTCTTGTTTCTAAGAACTAATGGAAAAGTTCCTCCATTCCAGAAGAACCCAATGATATTGTTTGTTGCTGATTTGGAGCTAACTGTTGTAGTACTCAGACAATGTACAATGCCTTGTACTGCTCCTCAGAGCGATTGTCCCCATCCCTCCACTGGCCTGCGCTTGCACTGCGCTTTATGTTCCAGTCCCGAATGCGGTTATATCATCACGATGCAGCTTTCTTCATCTCATCTCATTATCTGTAGCCGCTTTATCCTGTTCTACAGGGTCGCAGGCGAGCTGGATCCTATCCCAGCTGACTACGGGCGAAAGGCGGGGTTCACCCTGGAAAAGTCGCCAGGTCATCACAGGGCTGACACATAGACACAGACAACCATTCACACTCACATTCACACCTACGCTCAATTTAGAGTCACCAGTTAACCTAACCTGCATGTCTTTGGACTGTGGGGGAAACCGGAGCACCCGGAGGAAACCCACGCGGACACGGGGAGAACATGCAAACTCTGCACAGAAAGGCCCTCGCCGGCCACAGGGCTCGAACCCGGACCTTCTTGCTGTGAGGCGACAGCGCTAACCACTACACCACCGTGCCGCCTTTCAAGTTTAACATGTGGGATATAAATGATTTACCTGCCTTAGAAATGCAGAGAAGCTTGTCAGAAGTGCTTGAATCTTTTGCATCTGTCACCGTATGCGGTTTGTAGATGCGAACCTGGTATCTAGCGTACTCCCACTGCTTGTTTCTAGCTGCACTAGACTCTCAGTTCCAGTCCAGAACTGGAAGCAAGGTTTTTTTTGGCTGAAGCAGCAACTATGTGCTGTCAGAGTTCAGCGTTTCTCAGCACAAACTCCACTGATTCAGCTCATGAAGGCTGATTTGAGTCTGATGCTGGAGATCAGGGAAACAAACTGCAGTGCAGGGAAATGGATGTGGTGGAACACTGAGCGAGCGGAGCAGTGAAGTCGACAAGGGTGAATTAGGGAGTCCAGATGAATGACGTTACTGAGGACTCAACAGCGTGTCCGTTTAAAACCTTTAGCCCAGCACGTGTTGCGTTTCCGTGCACCTGTCGGTTTGTTCTTAGTAGCAGGTCTGCCGTCGCTCCCCGTCTCCTAGCTGTTCGTATGAAACAAATAAAATAATGCTGCATTTCCATGCAGCTGTGTGTCACGGTGTTGACTAGATGCTTGTCCATGTACGGTACAGCTTGTGGTATTCATGACTGGAAGTCGAAATTTCCTGACATCATCCGTGCTGCATTGACGACATTTCGTACAATTAATGTCATTTTTGGTCTTTTCTTAGTGCACACTTAGTATTAATATTCAACTTTCTTTCTATTGCCTTTTTCCATAAAAGATTGATGATGATGTGTTAGCTTGCTCAATTGTTAGCCTCAGCCACTAGCTATCCTGCACCATGCATCCATATTTCCCAGTTACCTAGCAACAGTGTGGATTTTTTTTCCCAGTGAGGGTATTGTACGTTTGTCTTTACATGTCAAAATCGCACCAATTCTCAAAGTGTGAGCGGGAAGTGGCTGCTCAATACATCTTTTGTTCATGCCTGCTTTGCAATCTCGCATACAACCAAGCACATTCAGTGCATTTTTACACACACACACACACACACACACACACACACACGCCTTTTCCTGTAGTTGGTGTGAAAGCAGGAGTGGGAAATCAAGAAATACAGAAAGATATAAAAACACACGGCGCCATTTATATTTAGATTGAGAAGTGTACCTTGTTGTAACATTTATTAATATAAATGTTATTTCTTTTTTTAAACTATTTACCGAAATGAACTGAAAAATATAAGTGGACAAACAGCGCATCAAACTTTTTCGTAATCTTTTTAGCAGGTTTATAATTACACTAGCACTAAATCCTGTTGCACTATAACTTACTGAAATGCTTCCTGATAGGAGGATGATTCTATCAGAGGTAAATACGGGTAAATTTATCAGTAGGTTATCACCAGCTCTTTCTACAATCAAGTCGGCATTACGACCGCGTACGCTAGTGAGGAGCGCTGTGCGGCGTTCGACACACACAAGGTTTCTTAAGAAGAAATTTGTCATTATTAAGAGCTACTAGTGGTTTCAGTCTGACCCATCACACTACAGCAGATGTTTTAACGCAGATCGCTCAATTCATGGTTATAACTTTAGAACTATTTAATAGCATGGTCCACAGTATATGTACAGGGTGTCCATAAAGTCTCTTTACAATTTAAAAAAAAATTATTACAAAGGCAGTTGAGATATTGTAACTAGATTTATTTTATTTTAATCAGTGTTTATTAATTTTTTTCCAACTGCAGTTAATAGACCTCTATATGGGCACCATTAGACTACGTTCAGACTGCACCCTGAAACGACCCATATCCGATTTTTTTGCCCATATGCGACCTGTATCTGATTTGTTATTGACCATCTGAACGACACAGATCCGATTTTTTTCACATGCGACCCAGGCCGCTTGGATATGTGGTCCTGATTCCGATGCATATCCGTTATTTTCACATGCGACTGCAGTCTGACCGGACAGGTCGCATTCATACGACCTACACGTCATCAACAAGAGACAAACGTCACTATAGAGGACTACTGCATGACATCACCGCGCCGCGAGATTTTGTTAGGCACCATATTGGAAGACCAAGTACATGCACTCACAATATAAAACAAAGTACGAGCGAGAGTAAAGTGACACGATGGCTGATAATTCTGGTTATGTGAGTACATTACCAGCTGCAGAAAGGGCACGGTATGTGGAGAAACTGGCTGTGATTGATGGGTTTGACCCATATGATAAGACTCGCGGCAAGGGAGAATGGAAACATAAGGAGGACCGGACACCAATTCTGCCATCTGTTTGCTACCCAGACATTATAAACTATTTGTTGTTTACACCCAGTGCCTACACTGCTGATGACTTGAAGGCCTACAAAGGGCTACAGGCTTACAGTTATGTTGTTAGTGTCTTGGTTCGTGATATTACAGCTGTTATTAAGAATAACCTACACATAGTTATGGCCAAGGTAATCTTGTTGATATTTATCTTTTAATAATATATCTTTTCAGTTGAAAAATTAAGACTTTTTGTTACTATTAAGGTATCCATAATTTAGGTTAATTTATCCAAATTATACATATGTATTTATGATATATGCCTACACAACAACTATGCTTTATTTATATAACAGGAGGGAGAGCAAGCCCCAAACCATCCTAAAATAATTATTATTATTATTATTATTATTATTATTATTAAATTGTAGAAGTCTGGGAGGCTTGCTCCTCATCCAGTTATCAACTTGGGGCCAATTTAGCATGTTTTAAATCTGAATTTCTTGCGTTTGCTTACCTCAAAGTGTCTGCAGATCATGCACAGACTTATCCATTATATCCACAGTTTTTTGCCAAGTCTCTCACAGGTTTCTTTCAAGTCTACTGTTGGGCCAATAAATCATAAATAAAACAGCTCAGATTTGTTTGTTTAAGTCGTTTGCCACTCCACTTTATTCTCGTGGGTTCACATACCGCTGCCGTTATTTCCCCCTAATCACGAGTTTGTTGGTCTTCCAAAATGGCGCAGGGTCTGTTTACTTCCGGTTTCGGGTGACGTCAGTGAAAGGGGTCTATACTGCGTTAGCTAATCCCGCCTCTCTGGTGGAAAACAACATCAATGGCGGACAATGCCTCCACAATACCAGGTTATTGTGTGAGTTCTGCCACCGCCACAAAAACCACATCGCCAGGTCTCGCCTCATCTCCATGCTTTACTTGCAAACTTGAGTGCGCTTTTTTTTTTTGTTGTTGTTTACGTATTACGTAGATGTGCTTATTACGTGTCAATTTGCGCATGCGGGACACTTTTGGGTCGTTTTCCGTTCATATTGGAGATCGCATACAAGTCTCATATAATTGGTAATGTGAACGGCCTAACAAAAAAATCGGATTTCACAACAAATCGGATATGGGTCGTTTCAGGTTGCAGTCTGAACGTAGTGTTAGTTGCACGACGCACATCAAGACGGTACTCGAGGATAGCCTCATCGTTGGTAGCAATGGCATTACAAATCCTTTGCTTCAAGTCAGCAATGTCCCGTACCTTTGTTCGATACACGATATCTTTTAATGTGAAAAACAACTTTAATCAACACTGATTAAAATAAAATAAATCTAGTTACAATATCTCAACAACTGCCTTTGTAATAATTTTTTTTAAATTGTAAAGAGACTTTATGGACACCCTGTATAACTTTTGTAATTTTCGTGTCTGTATTCCACCATGAAACGCAGAGGGACTGCTTCCCGTTCTTAAAACTTTAACACAAGTGTGAACTATCATACATCATTATAAAGTTAGAGGTATTTATAAATTACTCAGGAGATAATCAAAGGATCACGAAAGCCCATGTATATTTGATTTTTGTGAGAGAAATCAATGTATTCCCAAAAATGTTATCTGATTGTTAAAACGGGTCATTTTAATGATAATAGAGCTTTGCTTGTGGTAGCTCCAATGTACCCGAGTGCGAGATTTGTTTCTCAGACTGAAGGTGATGATACATGGGGCATCTTTTTGGGCAGTGTTGCCAGCAACGGGCAACCAGGTGAGACTAATTAGGGCAACAGACAGTTGGCAACAACCAATCAGATAAGAGCAAATCTGTTGCCAGGGAGACAGACACTGCAAAGATGGACACTGAAACATTTGCAGCTGTCACTTTTGTCTCAGCTTCAGCTTTTATTTCGCTCAAGTAAGCATCACTTCTGGAACAAAACTGAATACATAGCTAGCGATAACTTTCAGCTAGCTATATTAGCAAAAACCACCGCTAGTTAGCTAAATCCCATTCAATCTCTATGGAGCGGTAGTGGCAGTTTACTCTTGGCTGAAAAAAATCTGTGTCTTAATTCCAACCTGAGCACGTAAAAATAGATGTCTGTTGGTTCAGCATTTGATGAGGTAATTCACCACTTTGGGTTTACACTTAACAACTTACCGGCATAAAAAGATACAAGTTGTGTGTCTTTTTCTTCGCTCCGCTGCCGTTGAGACGTCACCATCTTTGTTGAAAATTTCAGAAGCCCTCAGGTAGTCATGTGACTCACTGCTAGCATTCTGATTGGATGATCTTAAAAAGTTGCCCAAAACGATCAGAATCATTTGAGACAGAAATTATGTTGCCCGATCTCATTGGGAAAGTGTGTTGAAGCGCGGTTGCCCAAAAAGTTGCCTTGTGTATCGCCTCCTTAACGGTGTCACGTGTCAAACAATTAGATTAAAACATGGTAATTGGGTTTTGATGCCCAGCATCGTGAACACACTCTGAGATACAAAATGCAAACCGATATAAAAACAGCGCATTACTTGCCCAATGGGTTGGCGAATAAATGTATGACTTGTCGATACCTGGTGTGGGTAGTAATGCTAAAGTGCAAATTAAAAGCTGTTTTCAAATTTTGTCAGTCAGATCCGAATAAATGACCGTAATCTCTGTCTCTGGTGCTCACAATAAGGTGCAGAAAGATAAAGCATCATATTATGATATACGAATTGTATTAAAGGCACATCTAAGGGTACCTCGCTTGAAGATTTAGCACACGAAACTTTGTGCAGGGAAGAACTTGTTTTAAAGGCATCCTTCAGGAGCATCCCTGTGCACACTTAAATCATTTTCACTCCAGGGATTTTACGCACGGGAACACTGCTACAAGAAACTGGAGTCAAGTCCGTTAATACGACGCGCGTCTTACACGCATTCACACTGCAAAAACATTACATTTCCCAGTACTGCATTGGAACATCACAGGTTTTTCCAGTGTTTGGAGTAAAAGGTTTACACACAGCTATAAATTCATCCTTTGAAATGGAAATCTTGACCATATGTGACGATTTGGGGCATCACCTATGTAAATGTACATGAGTGGAACAATTTTAAAAGTGTAGGATTGGGGGCGTCGTGGCTCAGGTGGATAAGGCGCCATACCATAAATCCAGGGATCCGCGTTCGATTCCGGCCCGAGGTCATTTCCCGATCCCTCCCCGTCTCTCTCTCCCGCTCATTTCCTGTCTCTACACTGTCCTATCCAATAATAAAGGTGAAAAAAGCCCAAAAAAAATATCTTTAAAAGTGTAGGATTTAAGTGCGTACAGATATGACAAAAATATCGTATCGTGATAGTTCAATGATACAGGAGATTTTTTTTTTTATATGTGCATAAAATTAGTACTGTGCAAAAGTCTGAGGCACATGTAAAAGTCTTAGAAGTCTAAGGGTGTATTCAGACCAGGATAGTTCGATAGTTCACTTGCTTTGGTCCGAACCAAATGTTTTTTTTTTTTTTTATTTTTTCATTTTGGTGCGGTTCGCTTTCACACTGTACATTTTAGTAAGCGGACCAAAATCTGTCAACAAAGCCACACGCCCTGAGGTCGTTCAGCTATTGCTCAGAGACGACACGCGGACAAAGCGTTAAGTTCAAAAGTAGTCATGGAGGCTTTCCGTGCTGTTATTCTTTTTAATGTCATCAAAGCTATATGTTTTTTCCAGTTTTTACTGTTTTCACAATTGTGCGATTACTATGCTGTTGTACAAGTAATTTATCAACGACGACGACAAAGGGCAAGGCGGCTACGGAGGATAGCGCTGATGAGCGCACATCATGTTGTGACAGTCTGGCTCTTCACGCAATAGATGAATTTCTTTTTTTGCGTCGCTAGTACCGCCACTTTTTGAAAGAATGTCCCTGATTTTAATGTCGGTCTGACGGAGTTTCTTCACTTTTAGCCGACATTGTTCTGGGGAGCGCGTGAACCCCTTCTCCTTCATTTTCTCACTGAATACAGCAAACACGTCGGCATTTTTGTGTGTTCTCTCCAAAAGCTCAGATATGTGGACATCTGCCCATATATCCACAAGGGTACGTGTTTCTTCCTCGACCCACGTTTGCCCCCTACTCATTTTTTGTACTCTGTAGTCTAGCCTACCACTGGTCTGAATGACTGAATGACTGTTGTAAGGTTCCCTTGACAACCGAAACAGTGTTTGCGCTTTGCGGTGGAGTGTCAAGACTCTGTTTCCCATAATGCTCGACAAACGACGGAAGCTCCCGAGGTACAAAAAAGCAAAACTGTCGGATTAGGTCCGGTCTGCTTTCACACCTCCAAAAGGTCCGCACCAGGGTTCCTTTGGTCCGGACCGAGTCCGACCTTGCAGCTCGGTCTCGGTCCGCTTGTTTGGTCCGGACCAGAGTTCGGTGGTTTGTATTCAGACCAACCCAAAAGGTCCGGACCAAGGGAAATTTGGTTCGTTTGGTCCGAACCAAACAACGTAGGTGTGAATACGCCATAAGACAGTTACAATAATTTAAGTTTTCTGTACAATACTCTAGTGCAATATCACATGTCCTGATGTGCAATATTACAATATCACCTGGTCACTTTAACTACAATGTCACTCTAATCATATTGTCATTTTAATTTTTATTCATTTGCCATATTTTATCTGCTGCTTTTTTTTTTTGTTACTGGCAGCAGGCCTGCCATTGTACATTATACGCTGGGTTTTTTTTTTCCCCACCCATTTTATTTATTTATTTTTTTAAAGATATTTTTGGGCTTTTTTCACCTTTATTTGGATAGGACAGTGTAGAGACAGGAAATGAGCAGGAGCGAGAGAGACAGGGAGGGATCGGGAAATGACCTCGGGTCAGAATCGAACCGGGTCCCTGGATTTATGGTATGGCGCCTTATCCACCTGAGCCACGATGCCCCCTTTCCCACCCATTTTTGTGATTTTATTCTTTTTGTGATTTTATTTTCTTGCTCTTGTTTTAATGTACTGCTTTTCGCCCTTCTAATTGCCCTTCGGGGATAAATAAAGTTTTGTCTGATCTGATAAAGAAATGCTGTCGACCAAAAATGGCTTAAAAATAATGAAATGTTTCAACATTTAAAAAAATACTATAAACAGTAATCAGTGAGCCATAAATATTTGGTGCGAGACAAACCTTTGCGTTTAAAAAAAAAAAAAAAGAAAAAAAAAGAAGGTAGTCTCCGGTCCATTGAGATCAGTTTTATGTGGAAATGATCTGTAGGTTTTCCTGAGCATCTTCCAGAACCAGCCGCAGTTCTTCTGGACACTTTGACTGTCACACTCACTTCTTCATTTTACACCAAAACCCAGCAGCCTTCATTATGCTTTCTTTTTAATCTGAAACGTGATCTCTTACAGAACATGCTGCTCAGATACAAACTTTTTTTTTTTTTTCCCCTCTCTAGCATTTAATTTTGTGCTGGAAAATGAACGTTTGGACTCTAAAATGTTTTTGGACCGAGTCGATAACATAGACATAAAATAGAAATCTATAACCAAGTTTGTATGAAAAAAATAAGGGGCTTAAGACTTTTGCACGGTGCTGTATTCATCATGATGTACAGTTTTTTCCAAACAGACTGACAGTCGTGTTGCATCGAAACAGAAACGTTTTGTCATTTAAAAAAAAAATTGCTTGGTGATACTTTTATTTCATGTTATATGGGAAACTTTGTTTTAAAAAAGTCTTGTATATTTGTTGATAAATATTTAATAATTTATTACGTTTATATAGCGCTACATATGTACACTCTATAACGCTTTACAATTCAAAATGCAAACAATTATTATACTTCAAGTCTAAAATCGCTACAGAATAAAAATTTTAAAAAATCATTAATCTAAGAAGCATAAGCTGATTTTTAAATACGAAGGTTTTCAGTTGTTTCTTGAAATTGTTAATGTTGACACATGACTTAAGTTCTCACAGCAAGGTATTCCATAACTCGGGACCTACGTAGGCTAGCGTTCTTCTACCAAATGAACTTCTCTTGATACTAGGAACCACCAAATCATTGTTATTGTCTGCTCTAGTTCTCTTTAGGCGCCTCTTTGTTAGAAGTTCTTCAAGGTACAGTGGAGAAAGGCCATTCAGGGACTTGAACATCATGACCAGGACTTTGTACTGGATCCGCTGACCGTATAGGCAACCAGTGAAGATGTTTCATAGCAGGTGTTATGTACTCATATTTGCCATATTGTGAAATGAAAAGTGCAGACATCATCTTCTGTACCCTGGTGAGGTGCTTCAGTGTACGTTCTGGTGAGCCATTCAGGAGAACGTTGCAGTAATCAAGCTTGGACGTTACCACTGTGTGAACCATTGCCTTGGCTGCTGCTTCACTGTCTGACCTTAAATATATTCTTCAGCATAAAAAGGCAGTTTTTAGCAGCACTGCAGACGTGACCTTTAAGAGTCGAGATCTACACCAAGAATATTTCATGCTACTCTGATCATCGGAGCAGACTGAACCTGGGCGATGACAACAGTGTCGCTGAAGTGACTTCCTTCAAGTCTGCTTTCTCTTGTTGTTCATGGTCCAAATAGTAAAGGTGTTATTGAGAGAAAATCCAGTGTTAAGCATTTAATTGCTAATTGTTACAGATCCACCCGTCATGGTACAGTGCATGGTCTCCTGAAACTTACCCTGACTCAGACCTGTTTACTCCTACGATTTGTCCGTAGTTCCTATGATTTTTCAAAACAAAATATGGACTACGAATTCTTGTCCAAAAACTACGATTTATGGCCGAAATGTTTCAACAGGTTTCGTCTAAACGGGGGAACTGCGCCCTCTTATTCTCAGCGTGCGCCCCCTTACCGACTCCGTGAAAACATTCCAGCAACACTACGTGACAATGTGTCTGATCATCGAATACGTTATAATTGCTCCAAAAATATTCCAATCACAGTAGCTACACCGCCAGACGGTGCAAAAACAATCCGAATTGGCGTTTTCCAGACTGAGGCGCCATGTTGTTTAGTTGTTTACTTGTCGCGGCTGCTCTCGCGAGATTTGACATGGGTCACATGCAAGGTCAGCTGACTTGTAGCACGAGATTTCTCGAGACTGAATGACCTT
Organism: Neoarius graeffei; assembly: GCF_027579695.1. Classification (NCBI taxonomy): domain Eukaryota; kingdom Metazoa; phylum Chordata; class Actinopteri; order Siluriformes; family Ariidae; genus Neoarius; species Neoarius graeffei. The sequence continues at coordinate 52,271,185 of NC_083595.1, read as the reverse complement.
TCACCCACCGGCGCGGGAGCTTTTGACAGAAGTAGTTCGCGAGTTGTTTTTGTTGGCACTTGGGCATTTAAAGATGTCGTCCCGTGGCACGAAGCGGAAGAAAGCCAAAGACTGTCCGGGGCAGAAGAAGATTACTTCTTTCTTTTTCAATGTTGACAGACAATTTGTTACAATTTCCCTCTCAGCCTCAGAATGTCCCATTGGAGCCTCAATTTTTCAAAGGCTTTGCACGGCAGGCGGGGGGGACAACCGGCACCATCCCCCCGCTTTGCTCCCTCGCCATGGTGAGCGCCCTCATACTAAATTTTTCTAGAAAAAACCCTGTTCATGACTTACTTTATAATCATATTTATTGTGGGAATCGAACATCGATCGTATAGTCATGGGCGCGGCCATGTTTAATCACGTTTAAGCCATGTTTACCGTACGTTGCATTGTGGGAAGGTTCCATTGTTTCAACTTTGGTTTCTGAGCACGCGATCATGGCGGCCGCGAAGCGAAAGGCCGATGGCATTAAATGACTTGTGATTTGTTAGTAAAGAGTGTGAGATCAGTATAGCTGCCAATCAAGTATTCAGTAGCCTATTAGAGCGTAGTATGGTCTCTGAAATATTTTTTCTGATTGTAGCATCCTAAATAAGTATTACTGCTCGTCTTCTGGTTATTTCAGAGATACTGAAATAATGAAATGTATGAGGAGTCAACAAGTCGACCTTAGAGTCTAGGCTTGGTAATATGAGGATTATGGAGCAGATCGAGAATCTTATATGGGTTTGCGTTTTGGTTCTCACAGGTGCTTAACTTGACAGAAAAAATAAGACCAGTGCTTGATTTTAATTTTTAAAATTTTGTTCATGTAATCGATCACTTACTTTCAACTTGAATGAGTACTATTATCTAATAGGCTGCTTTCTACTTTTTGTCTTCGATACAATACATAGATTGGACCCCAGTAAAATTCCTACTGACAGCTTACCAAAACTACTGACAAGATACTGCAAGACTACTGACAGGGCAAATTTGGGGTAAACTGGTCTGCTGACTGGAGTTTCAGCCTAAGAAACCTCATTTAAGTTTATAAGACAGTTTTGGATGTTCTCTTACTGAGGGGAACATGAACAAGTGGGCAAACGCAAACGGTATAAAACTACACTGTGTATACGGGATGCATTTTCTCTCTGAACCCCTGTAAAACCAATCTCATAAACCTTTGATCTGCACATGGAGCTAATTATGACTCTTAGCCCGTTAGTGGTCAGTGTATTAGCATGCGCAGATGGCGCCACCCTTTTGATTTTAGCGCGCCACAAGGCCTCATTACTGGCCCATAAAACCGTCCCTAATCACGGTCTAGTTCACGCCTGTGCTAACTCAAACTGGCGGTTCAATTAGGGCAGTTAATAAAGAGCAGATCGATCCGGGAGCAGAGGGAGTCCGGAAACGAGGAGCGCTCCGTTACAGAACACGCAGCTACACATGCAGCAGATGACATTTAGAACAGGACGAGCGAATGGGTTTAATAAATAACCGTACAGCCCGATATCACGCTCTTTAGTGCGACACGGTGATGGTGGAATTTTGTGTAAAGTGGACTTGTTTAAAGGGTTTACTCTTAAACTTCACTTGTTCATCAAAACAGAGTGGAAATCTCATCTCGCCTCAGTCTGCTGCTTTTAAAAGTTCTTACCTGGACATAATGATTTGGAAAATTAAAAGAAACCAATAATTCTTGAACCAGTGAATCAAAATGTAAAATAGGTTCCTTCAATTCCACCCTTTATCTTTTTCTGCTTATTTTGTTCGAGGACTCGTGCAGCAAGCATTTAAAAAGGTCTATTTGAGAACTCGTCGGAACTATAAATGAAATTGTTTTCACTCTCGCCTTGCCTCATACGACTCTCATTAAATTCTTTACTCTCTCTCTGTTACGATGGCTGCTGAAGACCAACTGAGCGAATTTGAAAGCCTCCATCAACCGTTATGGGGAAATCTCGCTTGTTCTAATGGTTTGATACTGTTTATGCTTCTGGTTGACAAAAAGACATCAGTGTGTCATGGCTACACACACACACACACACACACACACACACACACACACACACACTGGAACTACAAATAATCTGAAAATGGTTCACTACAGGTCAGTCACTAATGATTTCCTGTTAGTTGAATTGGTAGAGGACCGTGTTTTAGATTCTTAATTGGCGTTCTCCAACCAAAATATCAGAAGTTGCTCTTGTTTTAGTAATAAGAAAATTTTGTACAAAAACATGACACTTTGTTTTTATTCATTAAAATGTGTGTTCTAAACTAAACCAGCGTGTCGAGGAAATAATCAGATGTTTTAATTCATTAAAAATTGTATTGAATATGAAAGTGTGCGCACTCCTGTTTAATTAGTTCTAAGAACAACACACTACTGTAACTTTCCTGCTAGGTACAGTAATATGCAGTAAGCTCCGCCCCTTCCCTAAGTCTATTAGTTGCCGTGATTGGTTAATCACAGTGCGAGGTTCGAAACACAACCTGCATTCAAAGACATTTGCAACAATGGAACTGCTGAGGATATAGATTTTAAAAAATATATATATATATATTATTAAACTAAATTTAAATATTAGGGTGCATCAGTTGCCCTCACTTTCATAAAATCTGATGCATTTTTGTTCGGGTGTTCCTTTTCACCAATAAAGACATCCTGTAACATTTTTTGACCATATTCAAAAGTCTAATGGTGGCACCATGAGGTTGATTTTTTGCCAAAAAACGCTTATTTTATGTTTTTGCGTAAGGTTTGAATCACAATGTTGGACTCCATTTATTGATTTCTTGTGAGCCAGAGATCATGTTAAGAACCTTTGCAAGGGATTGCGAAGCATTAATGTGATTCATAATACATTTGTATTGTTTAAAAGTAGTTGAACAATGATTCAACGAACAGCTAAAACTCAAACTGTGCTTGATAATATATTTAGAATATGGACTAAAAATGTGTATCTAAGATATTTGGTATACTCTATAAGGTGCCATAATGTTTCATGAAAAGTGATCGAAATTTTGTCATAAAATAGCAGCTTTTTCCATAACTTTGAGCTCCTGGTGCCGCCATTAAACTTTTGGATTTTGTCAAAATATTTCACCCAGTGTGTTTTCTTACCAAAAGGAACATAAAAACAAAAATGCATCGTGATCGGAGGAACTTTTCATTTTTAGGGGGCAACTGATGCACATTATTAAATATGTATCTCAAGATATTTAGGGTTTTGTTTTTAAACTAGAGTTTGCTAAGTTTATTGGGGTAATTTCAGCGCCCCCTAGCTTGTAGCATTGTGCAAGTAGCAATAATTTTTCTGTAGCATAACACTTGTATTTCAGATTTCCTTTTGGTGGTTTAACTTTGAAAGTGTGTGTGCCTACCTGCCTGCCTGCCTGTGGGTAGAAGTGGGTGAACTAAACTAGCTGAATGGGTTTCTCTGTGTATTGATGCAGACGTAGTAAGAAACATCTGTTCAAGGTGTTCCAGCTCAGTTTCCTCAGAACATTTATTTTTAGAAAGCTTTAACGCACAACACAATAGAAATCATCCTTTGACATGTCACTGAATAAAACCTTTCACGGGACTAATAGACGTCGGAATCAACAGATAAGTGAGGATGTGAGATGCACGACTCTGCGTTTTCCATTTTTGATACGATGCGCATGAAAATGAGGAGATAACTGATGGTGAAATATTGGATCATTTTACTGGAGAGAAGAACTGCTTTTATTCAGACCAGCGGTTGGACCTGGAAGTCATTCGTGTCACCATAGTGACTGCAGCAAAACCATCATAGATGCACGAATAAAATGTATAAAAATATCAGTGAAAATAAACTCTGGCTCAAAAGTGGAGCCATTTGATCAGCATTTTGGGAATGCTGCTACACCACAGACACCATCTAGGGGAGTAGTCATGGCCTGAAGGTTAGAGAAGCAGCCTTGGGCCCAAAGGGTCACCGGTTCAATTCCCAGGACTGGCAGGATAAATGTGAGGGGAGTTGAGTGAATGAACAGCACTTTCCCCTGCCTCTGTATCAGGGCTGAAGTTTCCTTAAGCAAGGCACCGAACCTCCAGCTGCCCCCCAGGTGCTGTCGCTTACAGTAGCTGCCCACTGTGTAGCGTAGCTACTGGGTATTGAGGTTTTTCACCCACGTGACCAAGTCATGTGATGCTGCCATTTTGGACGTCATGGATCGAATCAGTTTGAATGCGAGGAAGGCGACAAACGAAAAACATAAAAGAAAAAGGAGCGAGATGCAGAAAACACCTTCACTATCCAGCGACGTAGGGCATTTACAGGGCGAGCAGAGGGAGAGGGATTTGCAAAAATTGAGGTTAGCAGGCTTAGAGAACGACGTTTACCTGCTTCCACCAGGATTGTTCACTGACGTACGGAAGTACACGAAGCCCTCGTCTTTACCTGACTTCGGCCCACATGATCTGTATACCTATGTCGTTAAAAACCCATCGCCATACACAGGTATTGATCTGAAAGCGTATAAGAGTTTGGATGCCTACAAATATTTTGTGTCAGGCTGGGTAACGCCTACATCAGCGGGTCGTCCCTGGAGCCGGTGGTCGCCATCTTGTTACAGCTAAGGTTTGTTCACATTTTCATTTACTTTCGGTCCTCAGGATAAACAAAATGTTATTAAATGTCATTGAAATAATTTCTTAGTCTGTTGAGACATGGCCCGTTATAAATTTGCTGTTACCAGGCAATGACCAAGAACTGTATTATTAGGGTCGGTGTCTGTGTTGTAGCAGTGCACTAGCAGCTAGCTGTTAGCACTAGCTAATGTCAACAACATCATAGCTGGTATGTTACTGTAGCAATGTTTACGTTCAGTCATTTGGATGACTGTTAAAACCTTTCAGTCTCAAGTTTTTCCTTTACTGTATTTACTAGTTTACTGTAATTATGATCCGGCAGCTATTTACACCGGATCCAGTGTAAATAGCTGCCGGAGCGCGCTCCGGCTTGCTCCCCCTCAAATTAAGCAGCGCGCTCCGGCAGCTATTTACACTGGATCCGGTGTAAATAGCTGCCGGATCATAATTACAGTAAACTAGTAAATCCAGTAAAGGAAAAACTTGAGACTGAAAGGTTTTAACAGTCATCCAAATGACTGAACGTAAACATTGCTACAGTAACATACCAGCTATGTTGTTGACATTAGCTAGCTTGACCTTCAAAATGGCGGACACCGGGGCGTCATGTGACCCTGTGACGTCAGGTGAAAAACCTCAATGTGTGTGCTCATTGCTCACTTGTGTGTGCACGCGTGTGTTCACTGCTTCAGATGGGTTAAATACAGAGGCGTGCTTGAGTGTACATGTGACCAAATAAAGTCTGTTTCTTCTTCAAGGAGGTAAAGTTTAGGAAGGCATTCTGTTCTGGATAAATTTGTTAATTCAGGAGGCAAGAGAGGCGGAGCCATCATTTTAATTCATATATTTAAAATCTATACGTTTCTGTAAAGCTACTTTGCGGCAATGTCTGTTGTTAAAGGCGCTATTAAAAAAAATAAATTGACCTGATTTTGATTTGAGTCTGTTCTCTGTTGGCTCAGTGAGAGATGATGCGTGCTCCGGTTTCCCCCACAGTCCAAAGGCATGCGGTTAGGTTAATATGGGACGGCCTGGGGCTGAGGTGCTCTCGAGCGAGGCACCGAACTCCCGACTGCTCCCCGGGCACTGTTAGCATGGCTGCCTACTGCTCTGGGTGTGTGTGTGTGTTCACTGCTTCAGATGGGTTAAATGCAGAGAGGAAATTTCACAGGTGTGTGATGAATAAAGTTGTGCTTTCTTTCTTTAATCAGATCTGTCATTTGTCATCCATCCATCATCTGCAGCCGCTTTATCCTGTTCTACAGGGTCACAGGCGAGCTGGAGCCTATCCCAGCTGACTACGGGCGAAAGGCGGGGTACACCCTGGACAAGTCGCCAGGTCATCACAGGGCTGACACATAGACACAGACAACCATTCACACTCACATTCACACCTACGCTCAATTTAGAGTCACCAGTTAACCTAACCTGCATGTCTTTGGACTGTGGGGGAAACCGGAGCACCCGCAGGAAACCCACACGGACACGGGGAGAACATGCAAACTCCGCACAGAAAGGCCCTCGCCGGCCACGGGGCTCGAACCCAGACCTTCTTGCTGTGAGGCGACAGCGCTAATCACTACACCACCGTGCCGCCCCTGTCGTTTGTCATTTAGTGCAAAACTTGACCCGTTAGTGCCCTGCTATACAGTCAGGGACACAGTGTATAGTGTAACCATCTTACAAACCTGACACAGAAAACATGCCAGTTCTGGACCATTTTTGTGCATTTTGAGTCACTGATTATAATCAGCATGTACTCCGCAGATCTGTGGAATTCTTCTTTTTTTTTTTTTCCCCCAACCTACCTGACACTTTAATACACCTACACTGAGGATGAAGCAGGGCTAAGAATATAGTGTATATGGCATGATTTGAGACAGGACCGTACAGTAATGAGGACTGGGTTGGGTTTTTTTTTTGTGTGTGTGTGGTGTCATCGTCCCCCCCTGCCTACAATGCCAACATTTTATATTATAAATTCTTACAGATTTTTTTTTTTTTTTGAAAGCTGGGCTATTTAAGAACTCCTGATCTCCTGTAGGATGTGAAGGGTTTATTAAAGGTCCACAGAACATAAACAGTCTGGAAGGGTTCTCCAAATGGCAGGTCTATTAAAGTGGTGAGATCTCCCAGATAAATGCATACACACAGATCGATTCAGACTCCCTCACCTGTACAGAAGAGATGGGAGGGAAAAACACAGCTGATTTATGGATGTACTGTAGTTAAACAGGCTACTTTGTGTGAATAGCTGCATTTCCACGCTTCATTCCTTCCACATCCAGTACAAATCGCTGAGCAGGGATCTAACCGAGAGGTGTCTATTCTTCTGCTCTGCTGTGTGATTACAATAACAATATTACAGTCTCTTTAGAGAGAAAAAATCTACATGTGTGCACTAAAGGCAAGGCTTTGATCTTGGTTCGAGACTGAGATTGCCACAAGCAGCATTACGCTAAAAGCATGTGCACACAAACGCACTCCTGCCAAATACCAACCTTTCTGACGCATTTTGGTACAAACTAATCCTCTGTTCACAGCAGCAAGCAACAAGTTACTCGTGTCGCACTAATCAGTGTGAAAATCAGCGGTTTCCTTTACATGTTACCGTACGTGCTCTGCTTTGTCTTAGCTATTCGCAGAACAAGCTAACTGTACTAGCAACAAACACTCCCCAGAGACTCCAACTATCTCTGCTAGTTCATTCCAAGCTTTATTTTTTCTTCATGTCTCCTATACACATTTCAAACCATGGTTATAAGTTTTCATTTCAGGACAGATGAAGTGAATGCTGGCAGGTGTTACTGAAGAAACGTCATAGAATAGAATAGAATAGAATGCCTTTATTGTCACTATACACATGTACAATGAGATTAAAACATCTCCAATAACAGTGCAAACAACGTGTAGAGAGAGAGAGAGAGAGAGGAACGGGGGGGAAGGGGAAAAAAAGGGGGGGTGTAAGGGGGGTAAGGTGCACAGTCTGAGGTGTATGTGTTGTGTTTCACATTGTGGAGTGAGGTACTGCACATATAAAGTATTTGCACAGAGACGGTCACATTTTAAATTATTGCACGAGAGATTCACATTATAAAATAAAATATTACACATTATGAAGTATTGCAAGGTGCACAGTCCAGAGGTGCATGTGTTGTGTGTAAGGTGCACAGTCGTGAGGTGCATGTGTTGCGTTTCCCATTATGGAGTGTGGTCTTGCACATTATGAAAGTATTGCATAGAGAGTCACCTTATAAAGTACTGCACATTCATAAATTAGTAAAATAGTAAAATAAAATAGACTATAAAGTCAGAGCATAATGACTAGTATGACTCGTACAAGCACATACTGCAACCTCATACCATTTTGATCCAAGGAATCATTTGAGCCAGCTCTTTGGATTTGTTGCTCGCATGTTGCTTGTCGAGCTTTCTGTAGAATCACACGTACACACAAAATGAACGTCATGTGTTGCTTTGTCGCTCGTTAGTGTGGACGCAGATAATCATGCTGAGTCATATCTGGATATAAAACATCCAAAACGTCCTGTTTTCCTCTGGTGCACCAAGTGCAATGGCTGTTTTAACGCTGGTTGTTGCATTCTCTGTAGAGCAAACCTGATAAAATCCTTCAATACAAAAACACACTGCACTGTTCTCAGATCAGTGTTAAGGAGATGAAGCCAATACGCGCACACAACCAGCTGATCTCGGGTCAGACATGAGGCATTCGATGAGGTGTGTGTGTGTGTGTGTGTGTGTGTGTGTGTGTGTGTGTGTGTGTGTGTGTGTGTGTGTTGTGACTGAGCTGACACACTGTCTCTGACTGTTTGGTTCAGTGATGTGGAACAGAACAGCCTGATGTGAAATCTCCAATTTCACAGTCTTCACTCTTGGACTTCTCCAGATCCCTTGAAGTGTCGATTTGTCTGCTTTCATCCATATTTTTATGTGAATTTTGAGAAATGTTTTGACGCTTGACTAAAGTCTAAAAGTCGACATCTGAATGAAGCACTGATGTGATGAAGGATGATTAAGCCGGTTTCTGTCTAGTTCAGTTGTACAGAGTTTGACACACAGTGCTGTTGCAAGCAAGTACAACAAAGCTGGGATGCCAATACTTTAAACTTAAATCTGCAAAACTTTGCTCAAATGAATGAAATTGCACTTTTTTGGGGCTGAAGATCCGTTGGACTGTCCATTCTGAAGCACTACGGTTTTATTCTCTGTGTAGTGAGTGTATTTAGAGACGCCATTTTGGATGGGGTTATCAGGGACAGGCTTGCAGTCCTCGAGTCCAGGACTCGGACTCTAGTCCGACTTGTGCCCTAATTTTAAGGACTCGTGACTTGAGTTGGATTTGAGCACTGATAACTCAAACTTGGACTTGTGTATTAACTGTGTTCGGACTCATAAATTGGAGACAAGGACTCTGATTTTTTTTCTTTATTTTTTGTAACATGCCATAATAAATTTGGCACAAGATATATATTTATATCTACATTCATTTTTGTACAAATTTCATGCAAGAGTGTCACACCTGCACACCTTGGCGCGTGCATCAGATAGACACTCGGGCGCGCTCCAGACAGCGCACATGTGCCGTGAACGGTTTCACAAAAGGAGACACATCAGACGCTCGCTGGCCGTGCTGTGAAAATTGTGCATGCAGACGCTCATTTAAGTTTCCAAACCTGTCATTGCTTAACTCTTGAATATTTTCTATCGTGAATTCTATCATTAAAAATCTTCTCTGCTTTCCAAAGAAATGTATCTGGTAAAGATCTGTTCAGTGCTTTGGGAGTAACGGCAGGTTGAAGTCGGTACAACAGAGTAAAAACTCTGCTCGCGGGACGTCGGGAAACTGCCGCTGCTTTTCTTTTTGAGTCACGGGAAAGCAGTCAGGCTCTCTCTCTCTCTCACTCTCTCTCTCTCTCTCTCTCTCTCTCTCAGAAAGAAGCTTTATTAACATTTCCAGCTCCATCCACATGCGTAGTTGTGTTTAGGCTGTGTCCACACAAACACATTTCCGTTTTAAAAACAGTGTTTTAAAACTAAAACCGTCTCCATCCAGACGAGCATTTTAGTTCCATATCAGAAATAATCTCCATCCATATTAACATGCCTGAAAACATCGCATGACCATTCACTTACACTGGGCATGTTATAAACAGCTGATGCCACTTATTTTCTTTCAGAAAAGGGTCATATGATGAATCAGAGAAGGGTACATCATGACAGAGAAGACCCAATCAGGAAGCAAACGTGGCCGTCTTACGTCATTGTTTCCAAACGTCTCCGTTTTCGCCCGTCTTCACTAAAACTCTACCCCAGAGTTTTCAAACTAAACCGAGGCCAGAGCATTGTAAAAAAATAAAATGCATGCATCTATATTTACAGGTATTTTGCAAAACTTCTTGAAAGGATTGTTGCCACCAGCTACAGTCCCAGTCTGGTTTTTGCTCATCTCACAGTACCAAGTCTGCACTTCCTAGGGGAGTTAATGACCTCTCCTCTGCTGATGCTAGGGCTCTTAATATACTCCTTCTTTTGGACCTTAGCTTTGCTTTCAACACCGTCATGAACTGCTTCTCTCCCATCTCTGCTATTGGTATTTCTGGTTGCTGGTTAAAATCCTTTCTGACGGATAAACAGCAGTTTTATTTCCATTGCCAAGTACAAGTCTTCCATGGCATCAGTCAGTCGTGGTATCCCACAGGGTTCTGTCTTAGGTCCTCTTCTGTTCCTTATCTACATGCTACCCCTGGGCCAAATTATCTGCCGTCGAGATTTAAATTTTCATTGCTATGCAGATGATCCGCAGATTTACATCAGCTGCAGGCCTTTGACGTTTGCCCCACCCCCTCCGTCTCTGAATGCATCCAAGAGCTCAACCTGTGGACTAATGCTAACTTTTAAAACTTAATACTGGTAAAATAGATCTTCCACTGATTGGTTCCAAATCACCTCTTCCAATAGTAGTTTTAATCTGGTCATTGATGGCACTGTCTTTAAACCTTAACCCACTGAACATAACCTCAGTGTTATCGTTGATTCTGCTCTCTCTTTTGAAAATTGCATTAACTCCGTGTCTAAAACGGCCTTTTTTTTTTTTTCACCTTCGTGACATTTCACATCTCCATCCTGCACTCAGCACCAAGGATGCTGAAATGCTCATCCATGCTTTTATTACATTATGAGATTATTGTAATGCTCTGTTCGTTCATCTTCCAGCCAAATCCATTGCTCTGCTTCAATATATTCAAAACTCTGTAGTCAGAGTCCTCGCCCACACGAAGCACTCGGTACACGTCACCCCTTTCCTCCAGAACCTCCACTGGCTCCCTGTTCTAGATCGCATTCAGTATAAAATCCTTCTGTTCACATTTAAAGCTACGGAAGCTGCGAGAGGCCCTTCATATTTTTTTATTCACCTTGTTATCCCGAGATAACGATATAATTAATTCAGGATCTCGAGAAAACAACACAACTAATTCGAGATCTCGAGAAAACAAAAAAGAATTATTTCATGATCTCAAGTAAACAGCTGAGAAATGGTTCATTCAGGTGCGCCAAGAGACTTGTGATATGCCGACTTTGGGGCGATTTCGCATTCTGTATAGACGCAACTTTGGTCATTAGAATGTCTGGAATAATCGATCGAATTCGATTAATCGAATGTTCTCCTCTGGGCCCCCCCTCTCTCTCAAGGCATCGTAAAAAGCCATTTCTGCTCCGTTACATGTCCGCCAATTTCTAAGTCTTGGTTGTCTGACCCACAGGGGGCGCAGCTCTGCTAGAAATCTCAGCTGTTTTCTCGAGATCACGGAATAATTGTTTTGTTTTCTCGAGATCTCGAATTAGTTGTGTTGTTTTCTCGACATCCTGAATTATGTCGTTATCTCGGAATAACGGTTTTGTTTTCTTGAGATCTCGAATTAGTTGTGTTGTTTTCTCAAGATCCTGAATTAATTATGTCATTATCTCGGAATAACAAGGTGAATAAAAAGAGATTATATGAAGGGCCTCTCTCGGCTTCCGTATAAAGCACTCCATGGTGACGCTCCTCAGTATCTAGTGGAATTACTTCAGCCCTGTTCTCCCATTCGCAGTCTCAGATCTTCACCTTCTGGTCTGTTATCCGTCCCAAATTTAAATTATCCACCAGGGGTTCCAGGGCATTTAGGGTCGCAGCCCCCAAGCTGTGGAATTCTCTCCCTCAGACCCTTCAGGATAGTACACCTCTGTCCAAATTCAAAACACAGCTCGGGTCTTCTCTCTCTCTTGCTCTCTCTGCTCTCCTGGTCACTGACTATTCATAATTCCCTTTCTATTCTTTGAGCTCCTCTGCTGTCTTTATTCCCATGTTAATCGTGACTTTGTTGTTTTCCTTTGCTGTGTCTTTTATCTGTTGTCTTCATTTGGTTGATTTTTGTTGGTTCTGTTGTTATGTTTTTGGTCGAGTCTTTCCTCTGTTTTTTGGTAATGTCATACAGCGAATCTGTTGTCTTTATGCCCATCTTAATTGTGATTTCGTTCTTTTCTTTTTCTGTGTCTCTTACCTGTCGTCGTCTTTGGTTGATTCGCTTGTCATTCTGTTTTGTCCTTTGGCAATGCCATTACTCTGTAAAACATCCTTGAGTTGGTGAAAGACGCTATATAAATTAAACTTCTTGTTGTATTCCTAAACAAACGTGTCATGCGTCCGAAAAGTGCTGCTGTTCATCATTTGAGTGTTGGTACGAAAGGAAAATAAGGGGTGTTCACACGGCACATATTTGCATCGATGCTGCGCCGATGCATTTTGTTGCGATATATCTTACACCGGTGTAAATTTTGTGGAGCGTTCACACGTCACAAACCTGCTTACTAGAGAGAAGCGTGTTAGCACCGGTGCAGCCCCACTTGCGTTCACACGGCAGTTTTTGTGACCGTGCTATACGATAGTAATAATGCGGAAATGAAATATGTGCATGCGTGAAAATGTACTTCCTTTTCCCGGTTGTCATGGCATCACCAAGCGCCGGGAAAACAACGTGGATGAAGACACCAGTGTTGCCAGATACTGCTGACGTTTTCCAGCCCAAAATATGTTCAAATCCGCCAAAATGCACTTAAAACCGCCCAATCTGGCAACACTGGAAGACACGCAGTTCTGTTGTTGTTGATATTCGCCATTTTGGAAGCGCAAAATACCAGGATGCAAATTATGCAATGCCCGTATGTAATCAACTCTCCTCACGTGTAGCGTTCAGACGTCCCATTTTATATCGGTGCTGCCCCGCAAACTAGCATTTACTCTGGAGTAAATTTCTTAAACCACCTCCCGAGCAGGGTTAGATTTGCACCGGTTTAAGCAGCTTTCAGGGGCTACACCGCTATAACTTTGTACCGTGTGAACGCTCTACCGGGGCAGCTCCGGTGCTACACCAGAGTAAAAGTTGCCGTGTGAACACCCCTATAATCTTAAACACAGCAAATGGATTAACCTGGTTCCAAATGATTATAAGCCCCACCCCCAAACGAGCCAAGAATCAATCTTTTTTTTTTTTATTATTATTATTTTTTGGGGCTTTTTCTACCTTTATTGGATAGGACAGTGTAGAGACAGGAAATGAGCGGGAGAGAGACGGGGAGGGATCGGGAAATGACCTCGGGTCGGAATCGAACCCGGGTCCCCAGATTTATGGTATGGCGCCTTATCCACCTGAGCCACGACGCCCCCAAGAATCAATCCTGAGTGTAGACTCGAGTATTCAAAGTGTAAAAACGCCCTTAGTTACACTTCGGCTCATACGGTGATGTAAATGTCGACAAAACGCAGCGTGTTGTTTTGTCAAGTACAGAACCACAAATCTACCCAGCCGTGATGTCATCATTACAGACATGGTAGGACAAGAAAGAAGAACATACAAGAAAAAGGCAGATAGAGGTCTGTTTATCAGAGCACATCATCCATCTCCTCAAGCGTGAAGGACAATCATCCATCTCCCTCTCTCAGGCGTCCTCCACCAAGTCCGTCTCAGGTGACAAGATCTTCAGGACATGCTCAGGTTCCTCGTGTTTCTTCATTCCTTCAGTTCGCTCTGTGCAATGAGGTGATATAATTGGGAGAATAAAAAGGTGTTTGATGAACATTCTCTGGGAAATCAATCATGGCCGACTTCAGAGAGTTAGAAAATGACGACTTTCATCATTTTTTTTTCTTTTTCCCAGCTATAAATTTCTGACCGTTTTCATGTGCTTTGATTTCAGTCTTAGTCTGGTGTAATGCTTTCATCTCGCGCTCTCCATTCTGTTTAATTCCTGCTTCAGTTCTTTTTAAGTTGAGTGTTTGTAGTGTTAATGTTCTATATCTAGCCGTCCTGTTTTATTTAACTTTTTTTTTAAATACAGAATGCATCTCCTTCACAAATATGCATCCCTGTGTGCATCCTAAAAATAGAAATGAATACAAGACCATTGATTTGATCATCACAAACAACCATTCACCTATTTTAACCGCCTACAGTAGCGAGTAGTAGCCGTACTTGACTCTGCCCACATTTGTTCACGTTAACTTTTCTTCAGACGTTTTCAGATGATTTTATTTCCATTTTGATTAGAATTGGACGTCTGGTGTTTCGTGCTCTCTCCCAAAATACTGACCGTGTTTTGATGAACTACAGGAGTTAGAATCCTTTTAGCCCCATCAGAACAGACTTCACTGTGGCTGTACACACACACATCAGGTCCATAAATCAGAATCCGTCTCTCATTTGAGCTGATTAATTTGGCCGTTACAGCCTAATGATGGTGCTGGTGTTCTATAAAGCCGCACTTTATGTTGGCATGTCTGTAGTTTTATCCAAATTAATTTCATGATCTAATAAGGTGATCATCTCCTTGTGTAGTGCGAACACTGGAGCAAAAGCTGCTGGAAACTTCATGCCTTTCCTCAGAAACGTCGCGTGAATAATCCTGACACTGTGTGTTAATCTCATTCATTATCTGTAGCCGCTTTATCCTTCTACAGGGTCGCAGGCAAGCTGGAGCCTATCCCAGCTGACTACGGGCGAAAGGCGGGGTACACCCTGGACAAGTCGCCAGGTCATCACAGGGCTGACACATAGACACAGACAACCATTCACACTCACATTCACACCTACGCTCAATTTAGAGTCACCAGTTAACCTAACCTGCATGTCTTTGGACTGTGGGGGAAACCGGAGCACCCGGAGGAAACCCACGCGGACACGGGGAGAACATGCAAACTCCACACAGAAAGGCCCTCGCCGGCCCCAGGGCTCGAACCCAGGACCTTCTTGCTGTGAGGCGACAGCGCTAACCACTACACCACCGTGCCGCCTTGTGTGTTAATCTGTTTTTCATAAAATTTGATTGAATTTTGAACAAACGTTTGTTATTAACTGCATTTAACGTTAACCACATGGAATAAAAGGTCTCTTTTTCTATCTCTCTCTTATATAAAACAAAGTGCACACACCCCGACTGATGTGAGTTTAATGAGTCTAACATGAAGGTGGAAGTGGAACGAGCGCTCCTCCTTTTTCTGCCGATGCTGTTTGTCGACTTGAATGTGAAACGTGTCATGTAATGGAGTGTGTGTGAGCTTCATTAGGTGCGAACTAGCATACACACTCCTACACGCTTCACGGCATTGCTGTGGGGTTAATTTGATTTCCTTTGCTTTTATCTCTGCATGTTTTTCAACACACACTGCAATCACGCTGAGAAAACAGATGAAGAGAAACAATATTAATCCTATAACGAACTAATTTTTCCTCTCTCTCTCTCTCTCTCTCTCTCGTCCCTTCAGTACTCAGTGGGCTCTGCTCTAATGACTGTCCTGACAAAGTGAAGGTAAGCTCACCCCTCCCCTCTCATCCTTTCTTCACATCACTCCGTCTGTTTATTTTATTCAGTTCCGCACCCTTTAAGATGGTGATGGATGTGATGCAGTTTGTCCCTCTTGTCCTGGTGTATTTACTCCACCACCATCATCATCAGTCGCTTTTCTATTCATCTCTCTCTCACTTCGTCTTGCTTCATCTGTCGGTTTCTTTAATACGCTGTAAACCCCGTCCCACTGAATCTGTCTATCATTTTGATTGGAGTCTTTGTCCTTCTGAGATGGAAGTGTTTCTCATGCCCATATATGATTAATGATCCACTGTGTAAAAGATTCGTTTAAAGCGCCACGTGATTTACAGACTGTTCTAGTATGAGTTCATATGACTCGTCCTAATAGGCCACGATTCATCGCTGTTTAAATACCATTTAGAACCTGTTATGATTTAGTGCTGTTTAAGTCGTAATAAAGTCATAAGAATAGGGCTGGGCAATAGAGTGATATCGTGACTGTGTTATACGCTAATACCACTAACATCTGTTTTGTTTTTTCTTTAAAATCTTCAAGGGTTTAAGTTTAAAATGATTATTTTAACTGCCACGCGTAAAAAAAAAAAAAACTGATAAATTACATACACGACTGATTCTTCAACATGAGAAATATAAATTATAATTAGCTCTGTCAAAAATGTCACGTTATTATCGCGTTAACTTGACTCAGTTTTAACGGCGATAATTTTATCGCGAGATTAACGCTCTGTGACATGATGTAGGTTTTTCATAAGCTTTTGAAACTGCCAGGAACTTGGAACAGAAACTTTGCTTAGAAAAATGATAGCAGCTAGACTGTAATGCCACGCCCCGCACAGCCAGAGTCCTCTGCCCTCCCCCCAAAGAACCAGCGCGGGCAGGGCGCGCTAGCCCCGCGCCTCGGGACGAAGAGCCACGGTGCTCGGCTTAGGTTTCGTTTTCCCATCGGCGGCTCCAGCCCGACTTTGCAGTGGCTGTGACAAGACGTGTTATATGGAGCCATCGTAACTCGTCCCCTCACTTTTAATTACCCGAGCGCACGCCTTAACGCAAAGCGTGCGCACGGGTTATAACTCGGACGCGCGCATTAATATCTCGTGCACACGCCTTACAAGTCATTCCCACGCTTTATTTTTTTATTCACCATGTCCCCTCTACGGCTCCGTAGTGTTATGCTCTGCAATAAAAAAAAACATTGGTACAAAGCAAGCCCATTCACTTTTTTATGCTGATAAGAGAATTACAATGTTTTTTCATGTGACAAAAATGTGCGATTAAATTGCGATTAATCGCGAGTTAACTATGACAGTTGTGATATTAATCGTGATTAAATATTTTAATCGCTTGACAGCACTAATTATAATACATAATGAAAAATCAATCCTATCAAAATACAATCATGTTTACATGTAAACATTTTTCAAAATTATTTTCCGAATCCAATTCCATCTCTTTTCCGTTTGTTATAGGAGCAGATGTAATTCATTCTTTATGTCTCGGATATCTGATCCATCTTTTGTTGCAGAATTCTGATTCTGCGTCTCGTATCTGTGCCTCTCTACACAATACACTCCTCCAGGATCATGTAGATATCGCAATATTTTTTTAAAAATTAAATATTTTTTTTTAAATCCGTCATATACACTACCGTTCAAAAGTTTGGGGTCACCCAGACAATTTTGTGTTTTCCATGAAAAGTCACACTTTTATTTCCCACCATAAGTTATAAAATGAATAGAAAATATAGTCGAGACATTTTTCTGGCCATTTTGAGCATTTAATCGATTCCACAAATGTGATGCTCCAGAAACTCAATCTGCTCAAAGGAAGGTCAGTTTTATAGCTTCTCTAAGGCCCACTTTACACGGGGACGGTCTGAAACAAAAACGCAAAAGTCCGTTTTCGTTCTCACTTTTTTCCGCGTCTACACGACCGTTTTCAAGGAGGAAATCTGCGTCTATACGGTGACGCATAAATGTGTGGAATTCAATTGGATGTGCATGCCAGGCGGCTAGGTGGTGCTGTGAAAGACCTCCGCTATGTCTGCACGCATGCGCAACGTCTTCCGTCTTGTCTGATCTGCACATCTGCGCCGCGAAAACTTTGACTGCTCTGGCTATGGCTACTCGTGAGGTTAAGAAAAACTTCGTCTGGACAGACGAGGAGGTGGAACTCCTACTTCAAGCCACGTTGGACTACAAAACAGCAAAAACACTAAACGGAATTGACTGGGAATCACTTGACTTTCTTACTTCCCGGGCTGGCATGTACAGTATATGACGCATGTATGACGTAAACGCGTACCCGACGTGAGCAGATCCGAGCAGAGTTTCGCGTATTGGGTAGTTTAGACGGATATGCAACGGGGGTTGTTTTTAACTTATCCACTCTGGAAGGCGTTTTCAATTTTTTCCCTTTTTCAGCCTCGGAAACGCCGTCCCCGTGTAGACGAAAGGCACTTCCGATAAAATATTTAGTCATTTTTACCCGACAGCGTCTTCGTGTAAACGGGCCCTTAAGAGCTCAACTGTTTTCAGCTGTGCTAACATGATTGTACAAGGGTTTTCTAATCATCCATTAGCCTTCTGAGGCAATGAGCAAACACATTGTACCATTAGAACACTGGAGTGAGAGTTGCTGGAAATGGGCCTCTATACACCTATGGAGATATTGCACCAAAAACCAGACATTTGCAGCTAGAATAGTCATTTACCACATTAGCAATGTATAGAGTGGATTTCTGATTAGTTTAAAGTGATCTTCATTGAAAAGAACAGTGCTTTTCTTTCAAAAATAAGGACATTTCAAAGTGACCCCAAACAAAATGTTAACACCTGAAAAAGAGAAAAAAAAAGCAATTTAAAGATTATGGGCAAAATTGTAAGATATTTTAACACACAAATTAAAATCAATATTTTTAAAATAAAAAATGTTTAATCAAATTTATTAAAAAATGAACTAATACTACTCCTAACGGTTTTACATAATTATATATTTCTTTATTATTAATAAAACCATTTACAGTTTTTAAAATGCAACAGTGCTGTATTCCTGGCAGCAAATTTACTGTATATATCATAGACATGCCTTCAGGAATCGTGAAATATTTGTCATATCGCCCAGCCCGGTGTTAAATCCCATTAGTTTCATGTAAATTTTTTTTGAAACAGACGAGGTGCATGACCACTGTACTGTTGTGACCATCTACTGACTTAAGGGTTGTTTTACAATCAGCGGACAGAGTTTGTCACACAGGGGTCCAAAATTCAAATCGATTCAAACTAGTTCTTGTACCAGTTTTTAAGTGAAGGGCAAGTTAAAGAACAGATTTCAGGTAATTTTTTGACGTGTGTGTGTATGGTAGTTTTGTGTAATCTGCTATAAGATAAAGAAGATGAAGTGTAGCTTTAAGCCGGGCTGGGAGAAACAAATGAAGTGATTCTCGGAGAGGACTTTTTTTTTTTTTTGACAGTTCAGAATCCACTACTTCCATAGTGCTTTTAAATCTAAGGCTGTAAGCTTTGTGTTAATTGTCTCTAATAGTTATGTCCCAATATCTTGACCACATTTTAGGATGAAAATAATCATTTTAGATATGTTATTTTATATTGAAAAATGAGCTGTCTCGGAGAGGACATTTTTTTTTTACGCTAATTTGATCAAAATAGTCTGAAAACTTACTGGCATTCAACATTAAAACTTAACTATGTTTCCAATGATATGGAACCAAATATGTGTTTTATGGTATAAAGAATGATGTAAGTGCATTCCTTTTGAAGCTACCTGTGGTCAAAAAAGCACTTTTTCTAAATGACACGAGTAATTTTGCTAAATATGACACACATTGCCATACATTCACCAAAAATAACGTTATCACCACATTTTTTTTTGCATGGTAAATAGAGCTATCACAGGGCTACAATAAACAACCAAGTTTATTTAGTCAAGCCTTTTGATATTGAAGATAATAAGTGTTAAATGTGATTTTTAGCTGATTGTAAAACAACCCTTAAATGAATTCAGTTATATTTAGCAAAGTAATGGTTTGATTTGGAGTCAGTTTGATAAGACACTGGCTAATCGTGTGTTTTTTTCTTTCTGCTAGCCATTTGGTGTGAATCAGCCCGGTCCATATGTCATGTACACGTCAGTGGACTCTAACGGCTACCTGAAGAACGCCTCCGGTGAGTCACAACTTCACTGAGGTAAAGGCCAATTTATAATTCTGCGTCGAATCTACGCCTTTGGTACGGTATGGTCGCTCGCGCAGGCTTTATCCTTGCGTGTTAGGTGCACATCTCCCGTAGGAGGCGCTATTGCATGAAGTGCATTAGACAAGGCTGCCAACTTTTCAAAATTCCTTGGAGTGAGATTTTTTTGGGGGGGGGTCGACGGCAAAATTTTTCCGCACACCATGCAGTAAGTGGGAATTTTGTATTCAGTTTGATATTCACTTGTCCCCCTGCATTCTGGTGTTTTGTTTGTGGGTCGTCCAGCTGGAGATGGACAATGGGGGGGGGATTTTGGATTTAGTAGATGTTCCTGCATTCTGGTGGATTTTTGGAGCGGCCTGCTGTGCCGTACCTACATTCTTACACACCCTGACTTGCCAGGCCTTCAGCTTGTGGCCAACAAAAGCACCAAGTTTTGGCTTAAAAGCCGCCACACTAGAAAACTACAGATGACCGCCAATGTTCCTGTAGCCCTATAGACCTGTGTTTCAGATTTAAAGGCAAGTTCATGTTTGAAAATATTTCATCAGCTAAGCCTAAACACCTTCTGAATTGAAACTAAATGTTAAGTTTTTAATAACTGTTGCAAAAATAAGATTGTCCCTCACTGACTATTCATTATGCATTTAAGGGCTTTCCCCACCACTGGGTTCAGCAGAAGATTGGCATGGGGAAAAATATCAACAGCAAAAGAACAAATAAAATGCTTAAACAGTAAGCAAAATGTGCATGTGCTACAAGAAACATTAAAATGATTAAGTTTGAACAGTATTGAAACACAAAAAGCTGAACCTTGGCCATAGGTGGGAATGTGCACACAAAGTTGGGCTTAAAAATTTTGGTCATACTTAAATAAGCTATATTAATATATTTCTTATTAATGTGTTTCTTATTAGTAATAGAGCATTCGTCAGGGCCTGTTATCTGACAAATATTCTCTAGCTGTCTTGCCCTCTTTGAAACGCTGTCTCCTCAGTATATTGTTCTGTCTTTTTTTTTTTTTTTTTTATTATTCACAAGTTCAAGTTCTTTGATATTACAGGTGACCATGCTTTATTTACTTTAACTGAGCAATTACATACATCATAAATAATTAAAAATAAATACCCTGTAAATAAACAATAGGTATGGTGGCTAATGGCTCTTCTTGCATTTGTAATATCTCTTACTTGCTTTATTTTACAACATTTCCAGTATGGCTTCAAATAAAGTCATAAAGTATGATAACATACAGTAAACAAACTAAAAATGCGCCTTAATAACCGTGCGCTCAGGAGGTGCTCTCCCGTGCTGCTTGTTGGGGAAGATAGAGGCTGTGGCACGGCAGGAGGCCTATAATGATTTAGCATGCCTCGTACACAGCTCTCGATATGGCATTAAATATTCTCACAACACTTATAGGCTACAACGATTCAGAAACTTTATATAAGTTCATAATTACGCCAGTAACACCACACATTGGCGTGCACATGTACAAACCTGTCTGAGACACCCGTCTTCAACTCGGATACCTTCTTCTCTCTCCTCTTCCTCTAAATTGACGGTAGGCAATTATCCAACTTCCGGCGAGTGCAGCATCATTAGATGCGCCACCTACCATAGGGGAGTGTGTACAGAAGGGAACAGCTTTCTGCCTGTTTAGCCGTGCGTAAGGCGTAATTGATCGATCGCAAGTGGTTGGCGCGACGCAATGGGTAGCCTAGATTAGATAGATAAACTAGATTTTTTTTTTCAGCGTGAGAAATCGGAGGTATGGCGTGTGAGCATGTGAAGACAATCAAATGCGTGTGTCTCACGCTCATTGCGTGAGAGTTGGCAGCCCAGCATTAGAATTTACTGAAGAGCAGAATACAAGCTCAGTGTTTCACTGTCGGAATAACAAACACAGAAAATAAAAATGAGACGGCAGAATGTTGTTTTGAATCCCATTTACTCGGGGGGAGAAGAAACCTCGTGTGATTTTCATCATAAACCTCATGTATTCTCACTATAAGTGTTTCTGAAGTGTTCCAACTCTGTATTCAGCAGTACAAGTGGCTCGAAGTGAAAAGTCCCACTGCGCTCTCAGGAACGAGGCACAAAAATTAACACCATAGTGTTTAAATCCATAGGATTAGGTGCAGGATTAAACTGGCTGTCATAAATAACGATCTACTGCCGCTACAGAGCCTCACATTTTATATCTTGTATATTAACACGATATCGTGATGATAGATTTTCATGGAGAAGAAGGAGCAACCAGAAACGCACAGGAGGAAATCCAGTGCTGCCAAGAGAACCGGTCACGGTTGTGGTCTGCATCTCTGCGATGTGGAGTTACCTTTCTGGAGAAGTATAAATCTACAGAAGTAAAATTAGCCGGAACCCTGCTCCTCCAGCTGACGCCTGTGTGTTTAGCGTTCGTCTTTTAGAACTAGCTTCCGTTAAACATGAGCCACCTGCCCTCAGTGTGACATGAAAAACACTGAAACGGAAAGATTGTGAAAATGATGTCCTCTCACGCCTGACGTAATTATTTGGAATAACTGATGCTGTAGTGAGTGCCAGCATGTTTCCCAGGCTTTCCCTGAGCACGTGTGATTCGCTGGTGCACTTTTGATCACATGATCTTGTTCCTTTTCACAAATGTTTAGGATTCACAAAAAAGCTGATGCTTCAGGACATTATGGCATTATGTATGTTAAAAAAAAGTAAATAAACAAAACACAACTTCTCCTTGGATATGATATAGTAACAAAATATTTTTAATTACAAAATAAACTAGGAGGATAGAAATAAATTAATACGCACTGTGACAGACTTATAAACGGCCTGCTTAAGTATCTAGCTCACATACAGTGGTGCTTGAAAGTTTGTGAACCCTTTAGAATTTTCTATATTTCTGCATAAATATGACTGAAAACATCATCAGATTTTCACACAAGTCCTAAAAGTAGATAAAGAGAACCCAGTTAAACAAATGAGACACAAATATTATACTCGGTCATTTATTTATTGAGGAAAATGATCCAATATTACATATCTGTGAGTGGCAAAAGTATGTGACCCTTTGCTTTCAGTATCTGGTGTGAGCCCCTTGTGCAGCAATAACTGCAACTAAACGTTTGCGGTAAGTGTTGATCAGTCCTGCACACCGGCTTGGAGGAATTTTAGCCCGTTCCTCCGTACAGAACAGCTTCAACTCTGGGATGTTGGTGGGTTTCCTCACATGGACTGCTCGCTTCAGGTCCTTCCACAACATTTCCATTGGATTAAGGTCAGGACTTTGACTTGGCCATTCCAAAACATTCACTTTATTCTTCTTTAACCATTCTTTGGTAGAACGACTTGTGTGCTTAGGGTCGTTGTCTTGCTGCATGACCCACCTTCTCTTGAGATTCAGTTCATGGACAGATGTCCTGACATTTTCCTTTAGAATTTGCTGGTATAATTCAGAATTCATTGTTCCATCAATGATGGCAAGCCGTCCTGGCCCAGATGCAGCAAAACAGGCCCAAACCATGATACTACCACCACCATGTTTCACAGATGGGATAAGGTTCTTATGCTGGAATGCAGTGTTTTCCTTTCTCCAAACATAACGCTTCTCATTTAAAGCAAAAAGCTCTATTTTGGTCTCATCCATCCACAAAACATTTTTCCAATAGGCTTCTGGCTTGTCCACGTGATCTTTAGCAAACTGCAGACAAACAGCAATGTTCTTTTTGGAGAGCAGTGGCTTTCTCCATGCAACCTTGCCATGCACACCATTTGTTGTTCAGTGTTCTCCTGATGGTGTATTCATGAACATTAACATTAGCCAATGTGAGAGAGGCCTTCAGTTGCTTAGAAGTTACCCTGGGGTCCTTTGTGACCTCACTGACTATTACACGCCTTGCTCTTGGAGTGATCTTCGTTGGTTGACCACTCCTGGGGAGGGTAACAATGGTCTTGAATTTCCTCTATTTGTACACAATCTGTCTGACTGTGGATTGGTGGAGTCCAAACTCTTTAGAGATGGTTTTGTAACCTTTTCCAGCCTGATGAGCATCAACAACGCTTTTTCTGAGGTCCTCAGAAATCTCCTTTGTTCGTGCCGTGATACACTTCCACAAACATGTGTTGTGAAGATCAGACTTTGATAGATCCCTGTTCTTTAAATAAAACAGGGTGCCCACTCACACCTGATTGTCATCCCATTGATTGAAAACACCTGACTCTAATTTCACCTTCAAATTAACTGCTAATCCTAAAGGTTCACATACTTTTGCCACTCACAGATATGTAATATTGGATCATTTTCCTCAATAAATAAATGACCAAGTATAATATTTGTGTCTCATTTGATTAACTGGGTTCTCTTTATCTACTTTTAGGACTTGTGTGAAAATCTGATGATGTTTTCGGTCATATTTATGCAGAAATGTAGACAATTCTAGAGGGTTCACAAACTTTCAAGCACCACTAACTCAGTAGCCTATATTTACTTAAAAAATCCACACTTCTACATGAAAGACAAGCTTCTCTGGAAGCCGTGTCGACACACATGCCTTTGTCGCATTAAAGTTTGAGTTCCCACTGTACAACAAAGGTCTACTCTGTTTCCAAGCCTTGCACAAATGCACTGTTTGCTCAACTCCAGCTATGGAAAACTGTTTCGCCACACTATCGTCGATACACTTCATTCCCATCTGTAAGCTCTGGCCCTCAGGCTGTGGGACTGCTCTTTCTCTCTGCAGTTTGGTTCACTCCTGTCTTTTTCTACTTTTTTCTGCACAATGTGCGTTCCCTGAGCTAAGGGCCACATTTATCAGCCATGCGTATGCATCGTTTTATGCATGTTTCTATGCAGTGAATGAGATTTTATCAGGTTGTGTTTATGCGTAAAGATGTGCGTATAATTTTGCACGCTCCTGACCGTGGTGTATGCAAGAGCCCCTAGTGGTAGAAAAGTGTAACAGCAGGTAAACTGCCTATGCAGAGCATCCACATCACGTACGTTCTATTACATCAGCATAACAGAGAGTAATTATTCATTTCTGTGTTCAGAAAATGCAGATGACACTGACGGAGTGTAAAGTAAAACTCGTATGAACCGAACATTTTAAATATCAATGAGGATTACGTCTTGTTTGAAGATTTTGCTCACGCAGCTTTACAAAGGGAGGAAATGTGTTATCACCACCACTGGAAACTCGATGCTGAGAGTGAGGAGTGGCTCCATCAGTCATTGTCATTTGCCCGGCACAGTTTTAGTTCATATCTGTTCTAGGGCTTTTAGGTACGAGTGCATTTCAAAGAGAAATTGGAGACGGCGTTTCCCAACCAACAGTGAGTTGGTTAATGATGCCTTCATTCATATCACCCATGCTGCAATATATTACATTTCCAAACCTAGGAGCAGAAAAGTAAAATAAAACTTGTATGTATTTCTTTATTAGACAAACTACACAAATGTGCCAAACAAACCATTTTTGATTTTGGTCTGCTTCATGCAACAGTATCTCTACTTTATTGTCGGTCATGTTCGTTTTCTCACACCTTCTGGCATGTTCCATGTCATCTGAAACAAGTAGCACTGTGATCAGGCTACTCATCTCATCTCATTATCTCTAGCCGCTTTATCCTGTTCTACAAGGTCGCAGGCAAGCTGGAGCCTATCCCAGCTGACTACGGGCGAAAGGCGGGGTACACCCTGGACAAGTCGCCAGGTCATCACAGGGCTGACACATAGACACAGACAACCATTCACACTCACATTCACACCTACGGTCAATTTAGAGTCACCAGTTAACCTAACCTGCATGTCTTTGGACTGTGGGGGAAACCGGAGCACCCGGAGGAAACCCACGCGGACACGGGGAGAACATGCAACTCCGCACAGAAAGGCCCTCGCCGGCCCCGGGGCTCAAACCCGGACCTTCTTGCTGTGAGGCGACAGCGCTAACCACTACACCACCGTGCCGCCCTTATCAGGCTACTGCTCTTTTTAAAAGAAAATCGTTTATGGTGATTTGATGGTGTTTCCTTATGCAAATAAGCATGCCAGTGCAGGAGTACATCCGTACTTCCTACAGCTGTGCATACACCTGCTAAATATCAAATTTCTTGTGCATACTGTATGTTCGGGTCTTGTGCACAAATTTAGTCCCTGTTTTACGCATGTTTTGGTAAATGAGGCCTCAGGACTTTTGTGCAATTTTGTGTTTCCCCAGTCTGATGTCCTGCATCGAAGTTAATTGACCTAAAAAAAACCCACCTCTCTACTGCTGGGAATGGGTTTAGAGACTGATCACAGTCTCTGATTACAGAAGAGAAAACAGTCATTTGTTCTGTGTTCAGGAATGCAATATTTTGTTAAGACAAATTAATTCACGCTCTGTTCTGGATTGGTTGAAACTGGATCACATGACAGTCAGGGTCCAGTCATCAGAAGAACCAGAGGTATCAAAGTTTCCTCCCCCCATCCACGATACAGCACGAACATTGACATCAATCATATATGGTTGGAAGATGATGTTTCGAATCTGAAAATGTTGGTTTAACACTGTTTTCACAAATCGCTTGTGTCGCTTGTAGTTTGTCTCTTGTGGATGCGGAGCGAGTGCTATTGGCCGGCTGTCTGTCCAACATTTTATATTTCTGATGAGAACGTGTATTATAGCTTCCAGCATGCGATTTGCTACAAAATACAATTTTTACTTTTGTTTCAAAACATGGATTGCTTGACGGATGTTACAGTACATCCCAGGCTTTGTATTAGCTGTGTTAACAGGTTAGCAGCACAAGCTAACTGTACTAGCTGCATCCACTTGTCAGAGATACATCCTAGTGTTGTAGTCAAGACCACCCAAATTGAGACCAAGACTACGTTCAGACTGCACCCTGAAACGACCCATATCCGATTTTTTTGCCCATATGCGACCTGTATCCGATTTTGTTATTGACAATCTGAACGACACAGATCCGATTTTTTTCACATGCGACCCAGGCCGCTTGGATATGTGGTCCTAATTCCGATGCATATCCGTTATTTTCACATGCGACTGCAGTCTGACCGGACAGGTCGCATTCATGCGACCTACACGTCATCAACAAGAGACAAACGTCACTATTCTGCGTTGGCTAATCCCGCCTCTTTGGTGGAAAACAACAACATTTGTACAGTTTTCAGAATTTAAATAGACTTTTATAGAATTGATCAAGCTAATGGTGGATTTGGTAGGGACCTGGATGTTAAACCATCCTGTATTACAAGATTGTTCTGGAAATTTCCAGTAATTTGACACCTTCGGTCTCATTAGTCTGCTGCCCACATTAATCAGATTATTGTGTGAGTTCCGCCGCTGCCGCAAAAACCACATCGCCAGGTCTCGCCTCATCTCCATGCTTTACTTGCAAACTTGAAGAGTGCGCTTTTTTTTTTTTTTTACGTATTCTACGTAGATGTGCTTATTACGTGTCAATTTGCACATGCGGGACACTTTTGGGTCGTTTTCCGTTCATATTGGAGATCGCATACAAGTCTCATATAATTGGTAATGTGAACGGCCTAACAAAAAAATCGGATTTCACAACAAATCGGATATGGGTCGTTTCAGGTTGCAGTCTGAACGTAGTGCAAGTCATGACCAAGACCAGAGTGTATCGAGACCGAAACACGACCAAGACTTTGAGGGGTTGCGATCAAATCAAGACCAACCAAGGCAGGGCGAGACCGAGTCAAGACCAGGACCAGACCAGTAGGTGTGAAGGGGGGTGGGGGAGGGGCGACAGCTGTGAACAGAAACGAAAATTTCGAACTGGCGGCGAGTCACGTTTATTGGTTGCATTTGAAGCAGGAAGTTTTACATCCAATCACAGTAATCATCATCTTTCGGCTGTTCCTGTTAGGACTCGCCACAGCGGATAACGTCCCTCCATCTCCTCCTGTCCTCTGCATCTTTTTCTGTCACACCAACCGTCCTCATGTCCTCCTTCACCACATCCATAAATCTGATCTTTGGTCTTCTGCTTTTCCTTCTACCTGGCAACTCCATCTCCAACATCAGTAATGATGTTAACAAATAAATCGGACAATACAATTTCGTGAAATCCCTGCAGCTGTGGTCTTGACCAGTCTTGAAATAAAATCCTGAGTCCTCAGTGTCTGAGACAAAGACAATATCCAGTAAAAATCTGGCCGGTTCTGAGACGAGACCAAGAGCTTCAAAAAGTGGTCTTGAGCTCGGTCTGGAGACCAAGACCAGTCTCCAGTACTACAACACTTGTACAACCAAATTAAATAACGCACTAATCAGTGTGAACATCAGTTGTTAGATTTACTTGTTACGTGGCAGGCTTCATATTCGCTATTAGCAGATTGATAACGCAAGTCAAATGTACAAATAACAAACACTCTCCAGAGACCCCAACGATCTCTGCTGCTTCCTTGCAAGCTGTATTTTTCTTCATAATGTCTCTTGTGAACGCAGCTGTTCGGAGCTGTGGCCGCAAGGTCTCCGGTGCCTGTCGTGGCGGCAATCCCCGAACCTGGTGGTGGACACCGGAAGTAAGGGATGCCGTCAAGCTGAAGAAGGAGTCCTATCGGGCCATGTTGACCTCCGGGACTCCTGAGGCAGCCGACGGGTATCGGCAGGCCAGGCGTGCTGCAGCTTGGGCAGTTGCGGAGGCAAAAACTCGGAACTGGGAGGAGTTCGGGGAGGCCATGGAGAAGGACTATCGGTCGGCCTCGAAGAAATTCTGGCAAACCGTCCGGCGCCTCAGGAGGGGGAAGCAGTACTCTGCCAACACTGTTTACAGTGCGGGTGGGGAGCTGTTGACCTCGACTGGGGACATTGTCGGGCGGTGGAAGGAATACTTTGAGGACCTCCTCAATCCCACCGTCATGTCTTCCACTGAGGAGACTGAGGCTGATGACTCAGAGGTGGACTCGTCCATTACCCAAGCCGAAGTCACTGAGGTGGTTTGCAAGCTCCTCGGTGGCAAGGCACCGGGGGTGGATGAGATCCGCCCTGAGTATCTCAAGTCTCTGGATGTTGTGGGGCTGTCTTGGTTGACACGCCTCTGCAACATCGCGTGGCGGTCAGGGACAGTGCCTCTGGAGTGGCAGACTGGGGTGGTGGTCCCTCTTTTTAAGAAAGGGGACCGGAGAGTGTGCTCCAATTATAGGGGAATCACACTTCTCAGCCTCCCAGGGAAAGTTTACTCCAGGGTACTGGAGAGGAGAATTCGACCAATAGTCGAACCTCGGATCCAGGAGGAACAATGCGGTTTTCGTCCTGGTCGCGGAACACTGGACCAGCTCTATACCCTTCATAGGGTGCTCGAGGGTTCATGGGAGTTTGCCCAACCAGTCCACATGTGCTTTGTGGATCTGGAGAAGGCATTCGACCGTGTCCCCCGTGGTATTCTGTGGGGGGTGCTTCGGGAGTATGGGGTTCGGGGCTCTTTGCTAAGGGCTGTCCGGTCCCTGTACGAACGGAGCAGGAGTCTGGTTCGCATTGCCGGCAGTAAGTCAGACCTGTTCCCAGTGCATGTTGGACTCCGTCAGGGCTGCCCTTTGTCACCGGTTCTGTTCATAATTTTTATGGACAGAATTTCTAGGCGCAGCCAGGGGCCGGAAGGAATCCTGTTTGGGAACCACAGGATTTCATCTCTGCTTTTTGCGGATGATGTTGTCCTGTTGGCTTCTTCAAACCAGGACCTTCACCATGCACTGGGGCGGTTTGCAGTCGAGTGTGAAGCGGCTGGGATGAGAATCAGCACCTCCAAGTCCGAGGCCATGGTTCTCGACCGGAAAAGGGTGGCTTGCCCTCTCCAGGTTGGTGGAGAAGTCCTGCCTCAAGTGGAGGAGTTTAAGTATCTCGGGATCTTGTTCACGAGTGAGGGAAGGATGGAGCGTGAGATCGACAGGCGGATCGGTGCAGCCTCCGCAGTGATGCGGTCGCTTTACCGGTCCGTCGTGGTGAAGAAGGAGCTGAGCCAAAAGGCGAAGCTCTCAATTTACCGGTCGATCTACGTTCCGACTCTCACCTATGGTCATGAGCTTTGGGTAATGACAGAAAGAACAAGATCGCGGATACAAGCGGCTGAAATGAGTTTCCTTCGCAGGGTGGCTGGGCGCTCCCTTAGAGATAGGGTGAGAAGCACAGTCACTCGGGAGGAGCTCGGAGTAGAGCCGCTGCTCCTCCACATCGAGAGGAACCAGCTGAGGTGGCTCGGGCATCTTTTTCGGATGCCTCCTGGACGCCTCCCTGGGGAGGTGTTCCAGGCATGTCCCCCCGGGAGGAGGCCCCGGGGAAGACCCAGGACACGCTGGAGGGACTATGTCTCTCGGCTGGCCTGGGAACGCCTCGGTGTTCTTCCCGAGGAGCTGGCCGAGGTGTCTGGGGAAAGGGAAGTTTGGGCTTCTATGCTTAGACTGCTGCCTCCGCGACCCGGTCCTGGATAAGCGGAAGAAGACGAGACAAGACGAGATGTCTCTTCACGTGTACAAAGAAAATAAGAGCTCGCTACTCGTCAGTTTGTCACTTGTTGTTGTGAGCACAGGGTAAGTTACTGTTGCTACTTTAAACATCTCATCTCATTATCTGTAGCCGCTTTATCCTTCTACAGGGTCGCAGGCGAGCTGGAGCCTATCCCAGCTGACTACGGGTGAAAGGCGGGGTTCACCCTGGACAAGTCGCCAGGTCATCACAGGGCTGACACATAGACACAGACAACCATTCACACTCACATTCACACCTACGGTCAATTTAGAGTCACCAGTTAACCTAACTTGCATGTCTTTGGACTGTGGGGGAAACCGGAGCACCCGGAGGAAACCCACGCGGACACGGGGAGAACATGCAAATTCCGCACAGAAAGCCCCTCGCCGGCCACGGGGCTCGAACCCGGACCTTCTTGCTGTGAGGCGACAGCGACACCGTGCCACCCCTACTTTAAACGTAACGTTGGGAATGGTAATGACTTTGTGCTGGTATCAACTCTATACTACACATGCAGGATATTCTGTAGTTTAAAAAAAATACATGGTCACTGTGGCTACGTTCACACTGCAGGCTGAAGTGACTCAAATCCGATCTTTTCGCCCATATGTGACCTGTATCCGATCTTTTATTGACAATATGAACGACACAGATCCGATTTTTTCAAATCCGACCCAGGCCGTTTAGATATGTGGTCCTAATTCCGATTCCTATCCGCTCTTTTCATATGCGACTTCAGTCTGAACCGCCAGGTCGCATTCATCCGACTTACACGTCATCAACAAGCCACAAACGTCACTATTCTGCGCTGAAGTAGGCGGCGGGTCTCTCAAAAAAAGTTACAACAACATGGCGCATATGACATCAATGCGAGGGACGCTTCGGGCTGTGAAGGTTCTGAATCTTCTCAGTGGAAGGACGCAGAGGTTCGGGAGCTGATTTCCATTTGGGGGGATGCAGCTATTCAAGCTAGATTGGATGGGTCATACCGCAACCGGGCGGTTTTACTTCCGTAAACACTGGCCATGCTCACTGCGTGTGACGTCGTCGTATCCTGCAATGCGCATGCTGAACACTTTTAGGTCGCTTTTCGTTCATACTGAGGATCACATACAAGTCGCATATATTTGTTAATGTGAACGACCTCACAAAAAAATCGGAATTGAGCATTAAGCCTTGCAGTGTGAACGTAGCGAGTGTTAGTTTCTATTTGTAGGAGTGTTTTATTTTAAGACTTAAAATCAAGACCCATACCCCAAAACGTCAACATAATGGAATATACACTGTATAATTAGCTCGGACTATCTAGGACAGGCCGTGTGTGTTTTTTATAAAAGTGTGTTTAAAGTGTCAGACAGAGAGCAGCCTCTTTTTTTCGGCTTTTAAAGCTCTCGGAACAGAAGAAGAGAGGAGTGTCAGATGGAGTCTGCGCTTAAACGTTCGAAGGCAAATCTGCTTTTGACTCCACAAACTTGTGAAGTGTCTTCTTAGGCTTATCGTTGGGCTCGACCCCTAAGTGTGTGTGTGTGTGTGTGTGTGTGTAAGTGTGTGTGTGTGTGTGTGTAGGTGTGGGTGAGAGTGCAGAATAAGCTCACAGTGCAGGATTACCAAGAGATAAATTACCGACAGGGGACGAGGATGGGAATTATTTTCATATCAGTGAAGATAATAGATGTGAAGAGAGCTGCTGTGGCGCTCTGTGTCAGAAATGGTCTTTTTAAAAAGAGATGAATTATGAAGTGGTTTTAAAGTCCTTGTTTGGCTGTAGGGGCCTTTAAGCAGTGTGTACTTCTTTTCAGGGAGCAAATGAACTGTCTGTGAACTTTACTCTGTCTGTCTGTCAGTTTCAGTGTTGTAACGAAGTAAAAATACTTCACTACTGTACTTAAGTGCATTTTGGGAGATTTTGTACTTTACTTGAGTTTTCAAATTTTTGAGAACTGTCACTTTTACTTCACTATATTTTTTTTAACTTAATTGCATACTTTTACTCCGATACATTTTCAAAGAGCCGTTTAGTTACTCGTTACAAAAAAAGAAAGGAAAAAAACGTGTTTTAACCCCACTGACTGTAACGAAGTCAGGACGTGCCTGGGCTTGTTCACCACTTGTGCATGACAACCAATAGACCCCTTTCACATGACGTCACCGCGCCGTGAGATTTTGTTAGGCGCCATATTGGAAGACCAAGTACATGCACTCACGATATAAAACAAAGTACGAGCGAGAGTAAAGTGACACGATGGCTGATAATTCGGGTTATGTGAGTACATTACCAGCTGCAGAAAGGGCACGGTATGTGGAGAAACTGGCTGTGATTGATGGGTTTGACCCATATGATGAGCCTCGCAGCAAGGGAGAATGGAAACATAAGGAGGACCGGACACCAATTCTGCCATCTGTTTGCTACCCAGACATGGTAAACTATTTGTTGTTTACACCCAGTGCCTACACTCAGTGTTCGAACTATGCCGATATTTTCGGGGGGCCCCTTTTTTTTCCCTTGGGGGGCGCTTGCGCTTGTCTCGGAGCGCGGATCTCCAAACACATGAGAAGCCTATCTTACGCACATATCACGCGGACTCCACACCTCCACACACGCATCGCGTCTGAAGTCATAACTCATCAGGGGAAATCGTGTCCGCATTGGCATGTTCAAAAAAACCTCGCGTCAACAATGATACCACACGCAAGAAAAAAAAAAAAAAACAGTCAGGCTACTCAACAACCAACCTGGCAGCAGTGAGCAAGCCCCAAACCATCCTAAATTACTATTATTATTAAATTGTAGAAGTCTGGGAGGCTTGCTCCTCATACAGTTATCAACTTGGGGCCAATTTAGCATGTTTTAAATCTGAATTTCTTGCGTTTGCTTACCTCAAAGTGTCCGCAGATCATGCACAGACTCATCCATTATATCCACAGTTTTTTGCCAAGTCTCACACAGGTTTCTTTCAAGTCTACTGTTGGGCCAATAAATCATAAATAAAACAGCTCAGATTTGTTTGTTTAAGTCGTTTGCCACTCCACTTTATTCTCGTGGGTTACATACCGCTGCCGTTATTTCCCCCTAATCACGAGTTTGTTGGTCTTCTAACATGGCGCAGGGTCTGTTTACTTCCGGTTTCGGGTGACGTCAGTGAAAGGGGTCTATAGGCTACACCTGTTGGCTTCACGCAGTAAGCAGAAAGCTAGCTTCGCAATCAACAGCCCCGATGGAAGAGGAGACGGAGACAGCAGCTACTTCGGCTACAAATGAAGAGGAACCTGATGATGAGCTCCCCTGGCCGTATTTGAACACAATGTTCTCTTGCGTTGATGTGAAGGATTCGTCCTATCGAATGAAATGCCTCTTATGCCTTCCAAAAAACGTGGGAATTCTCTCTTATAGAAACTCCCCGTCCAATCTAAAGAAACACATCGAGGTTTTCTCAGGTTTTTCAGTTTTCTCCAAATTACTTTTTTCTTTTGATTATTATGACAGCAGTCGGTCGTGTATGCACCGCCATAGCTTATAAAGTGCAATAACAGTAGCAGCTTTTTTATGTTTTTTTTTTCTTAATGGTGTGATGTATGCCTAATTTTCAGTACTTTCTCTTAGTTTAAAAAACAAAGGAAAAAAAGGGTCAAAACTGTGGTCTCCATCTTCAGATGCCAGATAGGCAGCTTCATTTTTCTCCCAATTTATTTTTTTCTTGTTTATAATGGTTGTGTGTGCACCTCTATTTTCAGCAGTGTAATTGCTTGTCATGAACCATTGGTGACAAATTACCTTCAGTTTACCAAAATATTAAAAATATTACAAATTCAGATCGCCTTTGCTTGTTGACCTTTACGTGTACTTTTAATTACATTACTTGAGTACATTTAGTTTGCATTACTTGTCATACTTAAGTGCAAGAAATGTCAGATACTTTAAGACTTTAACTCAAGTAACATTTCAGTCAGTGACTTTGACTTTTACCGAAGTCATTTTTTGGAAGGGTACCAATACTTTTACTTGAGTGTGATTTCCCAGTACTTTATACAACACTGGTCAGTTTTTGCCGAATTAGAGCTTAATCTAATGAGCAACACTGAGGTTTGTTTATACACGAAGTTTATATTTCAAACTCACTCAAAGTCCTTGCCATGCCATGTGGCGCATAGGGCGGCGGCGGCGGCAATCTCCGTTTCCGTAGCCTTCAGCCTCTCGCCTATTACATAGCTAGGGTTACAGTGGGGGGCGGGCCCTCTGGTAACCGCAAGAGTTTGACTCCCCACTCACATCTGTATTGCAGCGTGCCTTGCCAGATGGCAGTAGGCACCATTTTTATGATGGTCTTTGGTACGACCCAACCGTGAGTAGAACTCGCGATCTCCCATCGAGAAGCGGACGCGCTAACCACTAGGCCACTCGCCGGTCAAGTTTATATTTACCGCAGTAGAAATATAGAGACATTGTGAGCTTATAGGTGGACATGCTTGACGTAAATCTCTTTTACAGTGAATTTTTGCAAATGTGAGAAAAAATATGTCGATAACTTCTTGTCATGGTGATCAAATGACTCCACCCACAAGCCCATGATGCTTGTGTTTTAGTGCTGGAGCCCAATTTGCACCTAAGAAAAGCACAGGGCTGTTCAAGATTAGGTTTCAAATGGTTTTATTTTTCTCTTGGGTGATCTGCTTTCCTTATTGCTTTCTGTGTTTTGAAAAAAAAAATCTCTCATGACATCCACCTGAAAGACGGAGATGAAGAGAGGGCACAACAAACAGAAGCTGTTTCATCAGTACAAAGCGGCTGCTGTAACTTCCTGTGACTTTGGTGTTGTCAGCTGAAACTCAGGTGGGATTTCTGACTGTAGATGAGTTTCTCTTCGTCTCGGTGTTGGAGTTGCAGATAGCACGATTGTTTTTGTGATATTTAGACAAACTTGCTGTCTTATATCTCACTCATGAGGTTTGAGATACAGTATTAATGCTTCATGCTGCAATCTTACATTCACTCCAAATCAGGGCCACAAGCAAGAGCCCATATCGGCTGAGAGAGGCAAGATGATGAGTGTGTATGTGCATGCGGTGTAGCGGAAAAGCAGTGTATTGTTGGAGAATATAAATAATTGCTGGGTGGACAAAACTAGAGGCGCTACAGAGGAAGGAATCTGTAAGCAAGTTAATATAATAAATGATCTTGTATACACGGAGATGCAGTGTTGTATATTATTATGTGGCACAAGCTACTTCTGGTAAAATCACGTGCTCTGATTGGTTCCTTGGCGGGCAGAATTTTCCCGTAATGCCCGTGGGCGATTACAGACTTTCTTTCCGAGGCGCTGGCTTTCAACGTTGCAAAAAACAAAATGACAACGATTAATTGGAAATCAAAACAGTCAAAACACAAGACAAACGAGTCACAGAGTTATTCAAGAAGTGAGTAACGAGGAGCACATACATGTCAACCTATACGGAATGTCCGTATTTTGTACGGATTTGATTCAATAAACGTAGTATACGGGCGTACAAATAAAGTTATACGGATTCTTTAAAAAAACGTCAATATTTATTTAGAGCTATAATCAATTCCCACGATGATAAAAGAGCGCATAATATTTACAAACGTACTGTACACTACAGAAAGCACAGCCAGTAAAGAGTCTTATGAAATCGCGCGTTATCTTGTGGTAGCGAGACTTCGTTCCACTTCTGATCATGCGCACACCGCATTGCGAGAATCCCGCCAACCGGGAAGTAACATTTTGTTTGAAACGCGTATTTCCACCTGAGCGACTTTCACTAGCGACTGAAAAGATTCTGAATGGGCACTCGGGCAAGATCAACACAGACGCTTGCTGTGACGTGCAGCCTCGTGAGGTATTGGTGCAGAGCGCTAAAAAAGCTGCCATGGAGTACAATTCAGAACATTAGAGTGACACTTTGTGTTTTTGTCAAACATTGGAGCTTTGTATTCATTCTGAAGGTTTATTGTTATTAATATTGAATAAAAAGTAACTTGGATAGATCATTGTTAATTATCATTCAAATTTTAGGTAAATTATTTTAATTTGCATCTTATAAGGATTTTATAAGGGAAATACGGATTTTGGAGGTTGGTTATACAGGTTTGATTGACCAAAGGTTGACATGTATGGGAGCATTCAGAAACCACTAACCAGTAACAGAAATTCAGTTTTGAAACTGCTCGCCGTTTATTCTACATGTGTGACTCAGCTATGTTACAAATATGACGTGACTGAAAGCCAAGTCAAGTTTATTTGTATAGCGCTTTTAACAATAAACATTGCCGCAAAACAGCTTTACAGAATCTGAATGACCCAAGATATGAGCCAGTTTTATCCCTAATCTATCCCCAATGATGAAACCCGTGGCAACGGTGGCAAGGAAAAACTCCCCCAGACGACATGAGGAAGAAACCTCGAGAGGAACCAGACTCAAAAGGGAACCCATCCTCACCTGGACAACAACAGACAACATGACTATAACATTAACAGTTTCAACATGAAGTCAGTTTCATTGATGTTATAAACTCTTCATTGATGGAAACTTGAGTGCAAAACTGTTCATGACAACTGCAGTCCTAAAGTTAGCAAGTCAACTGTAGTCCTCAGCCATAAAAGCATTACTGTAAGAGTCCAGAGCGTCCTCCAGGTGTGACTTTCAACTGTCCTCATGGGGCCGTCCTCCACAGGAGCGATGCGATGAGACTCCAACCAGACACAGGGCACCAGGATGGATCAGGCAGGTCCGAGGAGCAGAAGAGGTTCAGCGTCTCAATCTCAGGATTGATGTAACAAAACACAGGTTGTTAGGTATGCCCAATGTCACCTGAATAAGTAGGAACAGTATACATATTGCGCTGAGTACAAGCAGGGACTCCAGCAACTAACTCTGACAGCATAACTAAAAGGGGAGAGCCAGAAGGTAACACAGGCATGAGGGGCCCCGGGACATAAAGCAGCAGCCACTACACCGTCAACAAACTCGAGAAAGCAGCGTCACGCCTGAACTCACGCTCAATAAGTAGTATGTACCTAATAACTGCAAATGTAGTAAAACAGAAAAGCAATTATTGCATCACATTCCTTCCATTGTTGTTCTATCCAAAAGTAAAATGAAACGGATGTTTAACCTTTTTTGTTTTTCTTAAAAATTAATCCTACTACACACTTTAGTCCTCTTTACGTAATACACTACCGTTCAAAAGTTTGGGGTCACCCAGACAATTTTGTGTTTTCCATGAAAAGTCACACTTTTATTTCCCACCATAAGTTGTAAAATGAATAGAAAATATAGTCAAGACATTTTTCTGGCCATTTTGAGCATTTAATCGACCCCACAAATGTGATGCTCCAGAAACTCAATCTGCTCAAAGGAAGGTCAGTTTTATAGCTTCTCTAAAGAGCTCAACTGTTTTCAGCTGTGCTAACATGATTGTACAAGGGTTTTCTAATCATCCATTAGCCTTCTGAGGCAATGAGCAAACACATTGTACCATTAGAACACTGGAGTGAGAGTTGCTGGAAATGGGCCTCTATACACCTATGGAGATATTGCACCAAAAACCAGACATTTGCAGCTAGAATAGTCATTTACCACATTAGCAATGTATAGAGTGGATTTCTGATTAGTTTAAAGTGATCTTCGTTGAAAAGAACAGTGCTTTTCTTTCAAAAATAAGGACATTTCAAAGTGACCCCAAACTTTTGAACGGTAGTGTAACTTCAATTAAAATTCACCTAATGTTAAGTTTAGCTGCACAGCCAACACTAGCAAAATCTGGTTGCGTGACTCCTGCTCGTGCTGCACGGCAACGAAAATTGAAAAACTTCACGACACACAGTGATCCAATCCGCAGTTAATATCAATGTCACTAGTCTGAAAATGCTAACACTCGAGCCAGAACGGTTGGAAAACCAGCAGCCATGCGCAGCCTACAGCACGTGAATATCATTACCGAGCAACCGCACCAAGCTGAGCATAGCAACGTCTCGGAGGAACTAATTTACAGCCCATCGTTTTCTTTCTCCCACTGTACAATTTGCACGTGATTTGACCATTCAGTTTAAACATGGTTAAGGTGTAGGTTGTTTTTAATTATGTCTAAAGCATACAGTGTAAACCTGGTTTAGTAATATTGGCTAGCTAGCTGGCTAACTTTAAAACACCCACTAGTACTTAACAGTAACTGCATATACAGTAAGAAGAAATAGAATGGGGTTTTGAAAGCTTATTTTTGCAAACCTTGAAGGTTCATGGAAACATTTTCAGTTTGTTTGGGGTTTTTTTTTCCTTTTTTTTTTGGTCAGAACGCTAGGCTTTGTCCCCGTTACACAGCTAACACACTAAAGCTTTTCACTTTTTATGAAAAGTGAAAGTAGAATCCTAAGGACTGAAGACCTGCACTGACCTCATGCTGCTTTAAATTCTGATGTGAAAGCAAGCTGCTGATTGTATAAACACACTGATGGCCATTTCGCATTCTATTCAGCGACGCAATATTCGGAGGCGATGGTTTTATCTTCCCAAGGTTTCCCTCTCGCTCTTCTGCAGGCTCTGCTGCTCTCTGTGGTTTCAGCTCACCATGGGCTCGAAAAGGGGGAAAAAAAGCAAATCGATTTTCCACTGCCTTCCTCCTCATATTGTTGCTGCTCAATTTAAAATAGAGATGATATCACTCGCAGTCCCCAGAATCTGCTCGCTCTCTACAGCCATCATTTTTAATGTTTACAATAAGATGCTGAAGTCTAAAATGATGTTTATATGAATGAGTTCTCCTCTGTGCTGAATCTGATTTGCATAAGTCAGTGTTTGGGATTAGATTTGTTTACAGAGATGTTCTTCGTACTTATCTGCGGTGGGGCTATGTATGTATGACGTCCCTAAATAAGCTGGACCAGTCATGTCCATGATTACAGCATGACATGGTAGTACCTGAATAGCTTTTCTCTGCAGACTCATTTTGCTGTGTGTTAAGTGAACTAACCAATTTGAATAAATTAATATTTCATGAATAAATTAAATGTGGGGGCGGCACGGTGGTGTAGTGGTTAGCGCTGTCGCCTCACAGCAAGAAGGTCCGGGTTCGAGCCCTGTGGCCGGCGAGGGCCTTTCTGTGCGGAGTTTGCATGTTCTCCCCGTGTCCGCGTGGGTTTCCTCCGGGTGCTCCGGTTTCCCCCACAGTCCAAAGACATGCAGGTTAGGTTAACTGGTGACTCTAAATTGAGCGTAGGTGTGAGTGCGAGTGTGAATGGTTGTCTGTGTCTATGGTGGGGTTTACATTAGACCGTATCAGCGGATCATCAGATTAACGTTTTTAAAACGATTAGCGTGCACACAGCAACGCCAATACACGATTCGCCTGCACACAGCAACGCCAATACACGGATACGCTCGGCTCCGCAGGCATCCTGCGCTCCAAATCACTCCGCCGTGAACAGCGAGTGCCCTCTGGAGGGTGCGCGAGTGAAGTGCACGAGCAGTGATTCGGGACTGAGCCGCTGTGTGTGTGATCTCAGTGCATGTCGGGCATGCACGTCACTTACCACTTGCAAGTGGAAGGATGGCAAGCCTAAAGACCATCATAACTACACAATGGGCAGTATTTGCATCAGTATTTGCAGTATTTTCATACTTTTATACTCTTTAATGAAAGGTGATACAAGGCGGAAGTCCGCGCCGTTTTTCAGCAGTCGCGTCACATGACCAACGCCAGCGAATCAGGAAGGTGGATGTCACAGTGACGTTGTCCAATGGCGACGCCAGCTAGAGCTCAGCACAGCGTATCCGCGTATTCTCAATGTTTACACAGCACCGGAGCTGACACAATCTGGATTGAATACGTGGACGCTGGCGGATTCCCGTTTCCCGGCGTTTCCAGGCGGTTTAATGTAAACGGACAGTGCATCCGCGAAGAAAACGAGACAGATACGGTCTAATGTAAACTTGGCCTATGTGTCAGCCCTGTGATGACCTGGCGACTTGTCCAGGGTGTACCCCGCCTTTCGCCCGTAGTCAGCTGGGATAGGCTCCAGCTGCCTGCGACCCTGTAGAACAGGATAAAGCGGCTACAGATAATGAGATGAGATGAGATATATGTTAACAGAAGCACTGACCCTGAAATTATATTTAAGACTAATGTGAGCTTGTTTACGAGCAGTTAACTAGCTAGATTAGCTCGTGTTAGTGATGTTCTGCTGTTGGGATGGCAGGTGGACCTCCGGGTGTTTCCAAACTGCATATTTATGCAAATTCACATATTTATTTATGAGGGTAAAGCTGTTCCTAGACCACAGGGCATTTAAAAAAAAAAAAACGTGCGCACATGTTAAACGATTTATTACTCTTTATTTATTATAGATAGTTTAAAATTACATGTTCATAGAGACTTTACTGTAGTAATCAATCTATTCAGCCTAATACAATATAATAGAAACAGAATAAAACGGCTAATTAAAGGAAATATGTGACTGCATCTCACATCTTTTTTTCTACCCCAATGTTAATTAATATTACTAAACTAATTACTAAAGTAATTAAACCAATGTAGTTTATTACATTATAATTGCAGACAGTGAGAACACCATTAGTTTCACAGTGTATTATTATCAGTACGTCACGTGAGCGGTATGAAACCCGCAGTCCTGAAGGCCGATGCTACACTGGGGGAAACCCCACACTGGGAAATGGTTCTGGTTTTGGAATAAGCACTGTGGATGTGATGTGATGTGATGTGAAATGGAGGTTATTCTTTGTTTTTTTTTTTTCTTTTTTTTTCCTCCTTTCCGAGATCCTGCTGTGTTCAATCAAATATTCCAGTGCCCTCCTACCTCCTGGTCTATCATGAGCGCTTCAGCTCACTGCTGCGAATATTGAGATACGAGAAAGTGTGATCTTTTAGGGACATGTGTTCTGGCACATGGTGACAATAACCATTACATGATGGAGACCGCACAGTCCTGCCGACGGTCCTTACGCTAAGCGAGAATAAAAGCGCCACTAACTCGCCTTCACTGTAATTTATGGCCCCCTTTTCCGTTTACTTCATTCCTCATATCTTCAGACGGTGTCTTCAGGGGTGTGGATATGCATATGACGTTTAAATAAGGATGTTTTTGCATCCGTCCAGCTGAAACCAGTTTGTGCTCAAGATTGGAAAAAAAATTTGAACTGTTCTGTTTAGTGTAGTGTCGGCTCTGAGTGGACTACGGTGTGGCTAAATACATTTGAAAGCAGCATCGACTGTGTGTGTGTTGCAGGTTTGCATCCTCCATCAGAATAATGCGTTGCGTTATCAAATCAAAGCCCTACTCGTTATGAGGGCTCGTATCGTGTGTGTGAGGGAGGGAGAGAGAGAGAAAGAAAGACAAAATGATGATGGCCTCTGTCAGAGACGCTATTCTAATATATCTGGAAAAAGTCTCTGCTTCTTCACTGAGATGACAGGAAGCTCATATGAGGTTCTTTATTATATTCCTTAT
This sequence comes from Neoarius graeffei, assembly GCF_027579695.1. Taxonomy (NCBI): domain Eukaryota; kingdom Metazoa; phylum Chordata; class Actinopteri; order Siluriformes; family Ariidae; genus Neoarius; species Neoarius graeffei. Next base: position 52,229,475 of record NC_083595.1, on the reverse strand, counting down.
TATACTCCATTAGTGTGTGTGTATGCACACACACGCGCACACGCATATCAAGGCAGACTGTTGCTTTAGAAACACATCCCTCAGCAAGCGCTTCCTCATAACTCCCAGAGGGTGTGTTTGTTAAAGTCTCCCTGAACGTGTAGTCTTAAACCATTCTAAGTAATGAGCTTAGAATAATAAATTGTCTCAAATAGCAGGAGGGGGTCGGTGTAAAGCTGAAAAAAATGATTACCACTGAACCCGAGAGTTCCTAATAAGGTGCACTGTGCTTACATGCGTTACAAGCCAAAATATTTCTTTTCTGGCTAACGAGGTTAAGGTTAGGGTCAGGTATAGACATCGGATTAATTAGCTACAGTAATTACTGTCAAAGCAAGCTTCTCAGAAGTGTTTGTTCGTACAGTATGTGTGTGCGCAGCTGGCCTGGCTGTTTGGTCGGTTTATGCCTGGCTTGCTGAGCTCAATTGTTTTGTGTCCAGGGACAGATTGAAGCCAATGTTCAAATCTGGACGCTAAAGCAACCTGACCTGCGTGTGTGTTGTGAGATAAAGACAGCTCCCCTGACATTTTTAATGGTGAAGGATTTGTTCAGCAGTGTTGCTTCGTATCTGTATAGTTTGATAGTAGTTTCTCTCTCACCTGAAGTGTTCCTGAAGATTTAACGTCCATGCCAACCCTTCTCCCTAACCTACACGCACTCAGAGTTCCAAAACTCAGCCCCCAAACCCAACTGTGGTCTAACCCTGGTCAGCATCCACGGACGGCAAGTAGGCCTGTAATGATAATCAATAAATCAATTAATCGCACGATAACTTTGAATGAGCTCGATCACTTTTCCAACCGCGATAATTTCTATTTGCATGCTTGTTTGTTTTCCTCGTCTCTCTCTCTCTCTCTCTCTCTCTCTCTCTCTCTCTCCCCCAAAGAGACTGAATGTCAAAAGGCTTCTATCGGTCTCTACTGACTCCTCTCGTTTCCAGGTCTCCAACCTTTTTTCCTCTGAGAGCTACTTTTACAAAATAAAAATGGCCGAGAGCTACTCATGTTTTGTAACATTTATTCTCATCGCTCATTTCGAACAAACAAACTCAATAAGCTATCTTTTCCTGAACATTTACAATATGTTACTGTCCACATCTCGCATTCTGTATTAAAACATCACAAAAATATTATCGTTGTTATTATTATTACTGGCGGCACGGTGGTGTAGTGGTTAGCGCTGTCGCCTCACAGCAAGAAGGTCCGGGTTCGAGCCCCGGGGCCGGCGAGGGCCTTTCTGTGTGGAGTTTGCATGTTCTCCCCGTGTCCGCGTGGGTTTCCTCCGGGTGCTCCGGTTTCCCCCACAGTCCAAAGACATGCAGGTTAGGTTAACTGGTGACTCTAAATTGAGCGTAGGTGTGAATGTGAGTGTGAATGGTTGTCTGTGTCTATGTGTCAGCCCTGTGATGACCTGGCGACTTGTCCAGGGTGAACCCCGCCTTTCGCCCGTAGTCAGCTGGGATAGGATCCAGCTCGCCTGCGACCCTGTAGAACAGGATAAAGTGGCTAGAGATAATGAGATATTATTATTACTACAAATACAGATATTGTTACTACTTCACTTATCATCGTTGTATATGTCCATGTCCCTGTATCAAGACATGTGAAAATGAAATGTTATCATGGATCACTTACAATTTCTACAAACCAAGAATCAAAAACTTTACCCAACAAAAAACTTTGGAAAGTCCGGGTCCGCTTTGCAGTGCGCAATAAATCCGGAGTGACGACCTGTCATTGCAGGTGCTCCGTCAGTTGTAACAGACACCAGCTTTTCAATAGGGATCTTTTTTCCACAGAGTAATCCTTTACTGCGTTATAAATATCAACTCCCCTGGTTGTAGTTTTCAATGGGAGTAAGATCAATTGAGTGACCTTCTTCAAAACAGAAGAGCTCATCTCACAGGTCAGGCCCAGGCTGCATTATCAAAAAGAGTACAGGCTGATGCAGAGCTGACCAAGTTCCTCCAAGATGATGCACTTGATGATGCATCTTGTGATCCCTTGATGTGGTGGCGTGACAATCAAAAAAGATGTCCTTTGTTGGCCAACTTGGCTCAAAAATACATGTGCATTTGTGCAACAAGCTCCAGCTCAGAGAGAATGTTTAGCACAGCTGGCAACATTGCTATAGAGATCTTGCAGTCACGTGACCGGAAAGTACACAACCGCCATCTTGTCGGTAAAAAACACCGCTGAATACTGCTGCACTCGTGTACAAAATGGATAAATTTCAACCGACGGACTACACGGCTCATTTTTCTAATGAACAGATAACTAGATATATGTCTAAAATAAACGACCTACAGATTAGTGACCCTTATCGATTACCGGACGGAGTTTTCACGACCGTGTCAGTGGATATTGAACTGCCAGAGGTGGAATACCCAGATGTGTATAATTACCTCATTAACTTTCCCTCGCTGTTCAGTGGTGAAGCACAGTTATCTTTGCAGAAATTCAGGATTTGTCAGCCGCCCTCAGATGTGGCATCTTGTAAACAAGAAAATAACAGTCCTCACTGGACGGGTAAGTCACTTAAGTATTACTAGTACTGATACTAGATATATCAGTAGTGTCTAGTATAGCACTGACCAGCTGATTATAGAATAGAATAAGGTAATTCCAGCTGTAATTCCAAATCGTCCATCTTGTTTACCATGGATCTGGCGTTGGAGAGGTAGAGGCTTGGCAGTGGAGGTTTGAGTGGCTGTTTTCTGAGCTTCTTCAACAGGCCGGCTCTGCCTGCAGCCTCGCTTTTGCTTCCTCTCCCGACGCCGCCTCCTTTGCCTGCCAGACCCGATAACAATCCACGGAGACCCCGCTGGTCTCGCTATCTTGTCCGGAATGTTGTGCATGCGATGGAAATCGCTACAAACCGTCATTTTCTGCTGGAAACCAATGTCCAGTAAGTCCATACGGTTGTAGTGGATATTGAAGTCCGGTACAGACGAACAACACAAAAATACACACAAAAAACATAAAAAACGTGCACAGCTAGGGAGAGCTTGTAGCCGCAGCCGTTGTAGTAGAATTGTATATAGTAGGGTTTTCCAGAAGAAAAGGTAGAAGTAGAAGGCGGAAATATGGCGTTTGACCGACAAGATGGCGTCTGTTACAATCTGGATCGGCTGTGACGTCACATGCAAGATCTCTATACCTGAGAGATCCTGCCTTAAGCCACACAGTCAACATGTTGGTATTTCTTGCTCGGAATCTGCCAGACTAAAGTAGCTACGGATTTACATATGACCTGATGAGGCATCTGCTTTTATTAATGTGGAGTGTTTTTGTTGTTAGTTTGCACTTTTTGTTTAAAAGGTCCGAACTGGCAGTGTGTTTTCCCTGTCTGAGCCTAATGTTTAATATCTTTTAAGGGCAATTTTGTTACAGAGACTTAATAATCCATTTTATTTATTGTTTTGGTTGTGTTTGATTTTTATTCAAGTGCAGTTTTTTGTCAAGTCCTTGCCGTAAGCCAGACTACATTAGGCTATTCTTATGTTAACAAGTCCATTTTATTTAGGCCTATTGTTTTTGGTTGTCTTGCAGTTCCTGTGTTAAATGTTCTTTAGAAAGTAAAGTTTATTGATCTTTGAAAGGGCGTATTTACATTATTATTCCATTATCATTATATTAGTTGAAAATGGTCTTAAAATGTCAATATTATCGTTTATCGCAATAATTTCTTGGTCAATTAATCGTCCAGCAAAATCTGTTATCGTTACAGGCCTAACGGCAAGAATCACCCAGATATCTTCTTGGGCATGTATGCACACATGCTCAGACCTTCAAACAAAGTCACAAAGTAATGTCTGCAATAAATACCACTGTATAACAGCCATCGTACCAAGGAACCTTTTCACAAAGTTCTTGTTAGGTTGGCTCTGGTGGTTATCCAGTTCACTCGTACTGTATGGATCTTCCATCCTATTTCCATACCTCCTAACCTCTAAAGATGGTGAGAATCACTAAAAAAAAAAAAAAAAAGTCATAAGGAACCACGGTGTTGAGATTCGACTACCATGCTACTGGAAAGGACGACGTTATCTTTCGAGAGAACACTCGACTAGCAGCAGTACATGCTTCCTGCAGCGGCGTTGCACACTTGGGCTGCCGCTATTTTGAAGGTGACTGCCCTGATTAATTTAAAGCATGCCAGCGATGCATGCAATATTGCAGAGCCGACACAGACCAGTTTTTGGACAGAGAGTGGAACGTGGCGTTGGACGTAGTGTTCGTTATCAGCTTGGAAAATGATCCCAGGGAACTCCAACTCCAGCCCCAGTGCAGATCCAGCTAACGTAACAGGCTCAGCAGTCACCAGCAAGGGAAACCCACTGGACCATTGGTTAGTGGGGAATGTGAAAAATTCTTCGTAGAGAATGCTGATGATGAACCTGGCGTAAGCCTAGGTCACAACCGGACGTACGATTTTTTGGCCGTGCGATTTTTGGCATTTCCCAAATCGCTGCGTGGGTTTTTTTTTTTTTTTTTTTCGTGGAGAAAGACGCACGTTGGCCGTAAGTTTGTCTTGCAACCTGAAAAAAAACGTAAGCGCCCGTAGAGTTTGTTTGACATGACAAAGAACCTCTGCGGCCGGTCTACGGCTCGAAAATCAGCACGTCACACGCGCGCCCTCCGTGTGTTTCTTGCGTTTTTTGCACGTAGGCCGGCTGTAGGAGCACGTACGGCCGGTTGTGACCGAGGCAATAGGGGTTCATACTGCAGTGAGACTAGAAGAATACCAGCAAAAAAAAAAAAACTTGAAGCTAGTGGGCACCATAATGTTCTGTAGCACTCTTCCAGGAAAAGCACTTCAAACATACAAAAACTCCACTCCCCATGGAAGAACAGATAAGGGGAGTCTTTGGAGAATAGGATACCCATCATCACAACCTGTTAACTCCGTAAGACCCAAATGAAAGTTGGCTATAATACAGCGTTATTTATTCTAAATACTGTGTCGTATTTTACTTTGTGACATTGTTGGAAGGTCTCAACAAGCAAGAAGGTATCCTGGTGATTCTCATCATGCCTGCGTGTTTGAAGGGATGAAACAGAATCTGCTTCTGTTTAATTGTTTGGATTTCTGTGATGACGACTATCTGAATTGATTCTGTTTAATGAGGTGCAGTACGACTGATTTTACAGTTATTTTGTGTAATGGAGGTGAATCAGCTGTCACAACATTACATCACCGCAGGAGCTTCTCTCTCACTCGTATATTATCGTGGAAATCAGCTTCACACTGCTAATTGTTTTTCTCTTTTTAATGTCATCATTAAACTGCTGCTGCCTGTTCTCTCCGACACAAGAGCTATAGGATGACCTTTCTCCAGCTGTTACACACACACACACACACACACACACACACACACACACACACTCCTCAGATGTGGATCCGGAGCCCTCAAAGGCACCTCGTATCCCTCCAGTCTGTCTGATGTACTGTATATTATAATAATCACGAGTGTTTTAAATTTTACATTAAGGCACCTTTTACCCTGGCTTCTAAAATCAGCGATTAATTAAATAATAAATAAGCACTAAATTATAAAATAAGCATTTCTGTGTTTTGGTTTTGTGCACCAAAGACCTGGATCACATTTCCAATAAATATTCATCAGGCTCCTTTTCATCTAACTGAACTTAAAATACTGAACTGAAGATGTACAGCATTAAGCTAGCTTTCATTTCTACCGTCATTTATTAGTTCATACTTTCTTTACCTTATACTTTTACTAGCACTTCATTTGAACCTGTTTTTATTTCACCTTTTGTAATTGTTATTTATATTGTATTTACTTTTGTCACGCTGTTATTTGACTATTTTGCATTCTTCTTCTCTGTTTGTATTTGAGCTACATTTAAACTCTGTAAAAGGTGCTGTATGAATAAATGGGTTTATTCATTGTTTTGCTCTTGTTGGGTTTTTTTTTTTTTTTGGGGGGGGGATGCCCAATCAGTTTAGCAGCCACTGCTCTATGCCGTTAACATTCGCTCACTATGGACATGTTTTGCATTTGAGAACGTCTAGATTTTAGTCTGTATTGATTAATTGAGAACATTCCGAGTAGTCATTCCTTTAGTTCAGGGGTTTTCAAAGTGTGGGAGGGTGCGCCCCCCTCAGAGAGCAAATAAACAACAGCGCCCCCCCCTTACAGTTTTTGTTGTTGCTATACTTAATGTTCCATTCGTATTTTTAAAAATGGTTGTTGTACACTTTTTTTCTTTTACACATTTTAAACATCTGTGCTTTTTGAAAACATCTTTTTTACACATTTAAACCATATGAGCTTTATTAAAACCTTTTTTTTTACACATTTTAAACATGTGCTTTTTAAAACATCTTTTTTTACACATTTTAAACATCTGTGCTTTTTAAAAAAAAAACATGTTGTTTTATATGGAATCAATTTTGTGCCAAAATGTTCATACAATACTTTTGAAATATCAAACGAAAACGACAAATCAAAATACAAAAAAAGAACAAAAAGTCAATTTTTTTAGACTGGCAAACAAATTATTCGTGTAATCGTGCAAAATATCAGTCTATTACTCTTCAGAAACCTTTTATTTTTGTTCCGCAGCTTTCTCAGTTTTGCTTGACGTAATTTATTTTGGTTGCGATTCCAGCTTTCTCGTTTGCGCTCCCTGACTTTTTGCGTGCAGTTTTGGCACAAACTATGATACTGAATTAATTCAACAAAGTGTAAATTCAGTATCATAGTCGCCACTGAAGTCCACTCGATCCTTGTTTACCGTCAATGGATCGGTCACTCGTCAAACAGTCCGCCAGAATCTGAGTAGGGAATGGCTGAGCGTAGCTGTCAGTCAAACACAAGTTAGCCAATGGGAATGCATTCCTGGACAGCCCGCCCACACGTCAAGTTTGTGCCAAAACTGCCAGCAAAAAGTCAGGGAGCGCAAACGAGAAAGCTGGAATCGCAACCAAAATAAATTACGTCAAACAAAACTGAGAAAGACGCGGAACAAAAATAAAAGGTTTCTGAAGAGTAATAGACTGATATTTTGCACGATTACACGAATAATTTGTTTGCCAGTCTAAAAAAAATTTGACTTTTTGTTCTTTTTTTTTTTTGTATTTTGATTTGTCATTTTCGTTTGATATTTCAAAAGTATTGTATGAACATTTTGGCACAAAATTGCTCCCATAGTTTTACACATTTTAAACATCTCATAGCATCGTTAGCTAGCACCTCTTGGCAGACAACACACTGTGGCAGTGGAGCATCTTCAGATCCAGTCCATGAAAATCCAAACTTTAAATAATCGTGGTCATACTTCCTTCTTTTTTTGCTTGGCCCAGACTCTGTCTCCTCACTCACTGTAGCTTTAGGTACTAAAAATCGATCCGTTTTGTCTCTGGTAAAGGCTAGCTGAAGTTCGCTAAATGTCCGCAATAGTAACTTATTCTGGTTTATTTTTCCTCACGTTGGGCCCCCCTGAAGAACTCTGGGGAGGCGCGCCCCACACTTTGAAAAGCCTTGCTTTAGATCATGATTGTGAAATGTGGGCGTGTCTTTGAGTCCATACCGGGAAGTCTTTACGTTTCACACGTTTTCTTAGCCAGCTAGTTTACTTGGGTGAACCTGACAGTGTTTGACAGATTCAAGGTACAGTCATAAATGTCAGATGATTAACATATGCTAATTATAAAACTGCGCCTACTGTGAAATGTTTAAAGAGCGTGTCGGAGTCCATATGCCATAATTATACAGACAAACCCTCTTCGATTACAGTGCAGAGAGGAGTTTTGTGATTTTTCACGGTTTATTTATATATATATATATATATATATATTTTTTTTTTTTTTTTTTCCCCTGCTTTAGCTGTGAGTTCGTAGTGAACCTGTTTGAAAATGTGATTGGAGCAATTAGAGCTTTTTGTTGAGCTGTGTGACATTTTTCTCTTCTTACATTCACACGCTGTCAACTGTTCGACACACTCCTGCCTGCTTCATCATCTTCTGCCCTCATGTTCTTCGACTTCTTTTGTACAACCAAATTTTCTTGCTTTTTAATCCTTGCTTGGCCTAAGAACATCTCGGCACCCTTTGCCTTGTTAAAAATGTCAGGATCTACAAAAACTAGCCAGCCAGCTTGTTAATTGGTCGTAAAAGATAAGAGAGAACCTTATATTTGGACTTTCAGTATTTGGGTACCTTAGCACATGTGTTTCTCTGAATAAAAATGTTCCATTTCCGCATTATGTCATCCAATTCGGGACATAATTTGGCCAAAGCTGTGGCTCTTATTTAGTAACATCGTATGTAGCCGTGCCCCTAAATAGATCAGTTTTATACAAGCGCTAAAAACAATTCAGATTTAAATAACATGTTTGACCCAAACACCCAAATCTAGATAATCAGAATCTGTATCCAAGAATTGATCATTTAAACATCATGATTTTCACTTCCGCAGGATTTTGATACACAGATGGTGGTCTGTTCCTGGTTTTGAAGTTGCCCCAGGCTTTGTTGTGTTGGGCTGGGAAAATTGCCAATTTGTATAATGACAGGCTTACAGAGTTCTACTGGTAAATCTCTCTTTTTCTCTCTTTCCCTCTAGCGGGTCAGCTGAGTCAGTCAGCCCATCTCTCTCTCCAGCTCCCCTACACCGTCCTGGGCCTGGGCCGCAGTGCCAACTTCCTGGATCACCTTTTCGTTGGCATCCCCCGACCCCCTGGAGTCAAGGTACACACACGTGTTTATACTTTAATTCAGCTTCCTTCGAAGCGCTGCTGAAAGTTTAGCGTTTGATGGAAACCCAGCTCGAGTTATGGAAAGCAGAGGTCATACGCTCACGGCAGGGTTCTCTCCCAGCCGGTTTAATTCACCTTCTGCCCTTCATCTACACTCTGAGCGAGAGAAAGCCCAACACTTCAACATCTCTCTGACCTGCTGACATTCTGTTCCGTCTTCTCTTTCCCATCCTTTCTCACTCCTCTTCTTTCACCTTTTCTCTTCTCGTCGTATCCTCTTATCTTTTACAGGTTTCTTTTTTGTGCCCTTCTTTCTTTCTTCATTTCTTTTTCATTTTTTCCATCTCGTTTTTCTCATCCTTGCTTCTCCTCCTCTGATCTCCTTGCATATTCCTCCATTTTGTCTTTTTAATTCTTCTCCCCTCTTCCTCTGTCTTGTGTGTCCATTTTCTTTTCCTCTCTCCTCTTTTTCCCCTCCTCCTCCTCATCATGTTTTTCCTTCTTTTCATCACAACCTCTTAATTTCTCATCACCTCAGGCTTGCTCATTAGAGATAAATTCATATGTTTAAAATTTATATTTTTTTCTGTAAAGATGCTTTGCGGCTCTGTCTGTCTGTCTGTTGTTAAAACTGCGATACAAATAAAACTGTCTTGACTTGACTCTTCTCTTCCCATTGAGCTCCCCTCGTTTTCTGCTCTCATCTTTCTTTCCTGCTCTGCTTTCCTCTGCTGTCAGTTTTCCTATTTTTCTCGTCTCTTTTATCGCTTTTCCTTCTATTTTTCTCTTATATGCCCATCCTGGGGTTTTTTTTCTCGTTTTCTTTCGTGTCCTTGACTTCTTGACATCTCAGCTTATTTCTTTTCCTCTCTCGTCTTCATACATTCTTCATCTCACCTCCTCTTCTCCTCATCTTTTCAGCCATGTCTCATTTCCTATTCCTCACCTTTTGCCTTCTACCTCTATCCTTCTCCAATTTTCTCCAATTCCTTTCCATTCACCCTTCTTTTTCTTATCTTTTTGCAATGCTCGAAAAACCTCATGTCCGATCATCCGAGGCAACTAAACTCTGTGCAAGGACGAGTAAAACTTTAATGGTAATCGTCCGATCGGACGACAAAAGTTAGTGCTGGCAACCTAAGCAGCACAGACGCTGCAAGAGCAGGGAACCAGTCTAAAGTAGCTCGTCTCGTTTCACGGGAAATGCATTAAAAAGCTTTATTTATCAACATGACTATATATAAAAGTACAAAAAATATTTTGAGGCAGTCATTCAAATTTCCTTGTTTTTGGTTATAATTCATTGAAGTATGCGTGTGTTCGAGTGTACTGGAAATCTCGGCTCAGAGGGGTCCATGTAATGATAAATGATAAAGATAATGGTATGTTGATAAATATTTAGGAAATAAAAATGATATCATTACGAAATATATGAAACAATCAAAAACAATTTAAAAAAATCATAAAATATTTATATACACTGGTTAGAGGTAAGGAACATTATTCAATGATATCGTTTATTATTAACTCCAGTCATGATATATAAAAATTTATCATTATACCGATTGGCTAAGGGTGATGAGGGTCAAGGACATCGTGTGCCAGCAGCGTGGTTGAAGCGGGCAGGTGTCAAACTTGGAACTTTTATATCATGATTGGAGTTAATAATAAACGATATCATTGAATAATGTTCCTTACCTCTAACCAGTGTATATATATTTTACGATTTTTTTTTTAATTGTTTTTGATTGTTTCATATATTTCGTAATGATATTTTTATTTTCTAAATATTTATCAACATACCACCATTGTGGCACGGGAGCCTGTGATTGGTTGACAACCAACAAAGGGTGTCTCCAATTGGTTGTAAATTGTGACATAAAAATCGTAAACACATACGGGACCCACTGATTGGCTGTTCACATACTGAAGCCAAGCGGAGACGTCCGGCGTCTGTTGCTGTTTTCTGAAGAAATTTACAGCTAAAAAGCTCTACTACTGGATTACTTGGACAATCTGTCAGAAAGAAGTGAAGGATAGATATACACGGAAATTAGTTTATTAGAGGTTATGATCCGTTCAAAATTCCTAGAAATGACTGGAATGACGGTGTAGATTTGTGGCCTAGCGTTAGCTACATGTTGGAATATACCTTCTTTTTCCCGAAAAGTCCCAACACGAAAGAACAATTGAAAAAAAAAAAACCCACAGAAGCAAGAAAACCTACTTTGTGTAAAGACTTTTTCCCGACATCAGCTTTTGGAAACAGAATGTTGCGAAAGCCAAAGCATTTACTCTCAAAGGGCTCTGACCTAAACTGTGGGCGAGATGGTATCCCACCCCTCCATGTCTCATCAACCCCAAGGACATGTAGTTACACAGCTATCTGCACTCTGTCATTTATACAATGATGCTTATTATTGTTAAAACAATATCTGAAGTGTTATCATTTGTAAAATAACAAAATATCTTGCTCTAGACTTTCAAACAGTATTGTAAGATTTTATTTAATAGTGGATGGAACAATAATTACGAACACTAACAGAATCAGCACATTCCAGTTGTGGCTATAGTCATATACTGGAGTAACTATCATCATTCTTGTAATAATAATTTCAATAAATGGTTAATGTTCAGTTCCCTTTTCATTAATTCCTGAGTCAAAGGCACAGCTGAGTCACACAGGTTGATCAGTGCGTAACAGACAATCACAGTTTTATCCAAAATAGTTTTTCCTGCCTGAGTCGGTTTATTTCCATTTCACATGCGTGCAGCTGTTGTAAAGTTCACTGTGTTTGTGTAGAACTCTCTAGAACTGTAGGTTCATTTCTACACTCTGGTTCCACGGTGACATTTTGCACAGGACTGGGTTCCTTTGATAACAGAAACAAAGCTCCAGCATTATTATTATTATTATTATTATTATTATTATTATTATTATACTCATTTAAAACTCGTCACAGCTTAATATACCCTAAATTATTCATTCGTCTGCTACTAGAACTTTTCTTTCTGAATGTGTCTGCATATATTGGTGTTATGGTTTTGTGGATTTATCATTAATTATGCTTCTTCACCAATAAAAAAAAAAATCAACTGCATTCTGTCCTCTCCAAAATAAAATAAAGCTCTGGGCAAGTGGAATTGTTTATCGGGTGAGTATGTTTTGGGCGCTGCTCGCCCATTGGGCAAGTAAGGGTGGGAGATTTTTCGAGGGCTGCTTTTTGCCTCTTTTGTTCTTTCCTTTCTATCTCTCCTCAAGCTTGACTCTTTGCACAGTGCTTCATCCACTCTGTTTCTCTAAAACAGCATCCGAGTTCATCCTAACTGCACACTCATTAAAATGTGTGAGAGAACAGAATCATCATGCATTATTGTTATAGATGTAGCTTTGGAAATGAAGCCATTTGCCCTGGAGGAATTGCACAAAACAATAGAAAGATGAGAGCAGTGTTGGAGTTAACTGCTGAATGAGCATCGTTAGAGGCAATGATATCACTAATTAATTGAACTGCTGTGTGTTGTACATTAAACCTCATAACGGTAAGTTATGCTCACTTGCGCTGTATGAGCTTCTGCAGATGCACCATAGAGCTGAATGTATCAGGGGCCTCTCAACACCACACCTTCACTATATAGAGGCTTTTTTTATTTTTAATTAGCTTGTAATCACATGATGGAGCTCTTTGGCAGGGTAACAGGAGGACAGGATACCAGAATTACAATCAACGTTACATCAAGACGGCAGGGTAACAGGAGGATGATGGGGTTACAGTAGGACACCAGGGTTACCGTAGCTCAGAGGGGGCTGTGGGAGAAAGCTGGGATTAAGTTAGTATGAAGGGGGATATGGTAGAATGGTGATGTTCGGGTAGGACAAGAAGACGTGCAGTAGAAAGGTAGCATTATAAGGTGGGATTATGGTAGGACGGCAGTGTTGTAATAGGAAAGAGAGGTTACAGTAGACGGATGGGGGATATAGTAAGGCATGGATTAAAGTTTTACGTCAACTGAACTCTCCCAAGGCCAAATGTGAGGTCGGTGCTGATCCGAGGAGAATTAAAATGACGGGTGGTTGGGTAGAGATTGGGTTATAACACTGATGTGTTGCAACACCACCAACTATCAGCAGGGTTTATTTAACTTTTTTGTTTTTGAGCCATGCTTTGTGTCATTCATTTCCTATGTTTGATCATGTTTAAACGTTCGCCGTCTACGGTGCGGCATTAAAAAAACATGCGCTGTCAAAATTGGCAAAATATATTCCCATGTGCTTGGCGTGCTTGTGTCTGACCATTTCTGTTTTGTATTAAATTAAATCTTGCCAAAATGACTTGGTTCAAACCTGGACATATAGAAATAGAGCATGTTAAAAAAAAAAAAACGAAAAAATAAACCCCGGAAAGCCCGCTCCTCTGCTTCAGACAGACTTGAAGACCCGACGGTGCAATGCTTGCAGACTGTCAGAAGTAATTAGACCTAAATTTATAGCTAACAAATCAGCAGACGCCCCAACAATTATTATTTTCGTTAGGCCAGTGTGTAAGATATGTTAGAACCGTGCCTTATAGCCTACATTATATCACAATTTAAAGGACGTTTGAGGAGTTGGAGGCTGCGAGCACAATGATGTTCCGACATGCGCTAAACTTTATTCCCTGAAAATCATACACCAGCGTTCAATGCCCCAAACAGCCAAAATGTCGAGAAGACTACGGTTAAATAATAATCATAGCCTACTAAGTTAAATTACGTCAAAACATCTGTTTCTGGCCTATGAAATGATGGAGGAAAATGAGAATGAATGCAAAGTAGATAGCAGCCAACTTCACGCGATCTTTTAGGTAACTTAACACTCATGTTGGCCACAATATTTCTCTTAATAAAATCTTGAATTGTTTTTGAAGTCGTATTCAACACAAAGTAAGGTCAAATTATAATTTTAATTTAAGCGAAGAGTCAAACTTTTTTCTATATTGACGCCGAGCATAGAGGAGCATGTCATTCTGCTTTCGGTCTCGGCAGCATGGATGCGCTTTACATGAAAGAAGGCACTGATGTGTCTGCCATCGATAAAGGTGTAAAAAAACAAGTGGAGGTGGGCTTGGCTGTACGAAATAGGTGAAAACGGAAAGCCGTTTAGTTCATGGTGCAAAAAACTAAACATTCCAGGCGCTTGCATTTGTGTGGTTTGCCACAAAAAATAATATACGGAAGCAATGGAAAGAGAGTGCAATAAATTGAATATATTAATCCATTAATTAATTGATAATAAAGTTATCAGTTCTAAGTTAACCATTCTCAGAATTTCATCGAAATCCACCCATAACCCCCCACCCCCCTGGTAAATTTTCAGTCAAATAATTTTTTTTTTTTTGCTTTAATCCATGGTAAGGTGGAGGAGTTATGGTAGGAAGGTGTAAGTTATGATGACATGGCAGGGGTTACAGTAGGATGGTGGGATTACTATAGGACTGACTGGTTACGATAAAACATCAGGGTTACCATAAATGAAGGGGATACGGTAGAAAAATGGGGTCACAGTAGGACAGCGGGCTTATAGACAAACGATAGGTGGAACCACAGGACGGAAGGAGATATGGTAGAGCTTTGGGGGGGGGGATATGGTAGAACTGCAGGGTTTGAGAAGGACGGTGGGGTTACAGTGAAACGATGGGGGTTTGATAGGATGATGGGGTTATAGTTCAATGGAAGGAGATAGAGTAGAACCATGGGGTTTAGAATGATGGGATGGAAGGGGGTGCAGTAGAACCATGGGGTTTAGAATGATGGGATGGAAGGGGGTGCAGTAGAACCATGGGGTTTAGAATGATGGGATGGAAGGGGGTGCAGTAGAACCATGGGGTTTAGAATGATGGGATGGAAGGGGGTACAGTAGAACCATGGGGTTTAGAATGATGGGATGGAAGGGGGTACAGTAGAACCATGGGGTTTAGAATGATGGGATGGAAGGGGGTGCAGTAGAACCATGGGGTTTAGAATGATGGGATGGAAGGGGGTACAGTAGAACCATGGGGTTTAGAATGATGGGATAGAAGGGGGTGCAGTAGAACCATGGGGTTTAGAATGATGGGATGGAAGGGGGTGCAGTAGAACCATGGGGTTTAGAATGATGGGATAGGAGGAGATACAGTAGAACCATGGGGTTTAGAATGATGGGATGGAAGGGGGTGCAGTAGAACCATGGGGTTTAGAATGATGGGATGGAAGGGGGTGCAGTAGAACCATGGGGTTTAGAATGATGGGATGGAAGGGGGTACAGTAGAACCATGGGGTTTAGAATGATGGGATAGAAGGGGGTACAGTAGAACCATGGGGTTTAGAATGATGGGATGGAAGGAGATACAGTAGAACCATGGGGTTTAGAATGATGGGATGGAAGGGGGTACAGTAGAACCATGGGGTTTAGAATGATGGGATGGAAGGGGGTGCAGTAGAACCATGGGGTTTAGAATGATGGGATGGAAGGGGGTACAGTAGAACCATGGGGTTTAGAATGATGGGATAGAAGGGGGTGCAGTAGAACCATGGGGTTTAGAATGATGGGATGGAAGGGGGTGCAGTAGAACCATGGGGTTTAGAATGATGGGATAGAAAGAGATACAGTAGAACCATGGGGTTTAGAATGATGGGATGGAAGGGGGTGCAGTAGAACCATGGGGTTTAGAATGATGGGATAGAAAGAGATACAGTAGAACCATGGGGTTTAGAATGATGGGATAGAAAGAGATACAGTAGAACCATGGGGTTTAGAATGATGGGATGGAAGGGGGTACAGTAGAACCATGGGGTTTAGAATGATGGGATGGAAGGGGGTACAGTAGAACCATGGGGTTTAGAATGATGGGATGGAAGGGGGTACAGTAGAACCATGGGGTTTAGAATGATGGGATGGAAGGGGGTGCAGTAGAACCATGGGGTTTAGAATGATGGGATGGAAGGGGGTACAGTAGAACCATGGGGTTTAGAATGATGGGATGGAAGGGGGTGCAGTAGAACCATGGGGTTTAGAATGATGGGATGGAAGGGGGTGCAGTAGAACCATGGGGTTTAGAATGATGGGATGGAAGGGGGTGCAGTAGAACTATGGGGTTTTGGTAGGTTATGGTTAGATGGCAGGGTTACATTAGGACAACCAGGTTAACTGTCCTCCTCTAATGGTACTGTAGTGTAGCTGATATGTGGTGTTCTCTTAGCCTCGTTCTCTCTTCTGTTCTCTTGATTTCCCTCGGCCTCTCTGCAGGACATGAGGAAACAGGAATGGACTGCCATCATCCCCAACTCTCAGCTCATCGTCATTCCTTATCCAAACAGTGACCCTCGCAGGTATATACACACACGCGCACACACACACACGTTTCCATAAATTCTAACAAAGATACACAGGTTCATTCATTGTGGTTAGTGTTTAATTAATGTTAATTAGATAGAACCAGGATCAAATGTTATCAATATGTGATGTTGCTGATCGAGTGTGTTAACGCAGCAGTTTTCTCAGAGGAGACTATAAACATGGTCTCTCATGCCTGCGTGCTCTCTCTCTCTCTCTATCGATCTGTCCATTGCTTTATCTCTCTCTGTGTGCATGCACTGAGTACAGATGGAACGCATGGAGAGCTTTCTGGCATCTTGCCAACTCTTCCAAGTTTATACATGCATTTTTCTTTCCTTTTCTTTAATTAAATATTGAAACTTATGGCTATATATGAGGCGTAGCAGCTGTAAATGGTTTGAGAGAGAACGAGAGTGAACGGAACGCCACGGCCTCTGAGACCGGCAGGGAGCCGCTGTCTCTCTCAGGTCAGACTGAGAAAAAAGACATCTATTGTATGAAAAGCTCTGCTTCAACTAAACTGGACTTCATATGGATGTGAAATTGGATTAGAACTGAAATGGGGCTTTTAAAACATGTACATATTTAAAAACGATGTATTAAAAGCATTCTAAAAGTCAACACTCTCTCTTTCTCTCGCTGTCTCTTCCACAGTTGGAGTGCTAAACTCTATCTGACTCCCAGTAATATTGTGCTGCTGACGGCCGTAGCACTGATAGGAGTGTGTGTTTTTATCCTCATCATCATTGGAGTGCTGCACTGGCAAGAGAAGGTCAGAGCTCGATGCACGCACACACACTTCTAAACAAGGCTCCAGAGAGGCAGTCGTAAAATAGTACAGGTGCAAAATGTATGCTAGGATACATGCTGTGTGTGTGTGTGTGTGTTTGTGGGCTGAACAGATGGGTCAGAATGAGCAGATGGGTTTATGTGTCCCCGACATCATTCCTACACACACACACACACACACACACACACACACACACACACACACACACACACACACCATGCTTTCAACTGTTCATATCTGTTGTTCATTACTACCAGAACAGGTCCGTTTGTGTGTGTGTGTGTGTGTGTGTGTGTGTGTGTGTTTGGTCTTTTTGCAACCCCTGCAGGTGTGTACATGCCATCAGTTATTACTACTACACACCACCACATTTTTGCCCGTTTGCATTCGCACTACATTTGCAGACAGAGCAAATAACACACAACGCACAGAGCAGCCAAGATCAATGAAAGCAAGTGAAAAATATTCTCCTAAACAGAAATTTAATAAAATGACACTACAAAAAATAAATAAATAAAAGGAAACTATAACATCTGCTATAAGACATTTGAAATCAGAATATAATGAAAGACATTTTTGCTTTTTGTACTTTTCAGTGCATGCAGAACGGGTAATAAAAGCATAAATGCCCAGGAGATGAACATGTCTTCAATAAAAAATAGCTGTGGCCTGTTCATTAGGATAAAATGATGAAACTCATCAGTGGGGAAACAAGTCCAGCTTGGATCTTGGCCCTTTTGTGACTAAAACTAAGTGTATTTCTTGGCAGTGATGCTAAAAAAAGAAGAATCACTCTTGAGGCTAACAATTAAACCAATTCAAATTAAATTACATTTATTAATGTGCTCTGCAAGCTGCAACGGATGCAAAAAGTAAA
This sequence comes from Neoarius graeffei, assembly GCF_027579695.1. Lineage (NCBI taxonomy): Eukaryota > Metazoa > Chordata > Actinopteri > Siluriformes > Ariidae > Neoarius > Neoarius graeffei. The sequence continues at coordinate 52,211,688 of NC_083595.1, read as the reverse complement.
TAAAGAACAAAAGTAATTACATTTATGAGTACACCACCAGAGCTGTACAAGGCATCGAAATTCTGACGGCGTGTACTCGAACGTAACCATGCATCAGCCTGTCGAAAGTGGTCTGGGGTGAAGCATGTGTACTTCAGGGAGATTTCCGGCCGTATTACAGTTACAGACAGAATGAATATGCTTATAATGGACAGTAAGATGTCTGAGTGAGAGTGAGAACATTTTACACCGTAACGTTGGGAGTGTGGACATGTTGGTGTTAACAGATATAAAACAAGTCACAGAAGTTTTTAAAAAAAGCTTCGAGTGTCAATCTCCTTCCAGATTATACGACGCAGATAAAATACAGTATCTAATTTAGATTCGGGATGGATCTAATATGATTCAGTTTAATTAAACGCGAGTTCTCCACTCACAGGAAAAGCTTCAGGTCAGAGGATATGTTTTGCAGTTTAACATAAACTGCATTTTTTTGGGGGGGGGGGATTTTCTTACACAATTTTCTCAAACTCAATCCCAGACGTCCGCTATTTAGCGGAATTCCACTATTTTCTAGCGAAAGTGTTTTTTTTTTTTTAAATCTCTTGTATATCCATTAAAAATATGTTTAAGTAAAATGACCAGCAGAATACGTTCTGATTTGGTTTGCTTGTTTAGCGATGTTTTCGTCGGCTTCGTTGGTTCTCGTTGACATTCGGGAACACTCGGAAGTTAAATTGATGTAAATACCGCGAGCAGTGTTGCCAGATTGCGCGGTTCTCCGCCCAGTTGGGGGGTTTCAAGTGCATTTTGGCGGGTTTTGAACATATTTTGGGCTGGAAAACGTCAGGAGTATCTGGCAACACTGACCGCGAGACTGTACGTGATAGAACAAGAAAACAATATGCCTGGGCCCATTTGCTAGAAAACATGTTTTAACTCCGTTCGTGCTTTTGTTTCTAATGCGTTGAACTTAATTCAGAGCCCTGCAGGAACATCAGAAAAGCAGAAGGAAAGATCAGAGAAACAAAAGCAGAGAAAACTGGAGGAAAGACAGAATGCACCCCAGAAGAGAGCATTAAATTTCTTTGCAGTGAAACCTTTCAAAAAGAGAGAGGTTTAAATCAAATATCTCCAGTATTTGCTGTACATATGTATATATCTAATATTACTGAATCATTGATTTCTGCTCATATTCATGATTTTTGAAAAATGAATGTGGCTTATATTAGACTAGTTTTGACATTAACTTGAAACAAAAAAAAATAAACAAATGAGATGAACTATGGATGCTATTGTTATAACAATCAGTGGAATATGTAGGCAAGTATATTCTTCAAAGCTACATTTTCGTCTAATTTTTATAATTTTTTTTTGCCACTTATGTCATTGATTACAAAATATGGCATCAAATAGATACACATTATGGTTAAATTCTGTTGCTTTTCTATGTTAAATCTATGTAAAAAATGTGTTCTATGGCATCTTTAAATGTTAAAATCTCAACAGCTTCAGGCAGCCCCCTTGACCCCTGCTGATAGTTTCTTCTCATCTCATCTCGTTATCTGTAGCCGCTTTATCCTTCTACAGGGTCGCAGGCAAGCTGGAGCCTATCCCAGCTGACTACGGGCGAAAGGCGGGGTACACCCTGGACAAGTCGCCAGGTCATCACAGGGCTGACACATAGACACAGACAACCATTCACACTCACATTCACACCTACGCTCAATTTAGAGTCACCAGTTAACCTAACCTGCATGTCTTTGGACTGTGGGGGAAACCGGAGCATCCGGAGGAAACCCACGCGGACACGGGGAGAACATGCAAACTCCACACAGAAAGGCCCTCGCCGGCCCCGGGGCTCGAACCCAGGACCTTCTTGCTGTGAGGCGACAGCACTAACCACTACACCACCGTGCCGCCCGGTGATAGTTTCTTACATTCCTCTATTTTTTTCAATTATTGCTGGGATCCCTGTCAATCATAAGACCGAAGCCATAGTCATTGCCACTCCAACACTGCTGAAGAAGTTAAATCTTGCGCAGTTCTCCATCCCAGGTTACTTCACCACCATCTCCTCTGAAGTGAAAAACCTGGGCGTCATCATTGACTCAGCTCTCTCTTTTGATTCACACATAAAACACATCACTAAAACAGCATTTTTTCATCTCAAAACTATCTCCAAACTCCGCCCCTCACTCAGCCTCCCCACTGCAGAGACCCTAATTCATGCCTTCATCACCTCCAGACTTGATTACTGCAATGCCCTGCTCATTGGGCTTCCAAGTAAATCAGTAAACAGACTACAACACATCCAAAACTCTGCAGCTAGACTCCTCACCCATACTAGACCTTGGCATCACATCACACCCATCCTCCATCAGCTACACTGGCTTCCTGTTAAATTTCATTCATTTCAAAATTCTCCTCCTTGTTTACAAGGCCCAGCACAGCCTAGCACCCACCTACCTCTCTAGTCTTCTCACTCCATACTTACCCACCCGAAATTTACGCTCCTCTGATACACTCCTCCTTACCACCCCTTCCACAAATCTCCGATCTATGGGTGATGGGGCTTTTAGTGTGGCTGGCCCCAAACTCTGGAACAGCCTCCCACTTTCATTGCGTCAATGCACCTCCCTTTCATCTTTTAAAACCATGCTCAAAACTTATCTTTTTACCCTTGCTTTCTCATCATAATGCTGAATGATTGAGGTTATTATTTTTATTAATAATTTTTATTTTATTATTATTTTTAATTGTATTGCTGCATCATCTGTGTTTTTTTTTACTTTGTTGTTGATTCTGTGTCATGCTTCTGTGCCTTTTAACGAGTTCTACTTTGACTTTTACTTACAATTCTTACACTCTTTGTAAAGTGTCCTTGGGTATCTTGAAAGGCGGTCCAAATAAAATTTATTATTATTATTATTATTATTAACGTCAAAAGAGAGGCTGGTGGGGAAGTGACTGTTCACAGTTACTATGTATGATTTGTCCATGTTCTGTAGCGTTCAGTGTGCAATTTATTTCTTCCATGTATAAATAATCTGCAAAATATGTACAACATGATCAAATATCACAGTTCAAGCCAGGAATCGAAGTATTAAGTGGCTGGAAAAAACCTAACTGGAATAAAGATTTCCAGTTTGGAATGCTTGCTTGTGTTTGGATTAGGCTCCTGTTAGTCCTTTTGTAGACATTCTACTCTCTGGGCCACTGTAGATCCTGGAGATGGAGCTCTGTAAACCATGGGTGAGAATGTGGGGTGGGCTCAAGGAGTTAACATGAAACCTTTTCAAATGCCTAACCTGCCTACTTAGGCCCTGTCCACACGGCAACGGATTCAGGTGAATCTGATAAAATTGTTTATCGTTTCGGCCTGGCGTCCACACGGCACCGGAGTTTTGGGTGCCCAAAACGAAATCTTTTGAGAACGGGTCCCAGAGTGGAAAGATCTGGCAACGGCGCCGTTGCGAGGTCGTCTGGATGAGTAGAACGGATTTGTTTACGATGACATCACAACCACATGACTGTCAGTACTTCACACCGGGTAGAAGTGTAACGAACTCGATGCGAGTTGTCAACAAATCCTATAACTTGGTTCATGAAACGCGCTTACAAAATATTTTCACTGTGAATATTTATTGTGTAATGGTGCAAAGTGAGAGAGAGAGAGAGAGAATAGCCCTTAGGGCAGAGTCAATCCCTCCAGCAAAAATAGGGAAAAAAAAGGAGCGATCTCACCTCTTCAGATGTTGGTTTAAGTCCTACAATACATTCCTCAAAAAGGGCGTAGAAGAACAAATTAATCCATCAACGTGTAGCATTCAATTTATTCCGGACCATTAAAGATGCCGCCTTCCGCGTAGAATCATACGTCATCCTCGCCGCCATATTGGATGGGGCAAAGCGGAGAATAAAGATGCCCCATTCATGTGCTGCGTTTAACTGTACCAACAGGTTTGCCGTCCAAACGAGATCACATGGGATTACCTTTCACAGGTGAGACTGGAAAAATACTTTTCATTGTATTTGGTCATTATAACGTAACTTTACGAACAGATTTTTCTGACTTTGTGGCTAATATGAAGTCTCGCGCATAATAGTTTATGCGCATGCGTCCTTACTTCTTCTATTGTTCTGGTGTCTCCGATGGGACCGTCTTACAGCGCCCCTAGAGGTGTGGCATGTGTATTGCATCATTTTCAGCAAGCGTTGCGTTGCCATATGGACCTGATATTTTACTGATCCGTTGCCCATGTGGACGCGATATTTTTTTTAATAACATCTCGTTGCCGTTGTCGTGTGGATGTAGCCTTAATCTTGGGCGGGGAATGGACTAATCTTCCCAAATACACTTGTACACTACCGTTCAAAAGTTTGGGGTAACTTTGAAATGTCCTTATTTTTGAAAGAAAAGCACTGTTCTTTTCAATGAAGATCACTTTAAACTAATCAGAAATCCACTCTATACATTGCTAATGTGGTAAATGACTATTCTAGCTGCAAATGTCTGGTTTTTGGTGCAATATCTCCATAGGTGTATAGAGGCCCATTTCCAGCAACTCTCACTCCAGTGTTCTAATGGTACAATGTGTTTGCTCATTGCCTCAGAAGGCTAATGGATGATTAGAAAACCCTTGTACAATCATGTTAGCACAGCTGAAAACAGTTGAGCTCTTTAGAGAAGCTATAAAACTGACCTTCCTTTGAGCAGATTGAGTTTCTGGAGCATCACATTTGTGAAAATGGCCAGAAAAATGTCTCGACTATATTTTCTATTCATTTTACAACTTATGGGGGTAAATAAAAGTGTGACTTTTCATGGAAAACACAAAATTGTCTGGGTGACCCCAAACTTTTGAATGGTAGTGTAGAACGAGAACACCCGTGAAACACGTCTGGGTGTTGTATCTGGACTTGGAGCTTAAACCTGGGTGTCAGCATTGATCCAAATCAGATTATGGCTTGTAAATCCATGCGGCCGTATTGTAAACCGTTGGACGGATTTTTGGATTCAAATCATTTTTCTGTACACCATGAACGTTTAAACATGATGCATTCCACTTAGTTTCATATGATGCTTCTTCACACGATGACGCTTAAAACACTCCATTTCAGACAATGTGTTCTTGAATAATAAAGATTGTTGGCGTAATTAGTGGATGGCAGTTTGCCTGCTAAAAAACAAAACAAAATGCTGAAGGAAAGAGTGGAAACTTTTTTGCTTTCTATCCACCCACAGTTTCAGTCTGGCACAAATAACATGCACCAGAACTTGTTAAATCAAGCTTTTGCCAGGAGCGTTTGGAAGAGGAATGAAAACGTATCTATCTTGCAAAGACGTTGTTGCTTTATTCGGCTGTCTTCCAGTTTTGTAATGGATAGCAGAGCAGACTCGCTTCTGCAGTCATTTGCTTATGTCTTTAGTAGATTATCACTGATCCTTTATGTTTTACATTTATTAAAATTGCACTAAAGATGTCATTTAAGAAATGTTGATGGGTTTTTTTTCTATTCATAAGAAATTACTATGAATGATCGAAGAACACACATGAATATGCAAATTAGAAACACCCCCATGCCGAAGTCCTGCCATGCTTACTAGCCTAATGTCACTTAACGTTGGCTAACTCAGCTTGCTGGTTAGTTACCGAGCTCATATTTCTCACGGTTTTGAGCCTAAAGGGACTTTTATGCTGACAGACACTTTTTAAAGAAAAGGTACTTTGGAATAAGTAAGGCAAAGTCTAATACAAGCACACAGCTGTAAAAGGCAGACTTGAGATACAAGTGCTGCCAGAGGGGACACCTCGGGCCCTTTCCATGGTGCTCGCTGAACGCCTGAGGATTTCTCCAAACTAAAAATTACACACTGGGATCTTTTTTTTTTTTGGACGTTGTTTTTCATGAATACTTTCTCACACAACGTGAATATTATGCAAGGACGAAGCAACATGTTTTTTTCACAACCAGGTCGATTTTTCTGAGCTTTTGCGCCACGAATAAACGCATGAACCAATCACGTTGTGCAGAACGGGGTGACCACCAATAAAACAGCCTGTAGTGGCGAGCGTCTGCTACGTGCCAGCGTCATTGACGGCCAGGAGCTGAGTGGCCGTATTTCACCCATGAACATGCCACACACGAGCGTTGCTTGCTTTCTTGTTGCCCAACATCCCATCTCTCAGCTTCAACGATAGGTGTATACAAAACATTCTCGAGAGCATGTCTTTTCATCACTACAGCACGACTACATCATTCGCTCAGGATGCTATTGACAATTGCGGCACAGAACCAGAGTGAAACAAGCATGAAACGAAACGCACAATATTTTAAAAACCATATTGGACTCCGTGTGCGAAAATTATGCCCACGAATTATTTGCCTCATGTAAGGTTTTATTCCTTTGTAAGGATAAATAATTGTAAGTATTTATTCTTGTCCAAGAAGGCAGTAATTTATTTTGTGACAAAATTGTAAGGATTTATTCTTAATATTGTTCTGTTCTGTTCTATTTTACTATTTCAGCTAGAAGGCATTGAATTCTTCTGTCTCCTGTGTAACTTGACCAAATTACTGTGTGACCTTCTGTCTAAGCTAGACACATTGCTCGAGACGTAATACTGATATCTTTCGGAACATTCTATCAGAATATATTGCCCTGTGCTATCTCTGACCTAAGGTTGTGCGTAAATGTTGATATCTGTTAGAACATCTGCTAATATGAAATGTATACAGGATATATTTTCACTCACACACATGCATATTGATGGAATTAAGATGCGTTTTGCTCAGTCCAAGGTTTACTGACCGACGTCATCATACCGTCACACCATAGTCTGACATCCTATGACGCACACCCACCCACCCACAGCTGCATATCCAACGTGTATTTGGGATTAAAAGTTAGATTTAAAGCCATGAATTAAGTTAGTTTTATAGCTACACGTGATTTAGGATTGTTAGATTTAACCAGTCTCTTCAGTGTTGAATTTGAAATTGAAATGATTGAATGTTAGATTTAATGTTCGATTTAAAGCTGCATTAAGTGATTCATCTTAGTTTTATAGATTTATATTAGCCTTATTGCTGCACAAGGTGTTAAGACTTTATGATTTTAATGTTTTAGAGCTTGCATATACTATAACAGTGATTTTAAACTATTCTATATTATATATAATATATTATATATTAGGGGCGGCACGGTGGTGTGGTGGTTAGCGCTGTCGCCTCACAGCAAGAAGGTCCGGGTTCGAGCCCCGTGGCCGGCGAGGGCCTTTCTGTGCGGAGTTTGCATGTTCTCCCCGTGTCCGCGTGGGTTTCCTCCGGGTGCTCCGGTTTCCCCCACAGTCCAAAGACATGCAGGTTGGGTTAACTGGTGACTCTAAATTGAGTGTAGGTGTGAATGGTTGTCTGTGTCTATGTGTCAGCCCTGTGATGACCTGGCGACTTGTCCAGGGTGTACCCCGCCTTTCGCCCGTAGTCAGCTGGGATAGGCTCCAGCTCGCCTGCGACCCTGTAGAACAGGATAAAGCAGCTACAGATAATGAGATATTATATATTTAAACGATTCTATATTCTGTAACTATATTTAAACAACTTTGTGTCGTATCCGGTATGTAAAGGCCTTTAGGCTCATCATACTTGTTGTAGTTAATCTGTATAGAAATTCATTACTCAACTGGTTAGAATTTCATAAACCATACAAAAGCCATGGCCTAATGGTTAAAGAAGCAGCTTTGGGACCAAAAGGTCACCAGTTTGATTCCCTGGACCAGCAGGAATAGCTGAAGTGTTCTTGAGCGAGGTACCGAACCCCTGACTGCTCCCCAGGCTGCTCTGGGCATGTTGTACATCGCTCTGGATAAAAGCGTCTGCTAAATGCTATTAATGTAATGTAAAAGGCCTTAGCATAATTATGATGTACCAGCGCAATCTGCAATTTTGACTTCCTGTCATGTCAGTGGAATTTAGCCCTCGCTTCAGTTCTCCCAAAAGATGCAGTGGAGCTTTAGTCTGTCCAGCTCTCTCACCTCCTCATCTGTACACTCTGCTCAAACTGATCAGCTTCCAAAGCTTCAAATTTCAAGCTAATACCGCTGTCAATTCTGTCACGCTCATCATCACTTCGACTGCTAACTCGCTGAGCCGAGTCTCTGCTGTCACTCCATATCGTGTTGCTCCGTTGCATTCTGGGACTCTGAGTCCAACATTTGCACCAAGGTCTCCTTTACTTCTGTGCAAGAATTCCCATTAATATGACTTTAACCTTCACTGGAAATGTTTTTCTCCTATTAAACGCCACTGTAACTACGCTAGCAAAAACTATGTCATGTCAGCGTAGCATACAACCACTAACTCCTCACGGGAGTAATGAAAGTACAGCACCGACCAACAAATTGGCACCAGAATCACTAAACAGATACTTCAGTATACAAATATATATTTCATGTGTTTCAGGGTGGAGAGTTTCTTTAATAATGTCGTTTCAAGCCCATCAAGATTTGCACGTTTTTATGGAGCTCAAATCTATTACTTGTGAGCTACGTCACTGTCAAAGCTCTATTCAGATAAAAAAAAAAAACAAGAAGAAGCAGCTAAATATGACATGAAGGTCCAGATTAACTAAATGGAGCAAATTAGTGTGAGACTGCAATCCAAAGAAAACGTCGATGGGAGTGGCCAGTTCTGTGGGCGATTTACTAATAATGCACAAATTAATGAACATGGATGCAGTCAGTTCATTTTAATAATGACCAACACAATCTACCAAGAGCAGCGCAAATTAGCGCAGCGTTGCAAATGGGTACGGAATAATGCTGCTTAGCAATTGATGTGTTCTGATAACGTCTTCCTCAGGCATTCCAAATAAAATCACGCAAGTGGAGAAAATTGTCTCTCTTCTACCATGCACTCCCCCCCTTTCTTTATGCCTCATTCCTGAGCACACAGTGGGACTTTCACAAGCACATTAAATGATATTTTGAAGAGAAAATATTAGTTTCTGATTCAAACAAAAATCTCTTCTGTGCGCTCCATCTCTGGATGCACTTGACAGACACCTGTGCAGTGTTTCTCTTGCCCTCTCGCACTCTCGACATCTAAAGCCAAATGAAGAAAAATTATTTCACACTTTGTGTCAGTGTGAAATAATGACGCAATGAGCAGGAAATCGAGTGCTACAAACTTTAGTAAATCACGTTGCAAAGTTCATTTTAAAATTCTCCTCAAATTTTGCGCTCTGAAAAGGAACCTCCTATAAATACGTCCGGGTCCGTCTCAGAAACTGCTCTCTCGTTTGGGACATGATGGTCAAACAATAAATTTTCTAATTTTTTTTTTTTTGCATTTACCTAACACTCAATGTTTCTTTTGTCATGTTTAATAAGAATAAAGATAGCATCTTGCTTTATCTGGCCTCCACTGTGGAAAATTTTTTTATTCCAATTCAAATGCTTTTGTAAAATTGATTTCCATATAAAATAACTACAGCATGAAGAATTAAAGCCCCTCCTTCACAGATGAGTGAAAATATTGAATAAATTTCCTTTTTTTGATTGCTTGGGTTAAAAATGCCAAGTTATGATGACTGAATTGATTATTCACTTAAATATGAATAATATGATACAGTTTGGGTATTTGATATGGTGAACTAGGACACAATGGAAAAATCAAGAACGCACCGGAAAGATGAGAATAACGGCGGTGGTAAAAGAACAGCGACTGTACCGGCTGAAGGTCGCACGGGTCTCTGCTGCGGCGCGCGAGCAACGGGACATCACTACCGTGCGAGGCGGGGGCGGGGCAAAATGACTGGCTGTAGATTCTATCAAAAGTTCGATCTAAATTGACCGTGGTTGCAAAATATTGGCCAAAAATACGCAAACACTACGAAATATGAAAGTAAGATGCAAAAGAAACATTCTATTGCCTTATACTCATCTCATCTCATCTTCTTCCGCTTATCCGGAGCCGGGTCGTGGAGGCAGCAGTCTGAGCATGGAAGCCCAAACTTCCCTTTCCCCAGACACCTCGGCCAGCTCCTCGGGAAGAACACCGAGGCGTTCCCAGGCCAGCCGAGAGACATAGTCCCTCCAGCATGTCCTGGGTCTTCCCCAGGGCCTCCTCCTGGGGGGGCATGCCTGGAACACCTCCCCAGGGAGGCGTCCAGGAGGCATCCGAAAGAGATGCCCGAGCCACCTCAGCTGATTCCTCTTGATGTGGAGGAGCAGCGGCTCTACTCCGAGCTCCTCCCGAGTGACTGTGCTTCTCACCCTATCTCTAAGGGAGCACCCAGCCACCCTGCGAAGGAAACTCATTTCGGTCGCTTGTATCCGCGATCTTGTTCTTTCGGTCATTACCCAAAGCTCATGACCATAGGTGAGAGTCAGAATGTAGATCGACCGGTAAATCGAGAGCTTCGCCTTTTGGCTCAGCTCCTTCTTCACTACGACGGACCGGTAAAGCGACCGCATCACTGCAGAGGCTGCACCGATCTGCCTGTCGATCTCACGCTCCATCCTTCCCTCACTCGTGAACAAGATCCCGAGATACTTAAACTCCTTCACTTGAGGCAGGACTTCTCCACCAACCTGGAGAGGGCAAGCCACCCTTTTCCGGTCGAGAACCATGGCCTCGGACTTGGAGGTGCTGATTCTCATCCCAGCCGCTTCACACTCGACTGCAAACTGCCCCAGTGCATGCTGAAGGTCCTGGTTTGAAGAAGCCAACAGGACAACATCATCCGCAAAAAGCAGAGATGAAATCCTGAGGTTCCCAAACAGGATTCCTTCCGGCCCCTGGCTGCGCCTAGAAATTCTGTCCATAAAGATTATGAACAGAACCGGTGACAAAGGGCAGCCCTGCCAGAGTTTAACATGCACTGGGAACAGGTCTGACTTACTGCCGGCAATGCGAACCAGACTCCTGCTCCGTTCGTACAGGGACCGGACAGCCCTTAGCAAAGAGCCCCGAACCCCATACTCCCGAAGCAGTATTGCCTTACGCTGCAAGACTAAAACAAAATAAAACTGTCAAAACTCACCTTTTCAGTGATAACGTCCGAACAGATCACCCGCGTAACAGAAAGACCGCAAATGGAAGCACGATCAACTTCTAACTGTTGGAGTGGAAAATTCCATTCTACACATGCAAATTGTTAATGTGTGTCCTTCCCCGCACACAAATAACACGCTACGGTAAAAAATAGACCACGACTCATTTTATAGCTCAGAAATTCATACAAGACCAGCTACCATCGGAACATATTCTGTAAGAAACATATTCTATACCTAACTTTCAGCTTTCGTTTTAAAAAACAAAATCGCAGATTTATAACTTTATAAATATAAAGTGATTTTAAGTTCCTACTTTTGGTGAGGTCGTGACCTTGACCCTGAGGCTTTCCGTTTAGATCAAAACACACGATCGTATTGGTTTTGGGTTTGCGGAAAATGGAGTTACGACGGTGATCAAATATTTTGCATGATGTTTTATTACGGTTATGATTATTCTGTGAGCGCACCAATCCTTAGGTGTATAAAGTTACAACTTAAAATACAATTAGTGATAACTGTAGACTTTTCAGTGGACTTCAACCTTTTTAAGGGAATGCGATGTAGAGAGAGATTTATCATGTCCCAGATCAAGCCGCCATTTTTCCACAAATTTGCAGAATTTTTGCCAAATTCTGAAGAGTATTCACATCAAAGATTTAGTTTTATCTGTATTATTTCTTACATCATTTTATTTCAAATTAAAACCAACGTCACCATTCAAAACTGTATAGTTTACTGACTGTGAGTACATTTAATGGGGTACCCCCACAGCACCCAGTTTCTGAGACAGACCCATATGCAATGAGGTCATCCGCAAAAATAACTGTCCACGTGTTTCCATCGTAAACTTTGCACTGTGTGTGTGTGTGTGTTTAGTAAACCCTGACAGTAGTTTTTTAACGCCAAAAGACAGTTTGTGCATGCCGCAAACCGTTAGTAAATCTGGCCCAAAATATGTCTTGTATTGGAGGAAGTGGGCATAATTTTATGGGGGGTTTTGTGTGTGTTTGTTTTTTTTTTTTAATTTAAAAAAGAAAAGCACACAAGATGGAGAAGCTGTTAGTGCTAATGCTAATGTGAATATGTGGAAGAAACAAACAGCAGGTCTGGTTCAGACGGTGTGTGTAACTGAGTGTGTCCAAGCATGATAGTTTTTGTGTGTGTGTGAGTGAAAGATTCATGCATGCTCTGTGTGTATGAGTATTAGTGTTGGCATGCTCTCTCTCTCTCTCTCTCTTTCTCCATCTGCTCTCTTGATTATTCACGCTGAGAGCCGTAATTACTCAGAGAAGCACTCCGCTCTTGCACGACTACATTAAAGTAACTGCTTTTGTGTGTGTGTGTGTGTTGAGTATGTGTTTGTGTGCCTTCCGCTTGACTGCACTCTGTTTGTGTCCAGCTCTATTTCAAAGACACATTTATCAGTGTGACCTGATTTCCATTTCTCTGTCTCCTAGGATTTCTTGGTAATGGATGGCTGTGTTCCAAATGGGACACGTAGTATATTGTGTATTCTACAGTGTTCCCTACGCTGGGTGTAGAGGGTGTGATGAGCGACACAAAATAACCTGAGCCGAGTTTATGCAAATGACAAGTGAAATGACCAATGGGAGTGAAGGACGGTGTTGCGGTGAAACATCATCTCGCTGATACTCGCTGTGCCGCTTGAAGGGTTTAATTTACTCTAAAGCGAACAGCACCGGTGTTCTTCCTGTCAAAAATAAAGCAGAGCTAAATTTTTCAGCTCATGACATCTAGTACACAGAGATGTACTACACGGATGCTTTTTTAATACTTGAGCATTTCTTTCCTGGTTTTATTTTTAACTGAACTGCTTATGTATACATTCTGTAGCTAGCGATGTCCTCGCTACCAGTGAAACCATGGCAACCAGAATTCAACTAAAGAAAAACACACCTGGGCGGCACGGTGGTGTAGTGGTTAGCGCTGTCGCCTCACAGCAAGAAGGTCCGGGTTCGAGCCCCGTGGCCGGCGAGGGCCTTTCTGTGTGGAGTTTGCATGTTCTCCCCGTGTCCGCGTGGGTTTCCTCCGGGTGCTCCGGTTTCCCCCACAGTCCAAAGACATGCAGGTTAGGTTAACTGGTGACTCTAAATTGAGCGTAGGTGTGAATGTGAGTGTGAATGGTTGTCTGTGTCTATGTGTCAGCCCTGTGATGACCTGGCGACTTGTCCAGGGTGTACCCCGCCTTTCACCCGTAGTCAGCTGGGATAGGCTCCAGCTCGCCTGCGACCCTGTAGAACAGGATAAAGCAGCTACAGATAATGAGATGAGATGAAAAACACACTTACTAGTGACCACCGAAGAGTGATTTGAGTCATTTTAGAATCTGGGGTTTTGCAAACGCTGATGTCGTAGAGACTGACTATTTTTAAAAGAATCATAGTCAAAAGCAAATCATCTTGCGAGTACAGGATTTAAAAATATTAATATTTTATGCACTTCGTTGGAAATCATTGGCTCGTTACAGCCTTAATTTTGAATGTTTTTTAATCTTGAAAAACTGTTAACGCCCCAGGAACATCTCCATATTTTTACCCTCGTTAAAAATATCAGAGTCCATCATTATAATGCAGATCAACACGAGAGTGATTTCAGTATCTGAGCATCGATTTGCATTGTCCCATTTCTCTAGTTTTTAATCAAAACGCAATGTTACCATAGCAACCACCGAATGTAAAGATCGTCTCTAACATAAAGATATCTTAAGGAAATATAAATATTAAATGTAAATAATATCTTTTAAATAATATCCACAGCCATTACAACTACAGACTCTCAAGCTATTGAGTCGTTGCTAACAGCGGTCAGTTAGGAGGTTTAAAGATGAAATAACCGTGTTGTATTGTGGGATACAGTATCATGAAAAAGTGGAAAAATTTGGCCAGAGTAACGGATCATCTGCATGCATACCTTTTGGTGTGTTGAACATAACCGTCATTCATATATTGTTTATAATATCCTTCATCAAAAAATTCCTGCGCAAGGATTGGCCAAGGATGGCTCACATGACATAAAATAGTTCCACCATTGTTTAAGCAACGTATCTCGTGATGTCCAAAATTTAAAATAAAAAAAAAGGGGTTGATGTGAATCAGTCGTGGTATATCCTGAATATACCATGAACTGATGTCACAGTTTCAAGCTATACAGCTGTGGCTCCACAAGCGTGTGTGTGTGTGTCAAGATCATGACTAGTGAAGCAAGCAATAGCATGCAGTGTTTCCCCTCAGCTTAGTGTTTTGTTTTAGTTGTTTTTTTTTTTTGGGGGGGGGGGATGAGGGTGGTCCCCTGCAGGACCCCTCCCCGTGGCTCCTATTAGAGTATTTGGGCCTGAACAAACCATTACAGGAGTCATATTTAAGTCTTCACATTTGTTTTAGAACAACAATTAGAATAGTGTTTACAACAGAACTGCACTCGGGGTTTTTTGTTTGTTTTTTGGGGGGGTTTTTTTGCAGACCTTAAAGGTCATAGGCAAGGGTCGGAGGTGAAACGTAGAATATCAACTTTATTGTCTAGAAGAACGACCCAAAAAGTGAATTCAATCTTCCTAGTGTCTAATTTGCACCCTAAAATTGAATAAAACGGTTAAAATATACTGTTTTGCCCAATTTCTGAAGGTTTGTTTACATCTCACTTATGCGCACTTTCACCGCCAGGGGCCCGTCGTCATGACGTCATTTAAGCCAAGCAGACGGAGCAGCTCTGTGTTTACCTGCGAACCGAGCACACGTGTACGTATGTTGGTCGTGAGAGGTTGTGTAAAATATCTGAAAGCAAGAGCAATTTTGAAGTAGGAACTCTCCAAATTGAATATGGAGAGGTGAAACCGTATCTGTATGACCCTATGGCCGTTGTGAAGCAATCGGTGAACGTGGCTCACTGGTTTGACCGTGCGGCCTCGGAATCGGACAGCGACTCGGCCAACTCTGATCGCGGTGACCCCGGACCTCAACAAGACTCGCGCCCAAACGATTTATCCTGGTAGTTATGATAAATTCCTACTTTCGTCATAATACTAAATAAGAGCCCTTTTGAAGAATAATTAAACCGCCTCCCTAGTGGATATAGGGAACGATTACTGGACAGTGCGCCGGTAGGCCACATTAGCCTGCCATCCGCGGCATTATACCATTTATAGCCGACTCTAAGCGAGGAAATATCCCTTTGTCTCATTTCCACAGTGATTGTACAGGATCCCTCAGGATTCTTGACTTGTCAATTGCAAGCAAAAGTAAAAATGTTTCCCTCCAATCTTCTCCTTTTTGCTTGAGCGTTGCTGCTCCGTTTCTTCTTTGACTGCTTGATTTGGTTTCACACGCACAATCCACTCTCTCCGCCTCGTCTCCTCTTTCAGAAAAAGCCAATCCACTCGCTCCGCCTCTTCTCTTTCAGAAAAAGCCAATCCACTCGCTCCGCCTCTTCTCTTTCAGAAAAAACCAACCCTCTCGCTCCGCCTCTTCTCTTCCGGAAAAAGCCAATCCACTCTCTCTGCCTCTTCTCCTCTCTCGGAAAAAGGTAAAACCTTCTTCCTGAACCGGTCCCGTTGTTACAGTTCACTGCACAGCAATAAGGCATGGGTTTTTTTTTTTTTGGAAATTCCCAAACGCATGTCTGCACTCAAGCCAAACGGTAATGTAACTAAACGGAAGTGGACTCAACTCAAGCGGTTTGTTTGTCTTAAATGACGTCACGCGCCGAGTGGTCACGAAAATAGCCGAACAGAAATTCGCCGCAATCCGCGCTAACTTATTTTAATTATTACTTATTAACAATACTTCTTGGAACCAGGAGAAAATTACTGAGGGTTTTTTAACATATAAAGTTTCAAATGTGCATAAAATTAAAACCGTTGCCTCTGAGCTTTAAAGTGTGTGTGTGGTGGGGGGGATTTGTGGGGGCCACCCCAATATAATGGCAGAGGAAACACTGGTATGGTACATTGCACATGCGCAGGTTGAAGGTCGCTCCAATGGAAACAACAAACATGGCTGCCTCCAGCGAGTTTATAACGCTAATAAGACCTCCTCCTAATTTTTTTTCAGATTTATTTCTAATTCTTTGTAGTTAATATTTTTAGTTTGGAATTTTTTTGATGAGGGATACAAATCAAATATATCCTGCACTGAGAGGCACCAGTGAGTATGGGTTCTCTTCAGTGACTGGCACAGTACTATTTTCGAAAATAGTATTATGCCAGTTACCGAAGAGAATCCATAATTTCACCCGGAGCCTCTCAGTGCATGGTATATTTGATCACCATGTGCTCCTGTTAGACATAGTTCAGTGTGTATGGTGCCATTTCAAACTTGTCTTTCTTCTCTCTATCTACTTCGCTCTCACTCTCTTGCTTCTTTAAGATCTCTCTCATGCTTTCCTTCGTTCAATATTTCTCATATCCGACCGCACTTTCCCCTCGCACCCACCGTGACTGAAGTGGCTGCAGGAGATAAGAACGAGGCACTCACCTTTAGCGTGAGGGAAAACAGCATTTGGAGTTGAGCTCGCAGATCTTTGCTTCTCGACAGGCCGTTCCGACTGCATGGTGCTGTGAGCGAGAGAGGAAACGAAAGGATGAGGGACATGCTCCAGTGGTGGTTAAACACTATTATAAATGGGGGGATGGCCAGGATGGGCCAGCGGTACCACTGGGGGGCCTTTAATTTTACAACTTTTTATATATTTTTTTTCTTACAAATATTGGAGATAAATATTGCAATTTTCATCACAAAAAGTAAACTAAAATAATAAGCAGCAAAGTTAACACGTTAAGTATTAAATTGTGTTTCTTGTAATGAAATCAAAATGGACTTGCACTGAATACTTATTCAATCCATGCACACAAACAAGCAAAATTTATTTACACCATTTTGAGAATGTTGAGAATCTTAAAAATCTTAAAATATTAAAATAGTAATATTAAACAATTATAACAATATCCACATTTAAACATTTATTAATGTGGATGTAATTTTAGTTGTTGGTGATAAATGCATGTGTCAATTTTACCTGTTTGGTATATATATATATATATATATATATATATATATATATATATATATATATATATATGTGTGTGTGTGTGTGTGTGTGTATAAAATAAAAAATGCTGTAGACTACACTAGATCAAAAAATAATGAAATATTTCAACATTAAAAAAAATACTATAAACTAATCAGTGAGCCATAATAAATGAAACAAAGTCGGTATTTGGTGTGAGACGACCCTTTGCTTTAAAAAAAAAAAAAAAATAGCAGTCTGAGGTCCAGTGAGTGCAGTTTTATGCGGAAATGATCTGTAGGTTTTCCTGAGCATCTTCCAGAACCAGCCGCAGTTCTTCTGGACACTTTGACCGTCACACTCGCTTCTTCATTTTACACCAAAACCCAGCAGCCTTCATTATGCTTTCTTTTTTCATCTGAAAAGTGTCTCTTATGGAATATGCTGATCAGATACAAACTTTTTTTCCTGTAGCATTTAATTTTGTGCTGGAAAATGAACGTTTGGACTCTAAAATATTTTTGTACCAGCTCAATAATGTAAAAGTCGTAAAATCGAAATCTAACAAAGTTTGTATGAAAAAAAATAGTGCCTGAGACTTCTGCACAGGTAGGTGTGTGTGTGTGTGTGTGTGTGTGTGTGTGTGTGTGTGTGTGTGTGTCCAGGGGCGTAGCTAGGATTTTTCAAAGGGAGGGGTCACACACTGACTGGCAGCCTGAGTGCATTATGTAACAAAAAATAATTCCCATTGCTAGTTTTAGGCAGCTTCGAAACCGGCTCTTCCATTATCACTGTTTCTTCCACGGTTTCTTGATGCTGTGTTCTAGAAACGGCACTAAAACTTCGCTTCGAAACCACAAAATGCAACTTTGATGGAAAAATATCTCATCTCATCTCATTATCTCTAGCCGCTTTATCCTGTTCTACAGGGTCGCAGGCAAGCTGGATCCTATCCCAGCTGACTACGGGTGAAAGGCGGGGTACACCCTGGACAAGTCGCCAGGTCATCACAGGGCTGACACATAGACACAGACAACCATTCACACTCACATTCACACCTACGGTCAATTTAGAGTCACCAGTTAACCTAACCTGCATGTCTTTGGACTGTGGGGGAAACCGGAGCACCCGGAGGAAACCCACACGGACACGGGGAGAACATGCAAACTCCACACAGAAAGGCCCTCGCCGGCCACGGGGCTCGAACCCAGACCTTCTTGCTGTGAGGCAACAGCGCTAACCACTACACCACCGTGCCACCCATGGAAAAATATATATATATATAATAAATTGCTTACCTCTCTTCACATCGAAAAAAGGAGGAAAGTTTCGCTTGTTTTGACATGGTGAATTATTAACACAAGAGGAAATACTTGTACTTCGCAGCTACGCTGGCAGCTTGGCCATGCTTTCTAGTGCAGTCGTGTTGCGCTTGCGCAGAACTGGGTGTTCGCACCCAAACCACAGGAAGTCCATACAAGGTTATATAGAACCCCTAATGAGGCTGAGGTGACAATCTAGTTTAAAAAAAAATTTTTTAGAAAAATTACAGTGGGCGCTTTTCTATTATTCTTATGCAGCTATTGAAAAAATGTATTGTCCGACAAAGGGGGGGAGGTCACGAGCACCCCAGGACCCCCCCCCCCCCCAAGCTACGCCCCTTAGATAGATAGACAGATAGATAGATAGATAGATAGATAGATAGATAGATAGATAGATAGATGTAAATGAGTGATAGGGTTTTTACTTTAACGGTGTGTTAATGCTGTAGTTTGTGGTTTGTTTGTTGAAGGGAATCTTAATGTGGTGCAGTAAAAAGAATTTAATACAAAAATATTTTGGAAAAAAACATGTATATGATAAATGTGGAACTTATTTGGTAGTCTTTGGAAAGACTTGGGCTAACATTTTCCTAACTAGGGTGAATTTTCACTTGTGTGACTGAATTGTAGACAAGAGAAAACCACTACTGGTCCACTCGACCATTAGCTCGTGGGGAACAGCTAGCTGACCGTAGCTAACCTGACAGGATTTTTATGGAGCTAACTTGTCATTCACTTCATAATTCAACACTTTTTAATATAAAGTTTGGGGTGGTTTAAATATTTTATTTTGGCTAGAGTTTGAGGTGGGTTCCGAGTCTTTTCCCATTTAGCAAACTGTGTACTATAGTGTGTGTGTGTGTGTGTGTGTGTGTGTACACAGTTGAAGCGAGCTAAAGCTTGTTAACACCTAAAATTCAAGAACTCACCTAGATATAAATAGTTGGTATTGTAGTTATTTTCGAAACGCAGAGAGACCGAATAATCCTAACTTTCTTACCACAGGAATCTACAAAGGGTTTTTATTTATTTATTTATTTATTTAAAATCCTTTGAAGTAAAAGATTTGGCGTTCGCAAACGAGTCGAATCATTGAGTCGAGTTTATTAGATGGATCTTCGAATCAGTGTATTTTTTTTTTTTTTATAGGTGAAGGCTGGGAACCGACTCTCAGATCTGAAGAGACGTTTTGATTTATCAGCAATCAAGAAATAACGGTCACAGCTATTTGAATTTTTGAAAATTAGAGTTGTGATATTGGGGTACGCAACGAAGAGGTCTTTTGGATGTATTGAATTTTTAAAAAATTGACGGATAAATTGACATTTTATACCGAAATGATGTAATGAGTGTATTCAGTACAATCTCCTTATCCAACAGAGTGCGATATTTTTTTGTGTGCACAAGCATGTTTGAGGTGCGTTTTAGGCGTGAAAAATTAGACCCGTGTGCACCGAGAAAAATGTGCCACGATGTCCCGTGCTGATTAGGAAAGACAACTCGCGCGTGCGATGTGTGAGTCAGTTTGTCCCAGCTGAGAAAAGACGCCATTTTAACTTTGTCTGAGGCAAACAATAATCTCACACACACACACACACGCCGCCCATTACACGCACATCCTCGCGCGGCTGTGTGTTTTATCAGCGCGAGACAGAGTGTGTCTGGTTCAGGCTCTATCAGTGATCACACCCAGAGGTTTTCTGCTGCTGTGAAGTGCCCCATTGTGTGTGTAATGAGTTCTCTCTCTCTCTCTCTCTCTCTCTCTCTCTCTCTCTGTGGGGGTGGGGGGCTCAAGAAGAGCTCCTTGTGCTGTTTTTCCGTAGTTGTTCATGGCGAACACACGCGCCATCACTGCACCATTGAGTGTTTTCTATGCAAGTTGACTTGCTCACACTGACCCACACATTACAACAAGCCACAATTCAAAGAATCATTTCTGCAAAAATGGAACGTACACAGCGTCCCTCTCATCCCAAAGACGTTGTGCGAGATTTCACTGGGATCTCGTGCAGCATGGCCTCGTGATAATCCTGCTGAAAAGCCTGCTGAAATCGCACCATCTAAACCCAGCTTAAGGAGCGCTTATCGGAATTAATGCTGCTTGTGTTCATAATCAAATTTTCACAAAGATTACAGAATTCACTAACTTCTTGGCAGATACAATTTTGTCATTTCTCAGTATAGCAAAAGGATCCAGCCTCCTAAAACTAAACCGTAATTACAATTACCATGGCTAAACCAGTTATATCGGTGATCCAAAGTATAATTACGGTTTTATTTTATTATCATTGACTTTCCTTCCATTTCTGGTTGAGAGTATGCTATGCACATTTTGGCTGCCACTTCTCGCCTGAGCTTCATCTCATCTCATTATCTCTAGCCGCTTTATCCTTCTACAGGGTCGCAGGCAAGCTGGAGCCTATCCCAGCTGACTACGGGCGAAAGGCGGGGTACACCCTGGACAAGTCGCCAGGTCATCACAGGGCTGACACATAGACACAGACAACCATTCACACTCACATTCACACCTACGCTCAATTTAGAGTCACCAGTTAACCTAACCTGCATGTCTTTGGACTGTGGGGGAAACCGGAGCACCCGGAGGAAACCCACGCGGACACGGGGAGAACATGCAAACTCCGCACAGAAAGGCCCTCGCCGGCCACGGGGCTCGAACCCGGACCTTCTTGCTGTGAGGCGACAGCGCTAACCACTACACCACCGTGCCGCCCCTCGCCTGAGCTTTTTCTTTTTTTTTCCTTTGTGTTTGTATGGTTTGATGTTGGCTCTTTGTTTGAATCTTTTGCCTGCCGGTTGTGGCGTTGCTCCAGACCCGGTTTTGGGCGTCGGGTTCCTCATGCCTTGGTCCACCATGGGTGATGTGTGTTGTGCTCGCTACACTGTCAGAAATAGGGGTACAATAGGAGTCCATTTCTGTCCCCCAAGGGCTCATTATTGGACCTCAGAGTAACTATAAGTAACTATTTAGGGTCAAAAAGTTACATATATGTTCCTAAGTGCAGGGATCGAAACGGGCGGTCGCCCACTCGCCAATGCGAGTTGGAAAGGGTACGGGCGACTAGTGACATGTACTCGACCGAGTGGGTGACTGGCTCGCCACGCTATATATATCAAACTACTCACTGCCTCGATGGTTTCTATCAACGATTCTCGCCCATTTTAAGCAGAACTTGGTCTATTTTACCGTTTTTTACGATAATTTCAATAGATTTTGAGAGACATTTGTCAAGTTGGCATAGACGCGGGCGCTGCCATATTGTTTACGTGCGCAGTATACACCGCTACATGCAGCATGGCTGCGCGAAGTTTCGTTTCTTCCCGTTCATTTCCGTTGCTGCCCGTGAAGACAAATGTAACTTGAACCGCTATTGGTCAGATAGATTAGACCCCTGCGAAGTTTAAAAGTCCTTGGCTTGACTTTTTTGACAGCTATCAAAACAAACGGATATCGCTCAACAAGTATGTGGCCCTTATTTCTGTTTCTTTTAAATACTTGGTAACAAAGCCACCATTTTGTTTTTCTCTACTCACAGTATATAAGCTGATATCCTAGTATTAGAGTAGCCAATTAGAGCATGCGATTGCTCAGCCTGCAGGTGATGAGAGGGAGCATGTGGCAGGAGACGTAGAGCCCCAGGAGAGACAGAATGAGGAGGTGGAAGATGAAGATGACGAGGAGGCGCAGCATGATGTGGTGTATGACCCGATAGATGATGATGATGATCTGGATGAGGGTTTCGAAGATTGTGATGATAATGAGATGACTGAGGAAGAAGTTTATAGACAGTTGAAATTGATCACTCATGTATAATATGGTTATATTATATGAATAAATATATAAAATCGGCTTGAAATTTGTAATTATAAATACGGACCAGTGCTACTCCATTCGGACCAGTACCTCCGAGAGGCATGGACCAGTGCTCCCAAATTCCCGTTTCGATCCCTGTAATGCCGCTTTTCCACTACCAACGCGGCTGAGTCGGGCTGAGCCGTGCCGTGCTGAGTTGGGCTGAGTTGAGCTGAGTGGGGCTGTTGGAGTTGCATTTCGACTACAACCGCGCTGAACCGTGCTGGCTGGAAGTGGGTGGACACATTGGGTGGAGTTAGCGAAAGTGGGTGGACGTCACGTGATGTCGTTAGGCGGCGCAAACAGTGACATCAGTGATCTTTTAAGCAGTAGTCTCACGACCCGGATAGTAAACAATAAACATGGAGTCATTAGTGTTGCTGGTCTTGGTGCTGTGGCTTGTTGTCACCGACAACGCCAACAGATACTGGCAAGAGCGTATAGATGAGGCGAGGCGCATAAGGCTTCAGAAATTCTCGTAATTCGTAATTCTTCTTCCGGGTTTACGGTGTTTACAGATCCCAGCGTGCTCGCGGGGCGTGTGTGGGCGTGTGAGGACACTCCTCCTCACCAATCAGTGCACAGGGGAGTGTCTCCTCACGCCCCTAGCCCCACTCGGCTCGGTTTGGCTCGCTTCAGCCCCACTCCAAAACCGTGCGAGTTTTGGGGGCTGAGCAGGGCTGAAGCGAGCTGAGTCGCGCCGCTCTGAGGTAGTCGAAATGCGAGCCGTGTCGGGCTGAAGTGAGCTGAAAAAGGGTAGTGGAAAAGGGCCATAAGTGGTATATAAAGGGTACAGATAAGTACCTTAGAGGGTACTGCCCTAGTGACAAGCCATTGTACCCTCAAAGGTACAATAACATACTTTAATTTCTGAGAGTGTATGGACTGCAGTGAGCTCGTTGTTCTCTTTAACGTTGGAGTTGCCCAGCGCTCTGTGTGGCGGTGCTCTGTGCTCGCTTTCGGGATCCACGGCGCGGTGTTCCGAGCGCTGTTGCCTGGTGGCAGTGTGGGATTGTGGCCAGCTACACCACTGGAGTAACATCCTGACCTCTTTTGGTGGACTTTTTGTTTTTGTAACTGTAAATCAGCCTTGGGTGTGAGGAAAGCTGCTATACAAGTTAAACTTATTATTAACATGGATCATTTTCTTGCAAATCTACCCACATATGTTGATATTCCAGATGTTTCTGTTGTAATTCTGGCTTTTACATTTTCTGTAGTTCCTAAATCTGTAAAAATGTACACTTGTAGCTGCTAATGTACTGTATAATGCTAAGCTAGCAGCGATAAGCATCCATGACTTCATAGAAACGTAAGCATTGTAGTATCCAAAATAAAACCCCAAATGCCGAACGTTTGGTCCGGTTTAAGCTAAATGAATGGATTTGTGGTAATTTGTACATTTTGTTTGTTTTTGTTTGTTTGTTTTTCACCAAACTATTTCTTTAAGAAGAGCAGCATAAGCGTTATCAAACCTATTCATGTCTTTTCTGAATGTTGTTGCTGTCGGTTGTGTTGCAGAAAGCAGATGACCGCGAGAAGAGACAGGAAGCACATCGCTTCCATTTTGATGCCATGTGAGGAGCCAGAGTGCATCGTGGTACAAAAAGAAGGTCCATCATAAGCATTCATCACACTGGAGAGTTTATTTATTAATTTATTTGATGTTTTTCTCACTAGATATGATTTTTTTTTCCCCTGTTTCTGTTGAATGTGTTATTGAATGTATGAGATCTTGGGAAAGTGTGGCTGTTATTCCTCACTTGTGATTATAATTTTTTTCCTTACATTTGTATATCATGGAGGTTTACTTGAATGTTATAGCATTACAGTATGTTCTTGCAGCTGAAACAAACAGGGAGTATTAATTTTCGTAAAAAGCAAAGGAATGCTTCAGTGCCATTTTATTTGTCCTTGTGGCATAAAGTGTTGTGTTAAATGTATTTCTTTCTCTGACATTACAAAAGGGAAAATTGTGTCTCTTGGGTAAAAGAACCCCAGGACCAGTTAAGGGAGATTAGTCTTTATTTCTGGTGCGTGTTTTTATGTGCTTTAACGGAATAGCTGCACCAGTCATATTTATCTGGCTTGATCTTCAATGTCTGTGAATAAAACTGAAAATCTTTCCTGTAAAAATCGGTGAGGTACACATACAGAAAAATACAGATATGTTCATGCAGTTTGTACTTTTTTGGCTCCTGTAAGATTGTTCTTTTGCTCCTTTGGCAAACGGTCTTTAATCAACTAAAATATGTTTGGTGATTTGAAGTTTGCTTCTTTAGTTTTGCACTGTAGCTAACCAGGATAAGCGTCCTTACAACCACCCTTTGTACGTGAATAGTTTAATAAAATAGCAGATTTTATAAAGCTCCATATTATTAAAAAAATAAATATGCAAATCAAATTGGAAATGCATCATTTGAAACACTTAAAACATATTATTGTGCAAGTAGCTGTAATGTGAAAGCTGTGATACGAAACTTAAGCCTATAAGGAAAGAAGTTTCCATTTCATAATGAAAATGGCACACTGGGAACGCACACTAGCCATCTGACCCCGTGACCTTTACATCGTTTTCTCCATTATCAAACATGAAAGTAAAAAATATTTAATGCAGAAAGCACCACAATAAGTTCCGCCATTTTGGAGTTGTGCAGATCACATGACAAATTAAAATGCAAAAATTGTGCAGTACAAAACTTACCAATTCATCCAGATTCGAAAGTGTGTGTGTGTGTGTGTGTGTGTGTGTGTTCATGTTCAAGAATGCGGTATTCGTGTCAATAGAAAGGCAATAACTGTTAGATGGGGGTTTTGTTGGGGGTTTTTTCGACCCATATTCCTGTGGACTAGCCCTTAGTACCAAGATGGAAAGTCATTCGACTTCAAGATGGAGCTTGCATTACTTGTTAGCTACAGTCGTCTCAAGGCATCAGTGCAACGTTTAGAAAGCAAACATTGCCGTTAGTAAGATTGTGTACATATCATAAAGTTTTCCTTTAAGAATGTAATTTTTTAAATAATTTTTTTTTTAAATGTTGGTTTCATGCTGACTAGTTAGGCCCAACCAGTCTCGTACATCCTTGCAAGTACATAAATGAGAATATGATGGAATTTTATGCAGAATATTACCCATCATTGATTTTTATTTTTATTTTTTTTGGGGGGAGGGGGTAAGCAGCAATAGAAATTACTAGTCATGAGATATGGATATGATTTTTGAATGAGTGTCTGTGTGAAAATTCCCTGTTAATTGATTATCTATTAACCTAATTGATTGATTGATTGATTAATAATGTCTCATCCCCAAAGTGAACAGTCTTACTTTTAATTCAACTTACACTTTACTGCCTTATTGAATCCCCTGCTGTTTGCTGTGTGGAGGTCATTCCTGACTAACACAACCTTGACATTAACTCTGTTTGTAGTGTTTTTGTGCTTTCTAACTGTATATTATTAATTTTTATACAACATTGGGTTATGGGTGTGAATTAGGTTCACTAATGATGAATTGTTCAGCTTGTGAATGGTTTTCATCATGCTGCATTAGTCAATACTTACAGGTTACTGTTATTGACTCTCATTTGGTGAAATGAATGCTTTTATTTCTGGGGAACATCTATGATAATAGAACTGTCAAGCTGCTATTGGTTTTCAGGACTAAACATTTCGGGTTCTTTCATGGCCAATTCAGAGCAAATTCATATTTGGTTCAATTTCTCAGTGCACATGATTAAAGGAATGAAAAAGCAAAAAGAAAATTGTCCGAGGGTTGTGTTAGGCTGAAAAAATCCTCATAGAGCTCTTTCTTTCATTGGTTAGAAATACAGCAAATTAAAAAAAATCACAGAAAAATCATTGAGTATGGAGAACATAGAAAGTGCACTTAATAAATGATTAGGTGATTTTATAATTCGCTAGTTTAAAACAGTTTGTGTGCCATACCGAACAGTAATTTTCACTTTTTTGTTTGGTCCAAATCCCGAGAGCCTTCAAGCATAGTGCATCTGTGCAGAGCTACAGCTCTGTCCTTTGGATCAGTCTGACCTCACGGCTCAGTTTTGCAGCTCGTACACAAAAAATAACGCTGTGTTCTTGTCTGCCTAATGGACCGCAGCGAGGTTGGGAATACATCGGGATTCCATACATATGGCCTAAACAGCACATATGTGATCCCCTTAAGGAGCTTTCATACATGCAGCGTTTTGTCCATTAAATGGATCCCTGGTGCAAACCCTGAGGCTGTTGCGCTGCAGAAATCCTGTGTGCTGTGGATACCAATGAGCAAAACAAGAAAAATAAATAATGGACATGATATGCAAAATGTTTTAAACTTGTATATATTATCTAGCAGTTTATTGCACTTTGACGGCACTGTGCATTTATCACTAATGAATAAAAGAGTTTCAGGAGGATATTTTCATATACACACTGTCAGAAATGGGGGTACAGTAGGAGTCCATTTCTATCCCCCAAGGTACAGTCTGCACTAATGTACCCCCTAGGGCTCATTATTGGACTTCAAGGTAACCATGTGTACCGTTTAGGGTGTAAAAAAAAAAGGTACATACATCTTCCCAAGCAGTAGACAAAGGGTACAAACAAATAAGTACCTTGGGGCAGTACCCGCTAGTGACAAGCTGTTGTACACCTAAAGGTACAATAATGCATTTTGTTTTCTGAGTGCGCAGTGTGAAATCGACCCAAACCATGTAGCAAATGAACAAAAAATGATCAATTTTGGCGATGATTCAGAATCCCAAACAGATTACAGAGTATGAAAGTGTCCTTTGTTCTGAAAGTGGTCTGAGGCAGCGTTAATGGTGTAACTGAAAGCAGCTTCTTGTGGCTACAAGAGACTCTGGGTTTTTTTCTGTCTTTAGGTGTACGATATTCATAACACATTTGTCTAAACTAAACTGTGTTGTAATAAAATAATTTCAACTGGATTAACGTTAAAATAGAGAGTCAGTAAATGTATGTGGATTCATCACTGGAAAATAAACATGACCAAACATTCACTGTCCTGACACTGGCTCTTATAAACTGGTTATCTATTTATCAAGTTTGCTTTACTTCAAGGACAACAGACTTCAGATTTATCATCATTCCAAATTAGATTGAAAGAGGTGTACCTGTTTTTGATCTTTATATAACTGACCGCATTTTCTCCAGGAATCTTTCCAGAAAGGACGGGCACTGATCCAAACTGATGACAATAAATTATTCAGAGAATATTTCTGCTCCTGTTATTTTGCTTTTAAATCAGAACTGAAGTCTGTGAAAGGGACGGTGAAAGGAGGACTGTCGCACCAGCTGTTGGGTCATTCTGAAGTGAACTGCTGGAAAAACAAGCACTTTGTAGTGACCAGAGTTGCTCCTCAAATTTTTGTCATGTTTATACTCTGAAAGAAAAAACGGTGGCAGTAAATTAAATTCCTCCAGTAAGCATGAACAAAGGTCAAGTCATACATGTCAACCTATACGGAATGTCCGTATTTTATACGGATTTGATTCAATAAACGTAGTATACGTAGTATAACAAATAAAGTTATACGGATTCTTTAAAAAAACTTCAATATTTATTTAGACCTATAATCAATTCCTACGATGATAAAAGAGCGCATAACATTTACAAACGTACTGTACACCACAGAAAGCACAGACAGCCAGTAAAGAGTCTTATGAAATCGCGCGTTATCTTGTGGTAGCGAGACTTCGTTCCACTTCTGATCATGTGCACACCACATTGCGAGAATCCCGGCAACCGGGAAGTAACATTTTGTTTGAAACGCGTATTTCCACCTGAGCGACTTTCACTAGCGACTGAAAAGATTCTGAATGGGCACTCCGGCAAGATCAACACAGACGCTTGCTGTGACGTGCAGCCTCGTGAGGTATTGGTGCAGAGCGCTAAAAAAGCTGCCATGGAGTACAATTCAGAACATTAGAGTGGCACTTTGTGTTTTTGTCAAACATTGGAGCTTTGTATTCATTCTGAAGGTTTATTGTTATTAATATTGAATAAAAAGTAACTTGGATATATCATTGTTAATTATCATTCAAATTTTAGGTAAATTATTTTAATTTGCATCTTATACGGATTTTATAAGGGAAATACGGATTTTGGAGGTTGGTTATACAGGTTTGATTGACCAAAGGTTGACATGTATGGGTCAAGTTCAAGTACAAAACACATTAAAGCACAGTGGTACCATGGGTAGTGTTCTTGCTTCACTGTTTTGGGGTCTCTGATTCAGTCCTGAACTCCGATTACTTTCTTTATGGAGTTTCCTGTTCTCTTGTGTCCATGTGAGTTTCCTCCAGATTCTCTGGTTTGCTCCCACCCTCCAAAAACAAGCAAGTACGAGGGTACTTCAGAAAGTTTTCAGCCTCACCCTGAAACAAGGGGCATAACTCCCATTTTGGGGCTTAATATCACTGTCCACAAAAACTCAAATGAAAGAAGCAATCAAGGAAAAAAGGAGAGGAAAGAAAGCTTCGAGCTGGCGTGCTGTTGCTCCAGGACAACACGCCCATCCACACAGTACAGGTGGCAGAGGCAGAAGCAGCCAAATGTGGCTTTGAACTGTTGTCCCATCCACCTTACTCACCCAGCCTGGCACTATCTGACGTCTGTTTCCCAAACTGAAATCCAACTCGCGTGGTCGCTGTTTTCAGAGTAATGATGAAGTCATCCATGGTGTCGATGAGGATCTGGAGGCTCAACATGTGACCACCTTCCATGAAGGGATCGCGAAGCTTGAACGTCGGTGGACCAAGTGCATTGAAGTTAAAGGAGACTATGTTGAAAACGAACACAAGCAAAAGCTTTCTCCTGTGGCGTTTTCTGGGTGAGGCTGAGAACTTTTTGAAGTACTCTCATAGTTGATGGATTGGTGATGCTAAATTTCCCCCTGATGTGACTGAGACTGTTCTTTATTAGGTTTCTTTGTGATGGTCTATCAGATTTATTTCTTGTTCACATGAATTCTAATAAAGCTCTTAACATTTGGGATACACCTTGTCATGAAATGTGAAAAAATTAATTCTAGCGAGTGCATTTGAACAGGAAAATAAACAAATTCTGCTTCAAACCAAACATACAAGACCAGAGAAGAATAAATGTCTCATCTCATTATCTGTAGCCGCTTTATCCTGTTCTACAGGGTCGCAGGCAAGCTGGAGCCTATCCCAGCTGACTACGGGCGAAAGGCGGGGTACACCCTGGACAAGTCGCCAGGTCATCACAGGGCTGACACATAGACACAGACAACCATTCACACTCACATTCACACCTACGCTCAATTTAGAGTCACCAGTTAACCTAACCTGCATGTCTTTGGACTGTGGGGGAAACCGGAGCACCCGGAGGAAACCCACGCGGACACGGGGAGAACATGCAAACTCCGCACAGAAAGGCCCTCGCTGGCCACGGGGCTCGAACCCGGACCTTCTTGCTGTGAGGCGACAGCGCTAACCACTACACCACCGTGCCGCCCAAGAATAAATGTACTATTAAAAAAATGCTTACCATGAATATTTGTGTAGACAGTTAATCTTGTATATCTTCTCCCCTTTCTGTCACCATTGTAATTTTATAATCATGAACCCTAGCTTGTATATGATGAACACAAATTAAAGTGACACAGGTCGATGTGCTGGTTTAGGAATCATTTCATCCCCTCCCCTTTCTGAACTGTTTGAGCCGATACCCATCCCCATAACTGATATGCATCATCTTGTGTCAATACATTTTATTTCCTAATGCGGGGCGTCCTAACCACGTGTTAGTCTGTTTACAAACCGCTCGCTCAGCAGCCAGTTGGGAAAAGTCACGTGAGGTCACGCGCAGGTCAGAGGTCACGACCGCAGAGCCACAGCAAACATGGCGGATCGCCCAGACCGAACGAAGACTCCTAAATCGAGACAAATTGAAATATTTAGAAAAATATTTTTATCAAAATAAAAATTGAGAATTGAAATATTCCAAATCTAAATGCACCTGTGAGCTTGAAGGCTCTCGAGCGCTCGCTTCTGTGTCGGAGGCCACCGGTTCTGCTATGTTTGTTGCGACCTCGCTCATTATAATATTATACTATTCAAAAAAAGTAAGGGATATTGGATTTACAAGTAGAATGAAATGCAGATCATGAGGTCAGGAAGGAAACAAATGACAGAAAAACATTAAGGAAACATTTGTCAATTTATTCGAAACCCTGTGTACAGTCAGTAAAGGACAGATTCTCCAGAATAAGGGTCAACACAAACACAGGGTCACACAGCAAATTTCCACCATTTTGAAACCGAGTCAGTAGCGGGTGAAACCCCCTCGGCGTGGCATACTCCTAACGAGACGTCCCAGGTCATTCTGGGGAATGTTATTCCATTCCTGTTGCAATGCTGCAGCAAGTTCTTGGACATTGGCAGGAAGTTGTTGACGTTGGCGTAGCCGCTGTCCAAGCATGTCCCAGACATGCTCGATGGGGGAAAGGTCCGGACTGAGTGCTGGCCATGGTAATCTGGTGATATTCTGCTGCTGGAGGTAATCTGTAACGATCCTGGCCCTATGACATCTGGCATTGTCATCTTGGAAAATGAAACGGCGGCCATAACGACGTGCAAACGGCACAACATGGGGTGCCAAGATGTTGTCCCGGTAGTACTGCCCTGTGACACGTCCAGCAACAACATGCAAGTCTGTTCTGCCGGCAGCAGTGATGCCTCCCCACACCATTACAGAGCCACCCCCATACGGATCATGTCTAATGACGTTAACGTCATGGAAACGTTCGTTACGTCGGCGCCAAACCCTCCTGCATCTGTCCAGGAAGTCCACAGTGAACCTCGACTCATCTGAGAACATTATGTGGTTCCATCGGCGATTATCCCAGCATTGATGATGACGACACCATTGGAGTCTGGCCCTAATGTGACAATCCCTCAAACAGGGAATGACACGAGGACGTCGGGCGTGTAAGTGAAATCTGTGCAGTCGATTCCTGATGGTCTGGCCACTCACTACCAAGCCAGTATCCCTTCGAAGTTGAGACCTTATCTGATTTGCTGTTACCATACGATTTCTCAAGGCAATAGTGCGGATGAATCTGTCCTGAGCCTGAGTTGTTGCCCTTGGTCGACCGGATCGTGGTCTATCCTGAACAGACCCTGTAGCACGATGTCTGGACCATAATTTGCTGATGACAGACTGGGAAACATTCAATGCTCTTGCCACAACGACCTGTCTTGTGCCAACCTGTAGCATGCCAAGGGCACGTAACCTCTCATCCTGTGTTAGACAGCGCATGGTCTCTGTTTAATTAACGACTTCAACCACTGATAATCTGATGCCTTCTCTTCAAAATCTTCCTTTGGAGTGGCTCTAACCTTCCAATTCAGAGTCATGCAAATTTGTGGCACGACCCCCTTGATCATCAGTAGCATCCCGTGCTGATCATGAGAGTGTCATTGATGTGTTTGGGTGATGAATTTCTTTGGAAATGCTTCCTCAGTAAGGAACTATACAACATGCTTTCGTATCCCTTTGTATATGTGAAAATTTGGGTCTCAAAATAAAATATCCCCTACTTTTTTTGAATAGTATATAATGAAGATCAACTTTGGCTGTGGGCAGCATGGTGGTGT
The DNA here is from genome assembly GCF_027579695.1 of Neoarius graeffei. Classification (NCBI taxonomy): domain Eukaryota; kingdom Metazoa; phylum Chordata; class Actinopteri; order Siluriformes; family Ariidae; genus Neoarius; species Neoarius graeffei. Next base: position 52,179,787 of record NC_083595.1, on the reverse strand, counting down.
AGTGGTTAGCACTGTTGCCTCACAGCAAGAAGGTCTGGGTTCGAGCCCCGTGGCCGGCGAGGGCCTTTCTGTGCGGAGTTTGCATGTTCTCCCCGTGTCCGCGTGGGTTTCCTCCGGGTGCTCCGGTTTCCCCCACAGTCCAAAGACATGCAGGTTAGGTTAACTGGTGACTCTAAATTGAGCGTAGGTGTGAATGTGAGTGTGAATGGTTGTCTGTGTCTATGTGTCAGCCCTGTGATGACCTGGCGACTTGTCCAGGGTGAACCCCGCCTTTCGCCCGTAGTCAGCTGGGATAGGCTCCAGCTCGCCTGCGACCCTGTAGAACAGGATAAAGTGACTAGAGATAATGAGATGAGATGAGAACTTTGGCCGTTTCCGTACCCGAGTGTAAACAGCGCTGTGTTTTCCAGCTCATTCTCCTTCACAGGCACGAGGCAGCAGGCAATACAGTGTGATTCAAGTACCAAGGAGTTATTCTAGCTCCACAGAGTACTATTCATGTTTTTAATACATCGACCTGTATCACTTTAAATGTATTTTAAATAATATTAAGCTCATGTTTACATCATGCTTACAATTCAGATTGTATTTAGGTAGGTTTAAATAACTAATATAACATCAAATAGATGTTAATAAGAACCTTTATATACCTTTGACCCATTTTTTTTTTTAAAGCTCTTATGCTGGTGTTGCCAGGAGGCCTGACTGTAAATTCTGTTATAGTCGTAGGGTGTGGTTTATTGTCTAGGTAACCCCAACAACCTACTGTATGTTATCTGAATTGATAAAGTAGAGCACCGTTGTAGTGGAGTGACTGGTATTGAATTTGAAATGTGTTGTTATTTTTATTATCAAATTAATCTGTGGTGAGTCAGCTGTTCAAAAAAAAAAAGTTCCTAAATTGGCAGAAAATAAGGGAGATTTCTGACCAGCCAATAACAGAATGTGGTTGAATATAAATAAGGGGTTCTCCAGGAAGAGAACTGTGAGGGTTTATGACAAACATGGCTACTGTTATAACAGCAAATTAGTGGAGACATTTCAGAGCCATCTGATGGTTTGTGTTTAAAGCAGTTCCTCCCTCCAGCGGCTGCACTGTTCTTTTACTTCTGAAAAGCCAAATGGGTAATACGTATGGCAAAATTATTCTTCAAAAAAATATCTAAATGTGCCTCCTGTCCTGTTCCTCACATCATCTGGCCCAGTTTTCAGGTAATACATGGAATATATGGATAAAAACCTATGGAACCCGGTACAGCCCAAACATTTATTTTACAGACACTGTACCCGCGCCCACTTTTCACCCCAGTTTAGCCATCTGTAATTCCCGCCCATCAGTCAACTCTCCCGTCATATAACATCTACCAACCAAGGATGGTAAAGGATAAACACGTGCTTCCTCTGATACACATGAAACCAGCCAACCACATCTTTTCAAACTGCTGCATCACATCACAGCGTAACGCATTCTGAGGAAAGTGCTATCCGCCCTCTTCTGTATACATGAGCTCACAGATGCACACAATTGACTAGTGTCACTGTGATTCTCGGAGGAGAGAGAATATTCTCTGTCTACCCGGAGACCACAGCCAATTTTGTGCCCTTGGCTCCTGGTCACAGGTACTGTGGCATTGATGGGCTTCGACCTAATAATCTCCTGTTGATAGGGTGAAAGTTATTCTGCTGCCCCACTCAGTAGGCAAACCTGGGTTTGTTTGTTTGTTTGTTTGTTTGTTTGTTTGTTTGTTTGTTTGTTTTTAATCATTGAATAGTGCTAAATTCTAAATTTTGCTCCAAATTAATGTATAATTGCCCAACATTTCATGCAGCAAAAGAGTTTACCATTTCACTGCTCCAGGGTTCAGGGTTCCTCTGGGTGCTGTGGTTTCCCACAACATACTGGTAGGTGTTTTAGCTACATACTAAATTGCTTCTAGATGTGTGTGGCGGTGTGTGATGATCTGGTGCCTTATCCAGGGTGAACAGTGATCTCAGTACTCCAGACACACCACAACCCTGACCAGGATAATGTGCTTACTGAAGACAAATACATTAATAGTTTGAGCTTGGAGGATGAGAAGTGTGTGATAATGTTTGCATTTAAAAAGGAACAAATTTAATGTACTTTTTTTTTCCAGTAGTAAAATTTTCTCTCCCCTACCAATCTGCCAGAGCATCATCCTGACATTTTACTCCTGCATCTGTTCCTCCTTCTTCTTTATATAATATCTGCATATCATATGAATACTTGATACTTCATATGAGTTATCATATGAGAACTCCAGCTTCACTGGAAGATTAGCAAAGAAGCTAACTGTACTAGCTACATGCACTCACCAGAGGCGCTAATGTCTCTATACACATTTAATTAAAAGTAGGGATAAGATGAAACAACATTTATGTTTTACTTTTGTGCATCAAACAGTAAATTGCAGATAATTGCAGATAAGAGCTAAAGCTGTGAGCAGGGAACTGAAGAAACATTGAACCACGTACGCCATAGAATTTGTCTGAGAAATCATTTGAGACAATTGTTTGGATTTGTTGATTTACTGCAGAATATCTTCTTTGCATAGAAATAAGGAAACTTTGATTCAACTGTCACTCGTCATGCTGTTGATTTGTCACTTGCTACTGTTTCTGAAATTGTGGCTCCATGTTGCGCGCACACACACAGAAGTTAAATGATAATCTGTCACTTTATTGCTTGTTAAGGCCAAAAGTATACTTCCACGTACATGGTCCACACATGGTACAAATTTTGTCATCAGCACATTCTGGGCCCGCATGCTCAGTATCGCACATGCGCAGTCAATGCATACAGGTTCACGCAGACAAAATTTGTTTCCAGTCTGCACTAACATGTTTACCAATTACTATTGAGCAATGTCGGCACAATGCTTTTGTCTTATCCACTTGTCCATCGTTGTATTTCACCAGGAAACCGAAGTGTTCCCAAACAGGAGATCTTAACCCTCTGGGGTCTGAGGGTATTTTCTGGCACACTAATGATTTTGGTATGCTCTGATTTTGTTGTCAATTTCAACAAATCTAAGCAGTATTTTCAAAATCATATGACTTTTGTGTATTCAGCACAAGTTCAGCGACAATAATATCTCTGTAGTCTGTATGTCATGATTGTACTTAAAAAAAAAAACCAGATAAATGTTGTAAAAAGCAGTTTTAGAACTGTGTTGGAATGTGTGAAAAAAACATGACCTTACCCATTCTGTCGAACTGTTTTGGTCACTTGAGGTGATTCTGTTCATTCTTAGGACTGTATCAAGCACGAAAACTTAAATCTGCTCCATTGATTTGGACAATTAACTGGCCATCAAAAAAATGTATGTCCTATTGTTTTGGGATAAAGGGTTGGCAGTGGGAGGGGTATTCAATGAGAAGGGTAAAAATTTCCATTCCATTCAATGAGAAAAGGGAAACCCTCTCCCACTGCTAACTCTTAATCCCATCAGGTCAAGTCCCAATGGGTAAGGTCATGTTTTTTCACACATTCCAACACAGTTCTAAAACTGCTTTTTACAACATCTTCATTTATCTGGTATTTGACTTTATTTTGGTATTTGACTCTATTCAGTGTGTCTTGAAATTAACTCTTGTACTATTTTACTCAGTTCAGAGCCACAACCAACTCTGTTACTCTGTTACACAATTTTGCTCCCACTCTGACTCCAAATTTTACTCTCTAAACTTAAAATTGAGCAACATTAACTATTTTTGAGGAAAATACTTTTAACTCTGGAAAAATTGCTCAGTCATTTTTCCTGTGTTTGCACTACAGTGCTCACATATCAACCGATCTGCTCATCAGAAATAGAAGAAATATTTACACTTACTCTAGTTGATCTTTGGCTGGATCGAGTCGAAGTAAAAAATTAATTAATTAATTAAAAAAGGCAACGTTCATAATCAGTGTTGCAGTTCTCAAGATTTAATTGAATCGCCGTCCTGAATCATCTGAAGCGCATAAAATCCGCATGCTATCTCGCAACATGTTTTACCTCCAAATACCCTAAACTGACAGATTTTATCCTGTTTACGGTGGGCGTTCCCACCACAAAAGAGAAACCAATTGAAACTGAAAGAGTGAAAGCGATTATCATGCTGTTACCACATGAATAGTCTTTTATGAATGCATAAGTGTGCACTCAGAGCTCTGACTCTGGTGTGACTGAGTAAGGTGACAAGTTTTATGTTTAATCTAATCTAGGTAATTTAAAAACTATAATATTATTTGGCAGTGGGCACATAGGAAAGTATAAAGTTTATGTCAATATGTTTATCATGCTTGTATGATGAAAAACTCGCGTAGAAATTTATCTAAATACAAGACTGACTCATTCTAAACCTGCCGAGCTCCGCCGGCGAAGCTCTCGACCCCAGAGGGTTAATGATGAGGGCAGGTCTTCAAGCTCTGGCTTGTCGTTCACATTACCCACGACGTTCACTAGCTTGGTTGTGCATATAGTGTGCTTGGAGACTTAACAAATGTACAATCCGATGCTTAATATGTTTGTATGGGAACTCTGATTTGAAGTATGTTCTGCACACAAAAAAAGCCTTGTGTTAATTACTGTTAAATGTTGCATTCGGTACCGAAACGGTATGGTACGAATACGTGTACTGTTACACCCCAATGCTCATCAGTGTCAGTTTAGTGTATCCCAGGAACATTTCAGATGTTTTGACCAATCAAAGTGGTAAGGTTCTTATCGAGTGGGATTTCTGAAATGATAAAATGACGCCAGTTTTTTGTGAAAGCAGTGTCTCATGGACCCAAACTGAATTCGCTTCTCTCTGTCTGCGGTTTCCTCACCCTTCAGTTCCAAATTTACTAAGAGCAAAACTCTATTGGTATCCATTGTTCTGAGTATTTTTTCATTGTTGTACAATGTGATACCTGCTTTACTGTCCATGTCAGATCACTGATACCCCTTTTCCACCAAATCAGTTCCAGGGCTGGTTCGGGGCCAGTGCTGGTTCACAACTCGTTCAACTTGCGAGCCAGCTGAGAACCAGTTTGCTTTTCCATAGCTCACGGTGCTAAGGGAAGCCACGTCATTACGTCGTTGTATACGTCAGTTATGTCGTTGTATACATCAGTTACGTCGCTACGTTTGCATAAACCTTGGCGCGAATATCGAAGCAAAAACAACACAGAAGAAGCAGCAGCAACAACAACAATAATAATAATGGATGACTTCGCATTTGTACAGCTGCTGCTTCTCATCGCTTAAAAATGGCGATCTTTCGTGGTCTTATTGTTGTTGGTCTTAACAACTCCGCCCCCCGCCGCCCCCGCTGACGCAAGCGGTTCTTTCCTCTGGCCCAGCAGAGAGTTGGTGCTAGCCTGGAATCGGTTTTTCTGGCCCCAGAGCCAGTTCTTTGTCAGTGGAAACAGAAAACCCGGTTCCAAACTAAGCACTGGCCCCGAACCAGCCCTGGAACTGCTTTGGTGGAAAAGGGGCATGAGCATCTGCATTCTCCGGATTCATGGATCCTTTGGCTTTCCACATCGCCCAGCATCTTCCAGTCCATTTCCATAGGCGGAGACTCCAGCTCAGTGTGTGTGTGTGTGAGATGTCTTTGGTCTGTGGTATCAGGGAGCTTTAAAGGGCTGCATGCCTACAAGCAGCTGCTCATTCAAGCCGAACAGTGTTAGTGTCCCTGCAGCTCGGTGTTAGGGCTGGACCTTGTGTTTGGAAATTTCACAAGCACATTTCTAAATGGGATTAACAGCGCTGTCTTGCACAACAAAGGACTCGTTTTTTGCATCTGGAATATCATCTGAGGTGCCTTGTGTCATCTTTGGAAGAGATGGAATTAACCAGGTCGCAGAAAAGTTGGGATTTTTGAGACAGTTTGCACTATAATGCATTGGATTGCATTACAAAGGATGGAAAGATAAAAATAATAATAACAAAGCTTAAAAAAGCTACAAAGGAAACAACCAGGAAAAAAACCAGCTTATAACAGGGAGAGGAAATGCACAGAGGTGAGTTTCCTTCCGAGCATCCTACATGTGCATGAGAGAGAAATCCGCATCCCAATGCAAGGCTGTGCGTTTTTATCATTTACACTCGATTTCTTTACAAATCCTGTCTGCATATATCCAATAGCAGCCAATTTCTCTGTCTAACAAGTTGCTAATGATTATGGATCAAGAGTCGCCACCTACAGGTGCAGCATATCGATGAATAAACAATGCCTTTGCTGATAAATGTATTGTAGGATGTGTTTGTGTTAAAGCAGACAGAGATGTTTCATTTCTTTTTCTCAAGTCTGCTGCCTGTGCAGTGAAGAAAAGCACTAGTGCGTCAAACTATCCATGTTTAGCACTTAAAATAATAGAGATAATATAATATGAATGGGGAAAAAAGGCTAATTATGTCATGATATTGAGGTATAGATTGCAGGTAGGGTTAAAGATGATGCGTTGCATGTTACATGTCTGGGTTTATTATTATTATTATTATTATTATTATTATTATTATTATTATTATTATTATTATATCTGAATCCGACTCAAGATCATCTCTGGTAGCATGCATTTCTTTTCTAGTTTCTGAAAAGATTATGAACAGCAGCAGACTCTGCACAGCTGGATTACTGGTTATTTCTTTAGGAATGATGTTTTGCGCGAGCGCACGGATGGCTCAGCGCCTGGGCTGCATGTGCGACATTCTGGTGTTTTTCAGGTGGTGTTTACTGAGAGATGGTATTTTAGATGGCATGTCTTGTGGTGTAAAGTGGTTCTGAATGATCTTCAGTGCTGTGCTGTTCGCGCTCGGTCGGGTCGGGTCGGGTCGGGTCGGGTCGTGCCCTTTGTGCAGCGCCTCGTGTAACTTCGCCGCGCGCCACATCACCAGGAGCGCGTGCTGAAGTGACAGCTTCCGCTGCCTCGTGCGCGCACTTTGCCGTTAACTCCCCCTCCCGGGATCACATGCGGGGTAACTCCCCCTCCCGGGATCGCACGCCGGTTAACTCCCCCTCCCGGGATCGCACGCCGGTTAACTCCCCCTCCCGGGATCGCACGCCGGGTAACTCACCCTCCCGGGATCGCACGCCGGGTAACTCACCCTCCCGGGATCACATGCGGGGTAACTCACCCTCCCGGGATCGCACGCCGGTTAACTCCCCCTCCCGGGATCGCACGCCGGTTAACTCCCCCTCCCGGGATCGCACGCCGGGTAACTCACCCTCCCGGGATCGCACGCCGGGTAACTCACCCTCCCGGGATCACATGCGGGGTAACTCACCCTCCCGGGATCGCACGCCGGTTAACTCCCCCTCCCGGGATCGCACGCCGGTTAACTCCCCCTCCCGGGATCGCACGCCGGGTAACTCACCCTCCCGGGATCGCACGCCGGGTAACTCACCCTCCCGGGATCACATGCGGGGTAACTCACCCTCCCGGGATCGCACGCCGGTTAACTCCCCCTCCCGGGATCGCACGCCGGTTAACTCCCCCTCCCGGGATCGCACGCCGGGTAACTCACCCTCCCGGGATCGCACGCGGGGTAACTCTCCCTCCCGGGATCGCACGCGGGGTAACCCACCCTCCCTCCCGGGATCGCACGCCGGGTAACCCACCCTCCCTCCCGGGATCGCACGCCGGGTAACCCACCCTCCCTCCCGGGATCGCACGCCGGGTAACTCACCCTCCCGGGATCGCACGCCGGGTAACCCACCCTCCCGGGATCGCACGCCGGGTAACTCACCCTCCCGGGATCGCACGCCGGGTAACTCACCCTCCCGGGATCGCACGCCGGGTAACTCTCCCTCCCGGGATCGCACGCGGGGTAACCCACCCTCCCGGGATCGCACGCCGGGTAACCCTCCCTCCCGGGATCGCACGCCGGGTAACCCTCCCTCCCGGGATCGCACGCGGGGTAACCCACCCTCCCTCCCGGGATCGCACGCCGGGTAACTCTCCCTCCCGGGATCGCACGCCGGGTAACTCACCCTCCCGGGATCGCACGCCGGTTAACTCACCCTCCCGGGATCGCACGCCGGGTAACTCACCCTCCCGGGATCGCACGCGGGGTAACCCACCCTCCCTCCCGGGATCGCACGCGGGGTAACCCACCCTCCCTCCCGGGATCGCACGCCGGGTAACCCTCCCTCCCTCCCGGGATCGCACGCGGGGTAACCCACCCTCCCTCCCGGGATCGCACGCCAGGTAACTCTCCCTCCCGGGATCGCACGCCGGGTAACTCACCCTCCCGGGATCGCATCCCGGGTTACATTTCACAGCCTCACCTCCCATTTGCTCTTTTTTTAATTTGCTCTCCATAAGCATCAACACACACACACACACACACACACACACACACACACACACACAGGGTGGCCAGGCAAGAGAAATAAGCTTTATTGACCCTAAAGCAGGGGTGTCAAACCTGATCCATAAAGGGCCGTGTGGCTGCAGGTTTTCATTCCAGCCATGCAGCAGCACACCTGACTTGGCTCATTCAATCAACTGAACTGTCTTCACACAGTCAAATACTTGCAGCCACACCCACCCTTGATTAAAGGGTGGGTGTGTCAGTTGATTGAATAAGCCAAATCAGGGTGCTGCTGCACGGCTGGAATGAAAACCTGCAGCCACATGGCCCTTTATGGATCAGGTTTGACACCCCTGCCCTAAAGGAACTCTCCACCATGGAACACATTCAGTCTGTTTAGATGTGAATATGTCTGATGTGTTTAGTGATGCTGGTGTTAATCTTGTTGTCTAGTGCTGTATTCTTGTTATTCGTCTGAGAAGTTAGCAGTCGTGTGTCGTGATGACGTCACAGGGTGCACAGCACAGCACAGTGACAATGAGAAAAGAAATTTCACTCTTCACAGACATGATACATTTTTCTCTCAGCTCAGAGAAACAGAACAGCACCTGCTTCTTGTCCTTCTCACCTCTTTCCAGCAAAATTCAACATCATATTAATGAGAAATCTTCTTCTTTTGGCTGCTCCCAATTAGGGGTCGCCACAGCGGATCTTTCATCACCGTTGCTCCCTGTCTTCCGCATCCTTCTCTACCACACCTGCCACTTTCATGTCCTCTCTCACCACATCCATGTATCTCTTCGTTTTCGTGTGCCTGGCAGCTCCATCCTCAGCATTCTCCTTCCAACATGCTCTGCATCTCTTCTCAGGATGTGCCCGTACCATCTCAGTCTCATCTCTCTTAGCTTCATTCCCAAGCTCTCCACATGTGCTGTCCCTCTGATGTGCTCGTTCCTTATCCTGTCCAACTTCCCATCGCAAACCTTAACATCCTCAACTCCGCCACCTCCGACTTTGCCTCCTGTCTCTTCGTTAAGGGTACGGTCTCCAATCCATACATCACAGCTGGTCTCACTACTGTCTTATACATCTTACCTTTCACTTCTGCTGGGACTTTCCGATCACAGATGACTCCCGAAATCCTTCTCCAACTGCTCCACCCTGCCTGCACTCTCTTTCTCACCTCACTATCGCAGCCCCCATTTTCCTTCACAGTTGACCCCAGGCACTTGAATTCATCATATTAATGAGAAATACAGTACAGCATCAAAATAATGGAATAATAGAGGAAACCAGTAGCATGGTGGTGCAGTGTCGCCTCACAGTAAGAAGGTTCCAGGTTTGAACCTCATGGCCGGTGTCTGTATGGGTTTCCTCAGGGTGCTCCGGTTTCCTCCTACAGTTCAAAGACATGCGCATTAGGTAAAATACGCAGCCACTGGGGTTATACAAGCCAGTGCATACTTAGTGCCAGTCCCAAGCTTGGATAGATTGGGGAGGGTTGTGTCAGGAAGGGCATCCGGTGTAAAAACTATGCCAGATCAAATATGCAGAACAGATACGCTGTAGCGACCCCAAACAGGAACAGCTGAAAGAAGAATCATTTGATGCCCAGTTAAAGTCCCAGTGCCACTAGGCTCGTATGATGTTGTGCAGAGGTACAGCTTGGCTAGTTAGCAGTTGAGCAAGATCGGGCTGATTAGCGTGAAAGTTGAAGCTTTGGAAGCTCATCTCATCTCATTATCTCTAGCCGCTTTATCCTTCTACAGGGTCGCAGGCAAGCTGGAGCCTATCCCAGCTGACTACGGGCGAAAGGCGGGGTACACCCTGGACAAGTCGCCAGGTCATCACAGGGCTGACGCATAGACACAGACAACCATTCGCACTCACATTCACACCTACGCTCAATTTAGAGTCACCAGTTAACCTAACCTGCATGTCTTTGGACTGTGGGGGAAACCGGAGCACCCGGAGGAAACCCACGCGGACACGGGGAGAACATGCAAACTCCACACAGAAAGGCCCTCGCCAGCCACGGGGCTCGAACCCAGGACCTTCTTGCTGTGAGGTGACAGCACTAACCACTACACCACCGTGCCGCCCGCTTTGGAAGCTAATAATAATAATTTATTCTTAAAAGTCATTACATAAAACCTCAATGCTCAGAGATGTCAACAAGCAAAGGTGACCGGCGGTTTTCTCCACCTACACAGACAGTCTGTGCCGGCTACTCGAGCCCAGAAAAAATAAAAACTTGCCTTTCAGTGTTCAAGCAATTTATATAATCTCCACTACCTATAATTTGCTCAAATCCAATTATTTCACCACAAAATTGTCTTCGATTCAGCTCATGACCATATTTGTTGATTGATTCTCACGCTCTGATTGGTTGAGCCGGACCATGTGACCATGCTGTAGCGTATGTAGTTATGTTACAGAGCCAGGCAGCGTACTACAGAGGGTAACTGAGAAAGCCAAGCATGCACACATCTGGAGGGAAATTTCATACATGTTTTGCAAGTATTTTACAGGGAAATGGGTCGTAATTTATTAGCTGAGAATGCACCAGAAGGCATGTAAATTTAAAAATTTTCCGGGGGGGACATGCCCCCAGACCCCCCAGCATTAGCCCATTAGCATTATCCGCCTACTATTTTTTTTTTTTATCCAGCTACTTCAGATTTTCTGGAGACCCCTGATGCTCTTACAATGTAAGCAGAATACTTAGAATGATCACATGTTAAGAGCCTGGCACCATAATGTCAGGCTCATAACACAGCAAATTGAATAGTGATATTTTATATTACTATTTTTTTAAAAATTCACAAAGAAAAGTAATTTATGCAAATATCAGAAAAGAATGCCTTAAGTTTTCCTGTAAAAGTGTCAATGGATGGAGCGTTTCTTATAGATAGTGGCATATATAAGCTGATGTATTTGAGAAGAGTGTTTAGATGAGGAGATGGGAAAGCTGGACAGAGTAAAGGGCTAAAGTGCCACTGCATCGCTCTCTTTAGATAGAGATGAAAAGAGAGCTGAATCTCATTGCACCACTATCAGCAGGTAGATGAACAGCTTTATGGGGAGGAAAATGTTAACCAAAGTGAAAATCGAATAACATGATTAATTTATTACAGAACAAATCTATTGCACTAATAAAAAAAACAAACAATAAAAAAAGCACGTATTGATTATAAATATTGATACATACTGTAAGCTGTTTCGGGTGGATTTTTTTTTCCCTTGAAGCCACCAAATCTCTGAATGGTCTATTACGCTTGTGCAACTTATACTGACTTAAATGAATAATATTAAGCTTATATTAGATGATATAAAGCATCATTATAATGGCGTAGGTTTTTCTTTTCTGATAGAGTCCCCTCAGGAGCAAAAAGCAAGTGTGAAGCTAAAACAGTGATGCAGTTATGGGATTGTTTGTTCTGCACAAAAGATTTTCTACAAATGCAGATTTGTCTAATAAATATGTCCCTTTTTGCTAACCCATATCTAGAAGCCTGGACCTGGACTAGTTTATCACCACATTCCTGCTCCATGGCAGACAAATTATTTAATCAATACAGGAAAACCACTTCACATTTAGCATCAGTCACTGGACTCACTCTTACACTCTCAGAAAAAAAAAAAGAGTACTAAACCATATTTTTCCTTGTTGCTGAGGTGGTACTCGTATCTATATCCCTGGAAACATGTATACCTAGGGATGCACATGCCGAGGTACATAAACAGACCTTAATTTTAAAGATACACAACGTGCACCTTTCAAGGTAAAAGGGAGAGATGATGTGTTATGACACTGGACATAATTTAGTCAGTACAGGAAATCTACTGGACTTACCCGCCTGCGGTCATGGCACAGGTCAGATGATTGGTGCTTCTGCTTGGCCTTTGATCATCTAGCCAACAGGCCACACCCCCTGACAACAATGACATTGGAGAGGCTGAGAGAAAGAATGCAGGAACCCTGGGATCTTGTGTAGCTGTATGTTGATAAACTGAGCTTAAAAGATAAAGTGTTAAAATCCAATAAATGAAATCAGATAGGCCTTAAACTAAGCTTCATCACCGTTAATGTGAGGAGGAGAGGATACTTTAGCCTTGTCTGCATTTCTGCTCAATTCTCCTAGGATAAAATAGCTCTGTGGAGCTTTTTTTCATTAAAGCGAGACGGCCTTTCGATTTCATAAAATCAGTGAAATTTAGTTCCCTCTGAAATGTGGCCATTGTGATATTTGGTTATTTCTGTAATATCTCACAAAATATCAGGCCATTCTGTGGCTGGGAAGTTATTTCTTTAATTTGAGGGGATTAAAGCAAATAATGTGCTTTCCTGTGTCAAGCAGACAGAGGAAGTCCGTGTGTGTGCGCATGCGCAGGTTTCCCTTTGAGCGTGCACTGACAGTTCCATCATTCTGTCGCTAAACGAACAGCTGATCACACCGAGTGCTCGCTGAGCGCCCATATTTATTAGTTTGGTCCTGCGTTTCCTTTCCTTCGTATATAACATAACGTCTTTTCTTCTCACTTTCTTTCCGTTACTGTAGTCGGTCTTTCACGTTTCATTCGCACACTCACGTCCTCCATTTTTCTCTCCTGTTTCAAATCTGTATCCCACAATGCCTTGCGTGAACGGGGAAAGCCCACCACGTGATGCATGACGTAGTATCTTGAATTGGGTCATGGGGAAGCAGGAAAAAATAGCGGAGAATTTAGGGCCACATGGCTCTAAATTAATTAATTGTTCTATTTAAAAAAAAAACTAATAAAACTGGAAGTCTGTGATTCGAATTCAGTAGCTTTCGGTCACTAAACAAAAATAATTGGGTGTCGGGGAAAATTCTTTTTATGAACTAAACTTGAAAAAAATCTGGTCTACCTTTAATTAATGATCATTCGCTGAAGGTAAAGTGAATATCAGTGAATAAATAATAAGCGAGATGAAGTCGGTGTTATTATTCACAGATATTCACTGAGCTTGAGGTGGAGAATTGTTTTTGTATAAATGTACAGGTGATTATTTAAAAAAAAAATAAAATCGTATTCAAAAAATACTAATTTATTTCAAACGTTAAAAGTGACATGCAAATGTAATACCGGTGCGGCACAGACTTGTGTCACTTATCTACGCCGAGTCACATAAAATACTTTGTTTTGAAATTGATCAAATGAATCCCAATCCCACCTTACCTTTGCATAGTTTTAGACCAAACTTTGGAGCATCTTTAGTGCTTTGAGGAACAGCATTTTCTTTCATCATTTCTAATTCTTTCTCACTTAGGTTGACAAAACGATCGGCCGCCATTTTGCCGAGTCGCTCGAGGTGATTATCAAGAAATAGGCCAAATTTCTCGACGAATCAGTGCACGTGACTTCCTGTAATCACCTGCGTATTTATACTAAATGCAATGATTTCAATGTTGAGTTGGGAAAAACTGATAAAATCCTATTGTATAAGAAGTAATTGATTATATTTATAACATCATATGTATTATTATTATTATTATTATTATTATTATTATTATTTAATATCTAACTTTTTCAAAGAGACGAGTGTTTACCTCCAAAGTATTATAGAGAAAAGAAAAACAATTTTATCACTTATAAATAAAGAAAAGCAACTTTATTTATCGTATACTTAAGCACAGTGAAATTCCTTTGTGCATTTAACCCATCTGATGCAGTGAACACACACACACACACGCACAGTGAGCACACACACATACCCAGAGCAGTGGGCAGCCATGCTACAGCATCCAGGGAGCAGTTGGGTGGTTAGGTGCCTTGTTCATGGCCACCCCACGTTAGCCTAACCGCATGTCTTTGGACTGTGGGGGAAACCGGAGCACCCGGAGGAAACCCACGCAGACACGGGGAGAACATGCAAACTCCACACAGAAAGGCCCTTGCCGGCTGCTGGGCTCGAACCTGGACCTTCTTGTTGTGACGCGACAGTGCTAACCACTACACCAATGGGCCCAATGGGCGAAAAAATGGGTGTTCCTTTGGACATGATCCATAGATTCACTATCTATGATAAAATCATTATTGCTGTGTTTAAAGGTAAGTTTATTATCACACAAGGTCTGTTTTGTGATGTTTACAAAAGGAGAAATCATGCACAATTTGTGAAGAAGTCTATTTCCAAAGTAATGCCTGAATATTTAGATAATTACGACAATATGCATGAGGCTGTCCCATTGTATTGGGTCAGAGTGTGATGGACTGCTGGGTCAGGGACTGGAGGATGAGAAAGGTGTTGTAGAAACAGTTGTTTTCTCCAGTTTCATTACAGTTGAAGTAAACACACACAGGTGTGTCTCTGTAGAGATCCTTTCCATGTTGCCAAATACTTATAATAACATTATGAGCCTCTCGGTGGCCAAAGCAAGAGCATTACTTTGATGAGGATGTTTGCCCTGTAGGATTACTTTGTATAGCCGGTTTGTGGTTGCCAGTTATAGCGTTCTAACTCAATACTGGAACATTTTCAGTCATTTTCGACCCTAGTACAAACTTGGACCCCAAAAAGATGGGAAAATGCCACTTTGGTTAAAAAAAATCCCAGAGTTTCTCTTTAATATTTAAATATTAATCCAGTTTACATTTTGCAGATTGCACCTTTAAGGCAACTTTCGACATTTCCATTTTTACATGATTTCGTGATTATGTTAAAATGCCCTCACTGTTTTCTCTGTATTCTTACATCAGTTTAAAATTGTAATGGCAATTATTACAGTCTTTTTATTATAAACTTTTGAAACAATGCAGGAACAGGGAACACCCTTATACATCATCCAAAAAAAGCGCAAAAGCTAACTATATCGTTTCATTCCATATGAATTAGTTTCTCATTTAATTAGCTTCTCTCATTTATCATTTATTTAGTGCTGAGTAGCTACATAAAGTCAATATGTATAATTGAAATAACCCATTCAGTGGAAAACTGCCAGTGGGTTCATTAGTTCAGAATTAGTTTAGGGTTTCTATTATGACTCTGATAGGGTTTGGTTTTTGTTTTTTTGTTTTTTGTTTTCAATTTGCTGATGTTTTTAATCAACTCACACTTTTAGCACTATCTAAAATAAATAAATCAGGCCCCTGTCAGCTTGAAGGTTTAAAGCAGAAATAAAAGAGAACATTTCTGTAATCAGAGAGAATATAAAGCTGAAATTCATATAAAATTTATATTCCATTTCACATCCCTGTTGGAAAATACTCACCTTCGAGTAGGTCAGTGCAATTAACTGAATCATATTGACTCATATAAGACCATAATAGCCTGACAAAGTCTCCCTTTAACCTTGTAGAAATTAAAGCCCCAGTCCTGTCGCTGTCCCCAATCCAAAGCTGTCAGAGCCGTTATTTCAGAAGACGGCTCTGATTTCTGCTCCGACAACTGACTGCAAAAGGTCTGACTTGATATATTATCCCGACTTTCCACTTGATTTGCTTGTGAGTCTGAGACGGTCGGTGCAATGACAGATAAATCACAGATAGTTAGAGGCTTATCAGCGAAACACACGGATAGTTTGCCGAAAAGTGAATATGGGCATTAAAGCTTATCGCCACATTAGTGCTCCATCTTGCACAGGAGAGTTGAATACAGAACGGCCTTTAGAGATATTTTATTGACCTACTTCAATTATGCTTGGGCTGATTTTAAAGCAAGGAACATACTCAGCAGATTATCTCTTATGACTCTAAATGTTCCTTTACCATCTGCTTTTATATCCTTTACTGCCAGCGGCAGGAGCAGTGAATAAATATAAAGGAAGTGTGCAGTAAAAATAGTCTTTTATATACACTGGAACCCACAGGAGCAGGAATCAACTGGAATTGGCTAAAAAGAATTTACAATTAGCACATATAACCTCTGTTCTAAGTGACATGACATGACATGACACGTTAAGTTGAAAGCAGTTGAACCACGTCTGAAAGCTTCCTCCTCGGCTGTTGTCATGGTGCGTGGGCTATAACAGGAGACTTGACTCATGATCGATGTCCTCGTATGTTTGTTCTACCCACAATACCACTGGCCTCTGACCACTGAATGGATCAATCCTGTTAAACATAACCCTTCACACACACTTAAAGATTATGGAGCTTCATTTTAGTGTAGAGCAGCTTGGGAGAGCTTGAGGCTCACACACACACACACACACACACACACACACACACACACACACACACACACAAAGCTATCACTTATCTCTATTATAGACATTAAGGTGAGTCCACTGGGACAGTTAATTTGCACCACAGGGAGCTAATCCTTTTTCACTCTTACATTTTTCATGGATAATCACATGATGGATATCCTGATCCTTGACCGCACCCATTCACTAAAGAGTGGCATAACATTGAGTTCCAGTTAGACCTGAACCGAGTTCAGCAGATATCTGCAGTTTGCCTACCAAAAAAAAAAAAAAGTCTTTGAGCTCATATATCAAAATGTTTGTGTTATTGAACACTTATATGTAAATGAGAACAGCTCTGATTGGGTGTGCCTTTCAGACCATATATGGGAATGCCAAGAAGATGATGTCTTTATCATTACATATATATTTATAGTACAAATGAGGTAGTGATGTGGATCGGGTGAGAGTTCAGGAGACCCAGATCTCATCTCATCTCATTATCTCTAGCCGCTTTATCCTTCTACAGGGTCGCAGGCAAGCTGGAGCCTATCCCAGCTGACTACGGGCGAAAGGCGGGGTACACCCTGGACAAGTCGCCAGGTCATCACAGGGCTGACACATAGACACAGACAACCATTCACACTCACATTCACACCTACGCTCAATTTAGAGTCACCAGTTAACCTAACCTGCATGTCTTTGGACTGTGGGGGAAACCGGAGCACCCGGAGGAAACCCACGCGGACACGGGGAGAACATGCAAACTCCACACAGAAAGGCCCTCGCCGGCCCCGGGGCTCGAACCCAGGACCTTCTTGCTGTGAGGCGACAGCGCTAACCACTACACCACCGTGCCGCCCCGGAGACCCAGATATGACGTAGTATTCTGTTGATGGAGACCTGAATTTTGGGGTGTTTTATTTTATTGAGGCAGAAGGTATTTTTGAATAATTTTGGCATCTTCATTCTTTGAAGTCTGAAAACTGTAGATCGAGTAGTTCTCTGTGTAATACTGTCCACACTGTCAGAAATAGGGGTACAGTAGGAGTCCATTTCTGTCCCCCAAGGTACAAGCTACACAAGTGTACCCCCAAGGGCTCGTTATTGGACTTCAGGGTAACTACGTGTACCTTTTTAGGATCAAAAGCGTATGTGTATGTTCCCAAGCAGAATATAAAGGGTACAAATAAGTACCTTAGAGAGTCCTGCCCCAGTGACAAGCCATTGTACCCTTAAAGGTACATTGATGTACTTTGTTTTCTCAGAGTGCAGTGTTTAGGACAAATTCCCAAAGAGCAAAACACAAAGACAACTTATGAACAATGTTTTTCAACTAACATTTATATTTACATTAATTATATGTCTAATTTGCTATCCATTCAGAGTGGCAGTATGGTGTACTGAGTACCGTTGCTGCCTCAGAGCTCCAGGGCCGCCATTTCAGTCCTGAATGTGGTTTAATGTTTGTGTGGGTTCACATTTACTTCATTTGGCTGATGATTTTATCCAAAATCACTGAGAATGTTGAGGATTCAGGGTCTAGCTCAAGGGCCAACAGTGGCAGCTTGGCTTGAATTCACAACCCTCAGATAAGTAGCCCAATGCCTTAACCACTGAAGTGACACCTACAGGGTCCTAGAGGTTCTCTGGCTACTTCCAAAAAAAAAAAAAGAAAAGAAAAAAATCCCATCCCATCCCATCCAGGGTTTTATTCCTGCCTCATGCTCAGTGTTCCACTGCAATCCTGACCTGAGGATGAATAAACAATATCCACTGATTATTATTATTATCAGCAGATATGAAAACTATGAATAAGCCACGCAGAGAGATTGAGTTAATTAATTCACAGTCAGTTTTCACTTGTACTTTGGAAACTACATTGAAGAACTGATTCCTGTTCTATCCTCCCACCCCATCCACCCCTGCCCTCTCTCACTACCGTTGCTATTTTATGCGTGGATGATGCTGACTGAGTTTCTTTTTCCCCTAGCTTGGATTCTTCTCATTGTGATAGAAGAGGGCTTTGCTCTGGCACAAAAAATCAGAGGTACAGTTCACAGCATCCTCACTGCCATGAAGACTGGACATTTTTGAAAAAAAAAAAGATTAAAGTATTTTCTTTGATAAACCAGAGAGTGCCATTCAGTTATTAATCATGTAATCAAGTATTCTCTTGACTGATGAGAATTTTGCAGAAGACTCATCCTGGTTTGATGATTCTAAAAAAAATCTGTCAGGACCGGAAATCTGTCTGCTGTATGATTTCTCACTGCTTCAGACCATTAGCTAATGTTCTAACATCATAATCTTCTCAAGTGGCTGAATAAATCACTGTAATCCTTCTTCACAGAGACGCAGAATGAAGATGGACCTCCAGCCAAGAACGAGCAGTGTGGCATCTGGACCAAAACCATCGGTGGAGGCCAGTTCATGTCCCCCAACTACCCCAACCCTTATCCACCGAACAAGGAGTGTGTCTATGTCCTCGAGGGTGGGTAAAATGAAAAAAAAAAAAACCTCGACATTAGCCAATGGCCGAGTCTTTCTCCGCTGCTGGACTGACAGGAGTTATTAATTAACACAGAGTGATTAATGCTGACCTCAAATAAACAGCAATGATATCATTTATAAAAGCCTCTCGAAGGAAACTTTGCTCCACTGTCCTGACCAATCAGGGCCGACCTCACATTGGTGGGCCATATGGTCCTTTTTTTCCCATACACTTTCTACCAAAAAGCTGTGCTCTTCTAAATTTGTCTCAGCACTGTGTAACAGTCCCCATTTACAAATTAGACTGTTGGTGTAAGAGCGCCCCCTGTTGAACACCTGCCAAATAATTCAGCCATGAAAAGAATGGTCATATTAAAGATACACTACATAAGGTTGATTGACATGACCTTTTGGTCCTTGGATTATATTATATTATATTATATTATATTATATTATATTATATTATATTATATTATATTATATTATTTTTAATCCTCACCTTTCCAATGTAATTGGAATTTGTCAAAATAATAAAATTGGCTTTTATCTCATAAGTTGTAAAAATAAATAAATGAAGAAAGGATAAGATTGCACAAAATGACTACATTTTATTTAATAAAATAATCAGTTTGTTTGCATTTAGTAAATTTGAGATGGGCATGGTTTTTGGGCATGGAGTATTCTCATCTCATTATCTGTAGCCGCTTTATCCTGTTCTACAGGGTCGCAGGCAAGCTGGAGCCTATCCCAGCTGACTACGGGCGAAAGGCGGGGTACACCCTGGACAAGTCGCCAGGTCATCACAGGGCTGACACATAGACACAGACAACCATTCACACTCACATTCACACCTACGCTCAATTTAGAGTCACCAGTTAACCTAACCTGCATGTCTTTGGACTGTGGGGGAAACCGGAGCACCCGGAGGAAACCCACGCGGACACGGGGAGAACATGCAAACTCCACACAGAAAGGCCCTCGCCGGCCCCGGGGCTCGAACCCGGACCTTCTTGCTGTGAGGCGACAGCGCTAACCACTACACCACCGTGCCGCCCACTCACTCTTTATAACAGCTAAAAAACCTACATAATCCTTTATAAGGGCTTGTAAATGACTATCAGGTGTCAGCCGTCATAAAGGCTGTATCAGGTAACATTAAGAAGGCGTGGTATGACATTTTCTGGGCTCCGTGTAGCCTACTTCTGCGATATCAGAGTGACATGATGGTAATAATGCGACCTTACCTGCCGAATGAGGTTCATAGAAAATTTAAACAAAGGTAAGCACACTAAAAAGTCTTTAGAACTGTCTCACACACAAGTACATAAAAACTGTCAATGAGGGGCTGAAAATTGTGGTGTTAAATGATGTTATGGTGTTATAAGTGTTAATATTAATTCATATAAATAGTTAAAAAGAGAGAGAGAAAGAGAACTATTGGTGCTGTTCAGTAGAATGTATAGAACTTGTTTCCAGAAGTAATTGTTTAAAAAATTACACAAGTAATATTTTTGGAATCAAAAAAATTGAAAAAAAAAAAGAAAAAAATGGCATCTGTGTATGTTTAAGCTCAAAATATCTGTCATTGCATGTGCTATTCATTTCTGCTCATTTTTCTGATGGATGCCAATAATTCTGCAGATGATGGCATAATGAGACTTATTGGATCCGACTGTGTGCTCACAGTGATGTGCATAATTTTGGGAATACATTTCTGTCTTCCCAGATAAGTGCAATACAGAAGTTAGCACACATTGCATCATCTTTATAAAAGAGAGAGAGAGAGAGAGAGAGCGCATGTAGGCAGAAGGTTGAATCCATTGGTATTATTATACTGACCTCCTGAGTCTGCTGAAGTGTGTTTGAGAGTGATGTGAACATGATGGCTTGCAGCAGTAAAAGGTTAAATCACAATACATGATGTGGCTGTGTACTTCCCACACATTCCTCAAAAAAAAGAAAGAAAGAAGAAGCTAAATCCCATTTTCCATTTTCATTTCTCCAGCTTTGCCTCGGCAGAGAATCCAGCTGGTCTTTGACAAAAACTACTACATCGAGCCCTCGTTTGAGTGCCGTTTTGATCACCTGGAGATAAGAGATGGTCCCTTTGGTTTCTCCCCACTCATCGATCGGTACTGCGGGCCGAAGAGCCCCGGTGTGGTCACCTCCACCGGCCGCTTCATGTGGATCAAATTCACCAGCGATGAAGAGCTTGAGGGCCTTGGCTTCCGCGTCAAATACACCTACATAGCAGGTGGACAGCTGAGTCATCATCTATAGCACTCAGATAAAATAAATTATTGTATTAAGGCTTGTTAATTCAATACTTGTACTGTGTTATACTACTACTACTACTAATAATAATAATAATATCACCTTAAGGTGTGTTTGTAAGCTATTAATTGGTGATGATGTGTTATAAAAATTCCTAAAACCTTTATTACAGTATTAGTAAAGAGCCTTGTAGGTGATGTACTATTTACAGCGTCCTCCACAATTATTGGCACCCCTCGTTAAGATGTGTTCTTAGGCTTCTAATAAATTCTTTTTTTTTATAATATAGGACAACAATGCAAAAAAAGAGAAAAATCCAACCTTTAATTCAAGTGCATTTATTCAGTGGGGAAAAAAATCCCACATTAAGAAATAATTATTTTACATGAAATCATATGTGTCACAATTATTGGCACCCCTGATGTTAATACTTTGTACAACTCCGTTTTGCCAACAAGGCAGCACTTAATCTTCTCCTATAACATTTCACAAGATGGGAGAATACAGAGAGAGATCTTCGTCCATTCCTCTGTGCACAATCTCTCTAAATCATCCAGAGTCCTGGGTCCTCTCCTATGCACTCTCCTCTTCAGCTCACCCCACAGGTTTTCAATTGGGTTGAGGTCTGGGGACTGAGATGGCCATGGGAGGAGCTTGATTTTGTGTCTGGTGAACCATTTTTATGTAGATTTGGCCACATGTTTAGGGTCATTATCTTGCTGAAAGACCCAGTGATGACCCGTCTTCAGCTTTCGGGCAGAGGCCACCAGATTTTGATTTAAAATGTCCTGGTATTTCAAAGAGTTCATGATGCCATGCACCCTAACAAGGTTCCCGGGGCCTTTGGAAGAGAAACAGGCCCACAGCATCACCGATCCTCCCCCATACTTCACAGTGGGTATGAGGTGCTTTTCTATGTACTCATCTTTTGTGATGTATTAGAGTGTTTGTTGCCAAAAAGCTCTATCTTGGTCTCATCTGACCAAAGCACATGGTCCCAGTTGAAGTCCCAGTACCGCTTAGCGAACTCCAGACATTTACGTTTATGCTTGTACGTGAGAAAAGGCTTTTTCTGTGCATGCCTCCCAAACAGCTTGTTGGCATGTAGATAGCGCCTGATGGTTGTTATGGAGACTTTGTGACCCCAAGATGCTCCTCTTTGATGCAATTCTCTAACAGTGAGCTTTGGAGAACTTTTTACTTCCCTTACCATCCTCCTCACTGTGCGTGGTGGCAAGATAAACTCGCATCCTCGTCCAGGCTTGTTTGCCACTGTTCCAGTTGTTTTAAACTTCTTGATGATTCCTCTGACTGTAGATACGGGCCGGTGTAGGCGAGCGGCTATTTTCTTGTAGCCATTGCCTGACTTATGAAGGTTGACACACATCTGCCTTACTTGAATGGTGTGTTCTCTTGTCTTTCCCATGTTGAAGAGTGGATAAGAGAAATAGGCCTCTGTGTCACATCATATTTATACCCCAGGGAAACAGGATGTGATGAATTACTAATTAAAGGTTCCTAGATACTCTGATCAACTTTATAAACTACAGTAGAAATGACAGAAATGCTTCAATTACATTTATTTTCTATGAATTGTTATGGGTGCCAATAATTGTGGAACAGGTGATTTTGTGAAAAAATAATTATTTCTTAGTCAGGGATTTTTTATTTTATTTTTTTAATTCACTTGAGTTAAGGGTTACATTTTTCTACAATTTTCAGTGTGAGATTATGCTTCTGCAATAAAAATTGAATTTATTTTAAGGCTTTTAACACATCTTAACCAGGGGTGCCAATAATTGTGGAGGGCGCTGTATGCTCAATACTTAAATATGGATTAAATATCCTCCTATCACTAGCACAAAACTAAAGAAGAAAAAGACATCTTGGCCCTCAAATTATTATTTACGTTACGTTACAGGCATTGAGCAGATGCTCTTATCAAGAGCGACATACAACAAGTGGGGTATGTGACACAGTGCTCCTGGAGCAGAGAGGGTTAAGGGCCTTGCTTAAGAGCCCAGCAGTGGCAGCTTGTCAGTACTGGGGCTTGAACCTATGACTTTCAGATCAGTAACACAGAGCTTTTTGGATTTAAATAGTCACATGTGACTATTTTCTCAATATCTTTTTACTAAGCACTATTGTCCTGTTTCAGTTCAGTGTACATGCTGTAACATTCAGTTGTTGAAAAGCTGTTGAATCATGTGTTAATTTGGGAATGTTTCTGTCCATGATCTGACATCTTTGCTTTAACACATTCTTCTTTTTTTTTTTGTTAAAAGTGTTAGAAATAAATATATATTAAAATAAGCTGTCACACCAAAGAATGTTAAACATAACAGGCTATTTTGCTGCGCCGCTGTCATTTCAGCGTGTTAGCCTTCTGCATATTAAACAGGTCAAATAAGGCAAACATTAAACACAGTCTATTGAGATCAAGCCTCAGATTTTCCTGATTGAGCCTAAGCGCCTGGAGCTGTTTTAAGCACAATTTTCAACAGCCTGAAATCCTATCTAACTGATGCCGTATCTGTCTTTTATCATTTCAGACCCGGATTTTAAATTGCACGTGGGCGGACTCCTAAATCCGATCCCGGGTAAGCCTTTCCATCTTTCACTGCCTCATTCAATTCCTCCTGAAGAGGCCTCTGTGCTGTAAGGCTGACAACCAGCTATCTTTCACCAGCACTCTCCACTCCTCCATCCATCATGCTGGCTATCTTTGCTTGTCTGCAATTCTGTCAGTCTTATTTTCACCCCCCAGTCTATGATTCCTCGTCATCTTCAGCCTCCATTTGCACTCAGTTCTCCCTCAACCCTTCTCCTTCCCCAATATTCCTGCTGTCTCTCTTTTTCAGTCTTTTGTCTTTACACTGATGATTTCAGATTGTCAGTTTGAGATCAGCGGCTCAGATGGGTTCGTCCGCTCCAGCCAGGTGGAAGAAGAAGAAAAAGTGAAATCCGGTGAAGCTCTGGACTGCATCTGGACGATCCGAGCACCACCTCAATCCAAGGTGACCTTCAACGGTTCATCTCTGTCATTCAGCACACCCCAAACCCTGGCCACCATGAATCCTAGTCTTGATTAGACCACAGGGGATTGCCAGGCCCCTGACTGCTTGCCTGTGATGAGGAGAATGTTGAAGGCAAGCTTAAATTAACAGTGCAGAGCTAGCAGGTATTCGGCAGATGAGGCAGAAATAATGGAAAAGCAGACTCAGCAGGAAGAGTTGGGGTGGGAGGATGTAAGATGGCAATTGGATTGCACACATTTACACTCAACAAATCAGCCAGTATGTTTCAGACACATTAGCAAAGAACAAGTCTAACAAATGTAATCTAGTTTATACATTCTTTCATGAGTGACAATTATTGAATCTTCCAGTGTTTATTGGTTCGACCCATAGATAGATAGATAGATAGATAGATAGATAGATAGATAGATACATAGATACATAGATAGATAGATACATGTGTAAAGAAATAGAGGTTGGATGGATAGATAGAAAAACAAATAGCTAGACAAACTCTCAGGCCAAGTTTACATTAGACCGTATCTGTCTCGTTTTCTTCGCGGATGCACTGTCCGTTTACATTAAACCGCCTGGAAAAGCCGGGAAATGGGAATCTGCCAGGGTCCACGTATTCAATCCAGATCGTGTCAGCTCCGGTGCTGTGTAAACATTGAGAATACGCGGATACGCTGTGCTGAGCTCTAGCTGGCGTCGTCATTGGACAACGTCACTGTGACATCCACCTTCCTGATTCGCTGGCGTTGGTCATGTGACGCGACTGCTGAAAAACGGCGCGGACTTCCGCCTTGTATCACCTTTCATTAAAGAGTATAAAAGTATGAAAATACTGCAAATACTGATGCAAATACTGCCCACTGTGTAGTTATGATTGTCTTTAGGCTTGCCATCCTTCCACTTGCAAGTGGTAAGTGATATGCGCTGGGATCACACACATAGCCGCTCAGTCCCGAATCACTGCTTGTGCACTTCACTCGTGCGCTCTGTGAGCTGCGCAGGGCCGGAGTGCGCACCCTCCAGAGGGCACTCGCTGTTCAGGGCGGAGTGATTTGGAGCGCAGGATGCCTGCGGAGCCGAGCGTATCCGTGTATTGGTGTTGCTGTGTGCACGCAAATCGTGTATTGGTGTTGCTGTGTGCACACTAATCGTTTTAAAAATGTTAATCTGATGATCCGCTGATATGGTCTAATGTAAACATGGGCTCAGATAGACAGCTTAACAGTTGAATAGATGGATGGACAGATGGGTAAATGATGGATGATTGTTGGACTGATAGATGGATGGATGGTTGTATGAATGGAAGGGCAGACATGCAGATAACTTCCAAGAAAGACTTGCAATTAGATGAATGGATGGATGGATGGATGGATGGACAGACAGAGAAGACACACAGACATTCAGTTCCTGAGTTTGGATTTTATTTGATCGTTTTGTGTTTGAAAAGTTTATCCAAGCGTATCCTTATTTGCTAGCTTGAACTACTCACCACAAATGGCTGGGTATCATCAGGATCAAACTCATGATTTCCTAAGTAACACAACAGAAAAATATCCTTAAGTTACACTGCCTGACCAAAAAAAATTAAAAAAATTTAAAAAAATTAAAAAAAAAATTTAAAAAAGTTGCTGTTTGGATTTAAATAACCAATTACTTAAGAGCCTTTGATTGGATAATTACTGCAGTGATTAATGTGTTTTAGCTGCAACAGTTCTTCAGTTTTAGCTGCAACAGTTCATCAGTTCTAACTGATGCAGTGAGTAGCTTCTCATTTCTTGAACAACCATGTCATAAGATGTATCCTGTTCTCATGGAAAAGCTGTTACTGCATTTCAGAAGGTCAAATTATTGGCCTGCATCAAGTAAACAACTTAAGAGATTGCTGAAATTCTAGAATTGGGTTAAGAACTGTCCAACGCAATATTAAAACATGGAAGGATCATGATGAACTGTCAACTTAACAGAAGAAATGTGGTTGGAAAATAATCTTGACTGAGTGTGATCAGAGTTCACTGAAACGCTTGGTGAAGTTGAAGAAATCAGCAGTAGAACTCACGGCTATGTTTAATAGTGAAATTAAGAGCATTTCCACATGTATGATGTGATGAGAACTCACAGGATTGGGACTAAACAGCTGTGTGGCCATAAGAAAACCACTTGTTAGTGAGGCTAATCGGAAGAAAAGGCTTTAATTTGCTAAGGAACATAAATATAGGTTTCTGGAGCAATGGAGAAAGGTCATGTGGTCTGATGAGTCCAGATTGACCCTATTCTTGAGTGATGGGCATGCCAGGGTAAGAAGGGAAGCTCATGAAGTGATGCCCCATCATGTATAGTAGCTACTGTAAGCTTCTGGAGGCAGTGTGATAATCTGGGGTTGATTCAGCTGGTCAGATCAAGGCTCAACAATGTTTTCTGGTAATAAAATTAAGAAGTCACCTGATGACCTGAACGTACCGAATGACCAGGTTATTATCATATTAACGGATTTTTTTTCTGATGGCATGGGAATAAAATTAGGGCTCAAATTGTGAAAGAGTGGTTCAGGAAGCACAAGGAATCATTTTCATGCATGAATTAACCACCATAGAATCCTGACCTTAATGCAATTCTGGATAGAAATACATGTTGTTTCGTGGAAACAGTGCCACGATGAATGCAAGCCATAATCAAATCTAAAGGTGGTCTGATGAAATATTACAAATATTAGTGTGTGACTTTTTTACGGCCAGGCAGTGTATATTATTATTGTAATGTGCAGCTCTGAAGTAAAATACTAATGTATAAAATAATAACGTATCCCACGCAGTGCCCATAGCAGTAATTAGCACACCAATATTTAGCCACCTGCAAAATCATGTACCTTTAACCACAGGATATGTGAGATGGTCAGGTGGATGACAGACAGATGCTATATTTTGTACTAAAAACATAAATTTTTTTTCAACACTGTAATGTTTACTGTAACAAAACAGCAACTAAAATCTACAGCCCTAATGAGCAAACCAAAGTGGAGAGCCATAAAAAAAAACCTCAGTATGAGTTCTGGGAATAAACACATTGAGTAATCCAAACTCATCTCATCTCATTATCTCACCTCATCTCATTATCTCTAGCCACTTTATCCTGTTCTACAGGGTCGCAGGCAAGCTGGAGCCTATCCCAGCTGACTACGGGCGAAAGGCGGGGTACACCCTGGACAAGTCGCCAGGTCATCACAGGGCTGACACATAGACACAGACAACCATTCACACTCACATTCACACCTACACTCAATTTAGAGTCACCAGTTAATCTAACCTGCATGTCTTTGGACTGTGGGGGAAACCGGAGCACCCGGAGGAAACCCACGCGGACACGGGGAGAACATGCAAACTCCACACAGAAAGGCCCTCGCCAGCCACGGGGCTCGAACCCAGACCTTCTTGCTGTGCGGTGACAGCGCTAACCACTACACCACCGTGCCGCCTAATCCAAACTCATGAAGAGGAATCCATCTTAGTTGACAGCAGAGAATGGGATTACAGTACAAAGAGAACAATAATGGAACACACTGAGATTCACGTAGAGACTTAGCTAAAACACATTAAAGATCCTGGAGATACAATAAGGAACGGTGAGAGCAGTTTAGATAACGCTCATGGAGAACCTCCATGACGTCTACATGAACGATAAATGAATAGGTAGAACAAGCAAGTTTTGGAAGTTCAACTAATTTTAAGCTAATTACACAATTGTGCATTTCTGAGCATCCAGGAGCATCCTGAGGGTGGAAGACACACTCAGCTGGCTCAGAGTTGCTCTTGGCATACATTATATTTGATATATGGTGTGTATGATAATTATATTGCAAACTGAGCTTCCTGCAGTCCTCAGTCTAATAATGACGTAAATCTTGCTTATGGATTTCTTCTATTTCAGGAAATAAATCATAATGTCACATATATAAGTCCATTGCATCAACAAGGAACTCAAGAAGTTGTTTCATGCTTGCAGATCTATCTGCGCTTTCTGGAGTACCAGATGGAGAACTCAAATGAGTGCAAGAGGAACTTTGTGGCCATTTATGATGGCAGCAGCGCCATCGAGAACCTAAAGGCAAAGTTCTGTAGCACAGTGGCCAATGACGTGATGCTGGAGAGTGGTGTGGGAGTAGTGCGCATGTGGGCAGATGAGACGAGTCGCCTCAGCCGTTTCCGCATGCTCTTCACCTCTTTCGTTGACCGTGAGTATATTTTTAATAGCTGTGGTGGATGAAGAGTGATAAATGAAACATTACAGATTTCAAATATACAGAATGGATAGATAGATGAATGAGTGGTTGGATGGATAATTAGATTGATGGATGGTTGGGCAAACAGATATCTTGACAGACAGCTTCCCAGAAAGACAGATTAGATGGATGGATGGATGGATGGATGGATGGATGGATGGATGGATGGATGGATGGATAACTAGATGGGCAAACTGATAGCCTCCTAGAAAGACAGTTTGAGAATCAGATGGCTGTATGGATGGATTGATAGATAAATGGATGGATGGTTAGATGGTTTGATAGAGTTATGGATAGATATATGATTACATGGCTAGTTGAACGGGCAGTAATTGGATTTATGGATGGATAGATGGGTGGATGGATAACTAGATGGATGGATGGATGGATGGATGGATGGATGGATGGATGGATGGATGGATGGATGGGCGGGCGGGCGGGCGGGCAGGCAGGCAGGCAGGCAGACATCCTCCCAGAAAGACAGACTAACAATCAAATGGCTGTATGGCTAGCTGGCTGGCTGAATGGATGGATGGCTTGATGACAAGCTAGCTAGTTGGGTAGATGGATGGATGGATAGAAAGATAGATGGATGCAACTAGATGGCTGGATGGGCAAACATCTAGTTATCCATCCATAGACAGATTGAGAATCAGACAAATTGAGAATCAGATTGATGGATGGATTGATAGACTTAAGGTTAGATGGCCAGTTGAATGGGTGATAAAGGGATTTATGTATAGACAAATGGATGGATGGATAACTAGATTGATGAATGGACAGACAGCCTCTGAGAAAGACAGATTGAAAATCAGATGTTTAGATGCATGGATGTATGATCGATGAATAGATGGATGATGGACTTAGGTGTAGATGGTTGACTGGATGACTGGTTACATAGATAATAGATGGATTCATGAATGGATGGATGGATGGATGGATGGATGGATGGATGGATGGATGGATGGATGGATGGACAGATAGACAGCTTCTCTGAAAAACAGCTTGATAATAAGATGGATGGATAGATGGATGGATTATGTTAGTGCACAAGTGCCCAGAACTCCTGATACTTATCTCCTGTTTTAGACTGTTTTTCTTTGACAATAAAGATAACTTAAAACCTATTTCACAAATTAACAATAAAATACACTTTTTCCACCTCCAAATACACTTTTTTTCTGTTGGAAAGCTTTTGCAAATGCGAAAATCCCTCTCAGACAGCACACATACATAACATGGCCTAAAAATTGCTGGCCATTAGTTAATGTCGCTTGCCTACCAGACTTCATGCATGATTCATTGCTATGAATTCTTTATTTGACTTTCACACACAGGACTATAGCTGATAACTCAACATAGCTGCATATTAAACCGAGCAGAACTGAAATTAAGACTCCAAGTACTTTATTTTATTTTGTTTTAGTTTTATTTTTCCTGGCTTGTTATTGGTATGAGTGAATATGAACATTATAAGTGATTTAAATGCATAATGTATCTTCAGTTTACTGAAATATGATAATAAAAAATGAATGCATGTCTTGCTTGGGTGTGGCCTCCACTCGAGGCCTGAAGTCATGCAAAGAGATGCAGTTTCCAAGTAAAATAAAATCACTTCCCATGTAAAACGTCCCATGTTGACATTTCATCCAGTTTATTGTGATTTATTATTATTATTTTAAATCTTTAAAAAACATTGTGTCTTGTGAGTTACCTTTGAGGCACATATATGGATGTCTTACTTTAATGAAGCTGTAATCTGGGTTTGTACCACAAAGCTGTTGACGCCTCAGATGATAAGCTGCTGATTAATTTTCTATAACAGCAGCTCTGACACTAGTTCCGGCTATAACATAGATTATTTTTATATTAATGCAGTCTTTCTAATATGTCATCCTTTCTATAGTCACAGCTCATTCATAGAGACTTGTATGACGGACACGTCACATAATTGAAGCCTAATAATAAACAGATTTTTTTTTAAATGTGTTGTTAAAAAGAAAAAGAAATTTAAAAAGGAAAATATATAATCATAGAACTGGTGCAGCTTTCTGTTCAGAGATGCTTATAAAACATTTATGGAAGGCGTCTCCAATGTCAGTGCTTTGTAACATCTGGGAGGTGTGTATGCTTTGTTGTGAACATGACAAACATTTTTTTTTGTCTTATTAACTCCAAGACAGAGAAAAAAGACAGGCTGGTGAATGTAGGGATGATTGTTAATAGCTGCTATAATGTAAGCGAGAACAAAAACTCTATTGTCTAGTGGATGTTGCACAACATTAACTCTAACCATCACTGGTTAAAAAGCATGACATGTTCATTAATAAATACAAAATTGTAAACGTTGGCGAATTGCTGTGGAATATTATGGAATAAAACTTCAGGTTGGTACAGAGGTGGGTTAATTTCCGATAACATCATGGCCCATTGTGCACTATTCTTTACTTACAAAGTGGTTGGATTGTTTTAATATTTAATTATGCTATGTTGCATTAATTAGGCTGCTACATCAGTAGACCAGCGGGGGGAGGTGGCACATTTTTGCCAAACACTATTGTTTTAAATGCCTTTAAACTATAGTTTCAGCTGTATACTGTATATTTAACAATTATTCCATCCAATCGAGTCGTACATGAGCTGAAAGCCGACGAGGCGCATGGCACTGAGTTGTCTATAAGCCGTGTACGACGAGATTGATGGAAAAACAATTTTATTCTATCCACATTCACTGGATTTTGAGAAACAGAGCATTTTTTATTTTCATTTTTTGCAAATTCGATAAATAAAAACTTTATACAAAACGTCCGACAAAATAATTTCTGCTTAGAATGTAAACAAACCGGCGACATGACGGTCGCAATTTGTGAAAAATGCTATAATAATAATTCTTGGGGGAAAAAGATACTTTCTTACCATCAAATACTTTTATTCCATATTTTGTTGCTTTTTTTATTTTTTGGGGGGTTTTGTTTTCGAGTAGAGTTTTATTTCGTCCTCGGTTGGTTCAGCAACACGCTCCGCCATTTTGTTTTTCTCTACTCATGGTATATGAGCTGATATCCTAGTAGTAGAGTAGCTAATCAGAGTGCTCATATCCAGTGCATGTGGATAGAATAAAAAGTTATATCACAACCTCTGAACAGAACTAGCTGGACTTGAACAGAGTTCTCCAATCTAGATCTAATCTTTAAGACCAAGTATACAGTCAGATTGAGAAAGTTCCCGAAACCTCATTCATATTTCATCCTATAATGCGGTCTAGGCAGGTGGCACTGCAGCACATAGAGGCATGAAATATATAAAAGATAGATCTGCCTTCGCCTGCAGCATCGTGCTCTGATTTTAGCTCTCAGTTATACATTACCTTTTGTATGAGGTAAAGTGATATAGCAAAACGCAAAGATTTTCTACCTGCATAGTCAAATCCAACACAGCTTTGGATATGGGAAAACACTTAACGTGGCTTAATGTCACAAAACAAGGACTAAGTGATGCTAAAGCTCTGAGACACTTATTTTTTCCATCAACACTATCTACTACCCAAAGATCAAAACAATAATCGGAAAAAAAGGACCTTAAAGCATTGATGAACTGACAGTAGAGAGTAATAATGATCAACAAAGTGAGAGAAATTTGTGGTTTTGAGGTTGATGTGTTCATACAGTCTGCTGTTTATTAAAATTGTTTACAAGAAAAGCTTAATTGTGAAATGTTGTGGCTGTGGAGTCATTCTTCTAATAGTAGACAAATGTGATGTTTCTAGGTCTTCGTTATAAGACCCATTAAGCTGTTTCCAAAAACACTGGACATGAAAATGGTTTTCTTTTCGAATAGCTGTTTTGTCCTGTGGACAGTGGAGAGATGTGGACAGGCTTGGTCATGGTTTTGGTACATTTAGCCACATTAAGCGTTTTCCTTTTACGCATCCCCATGTTGTTTGCTTTTAACTCACCTGCAAATCTAAATGCAGGAGTGAAAAATTATCCTAGATAAGTTGTTGGGCGGGCGGCACGGTGGTGTAGTGGTTAGCGCTGTCGCCTCACAGCAAGAAGGTCCGGGTTCGAGCCCCGTGGCCGGCGAGGGCCTTTCTGTGCGGAGTTTGCATGTTCTCCCCGTGTCCGCGTGGGTTTCCTCCGGGTGCTCCGGTTTCCCCCACAGTCCAAAGACATGCAGGTTAGGTTAACTGGTGACTCTAAATTGAGCGTAGGTGTGAATGTGAGTGTGAATGGTTGTCTGTGTCTATGTGTCAGCCCTGTGATGACCTGGCGACTTGTCCAGGGTGTACCCCGCCTTTCGCCCGTAGTCAGCTGGGATAGGCTCCAGCTTGCCTGCGACCCTGTAGAAGGATAAAGCGGCTAGAGATAATGAGATGAGATGAAGTTGTTGGGCGGCACGGTGGTGTAGTGGTTAGCGCTGTCGCCTCACAGCAAGAAGGTCCGGGTTCGAGCCCCGTGTCCGGCGAGGGCCTTTCTGTGCAGAGTTTGCATGTTCTCCCCGTGTCCACGTGGGTTTCCTCCGGGTGCTCCAGTTTCCCCCACAGTCCAAAGACATGCAGGTTAGGTTAACTGGTGACTCTAAATTGAGCGTAGGTGTGAATGTGAGTGTGAATGGTTGTCTGTGTCTATGTGTCAGCCCTGTGATGACCTGGCGACTTGTCCAGGGTGTACCCCGCCTTTCGCCCGTAGTCAGCTGGGATAGGCTCCAGCTTGCCTGCGACCCTGTAGAACAGGATAAAGCGGCTACAGATAATGAGAATGAGAAGTTGTTGTTGATCCAGAGTACCGTATGAGCAGCTCAGAACTCACCAGCATTATAATCCATTCTGTAAAGTTAATTAAACTTAATGCCATTACACAGCAGCATTATTGAAAAAGGCCATTACTCTCGCTCGTGGTTTTTTTCAGTGCAAATCAAAAAAAGGGCTAACACATTTTCCAGGCTAATGCATTAGATTTAATGGAAAGCAGAATATCATTTATCTGCTTATGATGATTGAAAAAAGGTAAATGAGTTTTTTTTTCTTTCTGCTAGTCATTTGGAAGGACCTTTGTTTAATATTTGCATTTTTTCAATGCTATGCATAAACTGGTGATAATTACAGCTAAGCGACTTGCTCCAGTGCGAGTCTGTATTATTATTTGTATTAAATGGCTGGATAATCAGTGGAGCATTGTTTGGTCAGCGCTGTGCTGTGAAGTGCATGGCGTGACCTTCATCTCAGAGGCAGCAAACAGCATCGGAGCAGCATGCTGAAACCTGGCAGCTGCGGCTGGATTTATTGCCTCCATCAATCAAACGGTGAACAAACTCCACCTCAAACTGTGTCAAATGAAGGAAAGAAAAAAAAATTAATATCACTCCAGCTTGCTCCCAGTGCTGGAGACGGATGTTTTTATATTCATAATGGCTCCTGATAGATGTTCTGTTCTAGACGAAAGGCTGTAGTCCTGTGGGATGTGAGGCCAGTTCTGAAACGTGTTCAGCACCGAGAGTTCCGTTTGTTCCTCTCAGTGGACGAGCAAAGTCCAATCTAAAGCCGTAACAGACACATTAATCTTTATAAAGCAGAGAAGCGGCTCAGGCTGTCACTGTGAATGTGCTGCTGATACGCAGGCAGAGAGAGAGATTCATATTCTCTCTCTCTTTCTCTCTCATTCTCTTGCCCACATTCTCTGTCTTTCTCGTTTCATCATTTTCATCTCTTGATTTATATTCCACACTCTTCCGTTGTCCTTCTGAGGGAACCCTTAAGGATTCTGTCTGTAACCCTACAACAAAGTGGTTTCCTATCAGAAAAGAAAACTTTGGGTTTTTTTGGGAGGAAACTAAGAACTCTTAATGTCTTTTTTATAGTGAATAAAACTATCATGAATTTCCTGGTTACCCAATTGCACTTTGTGACCATTATAGAACACACTTATATCCATCCATCCATCCATCATCTGTAACCGCTTTATCCTGTCCTACAGGGTCGCAGGCGAGCTGGAGCCTATCCCAGCTGACTCTGGGCGAAAGGCGGGGTACACCCTGGACAAGTCGCCAGGTCATCACAGGGTTGACACACAGAAACAAACAACCATTCACACTCACATTCACACCTACGGTCAATTTAGAGTCACCAGTTAACCTAACCTGCATGTCTTTGGACTGTGGGGGAAACCGGAGCACCCGGAGGAAACCCACGCGGACACGGGGAGAACATGCAAACTCCGCACAGAAAGGCCCTCGCCGGCCACGGGGCTCGAACCCAGACCTTCTTGCTGTGAGGCGACAGCGCTAACCACTACACCACCATGCCACCTAGAACACACTTATAGAAGCGAGTTATTTATAATCGCGTTATCTGTTATTACCTCAATGAGAATGGGTTCTGTTTTAAGTCTGGTTCCTCTCCAGGTTTCTTCCTCATGCCGTCTC
Source organism: Neoarius graeffei (assembly GCF_027579695.1). Taxonomy (NCBI): domain Eukaryota; kingdom Metazoa; phylum Chordata; class Actinopteri; order Siluriformes; family Ariidae; genus Neoarius; species Neoarius graeffei. Next base: position 52,144,836 of record NC_083595.1, on the reverse strand, counting down.
AGGGAGTTTTTCCTCACCACGGTCACCTCAGGTTTGATCATTAGGGTTAAATTTATTAGTTTATATGTTTAAAATCTTTATTTTTCTGTAAAGCTGCTTTGCGACAATGTCTCTTGTTAAACTTGCTAAACAAATAAACTGACTTGATTTGATTTGACTTACTTATCCAATAAACCCTTAAAGAACCCTTTCTTCTCAGAGTGTGTGTATTAACTGGGTAAGTGTGTTGTAGAAATACCAAACTATGGCTCATTACTTTCTTCTTAATATCTGAAATCTGTCAGATGTTTAAGATTTAGCTAAATTGTCTTGGTACTTTGTACACTCCTAAAAAGAAAATGTTCTTCAAGGGTTTGATTTAGGTTTTTTTTTTGGGTAATTAAGGATTCATACTGTAGTTTCCAAGAAGGAGTTCTAGCTTTACTTTTTTAAGGGTTTTTCTGAGAGGAAAAGACTTTGCTGTACACAGAAACTTTAAATGTTTAGCACGCTTAAAGCTTCTAAATGTGTTACTGTCACTGAATATAAATAAGTAGTTAAAAAAAAGAAAAGGGAAAGTTAGAGAAAACAGGAGAGAGAATAAGAGAAAGAGAGAATGATGGAGAAACAGAGTGATTGAGACGAGCTTAAATCATCAGGTTTGCTCTTTCTTTCCTTATGGGTTCCTTCAGAGGGTTCAATTAAAAAAAAAATTGTAATAAAATCTCTTCTTCCCTGTTTTTATTCTCCTTTTCTCTTTCTTTCTCTCTATCATTCCTTCATTCTCTTTCTTTCACTCCCTGATTATGTCTCGCACTTGCTTTCCTCGTCTATCAGTTTCTCATGATCGTTTCTTTCTCTTCTATTTCCTTGTTCTCTCTGTCTTGTCTTCTCTCACTCCTGCTGTCCTTTTCTCTCTCTCCCATTCTCTCTCTAGTTTCTGATTTCTTTCTCTATCTTTCTCCCTCTCTGTCTTTTCAGTTATTCTCTCTCGCACATGTTCTCTCCCTTTCTTTCTGTTCCTTATTCCCTCTTTCTTGTTATTTTTTATCCAATGTCATTCACTCCTTTTCTCTCCCTCTCTCTGTCTGGGTGTCTTTCCCTCTTTCTCTCCCATGTACTTCTGCTCTCTTCTAATTTATCTCTAATTTTATTTGGTTCCCTTTTTCCTCCCATTTTCTCCTTCTCGTTTCTACATAACCTTTCACTCCTGGATATAATATTCAAAATGGATTCAGTCTTTTGTCGCTTATTCTTCCTTACTGTTTCTCTCATTTTCTCTCTCTCTTTGCTTTGGCATTCCTTTTTCCTCTCCCGACCATGCTTTCTCCTCATTGTCTTTCTCACTTTATCATTACCTTGTCTGCTTTCCCTCTCTTCCTCTCACACCTATATTCTCTCTCTCTCTCTCTCTCTCTCTCTCTCTGTGTGGCTTTTGTTTGACTGCTCGATGCATGTTGCCTCACACGCACATCAGAGTCAGTGTTCATTTAGAGGTGAGAAATGCTTAATGAGTTTGGAAGTGTAAGTCGTAGAGAAGCTGCATGTTACGACCTCTTCATCCTGCTGTCACATGTACTTCTGAACAACATGTGTTCGAGAGAGAGAGAGAGAGATGGTGTAGCTGCAGCTCATGGTCAGCATTCAACAGGGTTTTGGTGGCACTGAGAGAGATTTGTGGTGGAGAGAGAGTGAGGAAGGAAGAGTGTGAAACTAAGAGAGAATGTGGAAAAAGAGATGAGACCTATTTAAGATCCATGAGAGAGAACAGGAAGAGAGAGAGAGATGGACGCAAGGGAGAGAGAAGGCGGTGGCGGCGGAGGTGTAGGAGTCGAGGTTCGCTGAATCAGCCAAGGATTTTTTTTTTTTTTAATTTAAAGCCGACACGTCACTTTCCATTACCCACGCGTCTCTCTCATTCTCCATCACTCTCTCATTCTCTTTCACTCGACTGCTTTTCTGTCTTCTCTGTTTCTGATCTTGATAAGTAAACATACCATACAGGTCACTGTGTACGTGTTCAATTACTGTCTGTATCCCATCTGGTGCGTTGTCAAAAGTATTGGCACCCCTTCACTGTCTCTCAAATGAACGCCATTCCCACAAGAGCACCACACTGACCTTGACATTTAATCATCTCATCTCATTATCTCTAGCCACTTTATCCTTCTACAGGGTCGCAGGCAAGCTGGAGCCTATCCCAGCTGACTACGGGCGAAAGGCGGGGTACACCCTGGACAAGTCGCCAGGTCATCACAGGGCTGACACATAGACACAGACAACCATTCACACTCACATTCACACCTACGGTCAATTTAGAGTCACCAGTTAACCTAACCTGCATGTCTTTGGACTGTGGGGGGAAACCAGAGCACCCGGAGGAAACCCACGCGGACACGGGGAGAACATGCAAACTCCGCACAGAAAGGCCCTCGCCGGCCACGGGGCTCAAACCCGGACCTTCTTGCTGTGAGGCGACAGCGCTAACCACTACACCACCGTGCCGCCCACATTTAATCATTTTTTAAAAAATATTGTGCATCCACAGTGAACTTAATGTAGCCACAAAATACTAAATAAAGGTGAAGGATTTGTAATGTAGGCTATTTTATGATAATTTAAGTTTGAGTGGTCGAATTTATAAAATAATATTGATTGATTAGATAATTCGATGCGATCTCCTGTAAAGAAAACATGACCATGATTGGAAGGATGAGCTTCAAACTGAGAACCTATCTGATATGCTGACTACTTACTAAGGTCATTCATAATGGTATGCATAAAAAAATTCACCCCTTGAGCTGAGCAGTGTCTCTGACTACGTGGTGTCTCCTCTGATGTCGTCCATGTAAACAACAACAACACTAACAACACAAAAAACTGTTTTATGGATGTTTTAAAGTGATTGTATGATTAATTAATAGTGTTTATGGTCTTGCATGGCATTTCATAGTCTTGTTGAATATTACAGCCAAAAAAGAAATTTTAGCTGGATATATTGTAACACTGGACTTAATGCTGCTCCTTGCTTGAGCCGATATCATGCAAGTTCAAAATCTTGATTACAATCTTGCGTAAGTGAGACACACCTCTGTTTTACTCGAACACATCCCCATGTGTGTAATTCTCACACAACGTCTAAATAATGCTTAAATCTGGACTTGTAGGCCCTGAACTAAAATTTACTGTTGTTGTCCCATAAAAAACATGGACAGACTGAAAACTATTTGGCTGTAGCTTTCATTTCTACATCTTTCTCCTCTCAGTTTGCCATTTTGTTGACACTGTGTTCTTCTGTTTCAGCTCCTTGCTCTGGAAACACCTTCTTCTGCCACAGCAACATGTGCATCAATAATTCTCTGGTGTGTAATGGTGTGCAGAACTGTGTATACCCTTGGGATGAGAACCATTGCAAGGGTGAGTTTGGCCTTAAATTAGCTTCTGCTGGTATAGACTGGACTGACATTTGTGGAATGAACTTTGCCTGTGGCCGCTGTGTTATATAAGTAGATCAGGAACAAAGTTTAGGTGCAGTCACTGAGTAATGCAGAGCTGTTCTGAAGTTCACTGTAGCTGAGCTGACGAGTGACAGAAAACAGGTCGACTGAAGTGCGGTTTTCATAATTAATAACAAACAGATGGACATCAGTCATTACAATGTGATCTCAATCTCAATGTGCAGTGTATCTTTTATATCTCTCTATCTATGGTTTCATCCATCCATCCATCCATCCATCCATCCATCCATCCAGCTATCTATTGCCAAATCTCTCTGTCCATACATATATCCACATATCTTAGCATATAGCTAAAAATTTGAAAATTAGAACCCTTAACAGTCCCTCAATTGTGCCTCTGGGGAACCTTTAAAGGTTCTACAGTATGTGGAACCCTACAACACAGCATGCCTCATTTAGAAAGGGTTCCAAGTAGAAACCTTTTGGAAGCTTATAATCCTTACTTATCCAATGGACCATTAAAAGAACCCTTGAAGAACCAATTTTTAATGCATGTCTGTCTGTCCATTTGCCAGTTCCCCATATCATTAAACCAGATTTACATTCTTAGGAAATTAGAAAATTGCTCATAGACCTCTTAGAAAAAGCTCAGTGTTCTACATAGAACCTCCCAACATAGTGTTTTCCTGTCAGAAAAGGTTCCAAGCAGAACCATTTTGGATGCTATGGACCCTTTATTTTCCAATGAACCCTTAAAGAAGCCTTGAAGAACTAAGAGTGCATTCCTTCTCTGTCTGTCTGTCTAACTAACAAAATCTTTCCATTTTCAACATAGAGAGGAAGTCTAAAGGCCTGTTCCACCAGATCACCAAGACCCATGGCACAGTTATCGGCATCTCCTCTGGTGTGGTGCTTGTTTTGCTCATCATCTCCATCCTGGTTCAGATGAAGCAGCCTCGTAAGAAGGTGGTGTCACGCCGTCCAGCTGTCTTCAACAAATCCGGCATTCAGGAAGTGTTTGACCCTCCGCACTATGAGCTCTTCTCTCTGCGAGACAAAGAGCTTTCATCTGACCTCGCTGAGCTGAATGAGGAGCTTGAAAGTTTTCAGAAGCTGCGGCGTTCTTCCACGACATCCCGCTGCATCCATGAGCACCACTGTGGCGGCACTGGCAGTGTAAAGCAAAACCGAAGTGCGCTCGGCTCCATGGAACTCTCGTATCACAACGACTTCTCTAAACCACAGCCCATGAAGACCTTCAACAACAGCGGCCTGGGGAGCTACAAGAAGAGCTGCTACGGCTACAAACAGACTCACGAGTGTGCCGAGCAGGTCATAGAGGACCGGGTCATGGAGGAAATCCCGTGTGAGATCTACGGAAGGGGTGGGGCCATAGGTGGGAATGTGGGAGGGATTATTGGTGGAGCTGTGGGTGGAGCTACAGGAAGCATTGGAAGTGGATGCAGCAGCATCAGCATCCGTAACCATGGCGGTGTCCGTAGCAACAATGCCCCTAGCGTACCGGAAGCAAGTCAGCGCTCCATTTCCATGGACTTTTGAAAGACTGGAAGGAGGAAGAGGAGGAAGAGTAAAGGAAAAGAAAAATCAGAAAAGACCAACCGTCACGGATTCTTTTATTGTCATCTATTTCTTGTGTGTCTAGTAACAAGTCAAGGCGTCTTCAAGAAAACCAATCCAGTCGCCTTGATTTACTTCTACTAGACATGACCTTAATGACTCAAACCATTCAATAAGTATCCTTCGTTTCCTGTTTTGCCACCATAAACCCCGCCTTCCTGCCGTGTGTCTGAACAAGCAGAGCGAGTGGAAGCACAGATATACATACGATAGCTCTTTTCCACCATACAGCGTGGTACAGCATGGTGTGGTTATGAATCCGAATCCAGAATTATCCATCCTTTGATATATAACATGATAGTTCTCGGGAAGTTATGGCATGGTGCAACAACATCTTCAGGGTCTGTGCAACCATTAACTCGTTTTACATTTGTATTGGAATAACGTTCTGGAATTTCCAGAACACTCCTGAAGCTCATTTTTTCATATGATCTGGGTAAAAAAACAATTCCAGCTAGCCAAGATAAAACCCAAAACACATACTATTGTTCTGCATATCACAACAAAAAATTATCACATACTATTTTGACATAGAGACCCTTGAGTGAGACACGGCACTCTGACATCACCCATGCCTCCTGGATGCAGAAACAATGCAGGAGTCTATAGTGGCTTTTATGAGCAGAACCAGAATTTATTTTCTAAAATGTTCCTTGTGCTGTAGGGTTTCAAAATCAGAAAAGTGTTCATCAACACTTTTGTTGTATCATAGTGTAATGCTGTCAAATCGGATACATTGATGGTTGTGGTTACAGCAAGGATAATGGGCCTGAGAATCAAATAAAAAAATTCCAGTCACTGCAGCACAGATTTCATCTTAGCTGGCTAGCTAACTTTCATATCAGTGAGCTTAGTGCGTCAAGTAAGAATTTAACAGGCTTAGCTTATTAGTTGACTAACATGCCTAATTTAAATTGCTTTAACAAACTTATGTCGCTCACCTAAAATCTAGCAATCCAGCTAACACGAAATGACTACGTCACATCCCTACAATTGCCTATAATGGACATGTTAATCAAGATTAAAGTTAACTAGCGTAACTTTATTTGGCTAACAGATGAGTTTATGGCATTTGTTATGACACTTTGGTTTTCAGTGCCACAACATCCTTGAAGTTGTAATCGTAAAACATTACGCCTTGAACATTCCTACAAACAACAAAGTGAGAATCGTGAAGAGACTTAACATTATTTGGCCACTGACACGATTCCAAGCTATAAGGATCTTCTCGAGTCACATCATTAAAATTGCTAGATGAATAGCACTCCCGGTCTTTTAGTGCTAATCCATAAAAAATGGATAACATTTTAGCTAATGTCAGTCAAATTCCTTAATTAAATTCTTAATCGATTCTTCAGTCCTATTACAATCACTTACTATTAGATTGCTAGTCTCTTTTTGCATTTGACCAATCAGTGGTCTGTATTTATCCTAGCTCCACCCACTTTCTCCCTGTTTGCTACTCATGATACTCTGCAAGAAGAAGAGCATTTAACACTAAAAATGTGGTATTATAGATTTTTCACCCTACCTTACCAGAATCTCTGGTGGAATAGCACTGAGAGAGACACAGATAGATGAAGACACCATTTTGAATGAGACAACGTGAATCTTCATGGCTGCCATATTGGTTCTCCCTCAATGCAATTAAATACATGGCTTTCTATGGACATATTGGGTAGAGATTCCCAAACTTTTCCCCAAAAATGGAGAAAGGATTGTCTTGCAAACTTGTTAGTTAGCTAGCTAAATTAGCGAACTGATATTACGGCACATGAATCAGAAATAGTTAGTTGGATTAGACTATTTGACAGAATTCAGTGATATGTGCGTGAGTAAGGCAGAAAAAGTCATTATTTTTGCAGAGAGGAAAAAAAGGCACATTATATTATGGATTTGGAGGGTAAGAATTTTTTTTAATTGTTTATTTATTTTGGAAAAAACAACAACAGCAACCCTGTTATATACAAGAAAAATGAGGTGAGCAAAAACATATATATCCTTTGCATATCTGAATCAAAAAGTTGTCTAAAAATGCAACAAAGCAAAAAGCAGGCCAAGTCGTCTGGAGTAGTGTACACTTTGTGGAGTAGTGTGCACTCTGTCACCTATCTAGGGCTCTAGTATGTATATCTACGAGTGAAACCAGGAAGCTATTTTAACTGTGTACCTTATTATAAGACAATATTTAGGGCTCATGCTGTTGCTTAGCATTAACTCATGGATTATTTGCATTGTTAAATTGACGCTAATGAGTATTAAATAGTCACATTGCTTTTATGGACACGCCCTTCAACCTATCCCTCATACACACATATTACATATTTGGAAGAGAATAATAGTAGAAACTTTCCTACGGATCAGTTATCGCCTAATTATTCTTTTTTTGTCACTGGCTGTATGATTAATTATAAACCATTGTGTACACATCTCATTAGCATCTTGTATAAACACACACACACACACACACACACAAAGACATTATGTTGTTTTACTGTATACACACACACACACTGTATGACAGTCCAGTATTCAGTATCCAGATGTTACACAGAGCATGGAAATGAGGCCAACGCCGTTTGTACAGAAATCATTCCTTTTGTTGGTGTATGAGGGACGATTAAGTGGAATATATTTTCTAACCCATGAATGTTGTATATCAAATCTATACTGCGCTTCCATTTTAGTCATGGTATTAATAATTGTAAAAGATATCGATGTAAGAAATGTCCAATTATATGTTTTAATAAAACGGCATCACACACTGGAAGTATTTTTTTATTTATTGACATGCAGCAGACACTTTTACACACGTGAATATACAAGAAAGTCTTAAACCCACACAGTACTTCAGAATTCTTTATATATTTCTATAGGTCTACAGTAAACTGCTTTACAGTAAACTGCTTCATGAATACTGTGAATCTGAGCAGTGCTGAGTTTCCCAAAAGCATTGTAGCACGAAGATCACCGTTAAATGGTCGAGTGAGCAGCACAATGAACACTCTCTCTCCTAGTTAAGATGCTTTTAGTGTGAAGAGGCTTTTGGGAAATCCACCACAGTTCTGTAAACACTCTACCAACTGTGGATCTCTGGATTGGCAGCTTTTGTAATCAAGAGGGAAATGGATTAAATTGGGAGAAAACTGGGCAAACTCTGTGACCTGTAAACACTACCCTAAGATGCAGAAATAAATCAAATATGCAAACTAAAATGGAAATGTTGAGGTATCATCACAATTACAAAAAAAATTTGTACAAGTTCTCAGAAATCATGAAAAAAATCTGGATATCCGTATTGCAACCCTATAGCCTTATTCACATGGAAATAATAATTTTTTTTACTACCCTATTCAATTGTAGTTCTTGCCTCAACAATGAAACAGGCCTGTTGTTTGTGAGGTCATAAAATGATTTTTAAACAGACCACTGAAATATGTTAATTTAAACATATGGTCAGCATTAAACAAGTAACGTGCCACTCTGTATTCATGTTTTCTGTTTACTCTCTCTCTCTCTCTCCTACTGTGTCCATCTTTCCAAGCTGTCACGTTAGATTTAATTTCATGTCAATACTGAGAGACTTAAACAGAATCCCCCCCCACACACACACATTGACATTCATGGATGACACACAAATCAAAGTACATGCAGTTTTTAGCTGGAGGAGATAAATAATTTATTCAAAGCACTTTTTAATGGATTTAATGCATTATACTGCAAATCATTTAGTACAATGCTCAGCAATATTTATTATGGGTAAAAATTGTAGAGATGAATGCACCCACAACATCACCCACAACATCACCCATAAAACCACCCACAACATCACCCACAACATCACCCATAAAACCACCCACAACATCACCCACAACATCACCCATAAAACCACCTGCAACATCACCCATAACATCACCCCAACATGACCCACAACACCACCCACAGCACCACCCCAACACGACCCACAACATGACCCACAACATCACCCATAAAACCACCCACAACATCACCAATAACATCACTCATAACATTACCCCAACATGACCCACAACATCACCTCAACACGACCCACAGCACCACCCACAACATCACCCCAACACGACCCACAACATCACCCACATCACCCACAACATCACCCCAACAGGACCCACAACACTACCCACAACATCACCCACAGCACCACCCACAACATCACCCCAACAGGACCCACAACATCACCCACAGCACCACCCACAACATCACCCCAACATGACCCACAACATCACCCACATCACCCCAAAATGACCCACAACATCACCCACAACATCACCCATAAAACCACCCATAACATCATCCCAACATGACCCACAACGCCACCCACAACATCACCCACAGCACCACCCCAACACGACCCACAGCACCACCCACAACATCACCCCAACACGACCCACAGCACCACCCACAACATCACCCCAACACCACCCACAACACCACCCACAACATCACCCCAACATCACCCACAACACCACCCACAACATCACCCACAGCACCACCCCAACACGACCCACCACTCCACCCCAATATGATCCACTAGACTACCCACAACACAACCCACCACACCATCCACAGCATGACCCCAACACCATCCAGAACACCACCCATAAAACCATCCACAGCACCACCCATAAAACCACCCCAACATCATTCACAACATCCCACAACACCACTCCAACACAACCCACAACACCACCCCCAACTCCACCCCACAACACCACCCCCAACTCCACCCCCAACATGACCCACAAGTCCACCCCAACTCCACCCACAACACCACCTGCAACACCACATGCAGCTGTTCATGGCTTGCGGTTTCTTTGTAACAAGACAAGCTTTTTTAGTATTTTTTTTTTATTTCTCATCGGTGAGGGAATGCTTATAGCTGCTATAATGAAAGGAATAACCAGAACTAACTTGTTTCATGGGCAGCACGGTGGTGTAATGGTTAGCGCTGTCGCCTCACAGCAAGAAGGTCCGGGTTCGAGCCCCGTGGCCGGCGAGGGCCTTTCTTTTCAAAATATGGCTTGCGGGAACCGTTATTCCAAAATCTCGTACTCCACCTTTAATGTGGTTCTCTTTAGCAGGGCCCTGTTTAATCAGATGCTTCTTCATGGCCCTGAGTGGATCATCATTGCGCAGGTACCTCAACAGCCTGAGATCTTCATGAAACAGACAATCTACAGCAAACACATCCTTCCTGTTCACACAGCGTCTGCTGTCTGGAGCAATATAATCCGGATTAAACGTCTGGTGGAGCACAACAAGAACGACAGGCTTACCCTCTGAGAGAGAGAGAGAGAGAGAGAATGTGATAACACTGAGTTAATAAATGGACCCCCCCCCCATGAGAAACTGATCAGAGGTGTGTTGAATATTAAAGTACAACAGTACTGATGCTGATACCAGCTTTATCCCTTAAATTTCCAGTTTAACACTCAGTTTTTCATCTGACTAATTAATTACTATAAAATATTCAGTAAGCATAGTGAGATTAATAGGAAATGTTTATGAGTGTGATTAATGTACATCTGAACCTAGTGATGGATCCTGAGAGTTTAAAGGGTTAACACTTAGCTGTTCAGGTCAATGATATTTTTATTAATTTAGAACAAAAACAAATTTTATAATCATTAAAAGATTCAATATGATCTACATTGCAGAAATGTAATTATAAAACTGTTACAAAAATCTGAAGAAGAAAAGGGGTGGAGCTTATTTCATTATGATTTTATTATGGCTATGGGCTATGATTTTTTTTTTATATTTTGTGTCATCATCATCATCATGAATATTTTATCTGCCCTTATGAGACAGGCTTTTTGAAAACTGCTCTTTTAATATCATAAGTAATTGTGATATTAATTACTATAATTAAAGTGAAAACCTCTTTACAGTAAAATCGAGTTGTTTGGACTCACCAGGAATCTTCTTCATTGCAGCTGAAATGTCAGTCCCAGCTCAAGACACAATTGGGACAAAAGCAATGATGGCATCGCTGTCTTTCACTGAATATACTTCACGAAGATTTGGTGAAATTGTGAGATCATCCAGAAAGGTCTTGTGAGAATCCATGGTTTTCCCAAAATTCATGACAAAAAATTTGTTTTTTGCTGGAACACCAGGAAAAACAAGAGCATCCAAATAAAAACGTGGTTTGAAAAAAAAACAACGATATGCATTTATAAGTTTTTAAATGCTAAATAATAATGTAAATTTATCATTTAGTTAAGGATAAATGGATAAAGGTAAAGGAAATGCAAATGCCAAGTCATTCACAGCAGGGCCGGCTCGAGGTCTTTGGTTGCCCTAGGCGAGATTGAGTTTTGGCGCCCCCCCCCAGAAAAAAAAAACCCTCTAATAACATCTAAATAACACTTTAATCTAATCACTCTATTCTATTACTATTAAACAATGTACGGTGCATGGACAATAAACAAGAAGTCATTTTTATCTTTTTCGTTATTGTTATTATTGTTATCATTATTAACATAAAGTGTCACAAAGTAAAATGACCACACAAATTCAATACATATCTCCATATAATGGGCAAAAACTCTTCGGCACCCTGTTCAAAGTGTAGTGCATGGACAATAAACAAGAAATTATTTTTAGTTTCTTTTTTGCTATTAAAAGTTAAGTCATCTCTGAAGAATTAACAAATTAAATGAATAAAAAATTCTACAATTCTAAATTGTGCAAACTTAAGCACCCTGTTAGGACATCAATGGGCTGTATTTTCAAACAAAAGTGCTATTATGGGTACTTTGTTATTGCTGTTTGCAATAACAAAGTTATGGGTTAATAATAACTTAGTACCCATAATAAAGTTATTATGGGTACTAAGTCTATTGCTGTTTGCATCTAGTTAGCTAGGCAGACATTGATTCAGGCGTCTAAAATATTAATTTGCCACTATAATGGTTGATATGAGAGATTAGATCAGACTTACCTCTATACTTGGCTCTATTTGTTTCTTCCTGTAGCCTTGGTTTGCGCCCTTGCGCACCCGAGAGTTTGGATTTCTTCATTTAAGCACTTTGTAGTCTGGGCTACTTTTTGCAGTGGATAGCCATTCTCATTCCCCGATGAACACCGCTCCCCCCGCCCCCCTTATAACCTATCATTGTGCATTTTTAGTAGGCATAAGGAAATCACCAACCACTACTGCGTAGGCTACACTTGTTTTTCAAACTTTTTGAGCCAGGGTGCACTTTTTTCAATGAAAAAATCTCAAGGCACATCACCAATAGAAAATGTTGACTGAAACTAAAACGCTGTTGCCAATATTTACAATATACAGTCATTCTATAATTTTCCACGGTACGCTTGGTGATCTCTCACGGCACACTAGTGTTCCACGGTACTAGAGTTCGGCAGCACAGTGGTTGAAAACACTGTACACCACTGATGCACTTGGTAACATCTCCATTCAATAACTCCATCCCTCTTTTTTGGTGGGGTTTTGGTCGCCCTTGGCGCCCCTGGGCACACTTTGCGCTCTAGGCAATTGCCTAGGTCGCCTATCGCAATCCCCGGCTATGATTACATGGCCAAAACAGAGAATAGCCACGGATGCGCACTTGCGCGCCCAAAGACACACTATAGACAGGGCGAACCACTGTTGAGCGCTTATTGTTTCATGATTAACAACCATCACCACACCCCACCTTTTTTGACAAATCGCACCCTGACTACATGTTTTGCTGTACAATTAAATTAGGCTAAGACATTATAATGCTGACTCGTTTTCAGAATAGTGGAAGTCATAATTTTTCTCCCCCCGTTTCTGCGCCCCTGGATGGACGCAGTGCCCTTAGCATTTGCCTATATTGCCTATGCCACGGGCCGGCTCTGATTCACAGAGCAAATGTTTAAACAGGATCAGCACAATATCACATTTTATGCATGAACATTTTATCAAGAAGCATACCTTGAATCATTTTGAAGTTAAATCTCAGCCCAGTTAATTGATGCACAGGGAATCAGCTAGAAAACAAATAATGTGCAAACCACAAAATGGAGGAATGAGGGGAGAGGTTTCTTTGTTGCTTTTACTTTCACTTTTAGAGACTGCTTTTGGTCTGAAGAGAAAAAACTCTGTAACTGGCAGAGTGGCTATAACTGGTCAAAAATATCACCGCTTACAGAATGTTACAAGTAGTCTCGGACCTTGGCTTAGACATGTATGCACATAATTTAGGAGAGGATAACTCAACTGTTATAGGCTAATTTGGACCCAAGGAACAACTTGGGATGTGTGCCAAAATCGCTATCTGGGGCGAATAGCCTGAAAATTACCAATCCAAGATGGCTGCCAGTAGCCATATTGAAAATATCAATTTTTGAGCCACTCACCACAGAAGTATGTGTAATACCTCATTTTATGGTTTTTTTTTTTTTGGGGGGGGAACCCATTAGTGACATAATTTTCATGATTGAAGGACAAAGGAACAAATCAGGGTCAAGGTCAAAATTCACCAAAAATGACCAAAATTGCACTTTCACAGAAAACATGAGAAAAACAGAATAACCCTACCTCAAACATGAACTCATGGAATTGGGAGACCTATTGCACCTAAGTCTCTGGATGTTGTGGGGCTGTCTTGGCTGACACGCCTCTGCAACATCGCGTGGCGGTCGGGGACAGTGCCTCTGGAGTGGCAGACTGGGGTGGTGGTCCCTCTTTTTAAGAAAGGGGACCGGAGAGTGTGCTCCAATTATAGGGGAATCACACTTCTCAGCCTCCCCGGGAACGTTTACTTCAGGGTACTGGAGAGGAGAATTCAGCCAATAGTCGAACCTCGGATCCAGGAGGAACAATGCGGTTTTTGTCCTGGTTGCGGAACACTGGACCAGCTCTACACCCTTCATAGGGTGCTCGAGGGTTCATGGGAGTTTGCCCAACCAGTTCACATGTGCTTTGTGGATCTGGAGAAGGCATTCGACTGTGTCCCTCGTGGTATTCTGTGGGGGGTGCTTCGGGAGTATGGGGTTCGGGGCTCTTTGCTAAGGGCTGTCCGGTCCCTGTACGAATGGAGCAGGAGTCTGGTTCGCATTGCCGGCAGTAAGTCAGACCTGTTCCCAGTGCATGTTGGACTCCGGCAGGGCTGCCCTTTGTCGCCGGTTCTGTTCATAATTTTTATGGACAGAATTTCTAGGCGCAGCCAGGGGCCGGAAGGAATCCTGTTTGGGAACCACAGGATTTCATCCCTGCTTTTTGCGGATGATGTTGTCCTGTTGGCTTCTTCAAACCAGGACCTTCAGCATGCACTGGGGCGGTTTGCAGTCAAGTGTGAAGTGGCTGGGATGAGAATCAGCACCTCCAATCTGAGGCCATGGTTCTCGACCGGAAAAGGGTGGCTTGCTCTCTCCAGGTTGGTGGAGAAGTCCTGCCTCAAGTGCAGGAGTTTAAGTATCTCAGGATCTTGTTCACGAGTAAGGGAAGGATGGAGCGTGAGATTGACAGGCGGATCGGTGCAGCCTCCGCAGTGATGCGGTCGCTTTACCGGTCCATCGTGGTGAAGAAGGAGCTGAGCCAAAAGGCGAAGCTCTCGATTTACCGGTCGATCTATGTTCCGACTCTCACCTATGGCCATGAGCTTTAGGTAATGACCGAAAGAACAAGATCACGGATATAAGCGGCCGAAATAAATTTCCTTCGGAGGGTGGCTGGGCGCTCCCTTAGAGATAGGGTGAGAAGCACAGTCACTCAGGAGGAGCTCGGAGTAGAGCCGCTGCTCCTCCACATCAAGAGGAATCAGCTGAGGTGGCTTGGGCATCTCTTTTGGATGCCTCCTGGATGCCTCCCTGGGGAGGTGTTCCAGGCATGTCCCCCCGGGAGGAGGCCCTGGGGAAGACCCAGGACACGCTGGAGGGACTATGTCTCTTGGCTGGCCTGGGAACGCCTCTGTGTTCTTCCCGAGGAGCTGGCCAAGGTGTCTGGGGAAAGGGAAGTTTGGGCTTCCATGCTCAGACTGCTGCCTCCGCGACCCGGCCCTGGATAAGCGGATGAAGACGAGACGAGATGAGACGAGACAAGATTGCACCTAATTTAGGAGAGTATAAGAAAGCAAGCATTTGGTTAATATAAAGAAATTGTATTTTCAATCATACTATTATGATCAATGGAATGTTAAAGTGAAAAATACAAAACAAAACTTATTACTTTAGTAGGCAGCAATAACTTGAAAGCCTAATGTTTAACAGCCAACAATACAACTTTTAACATCACGTTATTACTGTTTATGTGTTACATAAACCAGTGTCAGGGACATGAAGAGTAACACAACAGTGTCCAGGTATCATTATGAGGATGATGAGCATTGTTCTGGCAGTGATAGAGTTTTTGCAATGATCACCTCCCTTGCATTTGCAGCACTTGCAACAATGGATCCCAGCTACCCGGCAGGGACACCCATTCTTGCGTGCGCACTTGCCACACATGCAGGGATCTGGCTTTGAGATCACAATCTCAGGGACTAATAAACTGCTTCTTCTTACAAAACCACAAGACTCGGCATTCATAATCAAGGTGGCATCTCTAAATGGAGCTTGGACCCTGAGCTGCTGTTGGTAATAGCTTCTAAGGGTATGTTTCCTTGCATTAGTTGAGGTGCAAGGGGTTCTCTTAAAGTCCATCTTGAGTGCACTGCAGTCAAATGCAGCGAGATGCAGGTAATCAAATGTCTGTAGGTCTGTTGATGGTTTGAGACACTTGACCAAGAATGTTTCTGCCATCTGTATTGCACTTTCTGTTAGCTGTGGACAGTCAAAATTCAGGATCAGGGAGGAATTTCCTGGTTTGCGGACAGCGTTCAGTGCTGCAAGTTTAGTTGATATCTTGCTGGTTGTATCACACCCAGTCAGTGCATGGAGTGCTGGGAGACACTTTGTGAGCTCATCTCCCAGTGCTATGCAAATATCATGGAGTGGTAATATTGATCTTTTCACTCCTGAGTTGCGGATGAGCCAGAGCTCTTGGAGGCCAAGATCTCTCCAATTGACTGTGATGTGCTATAACAGGCACACAAAGACATCTGTATCACCTGATAACAGTGTCAGGGATGTAGGTCCTGTCTGGTGAGTCATCATCCTGTCATCAGCTTCCTTGTGTGTGCAGTTAAGCCGAGGGAATGGAGAAGCACATCCAGCTGATACAATCCATGCCTGTGGTGATATACCAAGGTATATAGGTTTGGTGCCTTGGTAGTTGGTAGTGAGCCACTCAACATAGAATGCCTGGAAAGCAGTTTTGCTGATGGAAGATGACCAAAAGTTCTCCACTGGAACATTTTGGTTTGGTGATATCACATCAAGGACAACCATGTCTTTTGACTTTCCTCTTCTCCCCCTCTTTCCATTCTTGATGCTGTCCTCTCTGCAAGTGTCTAAAACAATGTGGATCTCATCACAGTTGTGCCCAACTTTGGTGACCATAAATGTCAAGGCAATAGCAAATTCATGGAATGTCAGCTGCAAAAACGTCATCTACTTCCTGCATTGCTGCCATTTCAGTGTGTACATGGTCCCTGAACAAAATGGCTGCATTTAGTAGTTTTTGGGCCATTGGTTTTTCACAGATTCTGAACAGTATGTGTATTTTCTTCTGTTTAACTGTCTTGCGATCTGTACCACAAAAGATACAGACATTTTTAGTTACACTGAACCGTAATCTCTTGCTGCATCATTCAGATGCATCATTAATAGGCCCCTGCTGAGATGGTTCTGATTCTTCTAATGGTTGAATTATGCTGTCAGTCTTAGCCATATCCCTTTGAAAACTTCTGTAGCAAGATGAGGTGTGGTATTTCATGATACCCTGCTCTTGCACTGTCAGTTGAAGAATTCTAATAGCTCAAATGTCATTACTGCCTGTTTGTTTGGCAAGTGAAACAATAACACCACGGCCGATTTCACCACTAGAGAGGTACTTGGATCGCTTCTTCTTTTGGCATAGGATGCACTCCTCTAGATTGATCGGCTTAGGCTTATGTGTAGCAGAAGGAGCAGTGAGAGGTACCTCATCCTGAAAAGAAAAAACTGTACTACTATTAAATCACAGGACAAAACTAAGACTAAAGTTTGCTCTGCCATCAAATAATTTCCACCTTAAACAAAATTCAATAAATTTGTCTTGCCATTATCTTGCTGTACTTCAGTGACATTTTATCTTGGTGACACTGGATAGATAAATAATTTTCTTACTCTCTTCAGATCTTGTAGCAATGGTGTTAGAAATAAATCGTATCAGTCCTGTTAGTTTATAATTCAATGATTATATTAATCAGTAGAGGACCTGGCTTAGGCATGTATGCACATAATTTGAGTCTGGAACATTTAAGTTAATAAATACATGACTTCTCTCAAGTTTGCTTCTGGAAGTCTGTGAAATTGCAATTTCGGCCAATTTTTGGTGCTTTTTACCTTGCCCTTGACCATAGCTTGTTCCCTTTTCCTTCAATCATGAAAATTATGTCACTAATGCCACTTTTCCACTACCAACATGGCTGAGTTGGGCTGAGCCGTGCCGTGCTGAGTTGGGCTGAGTCGAGCTGAGCGGGGCTGTTGGAGTTGCATTTCGACTACAACCGCGCTGAACCGTGCTGTCTGGAAGTGGGTGGACACATTGGGTGGAGTTAGCGAAAGTGGGTGGACATCACGTGATGTCGTTAGGCGGCGCAAACAGTGACATCAGTGACCTTTTAAGCGGTAGTCTCACGACCGGGATAGTAAACAATAAACATGGAGGACATGGAGTCGTTAGTGTTGCTGGTCTTGGTGCTGTGGCTTGTTGTCACCGACAACGCCAACAGATACTGGCAAGAGCGTATAGATGAGGCGAGGCGCATAAGGCTTCAGAAATTCTCGTAATTCTTCTTCTTCCGTGTTTACGGTGTTTACAGATCCCAGCGTGCTCGCGGGGCGTGTGTGGGTGTGTGAGGACACTCCTCCTCACCAATCAGTGCACAGGGGAGTGTCTCCTCACGCCCCTAGCCCCACTCGGCTCGGTTTGGCTCGCTTCAGCTCCACTCCAAAACCGTGCGAGTTTTGGGTGCTAAGCAGGGCTGAAGCGAGCTGAGTCGTGCCGCTCTGAGGTAGTCGAAACGCGAGCCGTGTCGGGCTGAAGTGAGCTGAAAAAGGGTAGTGGAAAAGGGCCATAATGGATTACCCATACCCAAAAACCCATAAAATTAGGTATTGCACATACTTCTGTGGTGAGTGGTTCAAAAATTGATATTTTCAATATGGCTACTGGCAGCCATCTTGGATTGGTCAGTTTCGGCCTGTTTGCCCCGGATAGCGATTTTGGCACACATCCCAAGTTGTTCCTTGGGTCCAAATTAGTCTATAACAGTTGAGTTATCCTCTCCTAAATTATGTGCATACATATCTAACCCAGGTCCTCTACTAAAGCCTCCACTCCTGCCTGGAAAACATAATATGAACATTTCATGTTCACATAATAATATCACATTATGTGAACATGAAATGAGTAAAGAATAAATGACAGGATGTGCTGTTATAGGAAAATAATCAATGATGTTGTGGTGTGATGAAGCAGAGTTACTCTTATCACCCTGAAGTAAATTAGAATGCATCACCAAGTGACCTTAATGATTCAAAAACTTCATTTCTTGGTTTGCCACAATAAACCTTACCTTCTTGTCATGTGTCTGAACAAGTGTATGGTACCTATGGTTACTACAACCCCATTTCTATAAATTTGGGACACTATGTAAAACGTAAATAAAAACAGAATATGACAGTTTTCAAAATCATGGAAGCCCTATATTTTCATTGAAAATAGTACATAACATTTCAAATGTTGAAACTGAGAAATTTCATTGTTTGAAAAATATATGCTCATTTTGAATTTGATGTTGGCAGGGATGAGGTTGGAGATGGATGTAAGTGCGACAGATGATTTATTTATAAAAGAGACAATAGGCAAGTAATCCAAATCGGCAGGCAAAATCATAAACTTGGAACAAGCAAAGGGTCGGGCGAGGCACAGAGTATCAAAGGCACAGACAAAAACAAAAACACAGAACAGGAACGAGAATCAGGAAACCAGGAAATCGACACAGGAAAATAAAGCTCGGCTGTGTTGACACAGTCTTTATATAGGCACGCTGATGTGTTTTGATCCTGTGCAGGTGTACCTCGTTAACGGCGTGCGTGCAGGAGTCCACTCTGTGCACGCACGCAGTCTGGAGCACGCCCGAGAGTCTGTCTGGTGCACGCGCCAAAGCATGCAGGTCTGACAGATGTTAGCAACATGTTTCAAAAAAGTTGGGACAGGGGCATGTTTACTACTGTGTTGCATCACCTCGACTTTTAACAACACTTTATCAATGTTTGGGAACTGAGGAGACAAATTGTTGTAGTTTTGAAAGAGAAATGTTGTCCGATTCTTGCCTGATATACAATTTCAGTTGATCAACACTTCAGGGTCTCCTTTGTTGCATTTTGCGCTTCATAATGCGCCAAATGTTTGAAATGGGAGACAGATCTGGACTGCAGCAGGCCAGTTTAGCGCCCGGACTCTTACTACTGAGCCGTGCAGTTTTAATATGTGCAGAAAGCGGTTTGGCATTGTCTTGCTGAAAGAAGGAAGGCCTTCCCTGAAAAAGATTTTGTCTGGATGGCAGCATATTGCTCTGAAATGTGTATATATCATTCCGCATTTATGATGCCTTCCCAGACGTACAAGCTACCCATGTCATGTGCACTAATGCCCCCTCATACCATCACACATGCTGACTTTTGAACTGTGCACTGATGACAAACCGGATGGTCCCTCTCCTCTTTAGCCTGGAGGACGTGGTGTCCATGATTTCTAAAAAGAATTTCTACTTTTGATTTGTCAGACCTTGGGACAATTTCCCACTTCACCTCAGGCCATCGTAAAAGAGCTCGGGCCCATATATGTTGTTAATTAGCTAACTAGACCCAGCTAGCTTATGCAAGGTAATTTGACAGGATTTCTCACAGGATATAAAAACTTTTCTGAGAATATTAGCAAGCTAGGTAAGGAGTTTACTGCTAGTTTGAGGAAACTACAGCTAACATTTTATAAAACCTCTACAACATAATTTAATATCCATCAGTAGCATTGGAAGATCTTCAAGATGTGTTCAACCTTCAACTTGGCATTTAGTGTTAGAGGAAAATACATTAAAAAAAATTTGAGAGCAGAAGGGCAAAAGCCTGCTTAATCTTGATTTTCAATGTCAGTACAGACCAGGAAAGTGGGGCCTCCTCACCATCCTTCTGGCTTTTTGGACTTTAAGCAGGAAGTGTCAGAAAAGTGTTTTTTTTTTCTTTTTCTTTTTTTTTTGCTCTGTTTAAAAAAAATCACATTAGATTCTAGATCCAGATAGTAAGACTTACTTTTCAAGTATTTATTTTATTATTTTTTATTATTTGCACAAAAAACCCACCATCATACATTGTCCAAGAAAAAATCAAGTGTATGAAACAATAAAAAGTTGTTCAAAAATGAATGAAATGCAGCACAAGTCTTCCAGAGTAATGTGCACTGTCTCCTATTATCACATGCAAGTTCAAATGGAAATGATTTGATTAGATAGAACTTTATTGATGTCTATAACACACACACACACACACCGTCATAGACATCATAACAAACGTGTGTATGTTTGAACCTCCTGTAAAGCGTCTTTGAGTATCATGAAAAGCGCTATACAAAACAGATGTATTATTATTTCAGTTCACTCAGTGAGGACAGGAGAGGAAACAAAGCTGCTTTGTAAATATAATTTTGTTTTTCTTTTTTGAATCTACTCAGTTGTGAGATGCATCTTGGGTGATCGGATCACACGTGGACATCCGAGACACACTGCTGTTTACACTTGTGTCTATCATGAATCTCTAAGGTGTCTGTGTAGCAGGGTTGATTCTTCCCACTTGCCATTGGCAGCAAAATCCTTGAGCTAGCTTTGGTATTGGGAGTTTCATTTGTTCTGTTAGATCTCCCTCTATGGGACTGTTGTGGCTATGCCCTGCATTTCTGCATCCTCTCCTCAGTCCTTTACACTTGTAGTTAATGTTGTCCACTTGTGATTTGATCACACAAAGTGCATTTTAAAACCAAACATCAACAAGGCCTACGGGTTAAAAACAGCAAATGGCAGCTGTTGGCTAAAGAGAGAGAATTAAACTAATCTGTTACTGTAGTCTGTCAACTAACACATACAGTGCTGAGCGTAAATGAGTACACCCCGTTTGAAAAGTAACATTTTAAACAATATCTCAATGAACACAAACAATTTCCAAAATGTTGACAAGACAAAGTTTAATATAACATCTGTTTGACTTATAACGGGAAAAAGTAAGGTTAATAATATAACTTAGATTACACATTTTTCAGTTTTACTCAAATTAGGGTGGTGCAAAAATGAGTACACCCAACAACAAAAACTACTGCATCTAGTACTTTGTATGGCCTCCATGATTTTTAATGACAGCACCAAGTCTTCTAGGCATGGAATGAACAAGTTGGCGACATTTTGCAACATCAATCTTTTTCCATTCTTCAACAATGACCTCTTTTAGTGACTGGATGCTGGATGGAGAGTGATGCTCAACTTGTCTCTTCAGAATTCCCCGAAGAAAATAATTTCTTTACACCACAAAGGTAAAGGCTACAAGAAGATCAGCAAAGCTTTACTTATCAGTCAGAATACTGTAGCAAAAGTGGTACAAAAATTTAAGAAAGATGGAACTGCAACCATCTCACAGAGACGTCCAGGTCGTTCACGAGAAGTTAACACCTTGACAGGAGCGTCTTCTGATGAGAAGGGTTGAAGAAAATCGGCATGCAAGTTCACTGCAGTTATCTAAAGAAGTAGAAAGCCAAACTGGGGTGACTACTTCCCGTGACATAATACGGTGTACACTGCAGAGGAATGGCATGCATGGATGCCGTCCACGAAAGAAGCCTCTCCTAAAGCCCAGGCACAAAAAAGCCCACCTAGAGTTTGTCAGGGCCCATGCTGACAAAGATGAAGAGTACTGGGACTCTATACTCTGGAGTGATGAGACCAAGATAAATATGTTTTTGGAACTGATGGCTTCAAAACTGTATGGCGTCACAAAGGTGAGGAATGCAAAGAAAAATGCCTGGTGCCTACAGTGAAACATGGTGGTGGCAGTGTCCTTATGTGGGGCCGCATGAGTGCTGTTGGTGTCGGGGAGCTGCATTTCACTGACGGCATCATGAATTCACAGGTGTATTGCTCTATACTGAAAGAGAAGATGCTACCATCACTCCGTGCCCTTGGTCATCGTGCACTTTTCCAACATGACTAAACACACATCTAAGGCCACTGTTGGATTTGTGAAGAAGAACAGGGTGAAAGTGATTCAGTGGCCAAGTATGTCTCCTGATCTGAACCCAATCAAACATCTATGGGGAATTCTGAAGAGACAAGTTGAGCGTCACTCTCCATCCAGCATCCAGTCACTCAAAGAGGTCGTTGTTGAAGAATGGAAAAAGATTGATGTTGCAAAATGTCGCCAACTTGTTCATTCCATGCCTAGAAGACTTGGTGCTGTCATTAAAAGTCATGGAGGCCGTACAAAGTACTAGATGCAGTCGTTTTTGTTGTTGGGTGTACTCATTTTTGCACCACCCTAATTTGAGTAAAACTGAAAAATGTGTAATCTAAGTTATATTATTAACCTTACTTTTTCCCGTTATAAGTTAAACAGATGTTCTATTAAACTTTGTCTTGTCAACATTTTGGAAATTGTTTGTGTTCATTGAGATATTGTTTAAAATGTTACTTTTCAAACGGGGTGCACTCATTTACGCTCAGCACTGTATACAGACAATTTTATATTAAACCCTACAAATGCACAGTACAGAATGATTATGAAATTTGATCTATCACAGATATACTTGACACAAGCTCAAGCAGAAGCCATCATGTTTTTAAATGACAAATTAAAGCATTAATTCAGTGAAATGAAGAATGTGGCAAGTATGATGTCTTCAGTGAAATGTAATCCCAAGTATAATCAGAAGGGTGATCACACCGATTAAACCTATAATAACCCATTTCCATTGTTGCCACTGAAAAAAAAGAAAAACAAAACAGAATATGAGACCAGAATTATTCTCTGTATTGCATCTGGTGGTTAAAAAAAAAAAAGTGCACAAAATACAATTTTTGTCCAGCAGATGGCATGGGATCATTTTGTTGTTGTTGTCCAGAAGGAATAACATATATTACAAATAAAGGTGGGGCAGCATGGTGGTGTAGTGGTTAGCGCTGTCGCCTCACAGCAAGAAGGTCCGGGTTCGAGCCCCGTGGCCGGCGAGGGCCTTTCTGTGTGGAGTTTGCATGTTCTCCCCGTGTCCGCGTGGGTTTCCTCCGGGTGCTCCGGTTTCCCCCACAGTCCAAAGACATGCAGGTTAGGTTAACTGGTGACTCTAAATTGAGCGTAGGTGTGAATGTGAGTGTGAATGGTTGTCTGTGTCTATGTGTCAGCCCTGTGATGACCTGGCGACTTGTCCAGGGTGTACCCCGCCTTTCACCCGTAGTCAGCTGGGATAGGCTCCAGCTCGCCTGCGACCCTGTAGAACAGGATAAAGCGGCTACAGATAATGAGATGAGATGAGACAAATAAAGGCGATATTAAAAGGCCATATTTTCCTTACCACAACAGACATAGAAGATTTGCACCCAGTTTCTGCAGCTGACATAGCCATGCACTTTGGAAGTCACCAGGGGCATGGGAGAAAAAACAAAAACAAAAGCAACGAGTTAGATTAGATAAGCAACTCTGACTTTACTCTTGCTTTACATTTAGTTTGCTAGCTTTGGAGCAATAAAGGAGACTGAGCTAGCAGGTGGGACTTTCTTTAAGAATGATATTCAGCCCACAAATTAACTGTACACAGTGCTAAATCATCCAAGCAAGGGCGGCTGGTGCATAAGGGCGATTGGGCGACGCACTGCCAAAACAAAACAAAACCAAAAAAAAAATTTTTTTTTTCTTTTTTTAAAACAAACTTTCACCAGCGCTGCTCGAGGCCGTTTTAATCTGTCTCTGGGTATCATTGTCCAATCAGGGTGGTCTTGCTTCTAGAGTACCGCCCCTTTTTGGGCGATTTCAGTCACGCTGAAAATCGCCCAAGAGTTCACTGATAGAGTCCCATGTTAATATATTCTTTTTCTCCTGACTGACACTTCAATGCAATCTCTATGGGTTCCGGGGGGGCGTGCCCTAATGTGCTTACGTCACTGCGAAGTGCGGCAAAGTTGCGTTCGATCCGCTCAGTTTCTGAGGTGAGATGGATACGGAAAGCAATTCAGTGTGGTCCTTAAAAGAAGTTCCATTTAGTCAGCGATCAAATCGAGCTAAATTGGCAACAAAACAAGCTAGACCCCCCTCGACCAAATCTAAACAAAAAACAAATTTCGACAAGGGGGGAAATCATATACTCGAGGTTTTACTTCAACATGGTACCAGCGCAAATCCTGGCGAGCTGGCTGCAAGGACGCCTCAGCGGTTTTCTGCTCCCCCTGCTTACTTTTCCACCCTGGAGGTGCCTCCACGGACAACACTGCTTGGACGGTCACTGGAGTTTCGGACATGCATCATTTGTCGGAGAAAATTAAAAAAAACATGAGTCATCAAAGATTCACATGGGCAGCTGCCTGAAATTTTCGGCTTTTGGGAGAGTGAACATCGCTACACAACCGGATGAGGGCTACAGGCGAGCAGTTCGCCGCCACAACAATGAGGTGAGCAAGAACAGGCACATATTAAACCGGCTCATCCAATGCGTGAAATTTTGTGGAGTGTTCGAGTTAGCTCTACGAGGCAAAGACGAAACTGAGGGCTCCAGTCACCGTGGTGTTTTTCTGGGTTTGGTTGACTTCGTGACTCACACACACACAGACACACACACACACACACACACACAGACACACACACACACACACACACAGACACAGAGTAACAGAATCCGTTCACTTTTGATGTTTTCAATGTGCATTTTTATATTTGCCACACTTTGCTCTGAGAGTTAGCACTTTGGTAATATCCTTGGTAAATACCAGTAATTGCAAGATCTAAAGATCCACTCATCTATTTATTCAACTGCTATTGTTATGTTAGCCAACTATTTACACTGTTTTGTTACAGTAAGTGCACTTTCCTGTTTGTCCTTAAGTTGCACAGTCTGTAAAATTCTTGCTGGTCATGGAGTTTGAAGTACAAAATCTATTTACAGAACATTCTGTAGAACAGTTGACTTGCGACCTAGGTCAATTTACTTCAGTCCTGTGGACATTTATGGTCCGTGTAGACATAATGGGGGAAAATTGCCCCCCCGAAAAAAATTCAGGAGCTGCCACTGCATCCAAGATGTGTTTGATGCACTGCATCAATTCAGTATTAACTACTGCATTAATATATTAATGCACTCATTCTAATACATTATCCTTTCCACATTAACAGTGCATTCACAGGGATTTTGAAGGAGTCTTCAGTGTCAGAGTTAGAAACACTAATCTTAAATTTTTCTAACAGCTACAGAACAGAGGAGTTTACACTTTGTGGTTTTCATTAAAATCACAAACTACATCTTATTCACTTCAAGAAAAAGAAATGAGACCTTCAGAGACTGCATAGCTCATTCTGGCGCCGTCTAGTCCAGAAGGACCGATCTAAAGTGGGCCATCTTGCGCAATAAATGTTGCAAGCTATGTACACTATATACAAGCAAGCTATATATAGAAGTGATATCCACCCTAGGAATACCAACCTATTTACCAGAAAGAATACAAAACAGCGAGGAATTGACAGAGAAGTGATTTTTGTGGAAACTGCTCATTAGGGATTGATTGATTAATTACTCCGTATCTTCATTCTCATCTCATCTCATTATCTCTAGCCACTTTATCCTGTTCTACAGGGTCGCAGGCAAGCTGGATCCTATCCCAGCTGACTACGGGCGAGAGGCGGGGTACACCCTGGACAAGTCGCCAGGTCATCACAGGGCTGACACATAGACACAGACAACCATTCACACTCACATTCACACCTACGCTCAATTTAGAGTCACCAGTTAACCTAACCTGCATGTCTTTGGACTGTGGGGGAAACCGGAGCACCCGGAGGAAACCCACGCGGACACGGGGAGAACATGCAAACTCCGCACAGAAAGGCCCTCGCCGGCCACGGGGCTCGAACCCGGACCTTCTTGCTGTGAGGCGACAGCGCTAACCACTACACCACCGTGCCGCCCCTGTATCTTCATTATTATTTGCAATTATGCAAATTTGGGTAGAAGCTATATGCACCCCAGGCAGACCGACCTTCCTGCCAAAAAGAATAAAAATCGGTGAAGAATTGAGAGAGAAGAAGCGATTTTTGTGAAATGTGGACGACGCTGGACGGACAACACATGATGGGATAAACTCATCACCTGTTGGCCGGATGAGCTAATAACAGAAGCTGGTGATGGAATGTCTGTTTATAAATGCTGTAGTGTAAGTTAGAACAGAAACAGAAAGTGCAACCATCAGTGGATAAAAATGGTGGCATATTGTTCTTTAATAAATAAAATTTAATCATCAAAAATGTTTTTTTTAATCATTGGCAAATTACTGTGGGCAACGGGAAACAAATCACTTGGGGACATGCTTTTTTAGGAAAATAATCAACTAAATGGCAGTATCAGTAACTCTGCTTCATTACACCACCCCATTGTTGATTATTTTCCTATAAGAGCACCACAAGGAGTGTTTTATTCATTACATACAGAACATCAGCAATGCCCGATGTGAGTGTGTGAAGATTTTGTGTGAATTTTGACCAAACTTGGGCTGAGGAAGATGTTATGATTATCTGCTAAGCTGCATCATTTCTCTTTCTTTCTCTTGTCCAGCAAATAAAATAATATACATTATAAATAAAGGCGATATTAAAGTGCTGATGACACGTTTTTGACATCTTTGGCGATGTTTTATAACATAAAAAGTAATTCCCGATGATCCATATATTAATTCACGAAGGCACCTATTTTACAAGTTATGATAAAAAACGCGGCTATTTGGGCAAATTTGACAGGGCTGCAGCACCCAGGAGACGAAGGAGGAGGAGGAGCTATATGACGTCAGCGAAAGAACCTTCCTCCTAACTTACCAGTTTGTTGTTGATGCGACAGGTGTTCAGTTTATCATTATTAGTATTATTATTATACATTATTATATATATATATATATATAGTTATTATGCCTTCGCGTTGTGTTGCCGGCTTTTGCTCCAAAACCTACAAGGATGGGGTAAGTTTATTCAAGTTTCCCAGAGATCCCGAGCTGCATGCGAAGTGGGTGAAGCAAGTCAGGCGCACTCGTGACAAGTGGGAGCCCTCACCAACATCTGTCCTGTGCTCTGAACACTTCGATTTGGATTGTTTTGACACCCTTCCCAGCTTAAAAGAATCTCTTGGGTGTTCAGTTCAGCACAAACGTGTGTTACTACCATCAGCAGTGCCTACACAGTGTTGCCAGATTGGGAGGTTTCCCGCCCAGTTGGGCGGTTTCAAGTGCATTTTGGTGGGTTTTGAACATATTTTGGGCTGGAAAACGTCAGCAGTATCTGGCAACAGATACTGCTGACGTTTTCCAGCCCAAAATATGTTCAAAACCCACCAAAATGCACTTGAAACTGCCCAACTGGGCGGGATTCCTCCCAATCTGCCAACACTGCCAGTATTCCGGAGGGGGTCTACTCGTAGCTATGCCGGATCCAAAGACAGTCCTTCTGTCAGAACATGTGTTGTGAAACGACATAAGATAAAGGTACGTAGAGCTATAGATTCTACATGATAATCATAAATGTAATCATAAAGTCGGAGTGATATCAGTCATGTATTTGCTTGTGAAAGCTTGTGGCTTTCATGTAACTGCCGCCTAGCAACGAGAGGCAAAGGGTAAAGAGGGTAGACTATCATAGATTCTATTCGGAAGAGATCAACACAATTCTAGACTCCCAGAAGAGGAAGAGCTAGCACTAGAGAGTTCACCGGCGTTTTCATGCACCATTTCCATTGAGTAGAACCAGAGTAGAACAGCCAGTGAACCGCAGCGTGTTCTCCCGCTGACGTCACAGCATGGCCGCGAGCCACGGACCCAGTTTTCTTGCGCTGTGCAATTAAAAGTTGGATATTTGCGTAACAACAGCTTCTTTTCACGTAATTACAACAGAAATCTAACATGTTTACCATGTTGTATAGTTTATTTAAGAAATTGCATAGAGTCATGTTCATGTCATCAGCACTTTAAAAGGCTGTATTTTCCTTACGTAATCATATAAGCTTCTCCCAGTGTGGTCCTCGTTTCTCAGGTGCTTCTTCACGGCTCTGATTGCATCATCATTGCGGAAGCAGTTCAACAGCCCTGAGTCTTCATGAAAGAGACAATCTACAGCAAACACATCCTTCCTGTTCACACAGTGTCTGCTGTCTGGAGCAATATAATCCGGATTAAATGTGTGGTGGAGCACAACAAGAACGACAGGCTTATCCTCTGAGAGAGAGAGAGAGAGAGAGAGAGAGAGAAGAAAACAACTGAGTTAATAATTACCAGAGGTGGACAAAGTACCCAACTTCATTACTGAAGTCAAAGTACAGATCCCACTGGTTAAATGTTACTCCAATACAAGTGAAAGTTCTCCAGTCAAATTTTTAATTAAGTTAAAGTACTGAAGTACTTGCTTTTAAAAATACTTAAATATTACATTTTCTGTCAATGCATTGTTGTATTATTGCCACAACGCTTACAAAACCTAACACCTCTGAAGCAACCTACTGGCTTTACTGACTAACTTGTAGAACCTGTAGAATAAACACCTGGTAGAACATTACAAAATGAAATACAACTGAACTGAAAAAGAACCATTGTCTTTTTTTTTTTTTATTGTAACCCCCCTCCCCACCCCACAAACCAGCATGGTAATGTTCTGACCCAGCTCTGGCAGTGTGCACACACATGTATGTGTACAGTGCCTAGCAAAAGTATTCATCCCCCTTGGTGTTTGTCCTGTTTTGTCGCATTACAAGCTGGAATTAAAATTAATTTTTGGAGGGTTAGCACCATTTGATTTACACAACATGCCTACCACTTTAAAGGTGCACATTGTTTTTTTTTTTTATTGTGACAAAAACAATAATTAAGATTAAAAAAAACAGAAATCTGGAGTGTGCATAAGTATTCACCCCCTTTCATATGAAACCCCTAAATAAGAGCTGGTCCAACCAATTCACTTCATAAGTCACATAAGTTGATTAAGATCCACCTGTGTGCAATCAAAGTGTCACATGATGTCTGTATAAATCACCCTGTTCTGGAAGGACCCTGACTCTGCAACACTACTAAGCAAGCAACATGAGAATCAAGGAGCCTCCAAACAGGTCAGAGACAAAGTTGTGGAGAAGTATAGATCAGAATTAGGTTATAAAAAATATCCCAAACTTTGAATATCCCACAGAGCTCCATTAAATCCATTATAGTGAAATGGAAAGAATATGGCACCACTACAAACCTGACAAGAGAAGGCCCCGCCCACCAAAACTCACAGACCAGGCAAGGAGGGCATTAATCAGAGATGCAACAAAGACACCAAAGATAACACTGAAGGAGCTGCAAAGATCCACAGTGGAGATGGGAGTATGTGTCCATAGGATAGGGTGACCAGACATCCCGGTTTTACCGGGACAGTCCCGGTTTGGGGTTGTGTGTCCTGAGTCCCGACAAAAGTCTGTTGGGACACGGATATGTCCTGGTTTTCGCCACTCGCGACGTTTGCAACTGAGCAGCGTGGGAATCATTAGCGGAGAAATGTCTGCATTTACTATTTTGATGAATTGACAGGAATCGCAAACTTTCCTGGTTACTGCCCCCTGGCCCTGTGGCATGGGTGTTTATTTAGCCACATTATTTCAGACAACAGAACGTGTTGCCATGCAGCAATAAAATAAACATTAACTGGCGCGAATGTTCTTTGTCTAGCAGCTAGCAGCAGTAATGCCGCAGTAATTATGCTGAAAAGAAAATGTACCTTTTCCAAAGATTTACAGGGCACCTACCCCTTCCTCCGAGAGGTGCAGAACAATGCGCACGAAGCCTACTGCACACACTGTAAGTGTTTTGTTCTTGTACTGAGTTGGGTAGCCTATGCTGCAAATGCTGTGCGCTCCTGTGGGGGCTTTCCTCGGGCTGTCGCCCCTCTCCTCCTTTACTGCTGTTTTGTTTGAGTGTATATTTACGGAAGCCGCGAGAGGCCCTTCATATAATCTTTTTTTATTCACCTTGTTATCCCGAGATAACAACATAATTAATTCAGGATCTCGAGAAAACAACACAACTAATTCGAGATCTCGAGAAAACAAAACCGTTATTCCGAGACCTCGAGAAAACAAAACAATTATTTCATGATCTCAGCTGGATCACTGTATCTCCGTCGGTAGAGACGAAGCCGGGCCAGTCTTCTGCGGAGGTGCCGCGGACTGATTTTGAAATTATCCCTTATTAAAAGACTTGATGCAATCTCTCCCTGTGTCAACCCCTGATCAAAATATTGCCTTATTAGGTGATCGATTATTCCAGACATTCTAATGACCAAAGTTGCGTCTATACAGAATGAGAAATAGCCCCAAAGTCGGCATATCACAAGTCTCTTGGCGCACCTGAATGAACCATTTCTCAGCTGTTTACTCGAGATCATGAAATAATTGTTTTGTTTTCTCGAGATCTCGGAATAACGGTTTTGTTTTCTCGAGATCTTGAATTAGTTGTGTTGTTTTCTCGAGATCCTGAATTAATTATGTCGTTATCTTGGGATAACAAGGTGAATAAAAAAAGGATTATATGAAGGGCCTCTCGCGGCTTCCGTAGTATATATTCTCAAATCACTTGTCTCTTTTTTGTTTCTGTTTAACACACCATTCTGACAGCAATATGGCCAAACTGTGTTGAACAGTTTGTTGCACCTTCCATTAAAGTGTTCACTTTTGTCCACATCTTCTTGCTTTATTCATTCAGTTGTGGGGAATGGTTAGTAAGGTTGATTCTGACCTAGGCTATGTTGAGGTCACATATCTACTTTTTAAGTTCATGCTATAGTGCATACAATTGTAGAGATATAGCCTACATGTGCATATGCATTCTTCTTGGTGTTCTCACAAACAGGTGAAATAAATCAGTGTAAATGTGGCCTATGGACATAGCCTGGCCTATTCTCAGCCATTACAAAATCTGTTGTCTGACCATAATTTAACTGATCTGTATACCACTATGCTACTAGATAACAAAATGCCTGTTTGTTTTATTTCATGTGAGATGTTGATAAATGTGGGCTTCAACAAAATGATAAGAGCACCTCTCTGAGTGTCACGTTTACGTAAAAAAAAAGGTGTGCGTGCACGAGCATGGTCGCGCGCAAAAGTGTCCCGGTTTCAGACTAGGGAAATCTGGTCACCCTACCATAGGACCACTTTAAGCTGTACACTTCACAGAGCGGGGCGATGAAGGTTTATGTTCCAGCAGGACAATGACCCTAAACATACTGCTAAAGCTACACTGGAGTGGTTTAAAGGGAAACATTTAAATGTCTTGGAATGGCTTAATCAAAGCCCAGACCTCAATCCAATTGAGGATCTGTGGCATAACTTGAAGATTACTGTACACCAACACAACCCATCTAACTTGAAGGAGTTGGAGCAGTTTTGCCTTGAGGAATGGGCAAAAATCCCAGTGGCTAGATGTGCTAAGCTAATAGAGACAAACACCAAGAGACTTGCAGCTGTAATTGTAGCAAAAGGTGGTTCTACAAAGTATTGACTGGGGGGGGTGAATACCTATGCACACTCCAGATTTCTGTTTTTTCATTTTATTTATTGTTTGTTTCACAATAAAAAACAATGTGCACCTTTAAAGTGGTCGGCATGTTGTGTAAATCAAACGGTGCTAACCCCCCAAAAATCCATTTTAATTCCAGCTTGTAATGCGACAAAACAGGGCACACACTAAGGGGGATGAATACTTTTGCAAGGCACTGTATGTTAATCAGGAAGACAGTGGAATACCTGTAAATGCAGCTTGCTCAGAAAATAAAAGTGACAATCCAACCTGATTAAAACCCAGGTCCACACCTCGAGCTTAATAACTGCCCAATAGCAACACTGCTTTAAGCAAGACAAAAAAAATGCAAGACCATCATCTGACATCAAAACAAAAAATTCCAACAATTTGTTGTGACTGACTAGTACAATACTGTCCATCTCACAGGTCTCATGTGCGCACAAGTGTATGTATTCATGCACAAATGAATCTGCTTGTGGGATAATGGTGGTTTAATGTTAAGCTAGCTAGTCAGTGAAGCTCCATCTGACATGCTAATAAAATCTTTTCAAACTCAAAATCATATTGGGTAGCTAACATCAGTAGAAAAGAAATATTTCTACATTTTGTTTATTTGGCAAGATTATGCTAAAACATTTCTGAAAAGACTTCAGATAAGTTAACGTTATTCATGTTAGCATTACTCCGTTTTTACATGCTAACTAACAGTGTCCAAGTTAACTAGCTATATGTTAACGTTAGCCGTGGACAAGGCTACAGCAACTTGGCGGGCCAATCCATAGAAAGTCATTTGACTAAACAGACTGCATAGCTATTGCAACATTATCGCTAGCTCTAAAAGCACAGACAACTTCATTGGAAGCTTTCCCTTGGAATAAAACATTTACATCTCAATACGCTTCCGCAGGTTGGATGGTGAGTTTTTGTCGGCCGTGACATGCTCCATTTTAGGCAATCAAAGCAAACATTTAAAACGAAACGACTCTTTATTCCTTTCAGAAAACTGAAGCATGGGCTCTAAGTAAAGCCATAGGTGCATGCATTCCCTAGAAGTACCGTCTCCTTCCATTCTACCATCAACTGATTGTGTTCAAATAACGCTGCTGAGAAAATCACTGAGCTTGATTTTATACAGTCTATAGATTTGATGTGACCCTAGTGATTACCGATAGGCTCTCAGTGTCACCTGCAGAAAAAAACCAATCACATTTTAGAAAAGAAAAGAAAAAACATCCACTTTCAAAGCTGCTTCATAGTAACGAGTAACGAGGACCTTGATAGAAATATAGTGGAGTGAAAAGTACGATATTTGTCTTTCAAATGTAATGAAGTTAAAGTCATAAGTTGCCAAAAAAATAATACTCAAGTAAAGTACAGATACTCAAAAATTGTACTTAAGTACAGTACTCAAGTAAATGTACTTCATTACTGTCCATCTCTGATAATTACATACTTTTTTGAGGGTTATACCAGGTGATTTTATTCAGTAAGTCCAGTGGTGCAAATAGGACAAGTGTGTCTCATCTCATTATCTGTAGCCGCTTTATCCTGTTCTACAGGGTCGCAGGCAAGCTGGAGCCTATCCCAGCTGACTACGGGCAAAAGGCGGGGTACACCCTGGACAAGTCGCCAGGTCATCACAGGGCTGACACATAGACACAGACAACCATTCACACTCTCATTCACAGGACAGGTGTGTATGAGAGTAAATAGTGTATATCTGAACCCAATGATGGTTCCTGAAAGTCTAAGAAGATCAACACTTGGTTGGTCAGGTGAACCATATTTTTTTTAATAAATTAATGCACAATTGAGAAAATAAAACAAAAAGAATTATTAAAAGTAATTTCTTCTTCTTTCAGCTGTTCCCATTAGGGGTCGCCACAGCTGATAATCTGGATCCGCATTATTTCACTTGGCATAGGTTTTACACTGGATACCGTTCTTGACTGAACTCCCCAGTTTATCTGGGCTTGGGAACAGCACTAAATATGCACTGGCTTGTGCAACCCCAGTGGCTGGGTATTTAACCTAATGTGCATGTCTTTAAACAATGGGAGCAAACCCATGCAGAGAACATGCAAACTCCACACAGAAAGGCTCCGGTCAGCCATGAGGTTAACCACAACTTCTTGCTGTGAGACAACAGTGCTAACCACTACACCACCACACTGCCCCAATTATTACCAAATTTGGTAATTAATTCTCATCTCATCTCATTATCTCTAGCCGCTTTATACAATACGCTTTCTACAGGGTCGCAGGCAAGCTGGAGCCTATCTCAGCTGACTACGGGCGAAAGGCGGGGTACACCCTGGACAAGTCGCCAGGTCATCACAGGGCTGACACATAGACACAGACAACCATTCACACTCACATTCACACCTACGCTCAATTTAGAGTCACCAGTTAACCTAACCTGCATGTCTTTGGACTGTGGGGGAAACCGGAGCACCCGGAGGAAACCCACGCGGACACGGGGAGAACATGCAAACTCCACACAGAAAGGCCCTCGCCGGCCACGGGGCTCGAACCCAGGACCTTCTTGCTGTGAGGCGACAGCGCTAACCACTACACCACCGTGCCGCCCGGTAATTAATTATTAAAAGTAATTTATTATCATTTAAAGATGAACCATGATTTTCAGAGTTTCATTTCCGAAATGTATTTAATGTTATTGTAATGATTTTTTCATTAAATTAACTTCAAACGAGTTTTATTTTGTGTTGCTTTTTTTTTTAACTGTACTAACCTCCCCAAAAGGATTTTTTTTTATACCAATGGTACTCTAAGTGCTTGAATTAATGAACTAACATGAGGATATTTTTGATTGAGACTTCTGAAAATCTGCCTGGATAAAGGGTTAATGCTAAATGCTATAAATGTAAACGTAAATAGGACATAGAACTTTATTAAAATGATACAAACAGCAGATGCACTCTTCACTTTTAACCCTGTTTTTAACACACTGCCTTACTGAGCTCTGTACAAAAATTAGAAATATGCTTTCATATATTGATATGAAAGCATATTTTATGCTATCATATATTGTGATTTTTTAAAAAAAAAATATTAGTTTGTTAGCTCATTAGTTTACTGTTGTCTCTGTGAGTTTGACTGTTTTTATAATTTTTATATAGTTTAAGTTTTAGCTTCATTTAAATCCTTTTATTAGTTTGTTTTACATTGATGAGGATTGCACTCCAGTTTTGTTGTACATGTTACAATGACAATAAAGATATTCTATTCTATTCCATTCTGTTGAGCTATTTGTTCCATATCGTTCACGCAAATCTGTACACTGTCCACAGAGCAAGTTATCACTTTTAGGACTCCAAAAAATAATCATTTAATTCATTTTTCATCACTTATATGATTGCTCTTCATTTTTATGAAAAGAAAATCTTTTCAGAAAGTTGCTATGATTGTTGTTATAATGAAACGCTGCTTAAAGGACACCATTTTGACTCATAGCAGCCCTGAGAGTGTCCCAGGTTTATAGTAGACTCTGAGAGTATATCCAAAAATTCAGTGAATCTGAACAAATGAATAAATATTATTGTCAACTGTGCACTCAATAACAGGTTCTTGATTTGGGGACAAACATAAATATAGTTAGCTTGTTTACTCAGTCACATCTGATAGACAATCAAACATTTTCTAGGAGTTAAATAATTGTAATTTTTTTTTAAAATAAAAGTTATGTTCTGTTGTTTGAAACTAATTTGTGAGTATTTCCAGCAGCCCTGTCTTTTTCAGTGTGCTTTCTAGTGCTTGAAGGGTGTAGTGGGAGGAGTAACATCAAAACAACGTTCCAATATAGACCACACTGTCAGAGTGCAGGCACTTATGGATGTATGTGCAGGGGAGAGCGGGGCGCAAACTGTTGACAAGGCCAATTCGTGATACAGGAAGTATGGTCAGAAAACAGGCAAGGGTCGGTCGATCAGCAAACGGAGCAATAAAGGTAAGACAGGTAACGTAAACGAGGAGATTAAGCAAGGGTCAGAAAACCGAGAGGCAGGCAGAGAATGAAAGGCTTGGTATAACTGGATAAACACAGAACAATACTTCGCACTGAAGGTGGGTGTGTGAGAGGCTTAAGTAGTGTGGCTGATGAGTTTGCGAACAAGTGACCGCTGACATCAATAAGCCGGTGACAGGGGGCGCTGTGCTTTTTGGGAGTTGTAGTTCAAAGTGTCCATGTTTGTAGTTTGGCTATGTTTACCACCCTCTGCACAGCGCCATCATCAGGCAGAGGAGCTCGTTCAGTGGCAGACTATTGTCCCTGCCCTGCACTACGGACAGATTCAGGAAGCCTTTTGTCGCTCAGGCCATTAGACTGTTCAACTCCTCCCGGCTCAACAAAAATAAGACTCTGACTCTGCTGTACTCAGGACTAGTTACACTGCTCATTTCATGTCCAATGCACTTTTCTGCTGCTTACATAGATGTACAGTGCTGAGCGTAAATGAGTACACCCCGTTTGAAAAGTAACATTTTAAACAATATCTCAATGAACACAAACAATTTCCAAAATGTTGACAAGACAAAGTTTAATATAACATCTGTTTAACTTATAATGTGAAAGTAACGTTAATAATATAACTTAGATTACACATTTTTTTTCAGTTTTACTCAAATTAGGGTGGTGCAAAAATGAGTACACCCCACAACAAAAACTACTACATCCAGTACTTTGTATGGCCTCCATGACTTTTAATGACAGCACCAAGTCTTCTAGGCATGGAATGAACAAGTTGGCGACATTTTGCAACATCAATCTTTTTCCATTCTTCAACAACGACCTCTTTTAGTGACTGGATGCTGGATGGAGAGTGATGCTCAACTTGTCTCTTCAGAATTCCCCATAGATGTTCGATTGGGTTCAGATCAGGAGACATACTTGGCCACTGAATCACTTTCACCCTGTTCTTCTTCAGAAATCCAACAGTGGCCTTAGATGTGTGTTTAGTCATGTTGGAAAAGTGCACGACGACCAAGGGCACGGAGTGATGGTAGCATCTTCTCTTTCAGTATAGAGCAATACATCTGTGAATTCATGATGCCATCAATGAAATGCAGCTCCCCGACAGGCTACCAGAAAGGCATCTCTACTCCGTATGATTTTACTTTCACTACGACATTACTTTGAACAGACTATCAAAAAATTGCAAGGTGATATGATAAAGTAAGGCACAGTTTACTTACAGTCGTTGTTTTTTGAAAAAACGATGCAATCGTTTTCTGCCTTTTCGGTTTGGCACCCTTCATCATGCCATGTTGGGGTCCTGAACTAGGAGCTGTCCCCGATATGCCTGTCAAACTTGTTGTGGGTAACCATAGCAACCAAGCTCGAGCTCGCAACCTGTGCAGTCTGCGCAGCTCAACCAACCGAATATCAGTCTTTGTTTTGTTTTATGTGAGTTGTTGCAACTATGTATGTACTGCTGTGCACCTCAATAAACCGAATGGTAATTAGTCTTTTGATTTTTCCGTGAGGTTTGCCTTATGCAAAGAAAGACAGCATAGACGTTTTTTTCCTCCCTATAAGTGGGGGGGACCGAACGAGGTGAATTTAAATCTGGGTGGGACGAATCCCCCCCGTCCCCCCCTCTATCTGCGCCCGTGGGGTGTACTCATTTTGCACCACCCTAATTTGAGTAAAACTGAAAAAATTTGTTCCGATTACGTTCATTATGTCTTATATTGAATATTGTTAGTTTTTTTCTTTTTTATCAGACATCTAATTTTTTAGGTTTGTTTACCTGACATGTTTCGACGTACGACTGTCGTCTTCCTCAGAGTGTCACCAGATGTTATTGGTGACGCATCTTTTATCAGCTGATGTTTCCGAAGGCGTGGCCTTCCTGTCTGGATTGACAGGTCGGTCACGCCTTCTACTGTCAGTTCGTCCCCTGCAAGATGGCACTCCAGGTATGGGAGAGCATGTATGCTCCCTCATCTCGGTTGATGGTCCT
Organism: Neoarius graeffei; assembly: GCF_027579695.1. Lineage (NCBI taxonomy): Eukaryota > Metazoa > Chordata > Actinopteri > Siluriformes > Ariidae > Neoarius > Neoarius graeffei. Next base: position 52,106,841 of record NC_083595.1, on the reverse strand, counting down.
CGGGCTTCGCTTATGGATCTCCATGGCCTCCCTGATCCAGCGCTGATGTTTATTATCTTCTGTGCGGATGACTCTGGCATTCCCCCAGTCCATAATATGATTTTCCCTTTTACAATGATCTGTTATGGCTGACTTATAATTTTCCTGTTGTGCCTTTTCTTTTATTGTTCGGGTTTGTCTTGTAGCTGTCTCCTTTTTGCACTCTTTCTTATGTTCATTTTTTCTTGTGTTGAAACTCCTTCCTGTCTCCCCAATGTAAGTTTTATTGCATAATTGGCATGGAATCTCATATATGGTGTTGCATCTGTTGTCTGGATGTATTCTGTCTTTGGGATGAACCAGGATCTGACGGAGAGTTGTGTGTGGTTTGACAGGTGTGTTAATGTTGTGTTTCCTCATTGCTCTTTGAATGCGTTCCGTTATTCCCCTGATGTATGGTAATGTCACTACTCCCCTGTGTTCTTGTTTGTTGGTTTGTTTTTTCTCTTTCTTCTGTGTTTTATTGTTTTTGACCTGTTCCTCCCCTTTGGATATTGCCCATTGTGGATATTGACATGCCTTCAGTGCGTGTTGTATATGTTGTTCTTCCTGTTCTTTGTCCTGTGCATCTGTAATTATTGCTGCGCGTTCATGCAATGTTCTAACTACTGATATTTTGTGCATTATGGGGTGTTCGGAAGTCCAGTTTAAATATTGGTCGGTGTGTGTGGGTTTCCTGTGTACTTTTATTTTGATATCCCCCTCTTCTGTGTGATGTATTTTTAAGTCCAAAAATGCTATTGACTGCTCCGTTTCCTCTTCATGTGTAAATTTTATATTGCCGGTATTGTCTATAGTATTGAGATGGTCAGTGAGTTGTTGAGTGTGTCCCCTCTTTACTTTTTCCAATATGTCGTCCACATACCGTTTCCAGAGTGTTGGCCTGTATTCCACTGGTATTGTAGTGAGTGCTTTCTGCTCCAGGTCTTCCATGAAAAAGCCGCACATGATGGCTGATAGTGGGTCTCCCATGGCAAACCCTTCCTTTTGTCTGTAAATTGTATTCCTGAACTGAAAGTATGTGGATGTGGCGATGAATTGAAGGAGCTGAGTGATGTCTTGTACGGTGAGGTTTGTGCGTTTCTTGAGCGTCCTATCTGTTTTTAATTTGTCTTGTACTATCTGTATGGTGGCTCCCGTGGGTGTTCTGGTGAAAAGAGATATGACATCATGTGAAATGAAAAAATGCAACAAGACGAAGTTTTCATTTCACATGATGACATATCTCTTTTCGCCAGAACACCCACGGGAGCCACCCGTGATGCTCTGTGATGACCTGGCGACTTGTCCAGGGTGTACCCCGCCTTTCGCCCGTAGTCAGCTGGGATAGGCTCCAGCTTGCCTGCGACCCTGTAGAAGGATAAAGCGGCTAGAGATAATGTGATGTGTGATGTGATAATGTACCTACTTATATATATATATATATATATATATATATATATATATATATATATATATATATATATATTATACATACTGCTATATATACTAATTTAATATTAGATATTGTATACTATCACACTATTACATATATGTACTGATATATACTTTAACTATGCCTATCATGTAACATACTATGCTTTTATACATTATAATGCTATTTAGTTTTGTATTGATCTTGTGCAATGTGGAAATGTTACTGGACACCTTGAATTTCCCTCTGGGATTAATAAAGTATCTATCTATCTATCTATCTATCGATCGATCGATCGATCGATCGATCGATCTATCTATTGTTCTCAACAGTTTTACTGACACATGCCCACTTCTGGTTATCATTATGAAAAAGTCTTTTTCAGAATGGTGCTTTTAAATGTAATAATAATAATAAATAATTACTCAAATCATATCAATAATTATAAAGTTTTAACAGTAATTTTTTACAGCAAGCTAAAGTGGGTTTATTTATTTATTTATTTTTAAACTGTGAACACAGTAAGAGATTTCTTTGTACTTACGAGGAATCCTCTCCATTGCAGCTGCAATATCAGTCCCAGCTCGAGACACAATTGGGACAAAAGCAATGATGACCTGACTATCTTTGAAAGAAGATACTTCTTGAAGGTCTGTTGAAATTGTCAGACGTTCTATGAAGGTCGTATGGGAATTAATGGTGTTCCCAAGGACCATGACAAAATATCTGATCACTGGAAAGACTGTACATCAAGACAAGAAATAAGAAGCGTTTATATTATTAATTGCAATGTAAATAAAGGGTTAATGGAATTTGGCTGTACAAATGCATATACTACAATTTCTCAAGTCACACACACAGAGTGAATGGTTAAACAGGATCAGGACAATAGCACATAATATCACTTACTTCCTTATGTTCGAAGGGATTATTATAAAAACACATACCTTGAACCATTTTGAAGTCAAATCTCAACCACGTTGGACAGTCTGGAGTGATCGTGCAGGGAAATGAATGATGTGCAAACAGAAAGGTGGATGCATGAAAAGAGGGACTGTTTCTGTAGTTTCACTTTCACACTGAGGGCTCAGACTGCCTTTCTGGGAAATCAAGTGTCAGTACGTGTTCTATAAATACACCAGTTTACGGTGTGCAAGTCATAAAACCAACTGTGGAGTGTGCTGTGGAGTTACTCTTGTGAGCCTGAAGTTGATGACTGTTTTAGTTGATAATTTTATATGGTAAAATATAAACTTATGTACTTTATGCATGTAACAGGGGACTAAAAAAAATCTTGTGTGTGTGTGTCAGGGACGTTTGAAAGTTTATGAATGCTCTTTTAGTTTTAGTTCTAGCAACGTCAAGAGAAGTGTAATGCTTTAGTGGAACAGTGACAGGGTCAGTGCCAGACTCATCCTGCATTCCTGTCCTGTTTTGAACATGGGATCAGTGACTGTCCCTTACAACTCAGAAGTGTGTGTCTTTATCTACATAGACATGTCTGTTTTAAAGGATATGGATGTTGTTTTTTTTTAAAAAAACAGAAAAACATTGAGCAGTGTGTTTGAAATGTCTCTTTTCTTTTCTTCAAGTCTATTTTCTTTACATTCTAACTGATCACTTAATAACTACTGTTAATGAGCTGGGAAAATAAAGCTCCTGTAAGTAATGACAATAACGACTTCACCTAATAAAACTCAATTTGAATATATATTTTGAATATTTATATTTGCTGCTTTGAAAAGGAAAATTGCATCAGGTTGCAGTGTTTTTTTGGGAAATATATGTTTCTGAAGTATACATGAATGTTAACTGAACCCATCATAAATTTATACACTCATTGGCCACTTTATTAGGAACATCCATCCACCCATACTAGGGTTATGACTGTGAAAGTGTTTTCAAAATTTCTACTTTCCTGATGTTGCATTTGTTGAACTTTTACTCATATATTACTTTTTTGAAGTTATTTTTATTGGGTCATGCAAAAACCTCCCGCACCCAACATCACCTCACTTTTGATAAATACATGTATATTAAATAAATAAATCATGATTATAAAATAAATTCATTGAAAGATGTGTAAAGTACTTTTATATAACAATAAATTGCTTAACAATTGTTGTAATAATAATTATAATTGTTAATTAATACAAATTTAATAATTAATTTTATTATTAATAAATATAATTATTAATATCCTGTCCTACAGGGTCGCAGGCAAGCTGGAGCCTATCCCAGCTGACTACGGGCGAAAGGCGGGGTTCACCCTGGACAAGTCGCCAGGTCATCACAGGGCTGACACATAGACACAGACAACCATTCACACTCACATTCACACCTACGCTCAATTTAGAGTCACCAGTTAACCTAACCTGCATGTCTTTGGACTGTGGGGGAAACCGAAGCACCCGGAGGAAACCCACGCAGACACGGGGAGAACATGCAAACTCCGCACAGAAAGGCCCTCGCCGGCCACGAACCCGGACCTTCTTGCTGTGAGGTGACAGCGCTAACCACTACACCACCGCGCCGCCCTTAATTCTTTCATTTATAATTATATTTTGTTGGCTGTCTCTTTTGTGGATATTGATCATTGATGTGATGATGGATTATAATCTAGTACAATCCCCAATAAAATCACTCAGTATTTGTGTTTAACTGTTTCCGTTTCACAGGCTTCATCACCCATGGACATTGCAACACCTCAGACTGTAAGCCAAAGGTGAGAAAATGGTTTCTGTTTCAGTGTTCGCTCTGGATTGAATATACCGGTATTTAAATAATATTGGCTGGCTTTTTTTCATGGTATATCAGATACATTCCATTCAGCTAGCATGATACTGAATGAGTTGAAGACGAGTAGCTGAATGGAATGCAGTATATCTGATACATAATGAAAAAATCCATTATTATTTTTATTATTATTATTATACATACACACTCTCTTCATATCAGCATTCTCAAAGGCCAACGCTAGCTTACCCGTGACTCTGTGCTGTTAGTGCAGCAGTCCAGTTACCTTCCAGCTGGTGTAGCAGTAGCGTTAGAGAAGGCCAACGCTAGCTTACTCACAACTCGGTGCTGTTAATACGGCAGTCCAGTTACGTTCCAGCCAGTGTAGTGTTAGCAAAGGCTAACACTAGCACAGTCAGGCGTATTATTATTATTATTATTATTATTTTATTCCCTGTGTGAGCTACTTACTTTTAAAATCAACATCAACAGCTACACACAACAGAGCGACCTGGTCGGCAAAATTCTCTTAAAATCTTCTATTTTTAGCAAAGCAAACCTGGAGGCCATGTTTGTTTACAAATTGTCACGGTCGCTTACTAGTGCGGAAGTTTTAAATCTCCAACGTGTCTCTTTTCCAGTTTTTCGATGTCCATTGATATGTTCTTGTAAATATGCATGAAGAATACATAATGAAGTTTTGGTAGCCTTTCGGGTGCTCGATGCATCTTTCTCTTTCCTGGCAAACAAAGAAATGGTGGTGTGCATGTACAGCAGAAAAGTTTCTCATTGAATAGTCACATCATCTCCACCATTTGACGTCATGTTGTCTTGACAACCATGCAATATCGTAAACCATATTCAACGCTCATTCTCCATTGGGTAGAGTGACGTAATACATGTAGGATAAGCGATATGCTAACAATATTGCATGCAGTCAAACCAAATGAATGAAACCTGCTAGAAGGGAATAGAACACGTTTTTATTCCATTGAAAAAATGTCCTGTATGTATAATAATAACCAATATATAAGAGTATATTAGTATATTAATATAGTATATTAATCTGCTCGTTTGTTTGCAGATTGCAATGCAGCACTGAGAGACAGACATTAGAGACTTTCAAAGAATTTATAGTGCTTTTAGATGTTAATCATTTCTCAGCAGTGACTATCTGTAAGCGAATCTTTATCTGTAAGTGATTGTTTATTTTGGATTAGATCTGTTAATATTTGTTAAGCCCCGAACTTGGATCAAATTGCATCTGGTTCACATTCATGGAAACTCAAAGCCCTACTTTTAGATTGCACTGATCCAAAATGCTGTCAGCATTATTAAGTAATTGATCAGAGAAGGCCGTATAATACTGTTTCTTTTCCAAAGCAGTTTTGTTTCTTAAGAACCGCTTATTTCAGCATTTTGAATGCAGCTCTGTCTCTGTGTTCTCTCTGAGTACCAAATAGATCACACTGCTATCCAAAGGCCTGCGCTGTGCTTTAATCACCTCATTGACTTCAAATAATTTAATCTGTAGTCATAAACTAATCACTCATGGTTAAGAATTAAGCATGCAAGGAATTTTGTGGACTGGTCTTTTTAAAGTCTTAGCTGGATCCCATTACTGTAGCAAAAATCTTTTTGTTTATTGAATAAGGTTTTATCAAATTAAATTCAAAATTATATATTTTATATTTTTAATTTGATTTGTTTCACTTAAAAAAACTTCTTACCAAAACCACAAATTAAGAAATTTTTGTTCCCCATACCTATAGTTTATGCAATCATAGAGAAGGTTTTTTCTTTGTTTGTTTGTTTTTTAATATTAACAAGATTTCAGTTTTATAAATCACACACCACAATATCAGGCAAAATAATATTATCTGTTTAATAGTAATTAGACTCGAGTCATTACAGTTATTGCACAGACAAACTGAAATCATGATTCAAACATTTCTCTTTACTCCTCATTTTTACTAATGATGTAAAAATGGCTTCTTCAAATCCTGCTCCTCGGGCATGAGTCTGTGAATGATAAATTTGATAATGAACACAAGGTTTATAGAATTAAAAATCCAAAGAGGCCACTTGTGGAGGATGTAGTAAATCATGGTGACAACTATTATAATCAGCAGAAATATCTAAAAAATTAAGTGGGTGAAGGAGCCTTACATTTTTTGCAGAATGTAAAGCAAAAAGATTATGCTCAGTGCAACAAATATCCGAGCAAACCATTTGGTGTTGTCCACACCCTGCAGAGGAAGAAAGTGAAAGTAGCTTGCTTATACACCAGCAGACCAGTTTCCTGTAAAACACCCTGGCTGATCAGATGATAGAAAAAATATTTGATGTCTTATACAAGCATCAAAATATGATGACATGCATGCTTATATTAATTATATTAAATATGTTAATTATAAAAATGCACAAAAAGCAGTGTATGCTTGGTGTTAGTTACTGTGGCAGCTGTTTACCATTTTAAAGAGACTTGCTCGGCTTGGTTCAGATACCTGATATGATGATTTTTCTCCTCCTAGATGCTTTATTACTCTTTTCAGTGCCTCATCATTGTGTTGGGATTGCAGCAGTCCTGCGTCTTCATGGTATAGACAGTCCACAGCAAACACATCACTCCTATTAACAATGAGTCTGCTGTCTGGAGCAATGTAATCAGGATTAAATGTGTGGTGCAGAGACACCAGAATAATGGACTTGTATGAATATCCTAGAGAGAGAGAGAGAGAGAGAGAGAGAGAGAGAGAGATACCCCCTTGGAAAGATGAGTAAAAAAGGGTTTAAAAAATCCACCTTTTGGTGAATTCACTTCATCTCACACAGAAAAAATGAGAAAAACCCAACTTTTAAATGAAATAAATTCATTCTGAGAAAAACAAATACTTCATTAAGCATACACTGTTATTTGTAAATTTTTATAATTAACATATTTAATATAATTAACATAAGCATGCATGTCATCATATTTTGATGCTTATATAAGACATCAAAATTTTTTCTATAGTCTGATCAGCCATTGTGTTTTACAGGAAACTGGTCTGCTGGTGTACAAGCTAATTTCACTCTCTTTCTCTGCAGGGTGTGGAAAAACACCAAACCGTTTGCTTTAATATACAGTGGTGCTTGAAAGTTTGTGAACCCTTTAGAATTTTCTATATTTCTGCATAAATAAGATCTAAAACATCATCAGATTTTCACACAAGTCCTAAAAGTAGATAAAAAGAACCCAGTTAAACAAATGAGGCAAAAATATTATACTTGCTCATTTATTTATTGAGGAAAACAATCCAATATTGCACATCTGTGAGTGGCAAAAGTATGTGAACCTCTAGGATTAGCAGTTAATTTGAAGGTGAAATTAGAGTCAGGTGTTTTCAATCAATGGGATGGCAATCAAGTGTGAGTGGGCACCCTGTTTTATTTAAAGAACAGGGATCTATCAAAGTCTGATCTTCACAACACATGTTTGTGGAAGTGTATCATGGCACGAACAAAGGAGATTTCTGAGGACCTCAGAAAAAGTGTTGTTGATGCTTATCAGGCTGGAAAAGGTTACAAAACCATCTCTAAAGAGTTTGGACTCCACCAATCCACAGTCAGACAGACTGTGTACAAATTTTTGGTTTAAATGAGAAGCATTATGTTTGGAGAAATGAAAACACTGCATTCCAGCATAAGAACATATCCCATCTGTGAAACATGATGGTGGTAGTATCATGGTTTGGGCCTATTTTGCTGCATCTGGGCCAGGACGGCTTGCCATCATTGATGGAACAATGAATTCTGAATTATACCAATGAATTCTAAAGGAAAATGTCAGGACATCTGTCCATGAATTGAATCTCAAGAGAAGGTGGGTCATGCAGCAAGACAACGACCCTAAGCACACAAGTCGTTCTACCAAAGAATAGTTAAAGAAGAATAAAGTTAATGTTTTGGAATGGCCAAGTCAAAGTCCTGACCTTAATCCAATGGAAATGTTGTGGAAGGACCTGAAGTGAGCAGTTCATGTGAGGAAACCCACCAACATCCCAGATTTGAAGCTGTTCTGTACGGAGGAACGGGCTAAAATTCCTCCAAGCCGGTGTGCAGGACTGATCAACACTTACTGGAAACATTTAGTTGCAGTTTTTGCTGCACAAGGGGGTCACACCAGATACTGAAAGCAAAGGTTCACATACTTTTGCCACTCACAGATATGTAATATTGGATCATTTTCCTCAATAAATAAATGACCAAGTATAATATTTTTGTCTCATTCGTTTAATTGGGTTCTCTTTATCTACTTTTAGGACTTGTGTGAAAATCTGATGATGTTTTCGGTCATATTTATGCAGAAATATAGAAAATTCTAAAGGGTTCACAAACTTTCAAGGACCACTATATATATATATATATATATATATATATATATATATATGGGTGGCACGGTGGTGTAGTGGTTAGCGCTGTCGCCTCACAGCAAGAAGGTCCTGGGTTCGAGCCCCGTGGCCGGCGAGGGCCTTTCTGTGTGGAGTTTGCATGTTCTCCCCGTGTCCGTGTGGGTTTCCTCCGGGTGCTCCGGTTTCCCCCACAGTCCAAAGACATGCAGGTTAGGTTAACTGGTGACTCTAAATTGAGCGTAGGTGTGAATGTGAGTGTGAATGGTTGTCTGTGTCTATGTGTCAGCCCTGTGATGACCTGGCGACTTGTCCAGGGTGTACCCCGCCTTTCGCCCGTAGTCAGCTGGGATAGGCTCCAGCTTGCCTGCGACCCTGTAGAACAGGATAAAGCGGCTAGAGATAATGAGATGAGATGAGATGAGATGAGATGATATATATATATATATACACACACCAGTATACTGGTATACATATATATGGAAAGATAAGAGAACACACAAACCAAATGAGGGAGAAGTGTGTTGACCTTCATAAGTCAGGGAATGGTTATGAAATTTTTCACCTGAAAAATGTCCATTTCCACAGTCAGGGCAATAATAAAAAAGTGGACATTAGTGTTGTAGTCAAGACCACCCAAACCGAGACCAAGTCATGACCAAGACCAGAGTGTATCGAGACTAAGAAAAGACCAAGACTTTGAGGGGTTGACATCAAGTCTAGACCAAGACCAAGGTAGGATGAGACCGAGTCAAAACCAGGACCAGACCAGTGAGTGTGAAGGAGGTGGAGGAGGGGTGACAGCCGTGAATGGGAAGAAAATTTTCAAATTAACAATTAGTCACATTACTGGTTGCATTTGAAGCAGGAAATTTTACATCCAATCACAATAATAATGTTAACAAATAAATCAGACAATGTACAGGCAATTTAGTGAAATCCCAACAGCTGTGGCCTTGACTGGTCTTGAAATAAAATCCCGAGACCTCTATGTCTGAGACTGAGATAAGACTGAGCAAAAATGCGGTTGGTTCCAAGACGAGACAGAGACCTTCAAAAAGTGGTTTAGGAACCGGTCTCAAGTACTACAACACTAGTGGACACCAACTGGAATTGTTCCAAACTTGCCTGGAAGAAGGCCCAAGCTTATTTTACCCCCACATACAATGAGGAGGAGGGTAAGAGAGGCAAAAAAAAAAATCCCCAAGGATTACTGTTGGTGAATTACAACAGCAAAAAAGTAAAATCTTGGGGTTTCCAAGTCTCCCAACCCACCATCAGACTCCACCTCCATGCCAACAGATGATTTGGAAGGTTCCAGAAAAAAATGCCTTTTCTGTCAGTTAACCACAAATGTAAGCACCTGAAGTTTGTGAAATGCTATGACAACTTTGACTGGAACCGTGTCCTCTGGTCTGATAGAAGAAAAACAGAGCTTTTTGGCAATAAACACTTGCGATGGGTTTGGAGTAAAAAGAAGGACGGTTATAATGAAAAGAACCTGATCCCAACTGTAAAATATGGTGGAATTTCTTGATGTTTTGGGGCTGTTTTTCCTCTAAAGGCCCTGGAAACTTTATTACGGTCCATGGCATCATGGACTCCATGAAATACCAGGACATTTTAAATCAGAATCTGGCTGCTTCTGCCAGGAAACTAAAACTGGGTCGTCATTAGATCTTCCAGTAGGACAATGATCTGAAGGATATGTCCAAATCAACACAAAAATGGTTCACTGAGCACAGAATGAAACTTCTGCCCTGAACATCTCAATCCCCTGAGTGAAAACCTGTGGGCTGAGCTGAAGAGAAGAGAGCATAAGAGAGGGTCGAAGACCCTGGATGATGTGGAGAGATTGTGTAAAGAGGAATGGGCTCAGATGCCCTGCTCTGTATCTCCAAACTTATAAAATGTTATAGGAGAGACTCAGGGCTGTTTTACTGCCAAAGGGGGTTGGTCAGAGTATTAAGTCCAGCGGTGCCAATAACCATGGAGGGCACTGTATGTATGCATGTACCGTATGTGTGTATGTGTTTATATATATATATATATATATATATATATATATATATATATATATATATATATATATATATATATATACACACAGTTAGGCCCATAAATATTTGGACAGAGACAACATTTTTCTAATTTTGGTTCTGTACATTACCACAATGAATTTTGAACAAAACAATTCAGATGCAGTTGAAGTTCAGACTTTCAGCCTTAATTCAGTGGGTTGAACAAAATGATTGCATAAAAATGTGAGGAACTAAAGCATTTTTTAAACACAATCCCTTCATTTCAGGGGCTCAAAAGTAATTGGACAAATTAAATAATTGTAAATAAAATGTTCATTTCTGGCGGCACGGTGGCGTAGTGGTTAGCGCTGTCACCTCACAGCAAGAAGGTCCGGGTTCGAGCCCCATGGCCGGCGAGGGCCTTTCTGTGCGGAGTTTGCATGTTCTCCCCGTGTCTGCGTGGGTTTCCTCCGGGTGCTCCGGTTTCCCCCACAGTCCAAAGACATGCAGGTTAGGTTAACTGGTGACTCTAAATTGACCATAGGTGTGAATGTGAGTGTGAATGGTTGTCTGTGTCTATGTGTCAGCCCTGTGATGACCTGGCGACTTGTCCAGGGTGTACCCCGCCTTTCGCCCGTAGTCAGCTGGGATAGGCTCCAGCTTGCCTGCGACCCTGTAGAAGGATAAAGCGGCTAGAGATAATGAGATGAGATGAGATGTTCATTTCTAATACTTGGTTGAAAACCCTTTGTTGGCAATGACTGCCTGAAGTCTTGAACTCATGGACATCACCAGACGCTGTGTTTCCTCCTTTTTAATGCTCTGCCAGGCCTTTACTGCAGCGGTTTTCAGTTGCTGTTTGTTTGTGGGCCTTTCTGTCTGAAGTTTAGTCTTTAACAAGTGAAATGCATGCTCAATTGAGTTGAGATCAGGTGACTGACTTGGCCATTCAAGAATATTCCACTTCTTTGCTTTAATAAACTCCTGGGTTGCTTTGGCTTTATGTTTTGGGTCATTGTCTATCTGTATTATGAAACGCCGACCAATCAGTTTGGCTGCATTTGGCTGGATTTGAGCACACAGTATGTCTCTGAATACCTCAGAATTCATCCGGCTGCTTCTATCCTGTGTCACATCATCAATAAACACTAGTGACCCAGTGCCACTGGCAGCCATGCATGCCCAAGCCATCATACTGCCTCCGCCATGTTTTACAGATGATGTGGTATGCTTTGGATCATGAGCTGTACCATACCTTCGCCATACTTTTTTCTTTCCATCATTCTGGTAGAGGTTGATCTTGGTTTCATCTGTCCAAAGAATGCTCTTCCAGAACTGTGCTGGCTTTTTTAGATGTTTTTTAGCAAAGTCCAATCTAGCCTTTTTATTCTTGAGGCTTATGAGTGGCTTGCACCGTGCAGTGAACCCTCTGTATTTACTTTCATGCAGTCTTCTCTTTATGGTAGATTTGGATATTGACACGCCTACCTCCTGGAGAGTGTTGTTCACTTGGTTGGCTATTGTGAAGGGGTTTCTCTTCACCATGGAAATTATTCTGCGATCATCCACCACTGTTGTCGTGTGTGGGCATCCAGGTCTTTTTGCATTGATGAGTTCACCAGTGCTTGCTTGCTTGCTTGCTTTCTTTCTTTCTTTCTTTCTTTCTTTCTTTCTTTCTTTCTTTCTTTCTCAGGATGTACCAAACTGTAGATTTTGCCACTCCTAATATTGTAGCAATTTCTCAGATGTTTTTTTCTGTTTTCTCAGCTTAAGGATGGCTTGTTTCACCTGCATGGAGAGCTTCTTTGACCGCATGTTTTCTTCACAGCAAAATCTTCCAAATGCAAGCACCACACCTCAAATAAACTCCAGGCCTTTTATCTGCTTAATTGAGAATGACATAACGAAGGAATTTCCCACACCTGCCCATGAAATAGCCTTTGAGTCAATTGTCCAATTACTTTTGGTCCCTTTAAAAACAGGGTGGCACATGTTAAGGAGCTGAAACTCCTAAACCCTTCATCCAATTTTAATGTGGATACCCTCAAATGAAAGCTATGTCCATGTCCATTATATAACTATAACTTGAATATGTTTCAGTAAACAGGTAAAAAAAGAAAATTTGTGTCAGTGTTCAAATATATATGGACCTTACTTATGCATGCATATATTTACTGGGAATGTGTTCAAGAGCAGCTCCAACATCCGTTCCAGCTCGAGACACAATCGGTACAAAAGCAATGATGACATCACACTCATTCACTGAGTACACTTCATGTAGCTTCACTTTGGAACTGAGACGATCCATAAAGAGCTTGTGGGAGTTCATGGTGTTCCCGAAAACCATGGGGAAGACGCTGTGTACTGAAGATCAGAGAACAGGACATAAAGTAAGAAACATACGAGAACTTTAGCAGTGCAATCATTCATTAAGACATATTCAATGGTCTATAAACTGTAATAAGTGTATAGTAGTTCAAGTGAAATACATATTTGAAATGAGATGCTTTAAATTAGATTATTTTGGATTTTTGCAGATTAAAAAAGAGAGTGCCAGTGCTACCAATGGTCATAAAAAATGACACAAAATGCCACCATAAAAACACACTGTAGGGACAGCCACAGTCCCGTCTAGAACTACATATCCCATCAACCAACTTCCGCGATGACCTACGTCACGGCTGGGCGGGATCACCTACGTCACGTCCTCCATGACTCTATAAGTGACCTGGAAACCTCCAACTCGGTCTCTCTGTCTGGGATCTCCGCATCATACAGACGTAAAGAGATAACCCTCCGTTCATCAGAACATCCAAAATCAAGACGTCTGCCTTGCAAAAAAGAAGACTCAACGCGCTTTCGTATTTACCACTGGCCACGGTAAAGAGTACTTAAGTTGCGCCATCTCACTCAATTGAGTTACAACCAGTTTTATTTGTTTATTATAAGTAACATTACGACTGCAGCCCAAGCAGTTAATTAAAAGTTAGAAGCGAACGGATTCCTTCTGACTTAATCGCTGTGCACATTATCGATCAGAGACTTTCCTCATGAACGACGAAACTTCGGATCAAGGAAACCTCTGCGCTTTCACGGAAGCGACCCAAGAGCTTCTGTGAACCTCCGTGAACACCCGAAACCCCGCGAAACTTCGGGATATCTGGAAGTAAGGCTGGCATTTGGGCAAATTAGTCTTAGGAATTAGCTTTATGAAGTAGTGTGAATTTAAACTCAGGAACTGTTTAATTGTGCACACTGTAGACACTTAGAGTGTTGAGTTGATCATTGTGGTTCTATATTGTTCTCTCAGTTGTTTTAATAGATAGGTTGTTGCATGCTTTTCTCTATCCTTTCTAACACCCCTTAATTTCATTATTACACACACTTTGACCTCATCAAGATTTCAGTGGATTTAGTAATATTATAAGCTAGTGGGATTAGCAACCACGACATATTCCTTTGTCTCAAGAGACTATGAGGTGATTCTCCCTTCCCCCCAACACCTGAGATAACATTCCAATCTCTGAGTTAGTTACCACGCACATTCAAACTCTCTTTGTCTCCTCCCTTCTCATACTGCGCAGCCGCGCATGGGACACACCCTAAAGGCCTCTGCATGCTCTTGCGACAAGGCTTTCGCAGATAGCTTTTCGCAGACAGTTGTAATTTATTGTTGAGCGGGGAGTTATAGGCGTGCGCGATGTTATTCACCGGCACAACGCAAGGGGGCGCGAAGTCGCTAGGAGTAGTTGGTGGGTGTGGTTAGTGGAGTGTTTATCCTCTGGTTACTTATAATGACTAGAACTTTTTTTTTTATAATGACTAGAACTGGAGTCGTATAGATGTACGTACTTCCTCAATCAACCGCTCTTCATGCTGCTCCATCTTCGCTCGTGTTTTTAAAAATGCCGGTCGTGAAAATAAACCAAACCGGGAAAGTAGGGAAGCGGAAGTGCATGTACAGCGGATGTAGAGTGGACCAATCAGAGCCCTCTTGTCTGCGGCGCTGTCTGCGAGGCTTCTGCGGTGGTCACAATTTTTGGGAGGTGCGCGCAGAGCGTCTGCGAAGGTGGGGGGGCTACGCAGACACTGTCTGCGACACCGTCTGCGAGGACTGGGTTGTCAGCATAAATTGGCCTTAAGAGCTCAGTCGCTCGCTTAGCAGTAGGGAGAAAACATCTCCTCCCCTCTCTGCCTCACACCCCTCCCTCTCTCTCTCTCTCTCTCTCTCTCTCCCCTCGCACACACACACACACACACACACACACACACACACACACACACACTGTTTTGCTGCTGACCATATTGAATGTATTCAACTGCTATTACCCATTTAGTATCATTGTCATAATAAATTCAATTATTCTGTTAAACTGTGCGTGTCTGTCCGTTTTTGCTACTGTATTCTTGAAGTCACACAATCTCAAAGAACTCCAAATTGCCTTAACCCAAGTGTATATGAGTGCTATTGGCTGTAGCGTCTATGTAATACGGTAAGTAATACATTAGTGCTGCATCAGTAGTGATCATAATAATTTGGAATATACCATAATTTAGCTGTTTGACAATTTATTATTAAACACCAAAATTAATGGTATTATTAATGAGACTGATTTAATGAGACTGATTTAATGAGACTGATCACTCAAGACCAATAGCACCCACAACACACAACCGAAAAAAAGGTACCTGCTGTCACAACACACATCTACATACATAATTATTAGCATAGCATCATAACATAGCAGTCAGAGACTGTCAATAAATGTTTATCAGCATGTAATAAGCAAAAAGTATTTATTATGCAAAAGTATTTATTAGTTAAAAATACATACTGGCATGCATTTTGAAGTCCTAGTGAAGCTGATGTTGTGTTTAACTGATAAGTGCAGAGAGACAGGAAGGCTGCTAAATGCACTTTTACTTTCATTTTGTCAAGGCTCACCTTTCCATCATTAGGAAGGCAAAAATAACTCCTGTAAGAAGCTCCTTTCTGTAGACGCTCTGTGTCATGATGTTATTGACAAATAACCACTGACAGGGTGGTGTGATGATTATTTCTACTTATTTTTATCATGTTACATTTCATTATGATTCATTATCCACTGTATGTACACTTCTTTGTTTATCCATGTTTCTGTTATTCATCTCCATCCTTGTTCTAGTGACACAACTTGTAACTTGATTTGCCTTGATGAAACTGTCAGTAACTGATCTTTTAATATTTGATAAGACCTGAACTTAGATCTAATTACATCTGTTTCACAGTTTTATTCACCCTGTCTAAACTAATGAGCCAATTGACAACATGACTTTTTTTTAAAGTTGACAATGAAAACAGAATATTTTCTAAAACAGTAGTGTGTGTTTACTATCTTAGTTTTATATTGTCTGTTTCAACATCTCATCTGTTCAAAGTCTGGGGCTCACAAGTTACTTCTTTTTTTTTTTAATTGTTATTGGTTTTCATGTGTGTCCTTGGACACTGAGTCTAGTTTTATTTCATTGTTATATTTAATTATTTAGTAAATAATAATTAATGTAGTCAGCTGGGATAGGCTCCAGCTTGCGTGTGACCCTGTAGAACAGGATAAAGTGGCTAGAGATAATGAGATGAGATGAGATGTTTAAAATGAAACAAATTAAAAATTTTCTCTGATTTCTGAATGACGTCTTAAAGGTAGACGGCCTTTCAGATTTTTTTTCAAGTGTAGGTCATAAAAAGAATTTTCCCTGACACCCAGTTATTTTTGTTACATGAACTGAAAGCTACAGCATAAGAACCTTATGCCATCTGTGAAACATGGTGGTGATAGTATCATTGTTTGGGCCTGTTTTGCTGCATCTGGGCCAGGACGGCTTGCCATCATAAGAATAAAGGTTCACATACTTTTGCCACTCACAGATATATATGTAATATTGGATCACTTTCTTCAATAAATAAATGACCAAGTATAATATTTTTGTCCCCTCCTAGAACTGCCATCTTATTGTGGTGGAGGGGTTTGTGTGCTTGAATGATCCTAGGAGCTATGTTGTCGGGGGCATTACGCCCCTGTTAGGGTCTCCCAAGACAGACAGGTCCTAGGTGACAGGCTAGACTAAGAGCAGTTCACCAAAACCCCTTATGGATAACAATCTATCAAGGACCGTGACATCGCCCGGTATGGCACAGCCGGGGCCCCACCCTGGAGCCAGGCCCGGGGTTGGGGCTTGTATGCAAGTGCTTGGTGGCTGGGCCTTTGCCCACGGGGCCTGGCTGGGCTCAGCCCGAAGCGGTGACGTGGGCCCGACCTCCTGTGGGTTCACCACCCACAGAGGTAGCCATAGGGGGCTGGTGCAATGTAGATTGGGTGGCAGTCGAAGGCAGGGGCCTCGACGACCTGATTCCCGAACACAGCGGCTAGCTGTTGGGACATGGAATGTCACTTCGCTGGGGGGGAAAGAGCCTGAGCTTGTGCAGGAGGTTGAGAGGTACCGGCTAGAGATAGCCGGGCTCACCTCCACGCACAGCTCGGGCTCCGGAACCCAGCTCCTCGAGAGGGGCTGGACTCTCCACTTCTCTGGAGTTGCCCATGGTGAACGGCGGCGGGCTGGTGTGGGCTTGCTTATAGCTCCCCAGCTCAGCCACCATGTGTTGAAGTTTACCCCAGTGAACGAGAGGTTCGCTTCTCTGCACCTTAGGATCGGGGAGAAGGCTCTTGCTGTTGTTTGTGCTTCCGGGCCAAATAGCAGTATAGAGTATCCGGCCTTCTTGGAGTCCCTGGGAGAGGTACTGAGAGGTACTCAGACTGGGGACTCCATTGTTCTACTGGGGGACTTCAACGGTCACGTGGGCCACGACGGTGACACCTGGAGGAGCGTGATTGGGAGGAACGGCCTCCCCGATCTGAACCCAAGTGGTGTTTTGTTATTGGACTTCTGTGCTAGTCATGGTTTGTCCATAACAAACACCATGTTCGAGCATAGGGGTGTCCATAAGTGCACGTGGCACCAGGACACCTTAGGTTGGAGGTTGATGATCGACTTTGTTGTCGTTTCATCGGATCTTCGGCCCTATGTCTTGGACACTCGGGTGAAGAGAGGGGCTGAGCTGTCAACTGATCACCACCTGGTGGTGAGTTGGAGCCGCTGGCGGAGGAGGAAGCCGGACAGACCTGGCAGACCCAAATGTATGGTGAGGGTCTGCTGGGAATGTCTGGCCAAGCACTCTGTCGGGGAGGTCTTTAACTCCCACCTCCGGGAGAGCTTCTCCCAGCTTCCGAGGGAGGCGGGGGACATTGAGTCTGAGTGGCCCATGTTTTCTGCCTCCGTTGTCGACGCGGCTGTTCAGAGCTGTGGCTGCAAGGTCTCCGGTGCCTGTCGTGGCAGCAATCCCCGAACCCGGTGGTGGACACCAGAAGTAAGGGATGCCATCAAGCTGAAGAAGGAGTCCTATCAGGCCATGTTGGCCTCCGGGACTCCTGAGGCAGCTGATGGGTATCGGCAGGCCAGGCGTGCCGCAGCTCGGGCAGTTGCGGAGGCAAAAACTCGGAACTGGGAGGAGTTCGGTGAGGCCGTGGAGAAGGACTATTGGTCGGCCTCGAAGAAATTCTGGCAAACCGTCCGACACCTCAGGAGGGGGAAGCAGTACTCTGCCAACACTGTTTACAGTGCGGGTGGGGAGCTGTTGACCTCGACTGGGGACATTGTCGGGTGGTGGAAGGAATACTTCGAGGATCTCCTCAATCCCACTGTCTCATCTTCCACTGAGGAAGCGGAGGCTGATGACTCAGAGGTGGACTCGTCCATTACCCAAGCCAAAGTCACTGAGGTGGTTAGCAAGCTCGTCGGTGGCAAGGCACCGGGGGTGGATGAGATCCGCCCTGAGTATCTCAAGTCTCTGGATGTTGTGGGGCTGTCTTGGCTGACACGCCTCTGCAACATCACGTGGCGGTCAGGGACAGTGCCTCTGGAGTGGCAGACTGGGGTGGTGGTCCCTCTTTTTAAGAAAGGGGACCGGAGAGTGTGCTCCAACTATAGGGGAATCACACTTCTCAGCCTCCCAGGGAAGGTTTACTCCAGGGTACTGGAGAGGAGAATTCGGCCAATAGTCGAACCTCGGATCCAGGAGGAACAATGCGGTTTTCGTCCTGGTCGCGGAACACTGGACCAGCTCTATACCCTTCATAGGGTGCTCGAGGGTTCATGGGAGTTTGCCCAACCAGTCCACATGTGCTTTGTGGATTTGGAGAAGGCATTCGACCATGTCCCTCGTGGTATTCTGTGGGGGGTGCTTCGGGAGTATGGGGTTCGGGGCTCTTTGCTAAGGGCTGTCCGGTCCCTGTACGAACGGAGCAGGAGTCTGGTTCACATTGCCAGCAGTAAGTCAGACCTGTTCCCAGTACATGTTGGACTCTGGCAGGGCTGCCCTTTGTCATCGGTTCTGTTCATAATCTTTATGGACAGAATTTCTAGGCGCAGCCAGGGGCCGGAAGGAATCCTGTTTGGGAACCACAGGATTTCATCTCTGCTTTTCGCAGATGATGTTGTCCTGTTGGCTTCTTCAAACCAGGACCTTCAGCATGCACTGGGGTGGTTTGCAGTCGAGTGTGAAGCGGCTGGGATGAGAATCAGCACCTCCAAGTCCGAGGCCATGGTTCTCGACCGGAAAAGGGTGGCTTGCCCTCTCCAGGTTGGTGGAGAAGTCCTGCCTCAAGTGGAGGAGTTTAAGTATCTTGGGATCTTGTTCATGAGTGAGGGAAGGATAGAGCGTGAGATCGACAGGCGGATCGGTGCAGCCTCCGCAGTGATGCGGTCGCTTTACCGGTCCATTGTGGTGAAGAAGGAGCTGAGCCAAAAGGCGAAGCTCTCGATTTACCGGTCGATCTACGTTCCGACTCTCACCTATGGTCATGAGCTTTGGGTAATGACCGAAAGAACAAGATCGCGGATACAAGCGGCCGAAATGAGTTTCCTTCGCAGGGTGGCTGGGCGCTCCCCTAGAGATAGGGTGAGAAGCACAGTCACTCGGGAGGAGCTCGGAGTAGAGCCGCTCCTCCTCCACATCGAGAGGAATCAGCTGAGGTGGCTCAGGCATCTCTTTCGGATGCCTCCTGGACGCCTCCCTGGGGAGGTGTTCCAGGCATGTCCCCCCCGGGAGGACGCCCCGGGGAAGACCCAGGACACGCTTGAGGGACTATGTCTCTCGGCTGGCCTGGGAACGCCTCGGTGTTCTTCCCGAGGAGCTGGCCGAGGTGTCTGGGGAAAGGGAAGTTTGGGCTTCCATGCTCAGACTGCTGCCTCCACGACCCGGCCCCGGATAAGCGGAAGAAGACGAGACGAGACAAATATTTTTGTCTCATTTGTTTAACTGTGTTCTCTTTATCTACTTTTAGGACTTGTGTGAAAATCTGATGATGTTTTAGGTCATATTTATGCAGAAATATAGAAAATTCTAAAGGGTTCACAAACTTTCAAGCACCACTGTAGATAACACATTGCTGTTGTAGAATCGCATCTTAGTTTTGAGTGAGAGTTTCTTACTTCTCCAGAGCTGGCCAAGCTGGTTGAATATGGCTGAGGTTTTTCCCACTCTACAGTTGACATGTAAAAAAAAACCCAACAATGTTCCTCGAAGAAAGATAGGAAGGGTTTTGGATATTTCACTCTACGGTGCATAATATCATTAAACAATTCAAGGAATCTGGAGGAATTTTGGTATGTAAAAGATAAAGGGCTCAAGCCTAATCTGAACACCCATGATCTCTGATCCCTCAGATGGCACTGCATCAAGAACCGTCATTCATCTACAGCTGATAGAACCACATGGGCTCGGGATTACTTTGACAAACCTTTTTTAAGCATTACAATACGGAGTTAACATGGAAAAATGGAAACGTGTATTGTGGTCAGATGAATCAGTATTCCAGGTCACAGACATGGACACTGTGTGCTATAAACAGAATATTTAGACATAAAATGCATGTATTAGTTCTCTGATACAGGTTTGTGATTGTATTATAAGAAGTGTGCCTCTATTTTACATTTCTGTCTGTAATAAAATAAGACATATTTGATCCTTTAATAAGTGTAGCTTGGTTGAAGACACCAACTTCATATTTTGTGCCGATGCTAATTAAGACCTGCTCTTTCCAGTGGTATAGCTTAAGTATATGGGATTGAATGTGTCTTAACCAAAGGTTTTATGTTGAAACCAATTTCCTGCTCACAGTAAAACAGCAAAACTTATTACATGGTAAACGCTAGACAAGTTTGATTTATTCATTTATTGCATTTAAGATGTATCTATTACACTGGCTGTACACTTGATGCAAATTGTGCACTTGGAGCCGAGATTTGTCATGAATTCCTGAATTGCAACGATTAGTTCAATACACACAGCTATACAAACTGTACTGTGCAATATTAAACTATGTTTCAAACCTTTTCTTCTCGTTCTTATACGAATGTTCTGCATAAAGCTACCCAGGTTACTAAAACAAACAAACAAACAAACAAACAAACAAAAAAACCATGGTCAATCGAAGAAATGACATGAGAACATTTATTTAAAGCCAACATCAAACCACAGCAATCATGTTATATTTATGTGTATAAAGCATTCACCAAATCTGTTATTTATTAATATTACAGAACACACCACAGAGAATAACTGCGAGCACAACTTCAACGTCTGCAAGACAAACAAACCTGGCAGCATCTCTGACAGATTTAGAATGTTGTAGTCCACAGATTTGCAGCGTTTGATCTCAGAATCAAGTTCACTTTGGATTTTACAAATCACTCAACTCAGATGATTCGATTCACTTCCTTTTAAAAAAAATCATATTACACTTTTCAGCAACATTTCTCATCACATCTTACTTCCTGAAATGTTATCATAAGCCCTTCAAGCCTTTTGTTCTCATTATTACACACTCAAATGCCTTTCAACTATTATTTCTGAGCTACTGAATCATTTAAACGGCTCTTCAGACCTCCGAGTCGACTCCTCGTCCAGGTGACTCATTCGTAGTTGAGCGGATTCAATATATGATCTCAAGTTCACCTAAAAAGCTATTTGCATATTTGTCTACTGCTTTGTGAGTCAAGGAATTCTCATCTAATAAAAATCAGTAATGTAGTCTCAGGCATATTTCATGAATCCCTCTTCATATAGAGATGCATACAGTAGTATTAGAGCTATATTTTGTTAAACAGTTCAGTTACATGCACACAGTTACAATCATTCATGACATTTTAGCCTTAGTGTGTGAAATACTGCAGATTAGAGGCAGAAAGACTTCATAAGCCCTTTATATACACCTGCAATCAGATACTTGCATATTATCATTCTCTTGTCTTTGATTTGCCCTTTACTTTTTAATGTACATTAAATTTAACCATCGCTGTAAAGCTAAGAACACTGATGGATAGTGTGTACAAGAAATTCTTGTATTATTATATTAGAATTGTTTAATGAGTGCACACTACTTGTCAAAAATGGTCCCCTACTTATTCAGAAACATTTTGACTGGAACAGTTTTGACAGTAATTGAACTCAGTTCAGTGTAATTTTTACAGATGTACTGTTTATGGTAGCGTTAGGTTGGAGTGTAGGTACAATGTGATTTGACTGTTTCCATAAGTAAATGAAAAACAAAGTGAATATTATGACAATAATAAAAATGAAAATTATACAGATGGTAAATAGCGAGGAACTACCGGTACATGGTCTCTGTGAGCTGGTTGTTCCAAGCTGTTGGGGAAAAAAGACATTGAGACACAAGGGTTATACATGAGTACAAGCTTATAGCTTTGTTTAAAAAAAAAATGAAAATGTAATGATGACAGTTTCTGGATAATTGGTAAATAAATGCTGTTGTCTGTGTCTACCTGGGTATTGGGTGAACCTCCAATAGAGATCAGATGATCAGTGACGGCTTTCAGTGCCTCATCATTGCGAAGGGATCTGAGCAGCCCCAGATCTTCATAACAGAGCAAGTCCAGAGCAAACACATCATCCCTGTTTATGTTCTGGTTGCTCTGTGGAGGAATGTAATTCACGTCAAATGTGAAGTGGAGCACCATGAGAACAACAGGCCGACCCGCTGGGAGAATGAGAGATAAACAGGACATCACTGAATGGTCCAATGTTTAAAGGCAGCTATAATCAATTTTCTATGTTTGTATTTCATATGTATAATCATTGTACTATCATAATTAATAATATGTTAGATTTTTATATCACTGATGGAGACTAAAAGGCCATGCTGGCTATACTGGTATTCTATTTTGCCATTTATGTGTTAGTGTCGGAAAGTCCATGCGTTATCTCAGCAGCTGTAAATTGGGGTTCTCTGCCAATAAATTACTTTCACAACTCAGTTTTAAGAAATCATCCATATATTTTTACCAAAAAGACATGAAAATGTTTTTATTTAGTTTTTAATTGGTGGTAAACAGTCAGTTTACCTAAAGATGTCTTAAACCTTGCTAGCTACTTTTAGTGTGATTTCCTTCCAGAGATAACATTTAATAGTTATTCCATGAAATTGAGTCGTACATGAGCTGATAGCCAACGAGGCACGTAGCACTAAGTTGTCTATAATCCATGTACGACAAGATTGAGTGGAATAACTGTTTTATTCTCTCCACATTCACTGGATTTTGAGAAACAGAGCATTTTTATTTCAATTTTTTTGCAAATTCAATAAATAAAAACTTTATACAAAACATCTGACAAAATCATTTCTGCTTAGAATGTAAACAAACTGGCGAAATGAAAGGAGCAATTTGTGAAAAATGCGATGATAATAATAATAATAATAATAATTCTTGAAAAAAAAAAAAATACCTTCTTACTGTCAAATACTTTTATTCCATATTTTGTTACTTTTTTTTGTCTTTTTTGGGGTTTTGTTTTCGAGTAGAGTTTTTATTTTATCCTGGATTGGTTCAGCAACATGTGCCGCCATTTTGTTTTTCTCTACTCATGGTATATGAACTGATATCCTAGTAGTAGAGTAGCCAATCAGAGTGCATGATTGCTCATATTCAGTGAACGTGGATGGAATATTATTGAATAGCTATGTGCTGTAGTGCAGCAGACATAAATCAGTATATAATCATGTACCAGCTGGTAAAATGTCCATGATGTTCAGGACAGCAGTGGGAATGAAATCTTTAAATGAAATTTTCTCCCTTTTCATTTTTTTTTCCACTTCAAAATGCTAGAAGTTTACCTTTATTGGTTGAGATATGTACAAAAAGGAAACATATTTAATTTAAGGAAAGTCTGTAGCTTTCAGAACTATATATCGTAATAAATAGTTAAATTTCACCATGTGAAGGCTTTTCTCAGGTCACCACACATAATCTTGTAGAGTATGTAGTGATTTTAACTATAGCTATGTTTAACTAAAAGATTACTCCTTACTTCTTGGGATCTTCTCAAGAGCAGCTTCAATGTCTGTTCCTGCCCGAGACACAACTGGGACAAAAGCAATGATGACATCAGAGTTGTGTTCTGCATTTGCTTGAGTGAGTTTAAGACGGTTCTTCAGCCGACTTAAAATTTCTTGATGGATATTCATGGTGTTCCCAAGTACCCTTGGGAAGAACGCCAGGGTTTTTGATCCTGGAGACAAAACGACACACAGCTGAAGTACAACTTTCCGTACAATAGTGAACTGAAAGTTAGCTGAAAGTAAAGTCTACAGTGAAGATTAAACAAGCCTTTATATTACTTACTAGACTAGACTGGATTAGACTAGACTTACTAGATCTTATATTAATTGCTACATTTTATAACACAATAACACGTAAAGTATTTTCAATGAATACATTTTGTGAAAAATTAAAATGCATGAACAGTATACTTCATAACTGCCTATTTTTATCATTCAGGCACAAATTAAACATCTAAAGAACCCTTGTGATACCTTGTTTTTCAAATAATACTTAGCTGGTGTTTATTTGTGCCTGTTAACTACATTTGTTCAACTATTCAAATAACTGAAAAGCTGCAATCACCAGTGACACAGACAGACAATTTCAACACAATGTCAGAATTTTGTTTGATTGATTACAAGACTCTTGAAAAAACTGTACAAAATCTCAGTTCCTCAACATCTGAACTGGACATTCTGCCCACCAACTTCTTTAAGTCTGTTCTTCACCTCATAATTACAGATGTGCTTCAGATCATAAATACATCCCTAGAGACAGGCATTTTTCCTGTGTCCCTGAAAAAAGCCGTTGTAAAGCCCCTACTTAAAAAGAATAATCTGGATGCTTCAGTATTGAACAACTATAGGCCAATATCAAATCTACCATTCATTGGGAAAATCCTTGAAAAAATTGTCTTCAATCAATTAACTGCCTTCTTGATATCAAACAGATGTTTTGATAACTTTCAGTCAGGATTTCGTGCCAATCATAGCACTGAAACAGCGCTGATTAAAGTTATAAATGACATACGTCTTAATACTGATCCAGGCAAAACATCGGTCCTGGTGTTACTGGACCTCAGTGCAGCTTTTGATACTGTTGATCACAACATACTGCTATATTGACTTGAACACTGGGTTGGGTTGACTGGTAAAGTTATCAACTGGTTAAAATCATACTTAAAAGATAGAAGCTTCTTTGTTATCATGGGAAATTATACCTCAACATCAATGTCCTTGACCTGTGGTGTCCCCCAGGGGTCGATCCTTGGACCATTACTATTCAACCTTTATATGCTCCCACTTGGGCAAATTATCAGGAACAATTCAATTTTGCTCTATCACCTAATGATTATGCCCCTCTTGAATGTCTCTACCAGTGTATCGACCAAATCAACAACTGGATGTCACAAAATTTTCTTCAGCTGAACACAGATAAAACAGAAGTAATTCTATTTGGGAAAAAAGATGAAAGACTCAGGATTACCACTATTCTTGACACAAAGGGGATTAAAACAAAAGATATGGTTAAAAATCTTGGTGTTTTCATTGACAGCGAGCTAAACTTTGACAGTCACAAGAAAGCAATCACTAAATCGGCTTTTTATCACCTAAAAAACATTTCTAAACTAAGAGGACTTATGTCAAAAAATGATCTGGAAAAACTTATACATGCCTTCATCTCTAGTAGGGTTGATTACTGCAATGGCCTTTTCACAGGCCTGCCAAAAAAGACCATCAAACGACTTCAGCTGGTTCAAAATGCAGCGGCGAGGGTTCTCACACGAACAAAAAGAACAGAGCACATTACTCCAATTCTAAGGTCCCTTCACTGGCTTCCAGTAAGTTACAGAATTGACTTTAAAGCATTGCTGCTGGTGTACAAATCTCTAAATGGTCCAGGGCCCAATTACCTCTCTGATATGTTGCAGCGGCCTAACCCAATCAGATCTACCAGATCGCAGCAGCAAAATTTACTGGTAAAACCTGTTGTTAAATCAAAGTGTGCTGAAGCAGCTTTTAGCTACTATGCAGTACAGCTATGGAACCAACTCCCAGAGGACATCAAAAATGCTCCTGCTGTTGGCAGCTTTAAATTGTTACGCCCATCTATGCCCCCTTCAGGCCCAGCACTGTCAGTGCACGGGCAGGGCTGGGTCCTGGTACCTGATTACCTAATTAGGTACACCTGTAATGCCAGCTGGGGCTATAAAGGGGCTGGCGCCTATAGCCTCAGGAGGCTCTCTCTCTCTCGCTGTCGACTGGCACTACCTGCTTGTAAACAAACTTACAAAGTTAAGCATGCACACCTCACCTTACAAAAGGCTACAAACTAACAAGTTGCAAACAGCACAGCGCATGCACTAAACGAGGCACCAACCTCCACAAATTGCAACTTAAACAGCTTAATTAAGCGCAACGAGACAGATCACCCAAACACAGAACATCAATCGATCTAAAAATAGATCCGTGAATGTTCTACGCGGTACTCCGCACACAAAAAGTAGCCAATTAATGCAAACACATTCTACTGACAAATAAAGAGAGGATAGACTTACCACATCCGCATGAACCACTTACCCCAACGTGACTCCAGGTGAGACCATCAGCCGGTCGCTGGCGAAATTCCTACAGCAAATGAAACAGTCCTCTGGTAACCTAATTACCTAGCCCCAGAAGCTAACTAACCTTGCTAGTCTTCAGGAGCTTGCTGGCCTTGGGGCGGCTGGTTAACGCTGAACTCGCAACAGTGTTACAATGTTCGAAGCATGCCCCTGACAGGAGAGATAACTCCCGACCAGGATTACCCCCAAAAACAAATAACTAAAATAACAAAGGCAAAATAATAACCAGTGCACCAAAGGAAAGGCAATACCCAGCTGGAGCACTCTGCCTAACCAGAGACTGCAATTAAGCCAAACAAACCAAACAAATGGGCTCACCTGAGACCACTTGAGTCTATGATCCAAACCAATTAAAAACTCCCAGACGAGCCCCCAAATTATGTAATGGCAGGCTCATTTACCATCACATAATGAGGG
The DNA here is from genome assembly GCF_027579695.1 of Neoarius graeffei. Classification (NCBI taxonomy): domain Eukaryota; kingdom Metazoa; phylum Chordata; class Actinopteri; order Siluriformes; family Ariidae; genus Neoarius; species Neoarius graeffei. Next base: position 52,079,766 of record NC_083595.1, on the reverse strand, counting down.
AGACGACAACAAAAGTAAGTTTTAAGAAATTTATTTAAACAAAAAACCGTGTCTAGGGGTAAAGTGCAGGAGTGAGGTTATGCATGAGTGGATGCAAATGAAAAGGTCAGTATGTAAGATTGTGTTCAAAATAACAAAAGATTGAGGCACAAGGGGAGAAGAGTAAGAGATGAGGACAGAGAGAGAGAGCAAGCAGGTAGTGCCAGTCGACAGTGAGAGAGCCTCCTGAGGCCATAGGCGCCAGCCCCTTTATAGCCCCAGCTGGCATTACAGGTGTACCTAATTAGGTAATCAGGTACCAGGACCCAGCCCTGCCCGTGCACTGACAGTGCTGGGCCTGAAGGGGGCATAGATGGGCGTAACAAAATCTAGATTAAAGGTCCCATGGCATGAAACTTTCACTTTCTGAGGTTTTTGAACGTTAAAATGAGTTCCTCTGACCTTCTTAAGTCACCCCAGTGGCTAGAAATTTCATAATGTGTAAACCAAACTATGCCCAACATTTGAGAATGGCGCGTCAAAACGGCGCGTTGATAAGCTCTTCCCTTTACTACGTCAGCAAGGGAGATGATCCCCACGCCCCTCCTCTGGATTCCTACCCACTGTATGGATTGCCCGCCCAGTTGTAGTGAGGAGACCATAGAGGACACAACAACATGGCATCACCTAAGCGAGCGAAACATGGAAATTGCGCTGTACATGGATGTGACAACACAGAAAAGAGTCTGTTTTTACTGCCGACGGGAGAGCCCCTGAAGACGCAGTGGCTTAATTTTATTTACTTCAATAATACGCCGTCGAGTCTACCTAAGACGGTGTATGTTTGTCGGAAGCATTTTCCTGAGGAATGTTTCCACAACTTGGGACAGTACAGGGCAGGTTTTGCACATCAACTGTCACTGAAGCCTGGGTCCGTACCAAGCATCCCTGCCGCATCAGCCACAAACACCGAACAAGTAAGTGTATAACTGGTCGTTTTGCCGTGTTTTAAAATCGGTGCGTTAGCCTAGCAATGGCTACATTAGCTGTGCAGCTAACGACTTCCTGCAGTTAGCCAGGTAATCTGCGCTACAAAACTAAAGAGCATGCAGCATGCTCTGTTAAACTGAGTTTAGTCTGGAAATTGACTGTAACTTATGAGCTTATGTTTGACTATTGCTCCGCAATGCATGTCTTCTGTTGGATAAGCGGTATGTTGCTGTAGTTGCTGCTTCTATCCTCTTTGGTTATGGAGTGCGTGTTCAAGCCTAGGGTATTATACATTCGTAAACTACCACTCTGAACACTCTCACTCTCTGTTTCTGTGTCACGTTGAGTTTACGAAAGGAGTCCGAGGGAGAACGGGGTTTTGTCTTAGCAGCGTGGCTACAGGCGCTGATAGCAGCGAGTATGTGTGTGCACGCAAACACTATACTACTATACTATACTACTAGTGTTGTACACACATTTTCCCACTCCCTTATTTAGACTTGTGAAGGAACCTGATTAGTGGTCATTTCTTCTTATGTTATGTATTTCTCATATTTATTTTTGTGTGTCCATAATTTTCTGTCAGTATGTAGATCAGTATCAGTATTGCCAATGCTACTGTTCACACACAGCTAGCATGGCCGCAGCTTGGTCAAGCCCCTCCCCCTCCCCCCATGGCCCGCCCCCACCCTCTACCCTTCCCCGCCTCCTGCTTCTCATTAGCAAAATGACGCACTGGGAAAAGTGCTGAAATGGGGCTTTCTCCCAGGAGGCTATATTTACGTGCCGAGGGTTCATTTCGAGAAAGGCTGCGTATATAACATCCGGAAACCTCCACGAGCCCGTTTAAAGCATCAACAAACCACCATGCCATGGGTCCTTTAAAGACCAAGCTGTTCTCAGATGCTTTCTGCTAACTGATAAATATCATCTTTACATGTTTTAAACTTTACTTAACTTTTACAGTCTCTGCATGTTTTAAACTTTACTTAACTTTTATTCTATTTTATTCTGCTGTTTTTTACTGAACTTTTACTTCATTTTATTTTATTTCTACTATTGTTTAATTCTTATTTTTTTCTCTCTTCTTCCCCCTTTATTTTATGTAATTTTATTTTCTATTGTTTACTGTTTTGCTTTTACCTCTGTAAAGCACATTGAACTGCCACTGTGTATGAAATGCGCTCTATAAATAAACTTGCCTTGCCTATTCATGATATCATTTTTATCTTTTTGTCAAAAGTGAAAACTGTTCTAGCATCCATGTGCCATCACACCTGGCTCACCTGAGAGCAGTAGTTTCAGGTTCTTTACAGGTGAACATGTGAAAGCAATCAGCTTTACAGAACTACGCAGTGGAGAAGAGGTTGAAAGGAAATTGCTTGTGCGAAAACAGATTTGCGATCATGAGGCTTTCCTTCTTATGAGTTGAGAATAATTTCTGAGTACAGACTTTAGTATTCAGACCAATTGGAAATGCAGACACACTGTACAGCCAAGTTGAGACCAGACTCTTCTTTCCCAGGAGGCTCAGCAGTGTGCAGTAGATATTGGGGATGTTTTATCTGTTGTCTTTCTTGGGCATGGATGTTTTCTATGCTGTGGTCTGCTGAGAAGATTTAGTTAGTGTCGCTTGAGAGAACACAAAGCACCTCAATAAACTGAGTAGGAATTCCAGCTCCATCACAGGACTGAGTCTGAGCTGATTAGAAGCAGTGACAGAAGCGAAGCATTTAGGTTTCCATTATCCATTTTACAAATAATAATTATCAGGCAATACACCAATCTTTTTTTGAATAATATTTATAAACAAGAATGTTTTTGCAAATGTGTGACGGTTTCTTGTTATCACACTAGTAAATTCACTGATTATGTCAGTGACATCGCTGCTCTTGACAGCTGCATTGAAGACCTCCAGGAAACTACCATCTATATCACCAACTTCAGCAGGGAAGCTGGTCTACAAATTAGCACCAAAAAGACCAAGACCATGCTCATCAGTAAACATCACACCCAGTGCCCATAACATGTTTCAGAGATGCTCAACATTTCAGTTGACAGAGAGTCCTTAGAACAAGCAAACCCCTTTTGTTATTTTTGCTCCATGATCAGTGATAGCTCAACAGACAAGGATCTAAAGATTGGAAAGGCTTCTGGCACCTTTAACTCAACAACATCTGGAGGAACAAAGGAATCCTGCTAAGCACTAAGATAAAGATCTACAATAGTGGTGTTCTAACACAGCTTCTGTATGGATGTGCTTTATCCTTTAAACAGCAGCAGCTGAGTTGTCTCGAGAGTTTCCACCACTCCTGCCATCGGCGTATCTTGAATATGAGCAATTCCAGCATTATGGACGTGACACTTGAACTCAAAATGGCAACAAATGACCCAGTGCATGTTTTATTGTCTCCCAGTATTTAAACAGGTGTTGCATATTTTAAGGCTGTACCATACTGGAGAAGTGATAGAACAAGAACAATTCCCATAGTACATCTAGGGCATGCCAGAAAATGCCAATAAAAGATGCGTTATGGATGTGACAGAAAAAGTATCACTTTTCTTGGGTGACTGTACATTTTTATCAAACTCTGTGAAATTGTAAACCTAATGTCGAAATGGAGATATCCATTTGATAGAGGGGTCCAAGGTGAATATTAAAAAATCTTTGTTTAAAATATTTTGGATTTCATGCAGAGTTTTGGAAGGAAAAGTCAGCGTTATGGATGTGACGAAATTCCGTTATGGATGTGACGCGTCTGAAATAGACATGGCATATGTTTAGAAAATCAGCAATTTAACCACCATAACCCTTTGAAAAACTCTCTAAATATCAGCTAAAACTATCAAAGTTCTTAAATAATATTTAGGATGGCTATTGTTTTGCTGTTTTGTGGATTTTAGCATACATTTCTGTGGCTTGTGGCAATAATATAGAATTGTACATGATCAAAGTTGATTTTAGCTTGGGTTTTACATTATAAGAAAGAAAGACTGACAGTGACGTATTAGGTTGGTTACAAATTGGTTCAACTTATTCACATCTGTAAAATACAGGCCTAGGTGATATCTCTGGGAGTGGTTTTGATGTATTACATGTTGCTTTATTTTTGCATGGTGAGGTTGACATTTACATGGAATTGCCCATATACAGCTCTGAGACCATGTACCAAACCATGTGATTAGAAGTAAAACTGGCTGCTGTAAGATCGGGACAATCATAAGCCACTGTCGCCTCTGGTACTTTGGCCATGTGGTCTATATGCAGGACTATAGGCTTCCAAAATATCTGCTTAACTTTAACTTTCATCGTAGTGTAAGCTGCCCTTGAATAAATCTATGGTACTCATTGGAGCAGGATATGGAGGTGTTCCTAGGGAATTCCTGTGACTGGGACATGGGGATATACTGTGCTAAAGAGCTGCTCTCCTGAGTGGCTATCGACCTAGCCAAGGTATAAGGTAAGGTAAGCTAGTAAATTGTGGTAATTAGATCTATTTATTCTGTTTATTTAATGCCCTAGGGCGGCACGGTGGTGTAGTGGTTAGCGCTGTCGCCTCACAGCAAGAAGGTCCTGGGTTCGAGCCCCATGGCCGGCGAGGGCCTTTCTGTGTGGAGTTTGCATGTTCTCCCCGTGTCCGCGTGGGTTTCCTCCGGGTTCTCCGGTTTCCCCCACAGTCCAAAGACATGCAGGTTAGGTTAACTGGTGACTCTAAATTGAGCGTAGGTGTGAATGTGAGTGTGAATGGTTGTCTGTGTCTATGTGTCAGCCCTGTGATGACCTGGCGACTTGTCCAGGGTGTACCCTGCCTTTCGCCCGTAGTCAGCTGGGATAGGCTCCAGCTTGCCTGCAACCCTGTAGAAGGATAAAGCGGCTAGAGATAATGAGATGAGATGAGATTTAATGCCCTGTGCTCATCTGCTACTACATTTCCCCTTGGGAATCAATAAAGTCATCCATCCATCCATCCACCTCCAATCATTTTTTTTTATCTAAAGGTGATGATACACAGGGCAACTTTTTGGCCATTGTTGCTGGGCAATTGCACCTCAACACTTTCCCACTGAGATCGGGCAACATAATTTCTATCTGAAAGATTTTGATCATTTTGGGCAATTTTTTAAGATCATCCAATCAGAGTGCTAGCAGTGAATCACATGACCACCTGAGAACTTCTGAAATTTTCAACAAAGATGGAGGCATCTCCGGCAGTGGAGCAAAGAAGAAGAGAGATGACTTATATCTTTTTATGCCGGTAAGTTGTTATGTATGAACCCAAAGTGGTGAATTTACCTCATCAAATGCTTAGAAAACCAACAGACATCTATTTTTATGCTCAGGCTGGAATTAAGGCATCAATTTTTTTCAGCTAAGTGTAAACTGCTGCTAGCTAACCACCACTCCATAGAGATTGAATGGGATTTAGCTAACTAGCTGTGGTTTTTGCTAACATAGTTAGCTGAAAGTTATCACTAGCTATGTAGGATAACGTTAGCTCTCTTGTGTCAAGTTAAAAGTGATGGGCAGCTCATGGTTTTTCTTTTTTCTTTTTGTGAGTTGTAATAGAGATTGTCAAACTTATCGTCTGATCTAAAAGTGACAGCTGCAAATGTTTCAGTGTCCATCTTGATGTTGGCAATAGATTTGCTCTTATCTGATTGGTTGTTGCCCAAAAAAAGTTGCCCCATGTATCATCACCTTAACTAATCTAATTTATTTATTTATGTACCTTTGTTTAACCAGGGAAACAAAATCACATTGAGATAAATATCTCTTTTACAAGTTAGCCCTGGCCAAGGCAGCAGCACACATTACAATACAACACACAAGATGCAGGAAAAACAGAAAGAATTAAAATAAGTATAAAATATAGAATACAATACAAAAGAAAATACATAAAACAAGATCAAAAAAATAAAACAAGTGCAAACAGTTTTGCATGTGTGGTATAGTAAATACATAGAATACAATGTATGGTTAAGTAAATACATAAAACAAGATCAAAAGTTAAAAACAAGATCAAAAGTTAAAAACAAGTGCAAACAGTATTGAATGTATGATTTAAGATAAAATTTGAAATCGTTGACAGACATAGAAATAGCAAGTCTGAGTGATTTTTTGAATCTCATTCCACGCAGCTGAGGCACAATAACTAAAAGCAGTTTTACCAAATTCTGTCTTCATTTTGGGGACATTTAAAAGAATGTAGCTACTTGAGCATAGATTATACCCTTGATTGCTAAAAGATAAAAGACTACAGATATACAAAGGAAACTGACCAAGTATCGCCTTATATACAAAGAGGAGCCAATGCTTATGCCGTCTAATATATAATGACGGCCAGCCTACTAGATTATACAGTACACAGTGGTGTGTGTCGTGTTATCCAATAACTGCGTGGAGTCCGACTGTAAAGCGTGAATGTTTATTTCATAGCGTGTCTCTCCCTACTACACACAGGCAGCCTGACTGACCTAACTCTAACTGCCTCACGTTCCAACTCTGACGTCATCATCTCGCGCTCCGTAGTTGTACACAAAACAGTTACAACACATCTTCCCTTTTTAGAATCAATGGGTAGACTACCATTGATTCAGCAGGACCTTAGGGGATTATTCTGCCCCTGTGGCTGGAAGGTCTGCTCCTATCTGAGTCATTCACACTCCCAACAGACACACAGCAATTTAACCTTACTTTGGAACAGGAAATTATAAAATACAATACAAAACATCTTGTACTGTCTATGCTCTTCTAACTCTGAAACTTGGAACATTTACATTCAAACACTGCAATAATAAAAATAGCTCAATCACAATATAAAACACATTTTTGTCTTCCTTTGTGTGTGTGTGTGTGTGTGTGTGTGTGATTGTCTCAGTCTCTGTAAAGTCTGTGATAAGCAGAATCACAAGTTGAACCGGGTCGGTCTTACCACAGCTCTCCCAGACCTGGTTCTGACCGTGGGAGTAGATGGTGGTTCTGGAACATTCTGCTGCGGTGGTGCTGCTGCAGGTCGTTCTGGAACCCCTACTGGAATCTGCTCGGCTGCACCACTGTTGCTTTGCTCTGGTGAAGGCTGCATGGCGATGAGATGGCGACAGTTTCGCCTGATGATCCCATGGGGACCCTCCACCAGATATGAGCAAGGGGTGGTGTGACTTCCGATGACAGCTCCAGACGCTTTTTGGTCTGTGACCCACACGTCCTGCCCAGGAGTGAGGCTGTTGAGGTCCCGTGCACGGTGTCGCAGATTGTAGCGCTGTGCATCTCTCCTCTTCCTCTCCTCCTCCTTCCGAAGAACAGCACCTCCATCAGGAAGAGCAGGCTCCAAAAGTGCAGGCAGAATAGGCACAGTGGTGCGAAGTCTCCTCCCCATGAGAAGTTGCGCTGGGCTATATCCATTTTGCAGTGGAGTAGACCTGTATGCAAGCAAGGCGAGGTACGGATCGTCAGACTTCTTCAGGAGTCCCTTCACGGTCTGTACTGCCCGCTCAGCTTCAGCATTTCCCTGGGGGTATTTTGGACTGCTGGTCACATGGCAAAACCCATAGGACTCAGAAAAGTCAGCAAAGTCGGCTCCTGAGAACTGTGGCCCGTTATCGGTGACCAGTGTCTCACAGATCCCGTGACGTGCAAAAATGGACTTGAGGTGATTGATCACATCTTTGGACGTTGTGTGGGTCAGCAGTGCGATTTCCACATACCTTGGTGCGTAGTCCACCACTAGCAGGTAGGTCTTGCTCTCTAGGACGAACAAATCTGCTCCACACATTTGCCATGGTCGGCCTGGATACGGCGTTGGCATCAGCGGCTCCCTGTGGTTCTGTCTCTCCTGGCAGCATGCCCGGCAGCTCAGAACCACCTCGTTCAGCTGCTGGCTCAGCCCCGGCCATCATACTGACTGTTGCGCCCTCTCTCTGCACTTGACCACACCTTGATGACCTTCGTGCAACTTGACAAGAACATCATTTCTCATCGTTGAGGGGATAACAAGTCTTTGTCCTTTTAACAGTAGACCATCTTGAACTGTGAGGAGAGCGCGTTCAGGCCAGTACAGCTTGAGTGCAGGTTCGTTGGTGCCGTGGGCTGGCCATCCCTCTGTACACAGCTGCATCACACGTGCACACATGCTGTCCCTCTGCAGCTCGCCCCGCAGTTCAGCTAGGTAAACGGTGCTCGCAGGTAGGTTCTCCATCACCATGTCTATGTAGATATTTGTGTCTTCAAACAGCTCTTTTTCAGCCGGTGTCTCTGCTCTCTCGATTGGCGCCCGTGACAGTGTATCTGCCGTCCACAGACTTTTCCCTGCCACATGTGATATGGAGTAGGAATAGCGCATCAGACGCATTCTGAAACGCTGGATCCGAGGAGGTAGGGCATCTAGAGCTTGAGAACCCAGGAGACTCAAGAGAGGCTTATGATCCGTCTCCAGCTGGAAGTGTTTTCCAATCAGGAAGTTGCGGAACCTCTCGCAGGCCCATGTCAGTCCCAATGCCTCCTTTTCCACTTGCGCATATCTCTGTTCGGTTGGAGTGAGAGACCGCGACATGTAGGCTATTGGCCTCCACTCTTCGTCCCACCTTTGTAGTAGCACTCCTCCTAGCCCATATGATGATGCGTCTGCTGAGACCTTGCATTCTCTGTTAGGATCATACATGGCTAGCACGGGTGGCGACGTCAGTGCGTTCTTCAGATCCTGAAAAGCTTTGGCCTGCTCGATGCCCCACATCCAGCAGTTCTTTTTCGACAGGAGATCTCGCAGGGGTTTGTCCCTCTCCGCCAGCTGTGGAATGAACTTGCCCAGCTGGTTCACCATGCCGAGAAAGGATCTTACTTCGCTCACTGTTGTCAGTTCCTGCATCCTCTGTACAGCCTCTGTCTTTCCTGTATCTGGGCGGATACCGCTGGCAGAGACCATGTGGCCTAGAAAGCTCACCTCTGACTTTGACAGGTCACACTTTTCAATGTTCAGGGTGATGCCCGCCTTTTGGATCTTCTCCAGCACGGCATGCAGGCGCTCGTCATGCTCCGCCTGTGTACGCCCCCACACCAGCACATCATCTATGTGGCACACCACGCCCTCAAGCCCTTCTATGACCTCCGTCACCATTCTGTTCTGGAAGTGCTTGGGAGCTGATGCTATGCCAAAAGGAAGCCTCTTGAAGAAAAAGTGTCCGAAGGGTGTGATGAACGTTGTCAGTTTCGCTGAATCATGTGTTAGGGGAATTTGCCAAAACCCCATATTCGCATCCAGCTTACTAAAAATTCTGGCTCCAGCCAGCATTCCCAGTGTCTCCTCCACCGATGGCAGGATAAACTTCTTCCGACGTACTGACTCGTTCAGTTTGGTGAGATCAACGCATATGCGTACAGCACCCGTCTTCTTTGGCACCACCACGATACCAGCGCACCAGTCTGTTGGTTTCTCAATTCTGCATATCACCCCGAGGTCTTCCATGCGGGACAGTTCCTGCTTGACTTTGTCCATCAGTGGCAATGGGATCCTCCTAGGTGTTTTGAGTGAGAATGGTTGAGCCCCTGGTTTCAGCTTTATGGCGTATGGCTGACACAATTCTCCAAGTCCACTGCATAGTCTTGGGTAGGTTTGTTTTAATGTCTCCACATTAACACTGTCAAGACGTGCAACCAGCCCCAGCCTACAGCTTATGGATCTTCCCAGCAAGGCAGTGTGCAGGTTACGTACAACATATACATCCTCCATCTCCGCTTTCCCAACTTTCCTCAGCAGCAGCCTGGCGACGCCCACGACATCCAGTGGACTCCTACCTGGTCCCAGGAGTGGCTTTGTTGCTTTTCTGAGAGTTGGCGGATTGTTCTTGTATATCTCCAGGAACACAGCGTGTGGCAGGACGGTGACATCGGCACCTGTGTCGATTTTAAAAGTCACATAACTGTCATGGATGCCTATGCTGACTGTCCAGGGTTCACCATCTGCCGTGATGCTGCCGAGGAAGATTGCATCGTCCTCCTCTCCTTCAACTTCATGCACAGATTTTGGTGCTCTGCACACGCGGCTGTAGTGACCCTTTTTGCCACATGCATGGCATTTGCTTTCATTTGCAGGATAATCTCGCGCAGGATGAGATGGAGAACTGCCACATTTTGACACTGCGCTGCTTTCCCTTTGCTATACTGGGCACCGTGAGGCTTGTGTACATGCCGAGGTTTGTCTTTAACAGGGTTGCTGGTCTTGAGCATTCTGACCCTATCCACAGACTTAGCATCACTTGCCTGTGCTTTGGTGTCACCCCGCAGTGAAACTTGCTGCTTTTTCACCTCCTCGCTTTGGCGTGCCATTCTAACAGCTTTATCCAACGTAAGTTCTGCGTCCAGCTGCATGCGTTTGGACAGCGCCTTATCTAACAGTCCAACAACGAGTCTGTCTCGGATAAGCTCATCATGAAGCACACCGTAGCTGCAATGTTCTGCTAGCGCATATAATGCAGTAACAAAAGAGTCTACTGGCTCTCCTTCTCTCTGCTTGCGCATGTTGAACTTAGCCCGTTCATAAATTACGTTTTTCTTGACCACAAAGAAACCTTGGAAGCCATCACGTACCCCTTTGTAGGTGCCTTTCTGAGTAGCCGTTAGAGTTAGCCCACGTAAGATGTCATCCGCTTCGTCCCCCATGCAGTATATCAATGTATTAACTTGATTCTCTTCAGAGCTTGCATTAAGATTACTTGCCATGCGGAATCTTTCAAATCTCCGGATCCATTTATCCCACTCTTGCGGCTTTGAAAAGTCGAAGGACTCAGGTGGCTGGATATTAAATGTAGCGCAAGGTCCCGTTGATGCTGCTGTTAGCCGTCGACCACTGCTGCTATCCCCTTCTCCGTCACTCATTTTGCCCTTCTCTTTCTTTCCGTCGCACGTGTAAAATGGTCCTTTTTCCGGGGCTTCTCCCTTACGCTTAACTACAGGACTTCTGACACCATGTCGTGTTATCCAATAACTGCGTGGAGTCCGACTGTAAAGCGTGAATGTTTATTTCATAGCGTGTCTCTCCCTACTACACACAGGCAGCCTGACTGACCTAACTCTAACTGCCTCACGTTCCAACTCTGACGTCATCATCTCGCGCTCCGTAGTTGTACACAAAACAGTTACACCACAGTGTGTAGAGTGATTTTTACGAGATATAAATCTTTACGCGGAATGATAAACAGAATCTAAAGATTGTAAAAGTGCCTTAGTGGTGTTTCTATAAAAAATATCCCCATAATCTAGAACAGGTAAAAACGTAACTTCTACCAACTTTCTTCTGGCAGACTGAGAGAAACAAGCACTATTGTGATAATAAAACCCCAATTTTAATCTTAGCTTGAAAAGCAATTGTTTTACATGGAGTTTAAAAGATAGATCTTCCTCTAACACAAAGCCTAAATATTTGTAGGAGGAGATCAATTCTATGGATCTGCCCTGCAGCGTATAAAGAGTTGGTATAGAAGAAATACACTTCTGGCTCCTTGAAAAGATCATATATTTAGTTTTCTTATCATTTAATACCAATTTCAGTGATAAAAGATTGTGCTGAACCCTTACAAATGCTTCCTGCAGCTTTAAAATGCACCTGTCAATAGAGGGTGCAGAACAATAAATTACAGTATCATCTGCATACAAGTGTATACTTGCATCAGATAAGTTATCACCAAGATTGTTAATATATAATGTAAATAGCAGGGGGCCCAAAATGGACCCCTGTGGCACCCCAGTGTCAACATTAAGCCTGTCAGAAAGTGACCCCTTAATTTGTACCCTCTGGGTCCTGTCATTTAGGTAGTTAGAAATCCAACCTACTGTGGACTCTGAAAGACCAATGCTGTAAAGACTGTAAAAGGATCCTATGATTGACAGTATCAAAGGCTTTAGTCAAATCAATAAACACTGCAGCACAAGATTTTCCACAATCTAACGCACAAATGACATCATTTAAAACTTTCATAGTGGCAGTTACTGTACTATGGTTCTTTCTAAAGCCTGACTGAAACTTGGACAGAATGCATTTACTAACCAGAAAATCCTTTAGTTGTTCACTAACAATAGATTCAAGAATTTTGGCAATAATTGACAGCTTAGATATTGGTCTATAATTATCTAAAATGGTTGGATCGCCACCTTTCAGCAGGGGTACAACCAAAGCAGATTTCCAGACATCTGGGACAACATTCTGTTCTAGTGATAAATTGAAAATATAAGACAGTGGCCCAGCAATAATCTCCGCAGCTAATTAAGAAATAAGGCTCAATTTCATCGGGCCCTGCAGACTTCTTAACATCCAGATTTTTTAGGGCCTTTACAACCTCATTTCTTGTGATGGCTGAAAAGCTAAATATAGGACCATTTCTTCTCAAAGGAGGAGATAAATTTGGTGCATCACTCACAGAAGATTCATTAAAAATTGACCCTGAAGAAATAAAATGCTTATTAAAACTATTTACAATATCAAGCCTATTTGTAATAGACTGTTCATTTAATAAAATGTAATCAGGAAAGTCATTACATAATGTCAAGGGAGAAAGAGACTTTATAGTTTTCCAAAATTTAAGAGGATTATTAATATTTTGTGAAGTTTCATTTAGATAATAATCAGATTTTGATCTGCGTATCAGTGCTGTGCATTTATTTCTCAATGCTCTAAAAGCTACCCAATCCCTTTCTGAGTCCGACTTCCTGGCTGTGGCCCAGGCCAAATTTCTTTCATGAATAAGTTCAGATAATTCATTCGAGAACCATGAATTGTCACGGCCTTTTACTCTGAATTTCTTAACAGGTGCATGCCTGTTCACAATTTTCTGAAACAAGGTGTGGAAATACTGCCAAGCAATGGACACATCAGGTATTAACAATATCCTGTCCCAGTCAGCTAAAAACAGATCGTGCAAAAAGCCTTGCATATCAAACAGCTTAAGGTTCCTCTTTATAACAATCCTAGGTTTTGCTTTGGGAATTTTGCAGTTTCTTATAGCAACTATCGCACAGTGATCACTGACATCATCAGGAAAAACCCCAATATGGGTATACTTTTTTTTTTTTTTTTTTTAAAGATATTTTTTTGGGCTTTTTTTGCACCTTTATTGGATAGGACAGTGTAGAGACAGGAAATGAGCGGGAGAGAGAGACGGGAAGGGATCGGGAAATGACCTCGGGCCGGAATCGAACCCGGGTCGCCCGCATTCATGGTATAGCGCCTTAACCACCTGAGCCACGACGCCCCAATATGGGTATACTTATGGGATTTGTTTGTGAGTATAACATCTAATAAACTGGACTTGCTGGGATTCTTATGATTAAGTCGTGTAGATGATTCAATCAGTTGAGTGAGATTCACAGAGTCACAAAAGGCTTTGAACTGATCTGAATTCGTTGACATCCAGTCCCAATTTAAATCGCCCAATAAAACAAAATCCTTGGTCAGTAAGTCAGTTAGGACAGCCGATAATGAGGATAGAGCATCACTAATAGCTGCAGGTGGTCTATAGCAGCAGACTAGACACAAGTGACAGTCCTTTCCATATTCCAGATCAATAGCCAACAATTCAAACTGTTTAGGAAGAGAAACTGATTTAAGAACAGATGTGTGTAAGTTTGACTTAATATACAATGCAACCCCGCCCCCTTTACTTTTACGATCAGTTCGGAATACGTTATACCCTTCCAAGGCAATATCGTGATTTGATATGGATTTTTTAAGCCACGTCTCGGAGATAACCAAGATATCTGCTTTGGTCGTGTTGGCCCAAATTTGTACTTGGTCCAATTTTGGCAATAAACTGCGAACATTTAAATGCACAATCCCCAGGCCTGACCGACTTGAAAATTCCAGAGGAGTAAGAACAGTTTCAGCAGGGCCAGGATTTGGATTTATTCCGGCCAATAAAAGCAACAACATCACCAGAAATCGTTGCCTTAGATTTTTTAATGGGGGACTACACTGTTTGTTTGGAGAGTACGATACAGACTTGGATGGAAAGGCTATGCTTTCAGGCATAATAGCAAAGATGAATGAGATCTTTGGCACAATATCCAATGTCGTAAGACTAGCCACCCAAGATATAAACAGGGTGTCCGTGTGTTTTGATGGGAGATGCATGTGGAGATGCATCAAGACAATTGCGTTGCCTTCTGAATTCCCTGAAGAGTCCCATAGCCCAAAAATGTGGATAACTGCACAAAAAAACAGTACCTTCATGATGCTCGTGCCGTGATGTTATGGAAGTCGTACAGACACCCCCCTCCTCTCTGCGGAGGAGGAGACAGCAGACAAAGCCAACAGCAGTGCGAGAACGTGGGAAATACGCAGCTGGAGAGTTCAGATGAGGCAGAAAATCACCAACCTTAACTGCAAGTGTCCCGCTGCCACGATAACCCATGGGCCCCAGCAAGCCCAGTATCCAACAACTACGACTTTCCAATCGGTTGTCGTTCGCTTTCCGGAGCGAGTAACCGACTGGTGCTGATGACCTGATGCAGCTCAACAGGCAGACAGCCCACAAGCCCAGGAAAAAAGGTGAAAATCACCAACCTGAGCTGCAGCTGCCCTCACAGTCACGGTAATCCCCGAGCTCCACAAGTTTGTAATCCAGGAAGACCTTCAGGGAACAACAGCGACTTTCCAATCACCGAATTACCGACAAGGAGTACGTGTTGATTAATGTTGGCGGCCCAGTATAGTGCTACAGGTAGCCTTAGATTTTAGCCTTAGCTTCTCCCAACGCAGCAGGTTGCAGGTAACTAAAAGTCTATCAAAGCAGGTATGATTTTATCCACACTTAAAACTTAAAACTTAAAATTGTGATTTTGAGTGTCGCGCAAAATGTAAAAACATATAACATTTAGACAGACGAGACAACAATGCAAACAAATTTAACAGCAGGTCGGACGAGACAAACAGAGTGCTGCCATCTTGGAAAAGTAGTGTAGTCTATGAGTCTGATGTATGTTTTTCTTCACACAGCATGCACCTGATATGATGATCAACATCTTTTTCTTCTCCTGTCTTCACTAAAATACAATTTTTGCACTTGTATTTTTTTTAAAGTAGCATGCTCCAACTGGTTTATGAATCTCTTGGTGCCATGACACACATTACTATAACTGGGCAATTCCATGCAAATGTCAACCTCACCATGCAAAAATAAAGCAACATGTAAAACATCAAAACCACTCCCAGAGATATCACCTAGGCCTGTATTTTACAGATGTGAATAAGTTGAACCAGTTTGTAACCAACCTAATATGTCACTGTCAGTCTTTCTTTCTTATAATGTAAAACCCAAGCTAAAATCAACTTTGATCATGTACAATTCTATATTATTGCCACAAGCCACAGAAATGTATGCTAAAATCCACAAAACAGCAAAACAATAGCCATCCTAAATATTATTTAAGAACTTTGATAGTTTTAGCTGCTATTTAGACTTTTTCAAAGGGTTATGGTGGTTAAATTGCTGATTTTTCTAAACATATGCCATGTCTATTTCAGACGCGTCACATCCATAACGGAATTTCGTCACATCCATAACGCTGACTTTTCCTTCCGAAACTCTGCATGAAATCCAAAATACAGGGAGTGCAGAATTATTAGGCAAGTTGTATTTTTGAGGATTAGTTTTATTATTGAAAAACAACTATGTTCTTGATGAACCCAAAAGACTCATAAATATCAAAGCTGAGTATTTTTGGAAGTTGGAGTAGGGCTTTCTTAGTTTTAGCTATCTTAGGAGGATATCTGTGTGTGCAGGTGACTATAACTGTGCATAATTATTAGGCAACTTAACAAAAAACAAACATATACCCATTTCACTCATTTATTTTCACCAGGGAAACCAATATAACAACTCAACATTCACTAATATACATTGCTGGCATTCAAAAACAAACAAACAAAAAAATCAGTGACTAATATAGCCGCCTTTCTTAACAAGGACACTCAAAAGCCTGCCATCCATGGATTCGGTCAGTGTTTTGATCTGTTTGCGATCAACATTGCGTGCAGCAGCAACCACAGCCTCCCAGACACTGTTCAGAGATGTGTACTGTTTCCCCTCCTTGTAGATCTCACATTTGATCAGGGACCACAGGTTTTCTATGGGGTTCAGATCAGGTGAACAAGGAGGCCACGTCATTAATCTTTCTTCCTTTAGACCCTTTCTGGCCAGCCATGCTGTGGAGTACTTGGATGCGTGTGATGGAGCATTGTCCTGCATGAAAATCATGTTTTTCTTGAAGGATGCTGACTTCTTCCTGTACCACTGCTTGAAGAAGGTGTCTTCCAAAAACTGACAATAGGCCTGGGAGTTGAGCTTGACGCCATCCTCAACCCGAAAAGGTCCCACAAGCTCATCTTTGATGATACCAGCCCATACCAGTACCCCACCTCCACCTTGCTGGCGTCTGAGTCGGACTGGAGCTCTCTGCCCTTTGCTGATCCAGTCACGAGCCCATCCATCTGGCCCATCAAGACTCACTCTCATTTCATCTGTCCATAAGACCTTAGAAAAATCAGTCTTGTGATACTTCTTGGCCCAGTCTTGACGTTTCATCTTGTGTGTCTTGTTCAGTGGTGGTCGTTTTTCAGCCTTTGTTACCTTGGCCGTGTCCCTGAGTATTGCACACCTTGTGCTTTTTGACACTCCAGTGATGTTGCAGCTCTGAAATATGGCAAAACTGGTGGCGAGTGGCATCTTGGCAGCTTCACGCTTGACTTTCCTCAGTTCACGGGCAGTTAGTTTGCGCCTTTTTTTTTCAACGCGCTTCTTGCGACCCTGTTGACTATTTTGAATGAAGCGCTTGATTGTTCGATGGTCACGCTTCAAAAGCTGGGCAATTTTAAGAGTGCTCCATCCCTTTGCAATATATGTCACTATTTTTGACTTTTCTGAGTCCGTCAAATCCCTCTTCTGACCCATTTTGCCAAAGGAAAGGAAGTTGCCTAATAATTTTGCACACCTGATATAGGGTGTTGATGTCATTAGACCACACCCCTTTTCATTACAGAGATGCACATCACCTGGTATGCTTAATTGGTAGGAGGCTTTCAAGCCTATGCAGCTTGGAGTAGGCCAACATGCATAGAGAGGGTAATGTGGTCAACATACTCATTTGCCTAATAATTCTGCACTCCCTGTATTTTAAACAAAGATTTTTTAATATTCACCTTGGACCCCTCTATCAAATGGATATCTCCATTTCGACATTAGGTTTACAATTTCACAGAGTTTGATAAAAATGTACAGTCACCCAAGAAAAGTGATACTTTTTCTGTCACATCCATAACGCATCTTTTATTGGCATTTTCTGGCATGCCCTAGATGTACTATGGGAATTGTTCTTGTTCTATCACTTCTCCAGTATGGTACGGCCTTAAAATGTGCAACACCTGTTTAAATACTGGGAGACAATAAAACATGCACTGGGTCATTTGTTGCCATTTTGAGTTCAAGTGTCGCATCCATAACGCTGGAATTGCTCAACTGCAGCTTGCTCTCATTCCCGAATTGCACCACCTACAGCACTGAGGATCCATTCTGTCTGCTGGTAAGAACAATTTTTATTAGTTAAATAAATTTTATTCATGCCAATCTATATTCTAGATGAACCTGTGTTGGGTACTACTTTTCATTTAGTTAAGAAAGTTTGCCAGCTAACATGACATTAATGCTTTTTGCGATCTGCTGAGCACAGCATCTACGCTGAGCTCCCTGACTTGCAGTGTATCTGCAGTACAGGAAGCAGTGCTGGATCAACACCAGAAAGATAGTGAAGGACCTCAGACATCTAGGCAATGAACTTTTCCGTCTGTTGCAGTCACAGAAGTGCTTCCAGTCCCTGAAGATCAACACAGAGAATGAAGAGAAGCTTCTTCCCACACGTTATTTGGGCCCTCAACCAGGACACCTAGAACTACACTTTGGATTTGTTTGCACATCACTAACACACCCTACATTGCCGTTAATATATATGTATTACCCTATATTTGTTAATATCCATCCATTATCTGTAGCCGCTTATCCTGTGCAGGGTCGCAGGCAAGCTGGAGCCTATCCCAGCTGACTACGGGCGAAAGGCGGGGTTCACCCTGGACAAGTCGCCAGGTCATTGCAGGGCTGACATATAGAAACAAACAACCATTCACACTCACATTCACACCTACGGTCAATTTAGAGTCACCAGTTATCCTAACCTGCATGTCTTTGGACTGTGGGGGAAACCAGAGCACCCAGAGGAAACCCACGCGGACACGGGGAGAACATGCAAACTCCGCACAGAACGGCCCCTGTCGGCCACTGGGCTTGAACCCAGAAACTTCTTGCTGTGAGGTGACAGCGCTAACCACTACACCACTGTGCCACCCTTTTTGTAAATATTTGCTAGCTATTTCAGTTCAATTACCTCAGCCTGATGCTGCACAGCATTGTATTGCACATACGGTACAGCTGCACATATCTGCATTTTATTCCACATACAGTATATTCCATACATTTTCTGCCATCTATGTTTTTTTTTTTTATATTATAGTTTTAGGGCGGCACAGTGGTGCAGTGATTTATCACTGTCGCCTCACAACAAGAAGGTTCAGGATTTAACCTCAAACCCGGCTGGAGCCGTTCTGTGTGGAGTTTGCTTGTAATCCCTGTGCCTGCGTGGGTTTCCTCTGGGTGCTCTGGTTTCCTCCAACAGTCCAAAGACACGTGGATTTGGCCAACTGACTACTCTAAATTGCCCATAGATGTAAATGAGTGTGAATCAATGTTTGTCTCGCTGTGTGTTATCCCTGTGATAGATTAGTGACCTGCTCAAGGTGTACGTCTCCTCTCGAGATGGGCTCCAGCTTCCCACGTAACCCTAACAGACAAGTGCTACAGATAATCGATGGATATTATAGTTTTAGATTTTTCTTTTTGCGACTTGTATGCAAGTAAATTCTGTTTTTATGTCACTGAACAGTCGTTAAAAAGCATTTCACTGCACGTCGTACTGCGTATGGTTACATGTGTGAGTAATATAACTTAAATTTGAATGTGAACCATCCTACAGAGACTTGTGTTGAGGAATGCGTGCACACCTCAGACAAACTGCGTAACCTGAATGAACATGTTTTACCTGTTGTCTGTTTTGTTACTGAAACAAAAGGAACCTTTAGGCCGCCACCTTAATGTTTGCATCTTAAAATATCAGTTTTCCATATTTCACTGAGACCTAAGGTACATACTGAATAATATAATATGTTATACAGTAATATTACATCCTGTCTAAAGTAGAGGACTAACGTTAAGTGGAATTCTGTCTGCTTAATGTAATAGAGCAGCAGATTGCCTCAATGATGGCACAAAATCTTGATAACACACAGCATATTGCCACTTCCAAACTCCCCCCCCCCCCCCCCCCCCCCCACGCACCACCACCATCGCCAGTTGAGCATAACATTGTAATATAAAGTGCAGCACATCGAATTGCTTTTGTGTTATATTTTGGCACAAATACAATTTCATATCCTGGATCATGAAATGAGAACTTCTGTTATAAAATGCCTGTAAGTAACAACACAATGTCCATTAGCCCAGCAGGTGAATGTTGCTGAAATTCATGTCTTGAATTCAGTTCTGGATTTCGTTTTTATAAATCTGCTTTGTGGTCTGAATGTGGGTATATTGCATTCCATAAAGGAACTGAAATCATTATGTCACACAAAGCACACTGGCTTACAAGCCAAATAATCCTGAGTATATCCTGAATATATGGTACACAAAAGTCTAAAATTGATGAATTAACCATGTCTGGAGTCTGATGATCTGTCTTATGCCAAAGCTAAAAGAAACACGTGAACAAACTGCGAAGCATTTTGGAGGGAGACTGAGTACAAGCCTTTCAGAATCGTTGTGGTGTTTATGCTACTGTCTTCCTTGAGATTTTCCCTAAAGACTGCTAACAGACTCAAACACCAGTTTCACTCATGGTGATATACAGTACAACACACCATTTAGCAGTAGCCACAACCACACACACACACACACACCAACTGTAGATTTTGTGGATTTAGTATCAAAGTTCACCTCCGTTTCTCCCACAACCAGCAAAATCCCACATGATGATACCAGATAAGTCTAATCATAAGTATACTGTTTATTTAAAACATACACAGCAAATTCCCCAGTGTTGAATTAACACCCAGAGTGTTGATTTAACACCCTACTGTGTTTATGTGTCCAATTGGATACAAATGAACTCTGAAAGTGTTAATTCAACATTGGGGAATTTGCTGTGTACAGTCACTGCCCTGTTAAAATACACAAACGCCCTGTAAAATAAACATTTCTCACAGTTGCGTGTCTTGAACAATTGGAGAACCAACGTACCGTAGCACTCCACTAACAAAAATCACTCTCATGAGAAACCTAAATATTAATATTTTAATTGCTCTAATTCTCCAGGAACTCTGTCAGTAATAATATCAAAATTGATAATGGAACACAACTTTTATATATATATATATTTGTTTTTTTTTTTTTTTTTTTTACAGCCCTCCAGTGTTGGGCAACCAAATAGCCACAAATAAATCCCTCATGGCAATGGTCAAATCCCACACCAACACCTCAAGCAGATCAAGTCAGAATGCTGGCTCAGCTTGACCAAATACCTTTCAAGGCACCAGGACCACAAGCAGGGGCGCCGCTAGAAATCTTGGGCCCTATGAAAGATTACAATTTAGGGCCCCCCGGTAAAATTTTCAAGCTCAAGCAACTGTATTTGAAGTCTGTTTTTGGCTGGCACTTCTACTTTACTATGCATGTGATCAGCTACCTAGCAAGTTTAGGTGATACAATTATTTGGTATATGAACATTTTAAATGCAGAACTGTCAGAATTAGACTGAATAGACTGTTGCCTTAAAATGAAAATTCCATGATATATATTATGGAAGATATATATATATATATATATATATATATATATATATATATATATTTTTTTTTTTTTTTTTATTAGCAACTATTATGATATATATTATGGAAGATATATATATATATATATATATATATATATATATATATATATATATATATATTTTTAGCAACTATTATTAGGCTACTCAGTAGCTTATGGAGTTCATTCAATCCAAATGTTTGTGTTGAGAGAAATTGCATGCATCACTGTATCAGTATGGATTTATAACATTCTGTATGCACATTATGGAGACTCCAGAGCCCTCCAGCAAACATCATCAATAATCAGGATTACAAAATATATTCCTTTATTTCCTCCATTTATTGACTATGTGATCAAATGTATGCCTTGATGAATAACTACACTAGTTTTTTGATACAATTACATAGTGCACTGCAAGAAATCCAGTGTTTTTGGTTTCTTTTAGGCATCGCACATTTATTAGAAAACACAGCAAATGTTCAAATATTCAAGTTAAATACTTAGCAACAGTATCAATAAATCCACACATGAACAATAGCAATGATATATATGACCACAGCTAATGTGCAAAATATTAAAGTTAAATACTTAACAATATCAACAAATCCACACATGAACAGTGGCAAAACACCTAGACTTAATTATACAATAAAGAGACCTATGAAAAAAGGTGATTTTTTTTTCACACACAGTGTGATATCCGGACTTCATAATTCATCACACCTGCTCCTGCTTAGCAACTTCTGGAATGTTCACCTCTGTTGCGCACATAGAAAAACTGCCAGTTGCTGCGCTAACAGCTCTGCGCATGCACGGAGCGACACATTTCACGTGTCCCGCGCCCAGAATCAGACTGTACCATTAGTAAAAAGGGTGGAGGGGTGAAATGACAATATCATAAATAATTCAAGGAAAATGTTATAGCAAATCATAACCATGTATAATTTGCATATTATAATAGATGAAATGAAATATTTTATTTCAAAAACCTATACAAGGCAATACTATTAAAATAATATTAATATCCCTCACAGGCCCCCCTGTTAGTGTCAGGCCCTTAGAATCGTCCTAACTTTCCCCCCCTGGCGGCGCCCCTGACCACAAGTATCAAGTTTAATTTCTGTCCTGGTGCCCAAGTTATAGAATGAATCTTCCCTTGGATGTCTGAACAACTTTACACGCTTCCTGTCTTTAAATATAGACTGAAGACCATGACCATAAACACAGCAAACATTACTCATGAACATTAAAAACAAGAATTACTGTACTTCTTAGTCCATTAGCACTAAATCCTGTTATTTGGCAGCCCTTTATCTTATTTGTACTTTTTATTTTTAGGAGCAGGAGTAGGGCTGGTCTGCACTGGCATATGGACATGGTTTTCAAGTCATGTTAAAAAAGAAAGAAAAAAAAACAACTCTGTCAAATGCTGTAAAAGTAAGCATATATAACCCTATATGTATATATTTTTTTAATTTAAATAAAGATAATCCTAACTATAGGGGATTGAATATGTTTTAACAAAAGCCTTTATGCTGCAACCAATTTTCTCATCATAGCTGCATAAAAACAGCAAAAAATGACTTCATTGAACATGCAGCGCAAATCTGATTTATTCATTTATTTCATTTAAGAGATGTTTATTACACCAGCTGTACATTTGATTGTTCACTTGGATTTGTCATAAATTACTGAATTGCAATGATCAGCTCGATATACACGACTATACAAACTGTACTATACAATATTAAACTATATTTCAGACCTTTTCTTTTTGTTCTTATACTAGTGTTCTGCATAAAGCTACCCAGGTTACTAACAAAAAATGGTCAGTGGAAGAAATGACATGAGAAAATCTCTTTAAATCCAAGATAATCACAATAATTGTTATATTTATGTGTATCAAGCATTCACCAAACCTGTCATTTATTAATATTACAGAACACACCAGAGAGAATAACTGAAAGCACAACTTCAGCGTCTCAAATGTGTAATATTAAAACAGCATTTACAATCATCTAGATATGTTTCACATGCTACTAGAATAATCATTAAGCCTATCTGGAGGGGTGGACCAGGAGCTATTAATAGACATATCCGAATTTATACTGTACAGTTTGTCACATGTAGCATAGGTCTACTATTAATAACAAGAAAAACAGATTAACAAACCTTGCAGCATCTTGAACAAAGTCAGAAAGGTGCAGTGGACAGATTTTCAGCGTTTGTTTTCGTTTCGACAATCAAGTTCACCTTCGATTTGACACATCACTCGACTCATGTGACTCAGCAGACCCGCCTACCCTCTTCTTTTATTTTTATTCCATTACTCATATTCGGCTACATTTCTCATCACTTACTTTCTGAAATATTATCATAAGCCCTTCAAGCCTTTTATTCTCATTATTTCGCACTCAAATGGCTTTCAACTGTTATTTCTCAGCTACTGAATCATCTAATCGGCTCTTCAGATCTCTGAGTCGACTCCTTGTCCGGATGAGCTCACGTTCACCTAAAAAGCCGACTCAAAGAGCCGATTCAAAGAGCCGACTCATGACTCATTCTTAAACGACACATCAACTCAACTCCACTTACTGTAACTCGCCAGGATTAAAATAGTGTATTTTATTCGATTCAATAAATAATTCAGAGTCGGCTTTTGATTCCCAAAGCCTAATAGGGAATCGACTCTTTTTGGGATCCATTCGCAACTATATTGAAGACAGTAAAAGTGTTGCATTAATTTTTCATGCCTATATGAGTAAATTATGAATAAATCTATTTGCACATTTGTCTACTGCTTTGTGAGTCAAGGAATTCTCATCTAATAAAAATCAGTAATGTATTCTCAGGCATATTTCATGAATTCCTCTTCATACAGAGATGCATACAGTAGTATTAGAGCTATATTTTGTTAAACAGTTCAGTTACATGCACATAGTTACAATCATTCATGACATTTTAGCCTTAGTGTGTGAAATACTGCAGATTAGAGGCAGAAAGACTTCATAAGCCCTTTATATACACCTGCAATCAAATACTTGCATATTATCATTCTCTTGTCTTTGATTTGCCCTTTACTTTTTAATGTACATTAAATTTAACCATCGCTGTAAAGCTAAGAACACTGATGGATAGTGTGTACAAGAAATTATTATGTTATTAT
Source organism: Neoarius graeffei (assembly GCF_027579695.1). Taxonomy (NCBI): domain Eukaryota; kingdom Metazoa; phylum Chordata; class Actinopteri; order Siluriformes; family Ariidae; genus Neoarius; species Neoarius graeffei. The sequence continues at coordinate 52,055,681 of NC_083595.1, read as the reverse complement.
ATTAGAATTGTTTAATGAGTGCACACTACTTGTCAAAAATAGTCCCCTACTTATTCAGAAACATTTTGACTGGATCAGTTTAGACTGTAGCTAACTGACAGAAATCAATTCAGTGTATTGTTGTAATGTTTATGGTAATATTAGGTTGGGGTGTGGGTACAATGTGAGTTGGCCATTTCCATATGTAACTGAAAATGCTAGCTGATATCAATACTGCTACAATAAGAAAAATGAAAATTATACAGATGGTGAATAGCAAGCGACTACATGGTCTTTGTGAGCTGGTTGTTCCAAGCTGTTGGGAAAAAAGACATCGAGACACAAGAGTTATAAATGAATTATATATGCTTATAGCTTTGTAAAAAAATGAAAATGTAATGATGACAGTTTCTGGATAATTGGTAAATAAATGCTGTTGTCTGTGTCTACCTGGGTATTGGGTGAACCTCCAAGAGAGATCAGATGATCAGTGACGGCTTTCAGTGCCTCATCATTGCGAAGGGATCTGAGCAGCCCCAGGTCTTCATAACAGAGCAAGTCCACAGCAAACACATCATCCCTGTTTATGATCAGGTTGCTCTGTGAAGTAACATGATTCTCATCAAATGTGAAGTGGAGCACCATGAGAACAACAGGCCGACCAGCTGGGAGAATGAGAGATAAACAGGACATCATTGTGTTAATAAAGGACACCATGGATGAAGGACTGTTTATCTCAAAAAGAAAGAGGAATGGGCCAATGTTCAAAGGCAACTATAATCAATTTTCTATATATTTCAGTTTTCAGGTTTCTATTTTTACTCTATTCCAATTTCCTTTTTCATTTTTAAATTATAAAACTAATATTTGTCTTCTACAGTGTACTGCTGTAGTGAGTACAGATAATGAGTTTAAGGGAAGTACACCATCTAAGCACCAAATTACAATGTGTTTCAAAATTAAAAATATCATTGTACACTGTACTATCATAATTAATAGTATGTTAGATTTTATATCACTGATGGAGACTAGGAGACCATGCTGGCTGTACTGGTATTTTATTTTGGCATTTATATGTCAGCAACAGAAAATCCATGAGTTGTCTCTGCCACTGTAAATAGGCTTTTTCTGCCTATAAAATACTTTCACACCTCAGTTTTAAGAAATCATACATATATTTTTACCAAAAAGCCATGAAAATGTTTGTATTTACTTTTTACAATCCCAGTTCCAAAAAGGTTGGGACACTGGGTAAAATGTAAATAAAAATAGAATGCAATGATTTGCAAATCTCATAAACCCATATATTTTTCACAATAGAACATAGACAACATATCAAATGTTTAAACTGAGAAAATGTACCATTTGAAGAAAAAAGATAATTTTGAGTTTGATGGCAGCAACACATCTCTAAAAAGTTGGAACAGGGCCATGTTTACCACTGTGTAGCATCCTCTCCTCTTTTAACAACAGTCCGTAAATGTCTGGGAACTGAGGAGACCAATTGCTGGAGTTTTGGGAGAGGAATGTTGTCTCATTCTTGCCTGATATAGGATTCTAGCTGGTTAACAGTCCTGGGTCTTCTCTGTTGTTTTTTTCATTTCATGATGTGCCAAATGTTTTCAATTGGTGAAAGGTCTGGACTGCAGGCAAGCCAGTTTAGCACCCATACTCTTCTCCTATGAAGCCATGCTGTTGTAATAGATACAGTATGCAGTTTAGCATTGTCTTGCTGTAATATGCAAGGCCTTCTCGGAAAAAGACGTCATCTGGATGGGAGCATATGTTGCTCTAAAACCTATGGATACCTTTCAGCATTGATGGTGCCTTTCCAGATGTGCAAGCTAGCTCATGCCATAGGCACTAATGCACCCCCATACAATCAGATATGCAGGCTTTTGAACTGAGCGCTGATAACAAGGCGGATGATCCCTCTCCTCTTTAGTCTGGAGGATGCGGCGTCTGTGGTTTCCAAAAAAAAAGTAAAATTTCGATTTGTCTGACCAAAGAAGAGTTTTCCACTTTGCCTTTGTCCATTTTAAATGAGCTTTGGCCCAGTGAAGATGGCGGCGTTTCTGGATCATGTTCACATATGGCTTCCTCTTTGCATGATAGAGCTTGAACCTGCATTTGTGGATGGCACAGCGAACTATGTTCACAGATAATGATTTCTGGAAGTGTTCCTGAACCCATGCAGTGATTTCCATGACAGAGTCATGCCTGCTTTTAATGCATTACTGTCTGAGGGCCTAAAGATCATGGCATCCAATTGATTTTTGACCTTGTCCCTTGTGCACAGAGATTTCTCCAGATTCTCTGAATCTTTTGAATATATTATGTACTGTAGATGATGAGATATTCAAAGTCTTTACAATTTTACATTGAGGAATATTATTCTGAAATTGTTCCACAATTTGTAGACACAGTTTTCTGCAGATTGGTGAACCTCTGTCCATCTTTGCGTCTGAGAGACTCTGCCTCTCTAAGATACTCTTTTTATACCCGATAATGCTACTGACCTGTTGCCAATTAACCTAATTAATTGCAAAATGTTCCTCCAGCTGTTTCTTTTTAATACCACTTCCTTTTCCAGCCTTTTGTTGCCCTCGTCCCAACGTTTTTGAGACATGTCGCTGCCATCAAATTCAAAATGAGCTAATATATTGCATGAATTAGCAAAATGTCTCAGTTTAAACATTTGATATGTTGTCTGTGTTCTATTGTGAATAAAAGATGGGTTTATGAGATTTGCAAATCATTGCATTCTGTTTTTATTTACATTTTACACAGTGTCCCAACTTTTTGGAAATGGGGTTGTAATTGATGGTTAACGGTCATTCAGCCTAAAGATGTCTTAAACCTTGCTGACTACTGTAAGTGTGTTTTCCTTACAGAGATAATATTATTGAATAGCTATGTGCTGTAGTGAAGCAGACATAAATCAGCATATAATCATGTACCAGCTGGTAAAATGTCCATGATGTTCCTGCACAGCAGTGGGAATGAAATCTTTAAATGAAATGTTCTCTATTTTCTTTTTTTTTCACTTTAAAATGCTAGTTTACCTTTATTGGTTGAGATACATACAAAATGGAAACATATTTCATTTCAGAAAAGTCTGTAGCTTTCAGAACTATATATCATAGAAAATATTAAATTTCACCATGTGAAGGCTTTTCCCAGGCCACCACACATATAATCTTGTACAGTAGTAAGTGATTTTGAACATAGCTATATTTAACTAAAAGATTACTCCTTACTTGGAATCTTCTTAAGAGCAGCTTCAATGTCTGTTCCTGCCCGAGACACAATTGGGACAAAAGCAATGATGACATCAGAGTTGTGTTCTGCATTCGCTTGAGTCAGTTGAAGACGTTGCCTCAGCCGCCTTAAAATCTCTTGATGGATATTCATAGTGTTCCCAAGTACCAGTTGGAAGAACGCCAGTTTTTTTGATGCTGGAGAAAAAAACAACACACAGCTGAAGTACAACTTTCTGTACAACAGTGAACTGAAAGTTAGCTGAAAGTAAAGTCTACAGTGAAGCTCAAACAAACCTTTTCTCCTGAATAGATTTTAAACTTTATATTAATTGCTGTGTAGACAGACAGAAATATGAGGGAAAACAATAAATGTCATTAAAAACATAATAAATCGTACACTACCTAGCCAAAAAAAAAAATCACCATTTTGATTTAAATAAGCAAATAATTAAGAGCTTTTGATTGGATAATTACTGCAGGGATTAATGTGTTTCAGTTGGCAACAATATGTTTAACTCTATCTTTCGATTATGTTCATTATGTCTTATATTAAATATAGTTAGTTTTTTTTTCTTTTTTATCAGACATCTATACAGACAGCTATAACAGATCACTGCAAAAGGGAAAATCATATTATGGACTGGGGGAATGCCAGAGTCATCTGCACAGAAGATAACAAACATCAGCGCTGGATCAGGGAGGCCATGGAGAGCCGTAAGCGAAGCCCGAGGACCATCAACCGGGATGAGGGAGCATACATGCTCTCCCATACCTGGAGTGCCATCTTGCAGGGGACGAACAGACAGTATAAGGCGTGACCGACCTGTCAAACCAGACAGGAAGGCCACGCCTTCAGAAACATCAGCTGATAAAAGATGCGTCACCAATTAACATCCGGTGACACTCTGAGGAAGACGACAGTCGCACGTCGAAACATGTCAGGTAAACAAACCCAAAAACTAGATGTCTGATAAAAAAGAAAAAAAAAACTAACTATGTTTAACTCTAACTGATGCAGTGAGTAGCTTCTCATTCCTTAAACACACATGTCAGAAGACATATCCAGTGCTCATGGAAAAGATGTTACTGCCTTTCAGAAGGTCAAATTATTGGCCTGCATCAAGCAAAGAAAACAGCTAAGGAGATTGCTGAAATGACTGAAATTGGGTTGAGAACTGTCCAACGCATTACTAAAACCTGAAAAATAGTGGTGAACCATCAACTTTGTGGAAAAAAAATGTGGTTGGAAAAAGATCTGATCATGACTGACCATGATCAGAGATTACTTAAATGCTTAGTGAAGTCAAATCATAAAAAAACCTGATAGTAGAACTCACAGCTATGTTTATTAGTGAAATTAAGATCATTTCCGCACTCACAATGTGATGAAAACTCACACGATTAGGACTAAACCGCTGTGTGGCCATAAGAACATCACTTGTTAGTGAGACTAATCAGAAGAAAAGGCTGTAATTTGCTAGGAAGCATAAAGATTGGACTCTGGAGCAATGGAAAAAGGTTATTTGGTCTGATGAGTCCAGATTTACCCTGTTCCAGCGCAATGGGTGTGTCAGGGTAAGAAGAGAAGCACATGAAGCGATGCATCCATCATACATAGTGTCCACTGTACAAGACTCTGGAGGCAGTGTTATGATCTGGGATTGATTCAGTTGGTCAGGTCGAGGCTCAGCAACGTTATGGGACAATAAAATGAAGGCAACTGATGGCCTGAATGTACTGCATGACCAGGTTATCATCACATCAATGGATTTTTGCTTTCCTGATGGCACGGGCAAAAAATTAGGGCTCAGATTGTGAAAGAGTGTTTCAGGGAATCGTTTTCACACCACAGAATTAACCACTACAGAATCACAACCTTCATCCCATTGAAATTCTTTGAGATGCCGGAGAAGACTTTACAAACTGGTTTGACTCTCCCTTCATCAATACAAGATCTCAGCAAAAAATTAATGCAACTCTGGATAGAAATAAATAACATTGCATAAGGTTTTTAAAACAATGCCACAGCGAAGGTGTAACATAATCAAAGCTAAATGCAATCCAGCAAAACATTAGAGTGTGCAACTTTTTTTTTTTTTTGCCCAGGCACTGTACATAATACTGTTAATCAGAAATAATCAAAGTTTTGTCTGTAAGCCATGAGGTCTGAGAAAATCAAGGGTGTAGAGCTCCAGAGAATTAGGAGTGAATGGAAAGCTCCTGAAACACACCCAAAAGACTCGCACATACCTCAGTTGTGAGTGTGTGTCTGCTTTAAAAAAGTACTAATGATTATTAATAACAGAATAATTATAATAGCAGGGTGGCACGGTGGTGTAGTGGTTAGCGCTGTCGCCTCACAGCAAGAAGGTCCTGGGTTCGAGCCCCGTGGCCGGCGAGGGCCTTTCTGTGTGGAGTTTGCATGTTCTCCCCGTGTCCGCGTGGGTTTCCTCCGGGTGCTCCGGTTTCCCCCACAGTCCAAAGACATGCAGGTTAGGTTAACTGGTGACTCTAAATTGACCGTAGGTGTGAATGTGAGTGTGAATGGTTGTCTGTGTCTATGTGTCAGCCCTGTGATGACCTGGCGACTTGTCCAGGGTGTACCCCGCCTTTCGCCCGTAGTCAGCTGGGATAGGCTCCAGCTTACCTGCGACCCTGTAGAACGAGATAAAGCGGCTAGAGATGATGAGATGAGATTATAATAGCAGACATTCAAACGGCATTATAAGGGCACAACAACACAACTGGACGTCCACGTCCAGCATGACACTGAAAATTTGTCTAATTATCCAAATCGTGACTCCTTTGAATGCTTTTTTAAGAAATGGTATTTTTAAAGCTCCTTAATCATCACCACTGATGGGTGATCACCTTTTTGATGACTCAGTGATGTTTTGTGTACTATGTGAAACACAGGGTGCTGAGCAGAGTTTGTATGTTCTCCCCGTGTCTGCATGGGGTTCCTCCGGGTGCTCCAGTTTTCTCAGAGAGAACAAAGACATGCAGATTCATTCAACTGGCTACCCTAACTTGGTGTGGATGTTTGTATCTGTGTTCACCCTGTGATAGATTAGTGGCCAGCTCAGGGTGTACCTCTCCTCTCAAGATGGGCTCCAGCTTCCCTGTGACCCTGACAGATAAGTGCTGTAGATAATGGATGAATATTATAGTTTTAGATTTTTCTTTTTTGACTTGCATGCAAGTAAATTCTGGTTTATATAAATTCTGGTTTTATGTCACTGGATAATCATGAAAAGCATTTCACTGCACGTCATACTGCGTATGGTTCTGTGTGTGCGTTAACGCTAATTCACACTAATTCATGCTAATTGTGGCTGTATGCATTTGTGTTGAGGAATGCGTGCACACGTCAGACAAACTGTGTAACCTGCATGAACATGTTTTACCTGTTGTCTGTTTTTTCTGAAAAGAAGGAACAGACAACATTCCTTGTCCCTAAGGAATGTTTGAGACCTAAGGTACGTACTGAATAATATAATAAGTTATATAGTAATATTATATTCTGTCTAAAGTAGAGGACTAACATTAAGTAGAATTTTGTTGGCTAAATGTAATAGAGCGGCAGATTGCCTCAATGATGACACAACATCCTGATAACACGCAGCATATTGCCGCTTCTAAAACCCCTCCCCCTTTCATCACAATGTTGAGCACAACACTGTAATATAATATGCATCACATCATAATATATTTGTATATAATCAGAATGCCAATATGTTATGTTTAACATTTATTTGAATATTATAAATGGTCATGATTGGTCCAAGGAAAAGTGGTCCAAAAGTGGTCCAAGGAAAAACAACTGGGGAACTGGTGACAGGGTCATGGGTGTCGAATGCTCATTGATTCACATGGGGCACGAAGGGTCGCCCATATGGTCCAATCTCACTGAAGAGCTACTGTAGCACAAACTGCTGAAAAAGTTAATCCTGACACCTTTCTGTTTTGGCCAGTATTAACTTTTTCAGCAGTTTGTGCTACAGGAACTCTTCTGTGGGATTGGACCATATGAGCTAGTCTTCATGCCCCATTTGAATCAATGAGCCTTTGACACCCATGACTCTATCTCCAGTTCACCGGTTGTCCTTTGGATCCTTGGACCACTTTTGGTAGGTACTAACCAGTGCATACTGGGAACACCCCACAAGATGTGCCATTTTATTGATGCTCAGACCCAGTCATCTAGCCATTACAGTTTGGCCCTTGTGAAAGTCACTCAGATCCTTAAGCTTGCCCATTTTTCCTGCTTCCAACACATCAACTTCAGGAACTGACTGTTCTCTTGCTACCTAATATATCCCACCGCTTGACAGGTGCCATTGTAATGAGATACTCAATGTTATTCACTTCTTCACCTGTCAGTGGTTTTGATGTTATGACTGATCTGTGTATGTCTCTTCAGTATAATAGTAATGATAAGGCTCGGAAACAGACTGATTTGCAAATTGTTTCCCTGTTCATATTTCCCACTCATAACGTATAACTAAACCTACCTCGAGTGCATCTGAATGTTAGAGAAACATTTTTCTCAGTTTCATAGCAGGAAGTGTTTTTTGTCCTTCTTGTTTCTTTCTAACACGTTACACAGCTGTAATAATAACACACCACACTATCTAAAAGACAAGCCCTATTTTACTTAAAGCCAGTCATGAGAATCTAGTGAAGGAAATATCCTTAATATAATTCATATAAGATATGAAATTCTTGCAACAGGCTGCAGGTTAAAACCACATCCTGAAAACAACAAAATCTAAGATAAAGGACATGCCTGCAGTCTGATCTCTTCTGCAGCAAAAATGCCAAAAATATAAAAGGTGTAGCCAATTATAATAATATAAAATTACTGACAAACCTTGAACCATTTTGAAGGGAGCTGGATCACAAGAGACCAAACTTGCAGCAGCTTTTCAGTGCCTCTGACTGAGGTGAATCCAACATCAGCTTTGGTTTCTTGTTTTGTTTTTGTTTTTTTCTTTGCACATCAGCAAAAGCCACGACTTGATGGGGGTGGCATAGCACATGAACATCAAGCTGCAATCATGTAATTAGTAAACACTGAAATAATCGAATGCATAATAATAATAATAATAATAATAATAATAATAATAATAATGTAATTTTATACTTATGTGAAGAGAGGTGTATTCATTTCATAATTGTAAAGTGTGTAAAATAGTGTATGTGTATGAAGTAACAGTTGTGTAAATTAATCCACATTACAGATTACACAACTGCTGATTACTGAATAAAAACACGACATTAAATTGCTCTCATACACAGATGAATCCCTTTAAATGAACACAACTCTTTAAAATTCTGTTTAAGAGTTATTTTTGTGCTTGATCTTTAAAGTGGAATGCATACACACCTCTCACTGTTCAGTGTTACAACATGAACATGTTTTACCTGTTCTCTGTTTTATGAAAAAGCAATCTTTAGGCCGCCACCTCAACGTTCCGTATAATCCCAGTGTGACATACTACCCTGAGAGTTAAGCTAAATACATCATAATTTATGTTATAATATTTTTCATCATTTAATTTTGTGTAAATTCACCCACAGAAAGTCACTATAGTTTTTTTCTCCAATAAAAGCTATATAAAGCTGTGCATTTTTAATAGCTGACAGAAAAACTGAATGAATATTTTCATTCCTGGTGCTAAAATATTACATCTGTGACGTGTCAAAGAAACAAAAATACCAACGAATTTAGATTTTCTCATAATAACGCAAATAAAATGGAATATTTAGTGGTACAGTGTGTTTATGATACTCATGTTCATGATAGTCTGATATTCCATTAAACTATTTGGTATTTGGAGATGGATGCAAGTGCAGATCATTTATGACGTGCAGTAAAATCAAAACAACTAAAACTGTGAAAACAAGAACCATAAACATGAACTGTAGATACGAGGCAAAAAACATACAGATGATAAACTTGATGGTGAGACACTGAAAGACTGGAACTTAAAAGGTGGTGTGAACAAAGCATACAGCGCCCTCCACAATTATTGGCACCCCTCGTTAAGATATGTTCTTAGACTTCTAATAATTTTTTTTAAATAATATAGTACAACAATGAAAAAAAAAGAGAAAATCCAACCTTTAATTCAAGTGCATTTATTCAGTGGGAAAAAAATCCCACATTAAGAAATAATTCTTTTACATGAAATCATGTGTGCCACAATTATTGGCACCCCTGATGTTAATCCTTTGTACAACTCCCTTTTGCCAACAAGACAGCACTTAATATTCTCCTATAACATTTCACAAGATGGGAGAATACAGAGAGAGATCTTCGTCCATTCCTCTGTGCACAATCTCTCTAAATCATCCAGAGTCCTGGGTCCTCTCCTATGCACTCTCCTCTTCAGCTCACCCCACAGGTTTTCAATTGGGTTGAGGTCTGGGGACTGAGATGGCCATGGGAGGAGCTTAATTTTGTGTCTGGTGAACCATTTTTGTGTAGATTTGGCCACATGTTTAGGGTCATTATCTTGCTGAAAGACCCAGTGATGACCCGTCTTCAGCTTTCGGGCAGAGGCCACCAGATTTTGATTTAAAATGTCCTGGTATTTCAAAGAGTTCATGATGCCATGCACCCTAACAAGGTTCCCGGGGCCTTTGGAAGAGAAACAGGCCCACAGCATCACCGATCCTCCCCCATACTTCACAGTGGGCATGAGGTGCTTTTCTGCATACTCATCTTTTGTGATGTATTAGAGTGTTTGTTGCCAAAAAGCTCTATCTTGGTCTCATCTGACCAAAGCACACGGTCCCAGTTGAAGTCCCAGTACCGCTTAGCAAACTCCACACGTTTACGTTTATGCTTGTACGTGAGAAAAGGCTTTTTCCGTGCATGCCTCCCAAACAGCTTGTTGGCATGTAGATAGCGCCTGATGGTTGTTATGGAGACTTTGTGACCCCAAGATGCTACTCTTTGATGCAATTCTCTAACAGTGAGCTTTGGAGAACTTTTTACTTCTCTTACCATCCTCCTCACTGTGCGTGGTGGCAAGATAAACTTGCATCCTCGTCCAGGCTTGTTTGCCACTGTTCCAGTTGTTTTAAACTTCTTGATGAGTCCTCTGACTGTAGATATGGGCAGGTGTAGGCGAGTGGCTATTTTCTTGTAGCCATTGCCTGACTTGTGAAGGTTGACACACATCTGCCTTACTTGAATGGTGTGTTTTCTTGTCTTTCCCATGTTGAAGAGTGGATAAGAGAAATAGGCCTCTGTGTCACATCATATTTATACCCCAGGGAAACAGGATGTGATGAATTACTAATTAAAGGTTCCTGGATACTCTGATCAACTTTATAAACTACAGTAGAAATGACAGAAATGCTTCAATTACATTTATTTTCTAGGAATTGTTATGGGTGCCAATAATTGTGGAACAGGCGATTTTATGAAAAATAATTATTTCTTAGTCAGGGATTTTTTTTTAATTCACTTGAGTTAAGGGTTACATTTTTCTACAATTTTCAGTGTGAGATTATGCTTCTGCAATAAAAATTGAATTTAGTTTAAGGCTTTTAACACATCTTAACCAGGGGTGCCAATAATTGTGGAGGGCACTGTAAGGAGATGCAGGTGAGAATGACTGGTGAGACATGATGTGCTGGGGCTGATGGGTAGAGTAGTTCTGTGCCCATTGGTGCTACCATGACAACAGTCAATCATCAGTATGGACATAATGTATTTATTTATTTCCACAAACATACAGTGGTGCTTGAAAGTTTGTGAACCCTTTAGAATTTTCTATATTTCTACATAAATATGACCTAAAACATCATCAGATTTTCACACAAGTCCTAAAAGTAGATAAAGAGAACCCAGTTAAACAAATGAGACAAAAAATATTATACTTGATCATTTATTTATTGAGGAAAATGATCCAATATTACATATCTGTGAGTGGAAAAAGTATGTGAACCTCTAGGATTAGCAGTTAAATCGAAGGTGAAATTAGAGTCAGGTGTTTTCAATCAATGGGATGACAATCAGGTGTGAAAGGGCACCCTATTTTATTTAAAGAACAGGGATCTATCAAAGTCTGATTTTCACAACACATGTTTGTGGAAGTGTATCATGGCACAAACAAAGGAGATTTCTGAGGACCTCAGAAAAAGTGTTGTTGATGCTCATCAGGATGGAAAAGGTTACAAAACCATTTCTAAAGAGTTTGGACTCCACCAATCCACAGTCAGACTGATTGTGTACAAATGGAGGAAATTCAAGACCATTGTTACCCTCCCCAGGAGTGGTCGACCAACAAAGATCACTCCAAGAGCAAGGCATATAATAGTCGGCGAGGTCACAAAGGACCCCAGAGTAACTTCTAAGCAACTGAAGGCCTCTCTCACATTGACTAATGTGAGAGAGGCCCGTTTTGCTGCATCTGGGCCAGGACAGCTTGCCATCATGGATGGAACAATGAATTCTGAATTATACCAGCAAATTCTAAAGGAAAATGTCAGGACATCTGTCCATGAACTGAATCTCAAGAGAAGGTGGGTCATGCAGCAAGACAACGACCCTAAGCACACAAGTCGTTCTACCAAAGAATGGTTAAAGAAGAATAAAGTTAATGTTTTGGAATGGCCAAGTCAAAGTCCTGACCTTAATCCAATTGAAATGTTGTGGAAGGCCCAGCGAGCAGTTCATGTGAGGAAACCCACCAACATCCCAGAGTTGAAGCTGTTCTGTACAGAGGAACGGGCTAAAATTCCTCCAAGCCGGTGTGCAGGACTGATCAACAGTTACCGCAAACGTTTAGTTGCAGTTATTGCTGCACAAGGGGGTCACACCAGATACTGAAAGCAAAGGGTCACATACTTTTGCCACTCACAGATATGTAATATTGGATCATTTTCCTCAATAAATAAATGACCAAGTATAATATTTTTGTCTCATTTGTTTAACTGGGTTCTCTTTATCTACTTTTAGGACTTGTGTGAAAATCTGATGATGTTTTAGATCATATTTATGCAGAAATATAGAAAATTCTAAAGGGTTCACAAACTTTCAAGCACCACTGTAACTGATGAATCATACATTATAATCAGGCATAAGGATGTGAAATATTGTCAATTAGAGATAATAAAAAAGCAACCTTTGTATATGCAGATAATAATATGCATATACAAAATAATATTTCTCATCATAATGCAAATAAAATGGAATATTTAGTGGTACAGTGTGTTCATGATACTCATGTTCATGATAGTCTGATATTCCATTAAACTATTTGGTATTTAGTACTAGATGGATGCAAGTGCAGATCATTTATGATGTGCAGTAAAATCAAAACAACTAAAACTGTGAAAACAAAAACCATAAACATGAACTGTAGATACGAGGCAAAAAACATACAGACGATAAACTTGATGGTGAGACACTGAAAGACTGGAACTTAAAAGATGGCACAAACAAAGCATAAGGAGATGCAGGTGAGAATGACTGGTGAGATACAGTATGTGATGTGCTGGGGCTGATGGGTAGAGTAGTTCTATGCCCACTGGTGCTACCATGACAACAGTCAATCGCCAGTATGGACATAATGTAATTATTTATTTCCACAAACGTAACTGATGAATCACACATTATAATCAGGCATAAGGATGTGAAATATTGTCAATTGGAGATAATAAAAAAAAAACAACCTTTGTATATGCAGATACAATTATACAGTAAATATTTCAGTTTCACATTAAATTTAAATCTAATAGCCTTCATTTTGTCTTAAATGTATATTTAATGTAAAGTTTATTTAGAAACTTAAAACTAAGCATATTGAGGCTTGATTTAGACAAAAAAAATATCAATTAGCTGCATGATTACAAACAAAGCATAAGGAGATGCAGGTGAGAATGACTGGTGAGATACAGTATGTGATGTGCTGGGGCTGATGGGTAGAGTAGTTCTATGCCCACTGGCGCTACCATGACAACAGTCAATCGCCAGTATGGACATAATGTAATTATTTATTTCCACAAATGTAACTGATGAATGACACATTATAATCAGGCATAAGGATGTAAAATATTGTCAATTGGAGATAATAAAAAAAAACAACCTTTGTATATGCAGATACAATTATACAGTAAATATTTCAGTTTCACATTAAATTTAAATCTAATAGCCTTCATTTTGTCTTAAATGTATATTTAATGTAAAGTTTATTTAGAAACTTAAAACTAAGCATATTGAGGCTTGATTTAGACAAAAAAAATATCAATTAGCTGCATGATTACAAACAAAGCATAAGGAGATGCAGGTGAGAATGACTGGTGAGATACAGTATGTGATGTGCTGGGGCTGATGGGTAGAGTAGTTCTATGCCCACTGGCGCTACCATGACAACAGTCAATCGCCAGTATGGACATAATGTAATTATTTATTTCCACAAATGTAACTGATGAATCACACATTATAATCAGGCATAAGGATGTAAAATATTGTCAATTGGAGATAATAAAAAAAAACAACCTTTGTATATGCAGATACAATTATACAGTAAATATTTCAGTTTCACATTAAATTTAAATCTAATAGCCTTCATTTTGTCTTAAATGTATATTTAATGTAAAGTTTATTTAGAAACTTAAAACTAAGCATATTGAGGCTTGATTTAGACAAAAAAAAATATCAATTAGCTGCATGATTACAAACAAAGCATAAGGAGATGCAGGTGAGAATGACTGGTGAGATACAGTATGTGATGTGCTGGGGCTGATGGGTAGAGTAGTTCTATGCCCACTGGCGCTACCATGACAACAGTCAATCGCCAGTATGGACATAATGTAATTATTTATTTCCACAAACGTAACTGATGAATCACACATTATAATCAGGCATAAGGATGTGAAATATTGTCAATTGGAGATAATAAAAAAAAACAACCTTTGTATATGCAGATACAATTATACAGTAAATGTTTCAGTTTCACATTAAATTTAAATCTAATAGCCTTCATTTTGTCTTAAATGTATATTTAATGTAAAGTTTATTTAGAAACTTAAAACTAAGCATATTGAGGCTTGATTTAGACAAAAAAAAATATCAATTAGCTGCATGATGATTGAGGGAATTTTTTTCAAAATAAATTTTAAAAATTTACAGAAATTAAAACATAGCTGAAGCCACATTTACATGATGTCGAAGGATTTGGAAGGAAGGGAAAATACTCATTATTCCGACTGGATGGTGTTCACTAACTGCTGTTGTGTTTACTCGATTAAAAATTGAGATTATTGTTTTTATCCAATATTAGCTAGCGTTAGCATTGATGGTGGTGAAACTGATCAGCTGTGATTCATTAGAAACTAAAGTAGAAACTAAAATTATTATTTTAATTCAATTTCCTTGGACATGCAGCACATTTTTGGACTCCACTGCCTTAATTTGTTCTGAAAAATATGGCCAAGAGGAAAACTTGGAATTCCGACTCAGCTGTGAGCGTGAACGTTTTTCTCATATAATATAAATGCAGCGTAATTAACAAGAATATGATATATATGTTTAAAAAACTTATATCTTCTCCTCTGTTGAGAATTTCTCCTCCTTAATCAGATACAGATCCCATTCCCGTATTTAGCTATCCTTGCTCCTCAGCTTTCTATCAATAACTTTAGCTAGCTAGCTAAAACACAGCATGAGAACAAAACTTACATTCATGCTATATGTCGTTTTATGATACACTTTGTTATCTGATCCAATTCATGTTTCTGCTAACTAACTAACATTACCCTCCTAACATGATACTATAAGCTCTATGTGAAGCCTGACTCAAATCTTTTCTATATTTGTATGCTGTTTATTAAATACACTTACAGATAATGTTTCGAGACTTTCTAAATGCACTGGTCAAATTTTCTAATCTTAATGTTTAACACTGACTGGTGAGTATAACTATTAGCTAATAGTTGCTAGCAGAATATTTATGCTAATGTGCTGAACTCTTTAGCCTCTGCTTATGTTTTTGATTCTTTTTTTGTTGCTGTTGTTTATTGCAATGGGTCCTTGATTATAAGAAAAATTTAATTTATTTGGTTCATTATTTTATGTGGTTTAAGATCACATTAGTTTGCTGCGTAGTTACAGTTTACCAAAACATTCAAGGATTATCACAGGTAGTGCAACAATAATAATAAAACAAAGAAGAATAATGAGGAGTGCGATCAGCCAGCAGGGATATTTTCTGCGCCTGTTTTCTGGTTCAGGATGCTGGAAAAGAAGTAGAATTAGTGCAGTACTGTAAAACTGTTCTCTTGCTTGGTGTAACACTTGGTGCAGAGTGTCATAGTAAATAAATGAACTAAATAATGCTGGAAATTGTATGATGTTTTCTTTGCTAGCTGTTCAAAACTTACCAGTGAAGCGTTCAGAGAGATCAGATGGTCAGTGGTACGTTTCAGCGCCATGTCGTTGTGCAAGCTTCTCAACAGGCCTTCATCCTCATGAAAGAGAACATCCACGGTAAACACACCCCTGTTCACACACCATTTGCTGTCTGGAGCAATGTAATTTGGATCAAATGTGTGGTGTAGCACCACGAGGATAACAGGCCGACCCGCTGGAAGAAAGAGAGGTAAAAGAGATGAAATGGTGTTAATCAGTGAGTGACTAATACAGGATTGCCAGGGTGACTTAGAGCCCCTTTGGACCATTAGATTTTAGAGGGTTTTTCTCTCTCTCTCTCTCCTAACCCAGGTATGATGTTTTCTTTATGTGTTCGGGACTATACACGACTGCATCAAAAACATTCATTTGGTTGATGCTATATCCCAAACCTTAAGGTGATGCTACATGGGGCAACTTTTTGCTGGGCAATTGCGCTTCGACACTTTCCCATTGAGATCGGGCAACATAATTTCTATCGGAATGATTCTGATCGTTTTGGGCAACTTTTTAAGATCATCCAATCAGAGAGCCAGCAGCAACTCACATGACCACCTGAGAGCTTCTGAAATTTTCAACAAACATGGTGGTGTCTCCAGCAGTGGAGCGAAGAAAAAGAAAGAGAGACAACTTATATCTTTTTATGCTGATAAGTTGTTCTGTGTAAACCTAAAGTACCTCATCAAATGTTTAGAAAACCAACAGACATCTATTTTTATGTGCTCAGGTTGTAATTAAGACATCTTTTTTTTCAGGTAAGTGTAAACTGCTGTTAGCTAATCACCGCTCCATAGAGATTGAATGTCAAGTCAAGTCATTTTATTTATATACCACATTTAAATACAACAAAGTTGGCCCCAAAGTGCTTCACAATATAACACAAGATTTGGAACAACATTTACAGGGAAACAGAAGAAATAAACAAATTGGACTAGATTAAAACCCAAGCTAGCAAAAAAAAATGTAGAAAACTAGCATAAATATGTAAAATATAAGGATAAATGAACAAAACAATTTATAAAAGTAATTAAAATAACTGAAAGGGGTAGACTTGACATCACTAATTAAAATTGAAAATAAAATCAAAATAGAATTTACTACCTCAGATTGTGCCAAAAGCAAGGGAGAAAAAAATGCGTCTTTAAATTGGATTTAAAACAATCAATGGTGGGAGAGGATCTGATATATACAGGAAGACTGTTCCAGAGCTTAGGGGCAGCAACAGAGAAGGCTCTGTCAGCTTTGGTTTTTAGGCGTGTGTGGGGCACTGAAAAAAGAAGTTGCGATGAAGACCTGAGGGATATGGGAGCAGAACAAGGTATGAGGAGATCAGAAATTTACTGAGGGGTCAAACCATTTAGGGCTTTTAAAACAAACAACAATACTTTAAAATCAATTCTGTACCTCACAGGTAACCAGTGTAGCTGTGCTAGGATGGGAATGATGTGTTGCCTTTTCTTTGTACCAGTAAGGAGCCTAGCTGCAGCGTTTTGGACCATCTGTAAGCGTGTGAGGGTGGAATGAGGCAAGCCCAGATAAAGTGCATTGCAGTAGTCTAACCTAGAAGTAATAAAAGCATGAATAACTGTTTCTAGGTCTCTTGGAGCTAATATTGGTTTTAGCTTTCCAATGTTTCTCAAATGATAAAAACTACCTCTCACCACATTTGCCACCTGCTTGTTAAAACTCAAAGTATTGTCCATAAAAACACCAAGGTTTTTAACCTCACTGTGCAAATATGCAGATAAGGGACCAAGGGTGGGGGTGATACTGGCGGCTGAATTGGAGGGGCCAAAGATGACCACCTCAGTCTTGCTGTCATTCAGCTGAAGGAAGTTTCCTGCCATCCAACGTTTAATGTCGTTCAGGCAGCTAATGAGGCTGTTTGTGGAGTGGGGATCAGGTGAAGCTGGCAGGTAAAACTGAGTATCATCTGCGTAGCAGTGATAGGAAATATTGTGTCTCTTAAAAACTGACCCAAGGGGAAGCATGTATAAAGAAAACAGAAGGGGACCCAGGATGGAGCCTTGAGGGATTCCACATTTGATAGGGGTGGAGGAGGATGAGCAGTTTCCAATCCTGACAGAGAAGTGTCTGTTTGTTAGGTAGGAGTGGAACCATTTTAGTACCTGCCCCTTCAAACCAACATCTTCCTCTAATCTTTTAAAAAGAATGTCATGGTCAATTGTGTCAAAAGCTGCACTTAGATCAAGCAGTACTAAAACAGCACAAGACCCAGAGTCAATAGTGAGAAGGATGTCATTGTGTACTTTTAAAAGAGCAGATTCTGTGCTGTGCACGGATCTAAAGCCAGACTGAAATTTATCATAAATATTGAATGTTTTCAAATAAGAGGAAATCTGGTTAAAAACAACTTTTTCTAGAATCTTTGACATGAAAGGCAGCTTAGAGATGGGTCTATAATTTTTGAGGTTGTCAGAGTCAAGTGAGGGTTTCTTAAGGAGTGGCTATACAATGGCATGTTTAAAGCTCAAAGGGACACTGCCACTCATTAAGGAGCTGTTGATTAGGGCCAAGACAATGGGACAAAGGATAGAGAAAGCCTCCTTAAAAAGACGTGATGGCAGGATGTCCAGAGGGCAGTAAGTAGGCTTCATGTTTTGAACCACTTCTGTTAGCTGTGAGCATGATACTGACTGAAAGTGTTGGAAATGGGAGGTGATGACACGAGAATCTGAGGAGTCTGATAGTGGAGGAATGATACTGGCTCTTATCTGATCAATTTTGTTGGTGAAGAAGGTTGAGAAGCGCTCACAAGATTCATTAGATGGGGTAAATGTGCCAGCAGTGGTAACAGGATTTAAAATTGAATTTATGGTGTTGAACAGCACTTTAGGTCGGTGGGCATTTGTAGAAATTAAGTCTGAGTAATACTGTTCTTTGGCCTTCCTAACAGTACATTGATACATTTTTAAATTATCCCTGAACAACTCATAAGACACTTGTAGCTTGTCTTTTGTCCACTTTCGCTCTGCCCTCCTACAGGCTTGTCTTGAGGAACGGGTGGAATCATTTAGCCAAGGGATGTGCACAAAAGTAAGGTTGGGCCGTCTAGGTTTTAAGGGCGCTACAGAGTCTAGAGTGACAGAGCAGGAGGCATTAAACAGAGAGAGTAGCTCCTCTGTATCATTACAGGAAGAGAGGACAGAAGAAATGTGCTGAGCTTGTGAGACCATGAAAGTGTTAGAGAAATGTAAGGCTGTGGCAGAGTTTATGCGCCTGGTCAGCGAGGGGGGCAGTGGAGGGCTTGGACTGAGGTGGGGTAAAGAGGAATCAAACACGATCAAGGAGTGGTCAGAGACTCCCATGTCAACCATTTCAAGACCAGACACAGAGAGGCCAGAGGATAGGACAAGATCTAAAGTGTGGCCCTTATAATGTGTTGGACCAGAGACAGATTGACAGAGACTGAAAGAGTCAATTAAGTTTACAAATTCTTTAACCATGGGTTTGGTTGGGCAACAAACATGTATATTAAAATCACCTAATATTAAGAGTTTATCAGATTGGGAGGCCAGAGTCGATAAGAGGTCGGAGAACTCTTGAATAAACAGGCTGTTGGTTTTAGGAGGTCTATAGACAAGAGCACATAATATAGGAACTGAGACATGGATTTTGAGAACTTGAACTTCAAAAGAAGTATCAGTGGGCACAGATTTACAATTAAGGCAAGTTTTAAAAACGGTGGCTATACCACCCCCACGGCCAGTCAGTCTAGGTGAGTTCAGGAAGCTGCAGTGGGAGGGGCAGAGGTCTCCAAAAGGAGAGATGTCACCAATGGCTAACCAAGTCTCTGTTAAAAGTAAAAAGCCCAGCATATGAGACGACATAATGTCATTTAAAATAAATGTCTTATTTGATAGAGATCTAGCATTGAACAAAGCGAATTTGGCGTTAAATGAGTCGGATCGTTGTGTAGTTGCTGCCGGTAAAATCCTGTGGAACGTCAGGGAACGCAAGTTTTTAACGTCGGCTCCACCATAGGATGCTCTGTTTACAGAGAGGGAACATGGCAACCAGTGGACAGGGATATAGTTAGTGGGAGGCAGAGGAGCAGGGAATGGGATTTAGCTAACTTGAGGTGCTTTTTGCAAACATAGTTAGCTGGAAATTATTGCTAGCTATGTAGGGATAATGTTAGCTCTCTTGCGTCAAGTTAAAAGTGATGGGCAGCTGAGGATTTTTTTTGTGTGTGAGTCATAATAAAGATTGTCAAAATTATCATCTGATCTAATTCACATCCAGAGCATGACTACTTCTGGAACCCGAGGGCGAAACAGTACAAACTTCAGGATCTAAAAAAGAAAGAAAGCCTTCAGGAGCTCTGCCACGCCCTTTTCCTCCTCAGCAGCATCTTCTGCTCCATGTCCTTTTGTCTTTTTGCTGAGATGAGAATTAAACGATGATGTTTTTGTGATGTACGGTATGTGTCAGTTATTAGTTACAGCAGATGTGATTGAGGCTAGTAGCATTTTAAAAGAGATTTAAAAAGTGTTTATTATTAATAGAATAATGTGGCTATTTTGACTTATAAATGTTAAAATAATGGTAAATTATCTTTTGACCAGAGGATCTATTCAGTTTTGTTCCAGAAGTGATACTTACTTGAGCAAAATAAAGGCTGAAGCTGAGACAAAAGTGACAGCTGCAAATGTTTCAGTGTCCAGCTTTGTGGTGTCTGTCTCCCTGGCAACAGATGTGCTCTTATCTGATTGGTTGTTGCCAGTTGTCTGTTGCCCTAATTAGCTGCCCTGTGTCTCACCTGGTTGCCCAGAAAGTTGCCCCGTGTATCATCACCTTTAGCGTGTAACCTAAGCTGGTGTTCTATTTTGAATAATTTATCACCAATATAGTAATCAGGAATATTAGACATTACTCTGTACCCTGAATCCTTTCAAGAGCAGCGTCAATGTCCGTTCCAGCCCGAGACTGAATGACGACAAAAGCAATGATAACGGCACATTCCTCCTCCGAATACACTTGACGGAGATTAAGACGTTCCTTCAGCCGGTCTACGAAGTTGATTTGGGCACCCAGAGCATTCCCGAATACCATCATGAAGAATGACAGCGCATTTGATCCTGGAGACAAAATGACACAGTGAATGTTTAGGATCAGTGGTACTTATACATTTAATAGTCTTGTTTTATAAGCTATTTTGTGTCGTAGACACATTTACGTCTTAATGCAAGATGGAGGCTCCAGACACAGAAATCCAAACCTCTAGCCCTTTTAATTCTGCATATTTTTATTCTGATATATGGAACACACCTAAATGGGTAATCATCACATTCATGTACATTAATGGATATATGGAACACACCTAAATGGGTAATCATCACATTAATGTACACCTGACACACCTGATATAGCGTTGCATTTGTTCAAACAATGAGGTGAGGTGTCCTTTATTTGTTTGCTTGTTTATTCATGGGGTGGTATACCTACCTACCTCATCTATCTATCTATCTATCTATCTATCTATCTATCTATCTATCTATCTATCTATCTATCTATCTATCTATCTATCGAGGATATTTCATGGTTGTGTGAAGATATGAAGTTTATCTTCGAATGGTGAATGTACATTTCACGAGTGAGTAAAGCAAACGAGTGATATATTTTCAACACGAGAAGATAAACTTCATATCTCCATGCCACCGTGTAACGTTCTTTATATTATATGGACACATCCGCAAAAAAAAGTTTATCAAAAGAATTTAAATTTTAAACCGGTTTGCCATTTTGACAGTTCGTGTCCAGTCAGTGGGAAAACACTGGGAGTGACGTTATCGGAATGAAATATCAGGAATTATTATACACACGGGCCACTTTTTCCATGGAATAAAAACATTTATTTTTTTCACGGTCCAGTTTCCATCAAATCCTGCGCTCTGATTGGCTGGCGAGCGGGTCCGTATCCTACGATATGGACCCCAGTTACGGACCCCGGTTATGGACCTCTGGCGACTCGCTCATTCACAACAACAACAAACATAGTAGCATTTTTTGTCAACATTTATCTTTTTTTTATAAGATTTATTTATAAGATTATCAAAAATCTTATACATTTTTGCCAGCATTTCTCAGGAGAATAGCATTAATTTTACAGCATGGATAGTGATGACAGTGTTCACAGCGAAAGCGAGTTTTACTACCCTGAGGAAGAATAAATAAAACATTTCAGGAGAAAGCTAAAAACTTGTAACTGTTGCTAACGCCGAGCAAAAACATGGCTGAATCCTGAATGACTCAATTTTGTATAAATAGGGGACTACATAGGCAGCAAAATGTAGGTTTTTTCCTGCCATGGAAGTGCACTTGTATACCAAGGAGGAAGCCATTTGCATTACAGCTGTGAATGAGGATTCAAAATGGCAGCTCAGCTCAGTTTTTCCCTTTCGGGCGCTCTCATTTTCTGTTAGAATTTGGTAAAGAAAAAAATAAATATATTATTTACCAGCTTAAGGTCAGTCCGTATGGTGAAATACCGTGACCTCGGCCTTGAATACTGACCTCGGCCCAGAGGGCCGGTCATGGTATTTCACGATACGGACCTCCCAGCTGGTAAATAACATATATATATTCTATTCCCTTCTAGTGGGTTTATTGATGGCATGCAATATTGTTATCATATCGCTTATCCTCCGTGTATTACGCCACTCTCCCCAATAGAGAATGAGCATGCAATATTGTTATAATATTGCACGCTGTGAAAACAACACAATGTCACATGCAAAGATCCAATGACAAAACTTTTCTGTTACGCATGCGCACAATTGTTTCTTTGGTGACCGGGAGAGAGAGAAGACGGAGTTAATTCAGTGCTCGGTTTAAGCACTAAATAAATAAACTGAAACTAAACACACGCTGAATACCCGAAAGGCTACCAAAATTTCATTATATATTCTTCATGCATATTTACAAGAGAAAAACATACCAATAGACCTCAAAAAACTGGAAAAGAGACACGTCGGAGATGTAAAACTTCCGTGCTAGCAAGTGACTGACAGTTTGTACACAAACATGGCCACAAGGTTTGCTTCATTAAAAGCCAAAGATTTAAAGATAAAGATGCGCTGGACACCTGAAAGGCTACAAAAACTTCACTGGATAGTCTTCACACATATTTACAAGAGAAAAACATACCAACAGACATTGAAAAACTGGAAAAGAGAGCAACAGCGGAAATATTGTCAATGTTCTACTTGGAGGTGAGGAAAAGTGACAGAGACTTTTACAAGAGGAATTCACTCATGGACTTCACTCAGCAAAGCCCTTTTGTTTTGAACAACTGCAATGTAACAATTAACTATGACCAAAAGTAACTGAACTTGAACTGTCAACCTGTATATAGCTTGTATATAAGTTGGGTTGTTGTTCAGGCTTCTTGGACTTGTACCATTTTTATTGTTAGAACATGTACATTGGATTGACAGAACAATGAATTACATTAAATCAGAATCAGCATTCAATATTGGTAAGTTACCCCCCTGTTCTTAACTTTTTGTAAAATCTATAATTGTTCCATCGAATGTGTATGTATAATAATAATAATAATAATAATAATAATAATAATAATAATAATAATGGTTGGCTTTTTTCATGGTCTAGCAGTCTTCAACTTGTTCAGTATCATGCTAGCTAAATGGAATATATCTGATATACCACTGAAAGCCAGCCATCCATTATCTGTAGCCGCTTATCCTATACAGGGTCGCAGGCAAGCTGGAGCCTATCCCAGCTGACTATGGGTGAGAGGCGGGGTTCACCCTGGTCATCGCAGAGCTAACATGTACAGACAAACAGCCATTCACACCAACAGTCAATTTAGAGCCACTGATTAACCTAACCTGCATGTCTTTGGATTGTGGAGGAAACCGGAGCACCCGGAGGAAACCCACGTGGACACGGGGAGAACATGCAAACTCCGCACAGAAAGGCCCTCGTCGATGGCTGGGCTCGAACCCAGAACTTTCTTGTTGTGAGGTGACAGTGCTAACCACCGTGCCAGCCAATATTATTTAAATATGTCACTCAGATCTGCAATGTATTTTGTATGAAAAATGCAACTTTTTCAACATGAGAAGATAAACTCTATATCTTCAAGCCAACATGTAATTTTCTTTTTATTATATCGACATATTCACAAACAAAAAGTCCCAAAATTTATCAAAACAATTCAGCAATTTCCTCACAAGTGACAGACAGAGATTTATGTCACGGTTTTGGTTCTCTATGTCCCAGATGGAGCTTGTATGAAAAATATGAGTGGTGTGTTTCCCAGTAAAACACTCGTGTCTATATAATATAAATATATAAATCATTCTCTGGTTAACTAGCCCTAGCTAGCTTACTCAAGGTAATTTGACAGGATTTCTCACACTTGTCATTTCTCATATTTCCCAGTAAAACACATCTGTCTATTCTATCCAACCGTGCTAAAGATTCGCTGATTGGATAACTGCATAAATGTACATTCTGAACAGTGATTATGGCCTTATGTAGTTTTTGTCTGGGCTCCTACAATTAATTAAGTTTCTAAATGTCTGTATTTCTACTTAATGTATTTAATCTAACCTGCTATTCTTCAACTATTTACTTTTTGTTTAATTTACTTAAGTGAAAAGTCTGCCAGGCGGCACGATGGTGTAGTGGTTAGCGCTGTCACCTCACAGCAAGAAGGTCTGGGTTCGAGCCCTGTGGCCGGTGAGGGCATTTCTGTGCGGAGTTTGCATGTTCTCCCCGTGTCCGCGTGGGTTTCCTCCGGGTGCTCCGGTTTCCCCCACAGTCCAAAGACATGCAGGTTAGGTTAACTGGTGACTCTAAATTGAGCGTAGGTGTGAATGTGAGTGTGAATGGTTGTCTGTGTCTATGTGTCAGCCCTGTGATGACCTGGCGACTTGTCCAGGGTGTACCCCGCCTTTCGCCCATAGTCAGCTGGGATAGGCTCCAGCTTGTCTGCGACCCTGTGGAACAGGATGAAGCGGCTACAGATAATGAGATGAGATAATGAAAAGTCTGCCTTGAGTTTAAATATGCTGATTAATGATTTTTTTTTTCAGTGCTCAAAGTGGTCACTGTATATGGGTTTAGTGAAGAGTTTTTCTCAATTTGAGAAACCAACAGGATGTGGGGTTGTTGTTTTTTTTTCATCTGGTGTTTGAGATAATAGCTACAGTAATTATATCATAATGTGTGAAAGTAAACTTGTATTTTACTTTGCTACTCATGAAATTATTGTTAAAATTAATTAAAATAGTTAACGGTTTCAGTATGTAACAGACACTGCGTGTTAAGAGCACATACAGAAAAGTCTATTCACCACAACAGAGGCTTAGTGTGCTATTTAAAAAAACAGCTTCTGCACCATAGCTGTAAAAACATCTCTAAAGAAAATTAACGTAAATATGACAAAGGAACAGATTTACAAACCTGGAATCATCTTGAAGGAAGATAAAGCTCAAGAACTGTAATGTCTCACGAATTTGTACTTTGTACTTCTTTCTTCATGTGATTGCAGACGGTTTATCTTTACTTTCACTTTCAGTTTTACACAATATCCTGCCCACCCTCCTTCCCCTTTTGCAGCTTCTTCTTTAAGATTCTGTTAAAGAGCTATGCTTGTGCTTTATCTTTAATTCGGAATGCACACACACCTCTCACTGTTCAGTGTCACAACATGAACATGTTTGACCTGTTGTCTGTTTTGTGAAAAAGCAACAGTTAAGTCACGGCATAATTTATGTTATAATATTTCTCATAATATCATTTTGTGCAAATTCACCCACAGAAAGTCACTGTTTTGTTTTGTTTTGTTTTTCAAAAAAAGCTATATACTGGTGTGCATTTTAATAGCTGTTAGACAAATTGAGCGAATATTTTACTTCCTGGTGCTAAAATATTATATTTGTGATGTGTCAAAGAAAAAAATATCAATGAATTTTGATTTTCTCATAATTATGCAAATAAAATAGAATATATTTAATGGTACAGCAGGAAACTCATGTTCATGACAGTCTGATATTCCATTAACTTTTAGTTATAAGTGAATGGAATATCTTAATTCATAATCTACACAGAGTGTCACGTCTGTACATGCTCACAGTCTATAGGCTCCACTTGCCAGAATTCACAGCGGCCTTCAAATATGGCCACCGCGGACTACGACAACCATCCTGCACGGCACGGCTCTGAGTCTCCAGAATACTGATTATCATACACACCTGTCCATGAGCACAGCCTCATCACCGCTGTGTATTTAAGAACTTCGCAAAGACTTTGTGAAGTAAATACAAAGTGTTCCATTATGGTGTTCACTAACTGCTGTTGTGTTTACTTGATTAAAAATTGAGATTATTGTTTTTATCCAATATTAGCTAGTGTTAGCATTGGTGGTGGTGAAACTGATCAGCTGTGATTCATTAGGAACTAAAGCAGAAACTAAAATTATTAGCGGAGCTCCCAGCGGAGCACCATACCTAAGAAAAAATGGTAAACCCATCGAGTCGATTATTTGTGGTTTGTCCATGTATGTGTATGTGTACCACCACAGGAAGCCCAGTTTTGCTTTCGAAAAGTTTGCAAACGAAAAGGGTCGAGAATAGCCGTTCTGTGTTGGTCCATGTTAAGACCAGGGAATTCAAAGCTAGCAAATCATTGCAAAGTGTTTGCAAAAAACAACCAACTTTGTCAGCGTTTGTAAATTTCGAACGGCCGGGAGCAAGTGGCCGGTTAGTTGACTTGATGGGTTTACCATTTTTTCTTAGGTATGATGCTCCGCTCGCGTGGGCCAAAATAAATAATAACAACTTCCAGTTTAAAAGTATATGGAATTATACATCTGGAAATGATGGCAGAGGAGAACAAAGGAAAAAGAAAACGAATTTTAACAGAAGAAGAACTTAGAAGACGGGAAAGTGAAAAAGAAAGAAGGCAAAACTTAAGCGAAGAAAGAAAATGAATTTTAACAGAAGAAGAAAAGCTTAGAAGATGGGAAAGTGAAAGAGAAAGACGGAGAAATTTAAGTGAGGAAAAGAGACAAGCAGAGAGAGAAAGAAAACGAGATATCAGACGAAGATCTCAGCATACCGAGGAAGAGGACACAGATGAACCCAAAAGTGAAAGAACTTTGGAACATAAAAACAAGTTTAATGGAGTTTCAGGTAAGCAGTTTCTTGTCATCAAAATTTTCTGTCATATTAAAGTTAACTCAAACCTTCTTCAGTTACTGCGCGCGTTGAAAATGTCGGGCGAAACTATAGTTCCCTCCAGAGGACCGAAAGGTCGATGCCGTGAAAACTGCGTAAAAAGATTTCAAGCAGGTTAATAACCTGAAAAGTATAATAAACATGAAATATTTTAATTTTATTTTCCGTAAACTTAGTTACTTCTAGCTTATTGCATTGATAGAAATCAGTTCAGACCTTT
Organism: Neoarius graeffei; assembly: GCF_027579695.1. Classification (NCBI taxonomy): domain Eukaryota; kingdom Metazoa; phylum Chordata; class Actinopteri; order Siluriformes; family Ariidae; genus Neoarius; species Neoarius graeffei. The sequence continues at coordinate 52,028,558 of NC_083595.1, read as the reverse complement.
TCTTTAAAATTGCTGTTGTTTTTTTGATGTTTTCATTGTCTTTTGTGAACCAGGATAATACAAGTAACGAATTTTAAACAGTCAGCCAGTATGTTAGACAAAATACTTATTCTTAGTATTAATTTTATTGAATTTGACAACCAAATGCTTCATATGAAGTTTCCATGACAACAACCAAACAGCGTGTTAAAAACCGCAGACCGCCAGTAATGCAGGTTGGGATTCTAAATATGGCGGATGAACTGAAGAGTCCATTTTTTGGACTGACCAGAAAAGAGTGAGAATTATTTATATTACGTGAAAGCTTCGTCGCTAGAGGTTAAAAACGATGTCTGGCATATAGCTCGGTTTTTCCTGATCGCGTGTTTAGGAAATTGCCAAAATGCTCTAGTGCTCTAGTGCAAAATGCTCACACAGCCTAGTGGCCAGTGCTAGCCAGTAAAGAAATAAAACAAAAGAGACTGGCTATGATATAAGAAAATTCTACAACCCAGAAACAGATGGGAGCTCCGCTTTTAGGCAGTGCCTAAATCTACCGATATATATTATTTTAATTCAGTTTCCTTGGATATGCAGCACATTTTTGGACTCCACTGCCTTAATTTGTTCTGAAAAATATGGCCAAGAGGGGATGGCACAGTGGTGTAGTGGCTAGTGCTGTCGCCTCACAGCAAGAAGGTCCGGGTTCGAGCCCCGTGGCCGGCGAGGGCCTTTCTGTGTGGAGTTTGCATGTTCTCCCCGTGTCCGCATGGGTTTCCTCCAGGTGCTCCAGTTTCCCCCACAGTCCAAAGACATGCAGGTTAGGTTAACTGGTGACTCTAAATTGACCGTAGGTGTGAATGGTTGTCTGTGTCTATGTGTCAGCCCTGTGATGACCTGGCGACTTGTCCAGGGTGTACCCCGCCTTTTGCCCATAGTCAGCTGGGATAGGCTCCAGCTTGCCTGCGACCCTGGATAAAGGATAAAGCAGCTAGAGATAATGAGATGAGATGAGCACATGTTCACCAAGGGCAAGATGTCGAGTTTGAAAAGACTTGGTTTGCAGACCCCCATGCACGTGAAAGATTGACCCTCAAAACTACATCTCATCTCATTATCTGTAGCCGCTTTATCCTTCTACAGGGTCGCAGGCAAGCTGGAGCCTATCCCAGCTGACTACGGGCGAAAGGCGGGGTACACCCTGGACAAGTCGCCAGGTCATCACAGGGCTGACACATAGACACAGACAACCATTCACACTCACGGTCAATTTAGAGTCACCAGTTAACCTAACCTGCATGTCTTTGGACTGTGGGGGAAACCGGAGCACCCGGAGGAAACCCACGCGGACATGGGGAGAACATGCAAACTCCACACAGAAAGGCCCTCGCCGGCCACGGGGCTCGAACCCGGACCTTCTTGCTGTGAGGCGACAGCGCTAACCACTACACCACCGTGCCGCCCAAGGGGGGAAATATGAAGGAAATTTAGTGAATGAACATTCTTATTCTCTGTGTTTCTGTGTCCTTGGCTCAAAGGCTGGTGATAAGCAGGCTGCCTTGTTTATGCCTGACTACGTGTCCGCGGCACTTCATTAGAGCACGCCGGTTTGTCTGCTTTAACAAAGAGCTGATGTCTAACTTCAAGGCCAAGCCTCGAGCCAATCGCATACAGACATGAACAGTAGGCGAATGCCTTTAGAGCAGGGGTGGCCAATCAGTTGGAGACCAAGAGCCACATTTTTTACTGTATTACCGCAAAGAGCCACATCATACACATGGGCACACGAACATCACCCATCTCTTCCTCTCTCTCTCTCTCTCTCTCTCTCTCTCACACACACACACACCTCTGCTCAGCCAGATTAATAGTAAATGTCACACATCAACATATTTACTCCTACAGTACTAAGACCACAGGCTGAGGCCAGTCATTTTTAACAATGAACATTGTGTGCACTTACTATGCATGCTGCTTAGTGGGACTCATGGCATTACCAAAAAAAAGCCACACCATACACATGACCGCACATGAACATCGCCCCCCCTCGCTCTCTCTCTCTCACAGACACACACGTTCACGCACTTCTGCTCAGCCAGATTAATAGTAAATGTCACACGCCAACATGAGACAAATTTACTCCTTCAGTCAGTACTAATACCACAGGCCAGTCATTTACAACAATCAATATTGTATGCACTTACTATGCATGTTGCTTAGTGGGACTTCTAACATTCCTTGCCTTGAACAATCCTCTTCAAATCTGGCTTGTATTCCGTCGTTGCCACTCAAAGCAGTTCTTTCACATGGGTTTCAGTCAGAACAGAACGATGCTTTGACTTCACGTGTTTCATGGTAGAGAACACAGACTCGCAGACATATGTTGACCCAAACATTGACAGTATCTTAAGCGCAGCCTGTTTCACATTCGGGTATTTTTCCAATGGCACACTTTTCCAAAACTCAATGGTGCCTTCCCTCAAAACAGGTTTCAGTTGGTCTTCCTCACGAAGATCGATCATCTCCAACTCAGCCGCAGCCTCATCTGTGACAAGCAGGGCTTTCAAACAGTCCATCTCCGCACTGAATGGGTCGACGAGGAACGTAACCTGTGGCCTTTTCAGTTGTATATCACGGAACCGGGTTACAAAGCTTTCGTGCAGGTTTTCAATTAGTGTTGCATATCTGGCTCCTTGCTTATTCAGGGAGGCGGGAAGCTTTGAAATGAGCTAATGACGACTGACATATAAGGCAGAATGGCTTGCCATTACGTTCAACAAAAAAAGTATAAACTCTCCCACTCTGTTAAAAATGTCCTATGTTCGTCTTCATATTTTCGTTTTGCTGTGCATTTTTCTTCATTGCCATTTTGAGAGGCTACTTGACACAAGATACACCTTGCCCAAAAACTTAGCGATTATCTCACGCACATGCGCATTTGACATGACCTGAAAATACCGTAATATACCAAAGCAAAGCGAAGATGCATTTGACGAAAATACCATACTGAACTCAAGCAAAGCGCACACGCACATAAAAAAAAAACACAAACACAAACTTCGATATGAACATAAGAGCCGCATGACACCGGGCAAAGAGCCGCATGTGGCTCGCGAGCCGCGGGTTGGCCACCCAAGCTTTAGAGTATAATAGATAACAGCCACTAAGACACAACTCAGAGTGCGCGCACTCTGCATCACCTGAGGTGGTGTCTTCTTCTTCTTTTTCCTTTCTTGTTTTATATCTCTGTTTTATATGATCTACTATAATAAATAACTGAAAAGACAACTGCTAAGTGTTCTAAAGTGTTTATTAGAAGTTTCCATTACATCCATCTGGCTCAATCCAACACCTATGCTGCAGTGAAAGTCACACATTGAGATCACAATGTTTCCCATTCTGATATTTGAACATTGTGAAGATTAACTGAAGCTCTTGATTGGTATCTGCATGATTTTATGCATCATGCTGCTGCCAAGGGATTGGCTGATGAGAGAACTGCATCAAACAGCAGGCGTATGGGTGTTCCTAACAAAGTGGCCAGTGAGTATGTGTATGTATGTGTATATATTATATGGATGGGAGTGTTCACTGGGAAATACACCACTTGTATTTTTCATATGAGCTCCATCCGGGACATGGAGAACCAAAACCGTGACATAAATCTCTATTTGTCACTTGTGAGGAAATCAATGAATTGTTTTGATAAATTTGGTAGTTTTTGTTTGTGAATGTGTTGATATAATAAAAAGAAAATCACACAGTGACTTGAACATATGAATTTGATCTTCTTGTGCTGAAAAACTCTCATTTTTCATATGAAATACATCGCGGATGTCAGTGACATATTTAACAGTTATCCCACAAAATCGAGTCATACATGAGCTGATAGCTGATGAGGCGCATAGCACTGAGTTGTCTATAAGCCATGTACGACGAGGTTGAGTGGAATAACTGTTTTATTCTATCCACATTCACTGGATTTTGAGAAACAGAGCATTTTTATTTTTATTTTTTGCAAATTTGATAAATAAAAACTTTATACAAAACATCCGACAAAATCATTTCCACTTAGAATGTAAACAAACTGGTGAAATGACAGGAGCAATTTGTGAAAAATGCTATAATAATTCTTGAACAATAAAAAAGATACGTTCTTACCATCAAATACTTTCATTCCATATTTTGTTGCATTTTTTGTATTTTTGAGGTTTTGTTTTCAAGGAGAGTTTTTATTTCATCCTCAGTTGGTTCAGCAACACGGTCCGCCATTTTGTTTTTCTCTCCTCATGGTATATGAGCTGATAGCCTAGTCGTAGAGTAGCCAATCAGAGCGCGCAATTGCTCATATCCAGTGAATGTGTATAGAATATTTCCTGATATTTCACTCTGATGACCTTTGTTATTGTCTTTATTGTCACTATCTATCCAGATAATCTCTGTCTGTCATAATATCATACTATACATATCTAAATTGTATACATAATTTAAAATGGGGGGAAGGGGAAAGAAAAAAAATCTACTTATCAACAATTGCAGTTTTAACCTGGCTGACGTTCCGCTGTTGGCTGTTGGCTATTGGCTGGGCGCAGCAGCCACTGGTGGCACGTGTGGTTGCTCATGCGGGCTGAGGCGGGGCAGCGCATGGACTGGTGGGGCTGGGTGCCAGCGTGCAGCAGATTAGCCCAGACTTATGCTTGCTACTGTTGTGACCTAGACAGGCCACACAAATATTAGGCACCTGCTGCTGAAGCATAGTGCTGATATCCAAGAATATACAGCTCAGTTGTGCACAGCTTCCTGCCTAGCAGCTTGGTGTGGTCACCTGGCCACAGTAAAAATGCTCCTGGAGGAGGGTGCTGATGCCCAGAGCATCATCTGTGTCCTGCACACTGCAGGCCATCTGGCAGCTGACGGTAGTCATGGCTGGAGAAGTGGCCTGAGGTAGTTATAATGCAGAGTGAGGACAATGCTGCGAGCTGGCGCCTGGCTTCCCCGGTGCGTGTGCTGCCCTGTGTCGGCCCATCTGGACTACTGGGTATGGTGGTGTGCGCCTGTCAGTGGTTGCCATGTCCATGTTAGCACCTGCCTGCTCCACCAACAGCTGGGGGATGATGGGGTTTTGCTCTGATTTTTACATTTACTGTATATGATCACTGTATGAGTATTGTGGGATTTTTTTTGTTATTGTCTGTTTAGTTTGTCCTGTCTTTCTTTTTTTTGTCTTCCTCGTCAGTCTTGGGGTTTTCTTTCTGTTATCTTTCTGGTTGTTTTGTATATCTTGTGTACACAGCAAAATCCCCAGTGTTGAATTAACACCCAGAGTGTTGATTTAACACCCTACTGTGTTTATATAGGTCCAATTGGACACAAATTAACTCTGAAAGTGTTAATTCAACACTGAGGAATTTGCTGTGTATCTATTTGTATCTTTTAGTCTTGTCTTTCTCCCTTTGACCTCAAAAAGAAAAATAATACCAACAAAAAAATAAAACTAATAAAATATATGTTCATAAAATATTCAAAAAATGACACAGGGATTACCATAAGTACGCAAATAAAACAAAGAATAATGAGGAGTGCGATCAGCCAGCAGGGATATTTTCTGCACCCGTTTTCTGGTTCAGGATGCTGGAAAAGAAGTAGAATTAGTGCAGTACTGTAAAACTGTTCTCTTGCTTGGTGTAACACTTGGTGCAGAGTGTCATAGTAAATAAATAAACTAAATAATGCTGGAAATTGTATGATGTTTTCTTTGCTAGCTGTTCAAAATTTACCGGTGAAGCGTTCAGAGAGATCAGATGGTCAGTGGTACGTTTCAGCGCCATGTCGTTGTGCAAGCTTCTCAACAGGCCTTCATCCTCATGAAAGAGAACATCCACGGTAAACACACCTTCCCTGTTCACACACCATTTGCTGTCTGGAGCAATGTAATTTGGATCAAATGTGTGGTGTAGCACCACGAGGATAACAGGCCGACCCGCTGGAAGAAAGAGAGGTAAAAGAGATGAAATGGTGTTAATCAGTGAGTGACTAATACAGGATTGCCAGGGTGACTCACAGCCCCTTTGGACCATTAGATTTTAGAGGGTTTCTCTTTCTCTCTCTCTCTCTCTCTCCCCTAACCCAGGTATGATGTTTTCTTTATGTGTTCAGGATGATACACGACTGCATCAAAAGCATTCATTTAGTTGATGCTATATCCCAAACCTTAGTGTGTAACCTACAGTGGAGGAAATAATTATTTGATCCCTTGCTGATTTTGTAAGTTTGTCCACTGACAAAGAAATGAACATTCTATAATTTTAATGGTAGGTTTATTTTAACTGTGAGAGACAAAACATCAAAAAGAAAATCCAGAAAATAACTTCATATAAAAGATATAAACTGATTTGCATTTCTTTGAGTGAAATAAGTATTTGAACTCTCTAGCAAACAAGACTTAGTATTTGGTGGCAAAACCCTTGTTGGCAAGCACAGCGGTCAGACGTTTCTTGTAGTTGATGACCAGGTTTGCGCACATGTCAGGAGGAATTTTGGTCCACTCCTCTTTGCAGATCATCTCTAGATCATTAAGGTTTTGAGGCTGTCGCTTCGCAACTTGGAGCTTCAGCTCCCTCCATAGGTTTTCTATGGGATTAAGGTCCGGAGACTGGCTAGGCCACTCCATGACCTTAATGTGCTTCTTCTTGAGCCACTCTTTTGTTGCCTTGGCTGTATGTTTTGGGTCATCATCGTGCTGGAAGACCCATCCCCAACCCATTTTCAGTGTCCTGGCAGAGGGAAGGAGGTTGTCACTCAGGATTTTACGGTACATGACCGCGTCCATTCTTCCATTGATGTGGTGAAGTAGTCCTGTGCCCTTTGCAGAGAAACACCCCCAAAGCATAATGTTTTCACCTCCATGCTTGACAGTGGGGATGGTGTTCTTCGGGTCATAGTCAGCATTTTTCTTCCTCCAAACATGGCGAGTTGAGTTAATGCCAAAGAGCTTGATTTTGGTCTCATCTGACCACAGCACCTTCTCCCAATCACTCTCAGAATCATTCAGGTGTTCATTGGCAAACTTCAGATGGGCCTGCACATGTGCCTTCTTGAGCAGGGGGACCTTGCGGGCACTGCAGGATTTTAATCCATTACGGCGTAATGTGTTACCAATGGTTTTCTTGGTGACTGTGGTCCCAGCTGCCTTAAGATCATTAATAAGCTCCTCCCATGTAGTTCTAGGCTGATCTCTCACCTTTCTTGTGATCATTGACACCCCACGAGGTGAGATCTTGCATGGGGCCCCAGAGCGACGTCGATTGATGGTCATTTTGTATTTCTTCCATTTTCGAACTATTGCACCAACAGTTGTCTCCTTCTCACCCAGCTTCTTGCTTATGGTTTTGTAGCCCAGTCCAGCCTTTTGCAGCTCTACAATCTTGTCCCTGACATCCTTAGACAGCTCTTTGGTCTTGCCCATGTTGGTGAGGTTGGAGTCTGATTGATTGATTGATTGATTGATTCTGTGGGCAGGTGTCTTTTATACAGGTATCAATTTAAGACAGCTGTCTTTAATGCAGGTAACGAGTTGATTAGGAGTGTCTAATTGGTCTGTGGGAACCAGAACTCTTAATGGTTGGTAGGGGATCAAATACTTATTTCACTCAACGAAATGCAAATCAATTTATATATTTTATAAAATGTGATTTTCTGGATTTTCTTTTTGATATTCTATCTCTCACTGTTTAAATAGACCTACCCTTAAAATTATAGACTGTTCATATCTTTGCCAGTGGGCAAACTTACAAAATCAGCAAGGGATCAAATAATTATTTCCTCCACTGTAAGCTGGTGTTCTATTTTGAATAATTTATCACCAATATAGTAATCAGGAATATTAGACATTACTCTGTACCCTGAATCCTTTCAAGAGCAGCTTCAATGTCCGTTCCAGCCCGAGACTGAATGACGACAAAAGCAATGATAACGGCACATTCCTCCTCCGAATACACTTGACGGAGATTAAGACGTTCTTTCAGCCGGGCTAGGAAGTTGATTTGGGCACCCAGAGCATTCCCGAATACCAACGTGAAGAACGGCAGTGCATTTGATCCTGGAGACAAAATGACACAGTGAATGTTTAGGATCAGTGGTACTTATACATTTAATATAGTGTCTTTCAAAAGTATTAAACCCCCTTGGTGTTTGTCCTGTTTTGTTGCATTACAAGAAGGAATTAAAATGGCTTTTTGGGGGGGTTAGCACCATTTGATTTACACAACATGCCTACCACTTTAAAGGTGCAAATTGTTGTTCTTTGTGACACAAACAAAAATTAAGATAAAAAAAAACAGAAATCTGGAGTGTGCATAAGTATTCACCTCCTTTTGTATGGAACCCCTAAATAAGAGCTGGTCCAACCAATTCACCCATAAGTCACATAATTAGTTGATTAAGATCCACCTGTGTGCAATCAAAGTGTCACATGATCTGTCACATGATGTCTGTATAAATCAACCTGTTCTGGAAGGACCCTGACTCTGCAACACTACTAAGCAAACAACATGAAAACCAAGGAGCCTCCAAACAGGTCAGAGACAAAGTTGTGGAGAAGTATAGATCAGGGTTGGGTTATAAAAAATATCCCAAACTTTGAATATCCCACAGAGCTCCATTAAATCCATTATAGCAAAATGGAAAGAATATGTCACTACTATAAACCTGACAAGAGAAGGCCTCGCCCGCCAAAACTCACAGACCAGGCAAGGAGGGCATTAATCAGAGATGCAACAAAGACACCAAAGATAACACTGAAGGAGCTGCAAAGATCCACAGTGGAGATGGGAGTATCTGTCCATAGGACCACTTTAAAGGAACAGTCCACCGTACTTCCATAATGAAATATGCTCTTATCTGAATTGAGACGAGCTGCTCCGTACCTATCCGAGCTTTGCGCGACCTCCCAGTCAGTCAGATGCAGTCAGACGCGCTGTCACTCCTGTTAGCAATGTAGCTAGGCTCAGCATGGCCAATGGTATTTTTGGGGGCTGTAGTTAGATGCGACCAAACTCTTCCGTGTTTTTCCTGTTTACATAGGTTTATATGACCAGTGATATGAAACAAGTTCAGTTACACAAATTGAAACATAGCGATTTTCTATGCTATGGAAAGTCCGCACTATAATGACAGGCGTACTAACACCTTCTGGGCGCTTCGGCAGCGCATTGATACTTGTGTACTTCTAATAAATTCGTAGAATTTTGATGCGCCTCCATTTTTATCTCCTATCTTATGTGTGATATCCTGAATTTCTGTTTTACCGTGCTGAATATGTTCTCTATTTGAGAGAATGCAATGTCTAATTTGTAAAAATCTCCAAAATTCAGAATTACACAGATTATATATATTTTTTAAGTTCGTCGAATGATCTGAATCCAACATTTCCCATCACATCCTCGAGAACATGAATACCAGACCTAATCCATTTATCCCAAAAGAAACTCTTCTTATCTATTAACAGTTTCTTGTTGTGCCATATGGAGGATCTACTTGATAAATATGGATCGGTTTTTGTTATTTGATGTGCAATTTTCCACGACTCTCTGGCAAATGCCAGTATTGGGTCTTGGGAGGGGACCGGCCTATCAGTCTGTGAAAGAAAGACCTCCACCGAAAAAGGATACACTAGCTGCTCTTCTATCCTGACCCAGAGAGGGATCCTTGTGGGGGGTAAGTGAATTTTAGATAGCTGAGATAAAGAGAATGACACGATACCAGTCAATCCATGATAGTGCTAATCCCCCCCTTGTTACTTTGCAGTATCTGATTCGTCAGCAGTATATGTACTATTGCAACTTCAATTTATAAGAGAATGGGGGAAACAGCTAAGCAGGCTCAGCTCGCTTCTTCTACACAGCCATCTTGGGCATGTCACCACCGGAAGTCCGTAAAAGTAAACTTCTATTTTACTTTGCCACTCATGAAATTATCCATCCATGCATCCATCCATTATCTGTAGCCACTTATCCTTTGCAGGGTTGCAGGCAAGCTGGAGCCTATCCCAGCTGGCAATGGGCGAGAGGCGAGGTACACCCTGGACAAGTTGCTAGGTCATTGCAGGGCTGATCATGAAATTATCATGAAAATTAATTAAAATAGTTCACGGTTTCAGTATGTAACAGACACTGCGTGTTAAGAGCACATACAGAAAAGTCTATTCACCACAACAGAGGCTTAGTGTGCTATTTAAAAAAAACAGCTTCTGCACCATAGCTGTAAAAACATCTCTAAAGAAAATTAACATAAATATGACAAAGGAACAGATTTACAAACCTGGAATCATCTTGAAGGAAGATGAAGCTCAAGAATTGTAATGTCTCACGAATTTGTACTTCGTACTTCTTTCTTCATCTGAGTGCAGACAGTTTATCTTTACTTTCACTTTTAGTTTTACACAACACCCTGCCCACCTTCCTGCCCCTTTTGAAATCCCTAGGACTGCTGTGCAAGTGAAAAGATTAAACTGTTCAAATAGAACTTTCTGCTCTCTCTTGACAGAACCTCAAACCATTTACACTGATAGAAGAGCCAAAACATGTTGAATCATTCGGGGCCAAGCATGAAAGTGCAAGGCACCTATTGTAATTGTTAAAATTTTCACTATTATTTTTATATTTTCTGCTGTGGAAGTCTGTGGCAGCCCATAGAACCCCTTGGTGGATTTTGATTTAAAGTCTTCCATGTTGGATTTTCCGCCATTTTGAATTTTTCAAAAAACCCACTTTTGCAAACTAGTCCTCGATCGTCTCTCCTCTCACCACCAAATTTGGTAGGTATCAGCTTCAGAGGGTTCTGACCAAAGGTTATTCAAAGACATTTACTAGGGCAAATGATATTGTCGCTGTCATCCAATGAAATTCAATGGCGAAGACGCCAAACACGAAGTGTGGTCATACCTATGCTTTGAGATATCAAAACAAAACTTGGTACATGGACTCAAAAACCTTTGTCATTTGACCACTATGGAGTGCTGCAATCAGTAAAAATGCATTTTGGCTCATAACTGTTGATGTGTTTGCCTTAAAAATGATATTTGTGTGTGGTAATACTGTGGGAGGCCCCAAGGCCAAGACATGGCAATATGTAATGGCAATCTAATCGATGCAGCTGCCATATTGGATTTTATCCAAAGGTGTAAACATTTTTTTACAGACCACAAATTTTGTTCAATCTTCACCAAATTAGATTAGCACAGATGTTCTTTGGACCAAAAGTCATCAGATGGATTTTTGATTTTTAAAACCGTTCGTCTGTCACTGCCAGTCGAAACAGGAAGTGAGCGCCCATCTCAGCAATGCTTTTATGTTTTGATACCAAACTTGGCATATCGACTCACTTCTTGAGGTTTTGCAATAAATAAATAAATAAAAATAAAATAATGTCATTTGACCACGGGGAGACACCGCAATAAGGAAAAACTTATTTTTTTACAAATACCTTTTGATGTATTTGCCTTATAAAGGTGGTTATTATGTCTGGTGATATCTTAAAAGGTCCCAAGGATGGGACATGACAACTTATCACGTTGACCAAATTTATGTGGACATAAATTTGTTTAATAAATGGACATAATTTTTTTTAAGTACATCCATCAAAAAAGGGTTCTTTATACAGGGTTCTCTGCCTTCTAAAAGAGCTTTTCTGATAAGGTAACAGTTGTAGGGTTCAAAACACAGAACCAAAGATTTGACCATTTTTGTCTAAGCGTGTAATGCAAAGGTTAGAATAAAAAGGAAAACAAAATCCAGGATTCTTAATGTGATTTATTTTCAGAATACTTCCAATAATGCAGGAAAGATGATTACTGGAATATCAATCAGATATCAGTAGCTCCTGGAAGATACAACAATCTGCCTGCCAGAGTATACTGCATCTTAAGCAGAAAGCTAAACTTTGGTTTATAGCTTTGGTTGTTTTTAAATTATGTACAACTATCTGCATTATTAACTATGTCAAGCATATCATATGAAATCTTAATTTCCATGAAAAAAACATGTCTGGACAACAAGCAATACAGCAGTGTAATCAGATACTTCAGGCGATTAAACAAAGAGTAAGCATTCGTTTCCAGTTTAAAACCTTCCTAGCACTTTTTAATTCCTCTTGATGTCTCGTAAATAGTTTTCTGTTGCTTTTAGTGCCTTTGTGTTACGTTGACATTTCAGCAGGCCCTGGTCTTCATGAAAGAGACAGTCCACAGCCAACAGGTTGCTTCTGTTAATAGCTCGGCTGCTGTCTGGAACGTTGTATTCCGGATCAAACGTGTGATGGAGCACCACAAAAACAACAGGTTTGTTTTCTAGGAAGGAAAATATAACAACAATATAATACAGTAAAATAGCTGTTTGTTTTTAAAGCACCTGTCATGAAAAAAGATGAATCTCTTTTTTTTCTCTGAACAATTACCTGGTATCTTCTTAAGAGCAGCTTCGATGTCAGTTCCAGCTCGAGAGACAATCGGGGTGAAAGCAATGATGACGTCACACTGATCCACAAGGAACTCTTCTTTGAGACTGATACCCAGTCTTCTCAAAAAGTCCTTGTCACACGTCATGATATTTCCAAAGACCATCGTGTGGAATCTGATCTTTTTTGACCGTACAACTTAAACAGAATTGACAACGTGTAAGTGCATACTGTTTGTGTTTTAGAGAAGTACAGAAACTGGCATATGTTTCAATTAATTTTTTTAATTCATATGATATACACAATATAATCAACAGTACATTATTTTAACTTGACGGTACAGGAAGCCTACCTGTCTCAAGTGTGAAAACCATCAATCTCTGGAAATCAGAGAATGAAGATTAAATCAAGTAATTTTCTGTTTCTGAAATACTCAAACCAGCCCATATGACACCAATAATCAAATCAAAACCATACCATCGGTTTATAATTCGTCTTGGTGTTTAGTAAATGCTTTGCTTTCAGTACCTTTGTTTGACGATGACATATCCAGATTCGGTCGACAAATCCTCTGTTGTCTGGAGCAATGTAACCTGGATGAAATACATCACAGAAAGGGATTAAAACTTGTGTTAGTTTTCTCATCTCATCTCATTATCTCTAGCCGCTTTATCCTTCTACAGGGTCGCAGGCAAGCTGGAGCCTATCCCAGCTGACTACGGGCGAAAGGCGGGGTACACCCTGGACAAGTCGCCAGGTCATCACAGGGCTGACACATAGACACAGACAACCATTCACACTCACATTCACACCTACGGTCAATTTAGAGTCACCAGTTAACCTAACCTGCATGTCTTTGGACTGTGGGGGAAACCGGAGCACCCGGAGGAAACCCACGCGGACACGGGGAGAACATGCAAACTCCACACAGAAAGGCCCTCGCCGGCCCCGGGGCTCGAACCCAGGACCTTCTTGCTGTGAGGCGACAGCGCTAACCACTACACCACCGTGCCGCCCCTGTTAGTTTTCTATGTGGAGATATTTATTTAACATGTATGGAAGGAGTCTTAAGTTTAACAGATGTTCCACAACATTAAATGTAACTCTAAATGAATAGCATGCAGGATGTGTCATACTTTAAGAAATAAAACATTAAAATTGCTGAGGTATAAAAGGAATAAAACACACTGGAACATAATTTAATAACATCTCATCTCATCTCATTTCCTTCCGCTTATCCGGGGCCGGGTCGCGGAGGCAGCAGTCTGAGCATGGAAGCCCAAACTTCCCTCTCCCCAGACACCTTGGCCAACTCCTCGGGAAGAACACAGAGGCGTTCCCAGGCCAGCCGATAGACATAGTCCCTCCAGCATGTCCTGGGTCTTCCCTGGGGCCTCCTCCCAGGGGGACATGCCTGGAACACCTCCCCAGGGAGGCGTCCAGGAGGCATCCGAAAGAGATGCCCGAGCCACCTCAGCTGATTCCTCTAGATGTGGAGGAGCAGCGGCTCTACTCCGAGCTCCTCCCAAGTGACTGTGCTTCTCACCCTATCTCTAAGGGAGCACCCAGCCACCCTGCGAATGAAACTCATTTCGGCCGCTTGTATCCGCGATCTTGTTCTTTCGGTCATTACGAAGAAAAAGAAACCTTTATTCGTCACATGCACACTTCAAGCACAGTGAAATTCATCCTCTGCATTTAACCCATCTGAAGCAGTGAACACACACACTCAGAGCAGTGGGCGGCCACACCAAAGCGCCCGGGGAGCAGTCAGGGGTTCGGTACCTCACTCAAGGGCACCTCAGCCCAAGGCCACCCCACGTCAACCTAACTGCATGTCTTTGGATTGTGGGGGAAACCGGAGCACCCGGACGAAACCCACGCAGACACGGGGAGAACATGCAAACTCTACACAGAAAGGCCCTCGCCCACCGGCCGCGAACCCAGAACCTTCTTGCTGTGAGGCAACCGTGCTAACCACTACACCACTGTGCCACCAAAGCTCATGACCATAGGTGAGAGTCGGTATGTAGATTGACCGGTAAATCGAGAGCTTCGCCTTTTGGCTCAGCTCCTTCTTCACCACTTCGTGGTGAAGAGAAATAACAGCATTATGTAATATTAAAAAAAAACCAGTAGATAGTAACAGTAACTCTGCTTCATCACTCTACGCCATTGTTGATAATTTTCCGATAACAGCACAACTCTGTACTCTGAAGTGGAAGGAACTTACCTCGATTTACCAGCTGAGTCAGACATTCCTAAAGAAAAAAAAGTGTAAACTCAGCTGCAGTCTTTATATCTACAGCATATGATATCACAGTATATGACCTCTGTCTATCATGCATGTAATGCATGTTTAAATCACAAACCAAAAGATACAAAGACCTTGCTTTGGCTATCATGGAATTATAAGAACTGTCCGGAATTATCTAGTTTCGTTTACAGAAATACAGCTGGACTAATTTCTGTAAACACTTCACAATTATACTGAAACATTGTCTGTCCACAGTTGCCCTGAATGCAGAGACCACCTCACCTCTCTGTCACTGAACAAACCCATCTACATTAACTGCAGAATATGTAGGCTACAGAAAAAGAAAGAACGGTGTATCATGGTGGTGATACTTGTTTATATTTCAAACCATATAGCAATAAAAAATACTCACATAAATGAATTGTAGTGTGCAAGGAATAGAAATAACAGTAAGAATAAGAATATCCACCGGGCGTTCAAGAATATTCCAGAGTAGATCCATGTTACTCTCCTTCAAACTTCTGCTGCAGACAGAAGAGATACAGTATGAAGAAAGGTGTTTGGGTATTACAGCTTGATCACGAAGAATGAAAGTGAAACCATCTTAACGACCACGTGGCCTGCTATGATAACATTCCCTGGCCACATATGTCCTGTTATAACACTGTCATTACAGCGTATTGTCCAGGAAACGACTGGTGGATTGTGTATGTTATAATAAATAGGTCTAATAGATCCTATTGTCTAAGTTAAATTAATGGCGTACAGTAGTGGTCAGGAACGTGATTCTGTCTCCATCTGCTGGTCATATGTGGTATTGCACCCTTTAGTCTGTTACTGTTCTATTATTATTATTATTATTATTATTATTATTCATTGGTTTTTGGCCGATACGGATTACATGCGATTCCATATGTTTAAGTAATATCTATATAACATGTGACCCAGGGAGGGAGAGAGAGGGGGAGGGGCAGGAACCGCAGCAAGGAAAAGTGACGCAGAAAGGAAAATTTATGGTGCCTTCACGTGCTCCTGTGTCTTATTGTGAGGTTGTAATTACCTTTGTTTTTGTTAGTCTTTGCCTTCAGCTGCATGGTCACTGTAGTTAACTAAACTAATCTATTTCCATCCATTATCTGTAGCCGCTTTATCCTGTTCTACAGGGTCGCAGGCAAGCTGGAGCCTATCCCAGCTGACTACGGGTGAAAGGCGGGGTACACCCTGGACAAGTCGCCAGGTCATCACAGGGCTGACACATAGACACAGACAACCATTCACACTCACGGTCAATTTAGAGTCACCAGTTAACCTAACCTGCATGTCTTTGGACTGTGGGGGAAACCGGAGCACCCGGAGGAAACCCACGCGGACATGGGGAGAACATGCAAACTCCACACAGAAAGGCCCTCGCCGGCCGCTGGGCTCGAACCCGGGACCTGCTTGCTGTGAGGTGACAGTGCTAACCACTACACCACCGTGCTGCCCTCTAATCTATTTCATTGATTTAAATATATATTTTTTTCACCTATTAAATTGCATAATAATAATAATAATAATAATAATAATTGGATAACTTAACAGGAGTTGTTAGCTTAAAAGTGTCTGTGGGTTAACCAGTGACTACTAAAACCAAATTGTAGATATTTTACACAGTGATTCAAATGTGTTGTTGCTTTTTCAATGTTACATTTTCAGTAAACATTGAATGTGACAGACTAAGAAGAGCTTGAGCACATGCAAAGCTAGTAAGTCAGTTGTTTGAGGAAAAGAGAATCGAAGACTCGAGTATCTTGAACATTCCATAACATTTAACAGTTTAAAAGCTCAATAAATATGTCATTGTAGTTGTTCCTATCAGAGAAATTTGTTTCTCTATATATAATTAATGTTACTTTAGCAGTTGTGCTTAAAGGGGTCCAAGCCCCTCAGTACCCCTACACCCTGCATCCTTGGTTTCATCACCCACTAATATGGTCTTTTCTGTCATGATGAAAGAGTAGAAATAACAAGCCAGAAAGATTAACTAGAACATTATTCACACACAAGCAGAGAGCATTTTATTTCCTAGATCCAGTTTTTAGACTAGGCGGCACGGTGGTGTAGTGGTTAGCGCTGTCGCCTCACAGCAAGAAGGTCCTGGGTTCGAGCCCCGGGGCCGGCGAGGGCCTTTCTGTGCGGAGTTTGCATGTTCTCCCCGTGTCCGCGTGGGTTTCCTCCGGGTGCTCCGGTTTCCCCCACAGTCCAAAGACATGCAGGTTAGGTTAACTGGTGACTCTAAATTGACCGTAGGTGTGAATGTGAGTGTGAATGGTTGTCTGTGTCTGTGTGTCAGCCCTGTGATGACCTGGTGACTTGTCCAGGGTGTACCCCGCCTTTCGCCCGTAGTCAGCTGGGATAGGCTCCAGCTTGCCTGCGACCCTGTAGAAGGATAAAGCGGCTAGAGATAATGAGATGAGATGAGTTTTTAGACTGAGTGTCGCATTGTGATTTCCAGTTGGCTCTTCAGAGTGCTGGAAATATTTCCCACTTGAATTCAATATGCCAGAAACTTCATTTGAGCTAATTTTCTGAACATAACATTTGTGGTTTTGAAGTTCCTTTTGTGAAGAATTTTACTGTTATGACTCTCTTATTGCTGCTTCCATGGTGTATTGTTTACGGGTATTTTTTGCACAGGTTTCCCCACTCAACACTGGTCTGTTGTCCTGTCTAGTTGACGCACACTGTCCTGTGTGTTTACTGTCATATGTATAAATTTTATTGTATTGTTTGCACTTTACATAATCCTGTGTAATATGCCACTGTGTTTGTATGTGCACTATGGTCCTGAAGAAACAACACTCCTCTCAAAGGTATATAATATGAATGACAAACAAACAAACCCCACTGGACTGGAAGTTTATCTTCAGCACAACCCATTTCGGAAACGCCTTTTCACCACAACTCAAAGAGATCTTGAAGGAAGCATTAAAAACTTCACACCGCGCATGCGCACACATCTCCCTCCCGACAGGAGGTTAAAGTAGTCTCATTGCGCATGCGCTTGTTTCCTCGCTTCACCTCCCTGCTCTGAGTTTCACCATGGCGAACGTTGCCGACACAAAACTGTACGACATTCTCGGCGTGTCTCCTTCAGCGTCTGAAAACGAGCTCAAAAAGGTAAATTAAAGTGTTAGAAATCGATTGCTGTCGGTTTACGATCGAGAAACGCCGCCGCACTGCTTTATTTCAAACCCGACTCCGGTGTGTGGCTTTCCGAATCAGGAAGGACGGGATTAGCCACTTAGCTAGCAAGAGTAGGTGCTGTATTCCGAATTGCCGTGTATTTCATATCTGAGTGCACTAAGTAGGGTCTGACTGTATTGCTGTGTCCGCACTACGTAGTGGTCTAGGAAGTGATTTCGGATGCGGCCCTTGTTAACGCTGTACAACGAGGCCTAGTAGATCTAACCGGCACCTGTGATTTAAAAAAAAAGCATAAATACGCTTTTATTTTACGTTATTTTGTGAAAATTTTTTACTTTATTTGATTTTCTGTTTCTGCATTTAGAGAGCTTTAATTGGCTAGATGTTTCTTGTTAACTTTAGCGTGGTTAGCATAACGGTGTTAAACCGGCCTGTACACCGGCTTTTACTAGCAAACCGCTTTCTCCTGTGAGAAATTACAGAAATAAATAATAATACATAAAAACCTAATATTTACTGACTCACTTAGTCTATATGAGTGGCTTTATATTTCTCTACTATTGGATAAACAAGTCATTTTAACAACAACAGAAAATGGGTCAACTCGGGCACAAACGCAGTTCTTAAATCAACACATTGTTGTTTATAAGAAGTAAAGTTAACTTATTTCACACACAGCTTTGTGTTTAGGGTGTGTATATTTTTGACGAGATGTTTCCTGGATAATAGAACTTTAAAAAAAATCATAGGTGTGTAGTTAGCGAGCTAAATAGCTAGCTTGATGTGCTTTAGCATAGCAGGCCTGATTTCTTTCTCTGTCCCAGTCATGTCAGAAACTAGTTTAATAAACCTCATACTGAGCTCTTAATCATGTTTACAGATAAAACTAGCTAACTCTCATCATCAAGCCGGACGTTTTCTTTGCTGTTGGGAAGTCTGGCTAATTATCCGAGTGACGCGAGCAGAAGTTGTTCATTGTGAAATATCCGGTTTGTTCGGACAACATGCGCTCGCGCTGTGTGTGTTTAAACATTACTGTTCACACTCGCACCTTTTCACTGACTGGCGCGTGCACAAAACCAGATCCGATCTGGCCATCTCCAAGATTTAGAACTCGATTTAGAACTGTATGACGTCACAGTCTAGACTAATTGGCGAGCAATTTAAATACCGTGTTTTTCGGGCGATATGGTGCACTGTGAATTAACGTGTCTGTGTTCACACATACGGCGCACTGGATTGTAAGGCGCATTAAGCAAAACAACACAGTCCGGTAAATCAAACTTTATTCCACTCAGTTGTAACAAGAAATACCGGTACAGAAAAATGCACTCACTTATGGCCCTTTTCCACTACCCTTTTTCAGCTCACTTCAGCCCGACACGGCTCGCGTTTCGACTACCAAAAACCAGCACGACTCAGCTCACTTCAGCCCTGCTTAGCCCCTAAAACTCGCACGGTTTTGGAGTGGGGCTGAAGCGAGCTAAACCGAGCCGAGTGAGGCTGGGGGCGTGAGCAGACACTCCCCTGTGCACTGATTGGTGAGGAGGAGTGTCCTCACATGCCCACACAGGCCCCGCGAGCGCGCTGGGATCTGTAAACACCGTAAACCCGGAAGAAGAAGAATTACGAGAATTTCTGAAGCCTTATGCGCCTCCTCGCCTCATCTATACGCTCTTGCCAGTATCTGTTGGCCACAGCACCAAGACCAGCAACACTAACGACTCCATGTCCTCCATGTTTATTGTTTACTATTCGGGTCGTGAGACTACCGCTTAAAAGATCACTGATGTCACTGTTTGCGCTGCTTAACGACATCACGTGACGTCCACCCACTTTCGCTAACTCCACCCAATGTGTCCACCCACTTCCAGCCAGCACGGTTCAGCGCGGTTGTAGTCGAAATGCAACTCCAACAGCCCCGCTCAGCCCAACTCAGCACGGCATGGCTCAGCCCGACTCAGCCGCGTTTGTAGTGGAAAAGCGGCATTATTGATTCATTCCTCTTCCAACCCGCTTCGTAAGCATGCCTCTTAACAGGTGCCATTTTGGGGGTCCTTTTACGTACACACTAGGGATGTTAACCGATGACCGGTTGACCGAATCAACGTCAACCGGTTAATTTCTTTTTTTTTTTTTTTGGTTGTCAGTTAAAAAAAATCGTTTTGGAGCGGAGAACCTGGAAATCTGTGTTGTAAACACTTGGGGCATGCCATGCGGTGTAAGGACGACAGCTGACAAATCAGAAACGCCCATTCGGTCATGTCCTGCCCTCCGCCCCAGTTGAAGACAGCTGCCACTCGGCGAAAGAAAAGTGTAGAGACAGACTTTTTAGCTTACAAATTACTAAACTCGTAGGTTAACCGGCTAATGAGGCTCGGTGGTCGGTCAAGATTTTTTTTAGTTTTCGCCATCCCTAGTACACACAAATGTACTGTAATATAATGTTGAAGCACAGTACGTATATTACGTATAAAAGCGGTGGGGGTAAGCGTACTAAATACTGTTGTCTGATTGGTTTATTGTTGCTAGCGTGTACTCCGGGCCCAGGCTGCCTTACATGAATGCACTTCTAGTTTAGACATTACAGTCAGGCAGTCTTGTAGACTGCTCAGGGGTCCTGTTACAGGGCCGATCAGGTAGTGACACAGCGTACCGTAATGCTCCGAATATCCATTGAGCGGAGCGGCTTTGTTGCTTACCAAAGTCGTACTTGCGCATTTCAACAAATTTTCAAGCGTGTTGCACCACATAAAATCGGTCAGTAAGCACAACAAGTAATCATACATAAGGCGCGCTGTCAATTTTTGAGAAAATTTAAGGACTTTAAGTGCGCCTTATAGTCCCCAAAATACAGTATTTGTCATGTCATGTATAATGAATATTTATTAATTTACATAAGCTGTTAAATATTCAAGATTGTCTTCAAAGTTGAAGCTGTGGCAGTGAAGAGTCGAGAAATGTACACAGAATATAGTTGCAAATTGCTTTTTACTGCTATATTATTGTCAAGAAGAGAGTTGTAAACAGTGTCACTTGGTTAAGTTGGTTTTACATACCAGTAATAAAGAAGAAACCTTTATTTGTCACATGCTCGCTTCAATTCATCCTCTGCATTTAACCCATCTGAAGCAGTGTGCAGCCAGTCAGGGGTCCTTGCTCAAGGGCACTTCAGCCCAAGGCTGCCCTACGTTAAGCTAACTGCATGTCTTTGGACTTTGGGGGAAACCCACGCAGACACAGGGAGAACATACAAACTCCACATCGCCGGCCACTGGGTTCTAACCCAGAACCTTCTTGCTGTGAGGCGACCGTACTACCCACTACGCCACCGTGCCGCCCATGCAGCTCTCCTGTTCACAAGTTGAGCACGATCTAACTCTTGCCAAATCTAACAGTCACTAAGCTGGCATCATGTTAAATAGGAGAGAGAATGAAACGTTTGGTACAGACATATTAAACATCAGCTGTTTAAACGGGAAGCACTGACAAATTTAAACTAAAATAGCCACTGTTTTAGTCAGGCGTCTTGAGTCGTATTAAAGGCCTGGCGTTGCTGTAGGATTTTATTCCAGCTGAATGAGACACATTTGATGGTTGATTTGGAGAGAAAGGTTAAGTTTTAAACAGCTGGGGTCAGGTGTGACTCCTGTGTAGCTGGAATGAAAGTCTGGACTAAGGTTCATGACTCAACCCCAAATGTGAGCAGTTTTGATATTCCGGACCAGACTAGACGACCTTACCGATAGTATCCATCATAGAAATTTATAACTGACCCTGTTGAAGTGTTTGTTTATCTGAAGATATCATTCCTATTCTGGTTCGTTTTAAGCTACTGGATCAAAAATAATTCTTGCTTTGCACATTGGTTCTTAAATTGTTAATAGCAGTCGTACAAAAATGTGGACCTTTATCACAATCATCATGGTCGCTTTTGAAGTAAATATAAATCCGTCTGATTAATCTAGGTTTAATAATGATGTAATGACACATGCTTATCTTTTGATGCTTTAATGATCGTCAGTTTTGTGTTTTTTTTTTTTTGTTTTTTTTAAACACAAAAGGAATAAAAAAATATGATGGCTGTATGTTGTGTCTGGAAAAAATACTGATAACTGTGTAGTCGTTTTCCAAAATAATTAAACTCAGTAGTTTTGTCATTAAATGAACAACCTAACTCTTGTAATAGAAGATAATTTGCTGTCATGGTGGACCAGTTTCACAGGTCTGGAAATGGACAAAGTTGAAGATGCTCTGTCATAGACATGACTCTCACTTATGTTAACAAGAGCTGTTTTTAAAAACCACTTGTGTACGTTTTTCAGGCCTACCGCAAATTAGCCAAGGAATATCACCCTGACAAGAACCCAAATGCTGGAGATAAGGTAAGGATTTGTGTACAAGCTGTACTGCTTATTAGAAGTGAAATGCAGTGTTGATCGGAGTTTGTTTATGGACCTGGGGATTAAAAGCAAACAATGAAGCAAAATAAAACGCAGAATGGATTTTGCCATAAAGCTTCAGATGAACGTCGGTTTTGAGGAACATTAGTTTTTAGTGTTTTCCCAGCTTCAGAAGTTCAAATGACTTTCTTTTATAGACAAACATATTTATGATTCTCTGGATTGTTTGTAGCCAAAAGATAAATAAATAAAGTAAATGTTTCTGAGCTCTTGCATCATCTAGCTCCGTAACAACAAAATAACAGAATAAAGGATTTCGCAGTAGTAAAGATTCGGGAGATAGTTCAAAGGAAATGAACTTCATTTGAATAACTGATGCAACTGCAAAGCAGTGAGCAATAATTAAGTCTGATATTTAATTTCCACTATTAAAAGCTTCATCATGCCAAAATTGTACTTTTCTGAAATGGAATTATTTGCGATCAGGTTAGTGAATATAAATAGCTGAGCAATGAGCTTTTTATCTCGTTTACATTTAGTTCAAAGAGATCAGCTTTGCTTACGAAGTGCTGACCAACCCAGAGAAGAAAGAGCTGTATGACCGCTATGGAGAGCAAGGCCTGCGAGAAGGAGGCGGAGGAGGACCTGGCATGGATGACATCTTCTCTCACATTTTCGGTGGTGGCCTCTTTGGCTTCATGGGTGGTCAGGGGCGCAGCCGGAACGGTGGCCGGCGGAGAGGGGAGGACATGGTGCACCCTCTCAAGTGAGTCATTGCGGTTTCATTAGCCGAGTGACGTGGAGAAGTGGAAGTGTTGTAGTGGATTGTCCTTCAACTTCCAATAACATTACCCTGTTTTTATTTTTAGTGCTGATCTTTTTTTTTTTTTTAAAGGAACTGGTCTTTTAATAGTGCATAGTATGTTAATGATTTTGACTTGAATAAATTAGTTTTCTTGCTGTATAACTTGTTTTTTCTCTATCTAAGGGTATCACTTGAAGATCTGTATAATGGAAAAACAACCAAATTACAACTGAGCAAGAACGTCCTTTGTAGCACTTGTAATGGGTAAGTATGGGAAATAAATTTTGTCTACTTGGTGAAAGCACAGCCTGTTTTTTGTTTTGTTTGTTTTTGGGGTTTTTTGCTTGTTCCCCCCCCATATATATATATATATATATATATATACACTCTCTGAGGTTAATGAGACAAAAAAAATCTCCAGCATGTCATGCTACTGAGAAACTGTAAAGCTCCTCACTTCTGAAGATGTTAAATTTGGTCACAGCTTTCCAATATTCCATAAACTTGTTTCCTGACAGAAAACTTCAACAGTTATATGCACTTTTAATCCGTTTGTGGCGTGTCCATCCTAAAAGTCCATACATCGAGCTGTTACTAAAGAAAGTGTATTAGAATGAGCTGTTAAAATGTACGTAATTCATATTTGCTTCAATAAGGAGAATTTTTCGTTTTATAAATGTTTGTTTATTTTTGTTCTGTGTTTGCAGCCAGGGCGGGAAGACTGGCGCAGTGCAGAAGTGTTCAACCTGCAGGGGGCGTGGTATGCGAATCATGATCAGACAGCTGGCTCCTGGCATGGTCCAACAGATGCAGTCCGTCTGCACTGACTGCAACGGTGAAGGTAAATGACCAACTGAAGTAGAGCCCAGACCCTGCTAACTTTTTTTATAGTCAGTATAGCTGTTTGCACATTGAACCATTTTATAAGCAGCGAAATGTTTCTCTTTGTAGGTGAAGTGATCAGTGAGAAAGACCGCTGTAAAAAGTGTGAGGGGAAGAAAGTGGTGAAGGAGGTAAAAATCTTGGAGGTGCACGTGGACAAAGGCATGAAACACGGGCAGAAGATCACCTTCGGTGGAGAAGCAGATCAGGCGCCAGGCGTCGAGCCTGGAGATATCGTCCTTGTCTTGCAGGAGAAGGAGCATGAGGTATGCTACACATCCACGCCACCACAGCATGTTTCTATCCTCATCTCATTATCTCTAGCCGCTTTATCCTGTTCTACAGGGTCGCAGGCAAGCTGGAGCCTATCCCAGCTGACTATGGGTGAAAGGCGGGGTACACCCTGGACAAGTCGCCAGGTCATCACAGGGCTGACACATAGACACAGACAACCATTCACACTCACATTCACACCTACGCTCAATTTAGAGTCACCAGTTAACCTAACCTGCATGTCTTTGGACTGTGGGGGAAACCGGAGCACCCGGAGGAAACCCACGCGGACACGGGGAGAACATGCAAACTCCGCACAGAAAGGCCCTCGCCTAGCCTGGGCCCGCCCATCCTAAGCGTGACGCAACATGAGGGCCTGTTGCGAGCTTAGTCTGGCCAGGCAAGCTATCTACAGCTCTTCCAAGCTCCCGAAAAATCGGGAACCAATCAACTTTGAGCATCTCCAACGGCCCTGGGTAGAGGCGTGTTCAAGGCACTGACGTAGTAGAACTGCAACCGGAAGCCATAGATTGTTTACAGAATCTATGCTGGAAACGCTTCATTCACGCTTCCGCATCTATTATGCATAGATGCTGAAAGCATTCAACAGGAAGTTCTCATTGAAAACGGAGCAAAGAGCAGCCCTGGAGGTATTTATTGAAAGGAAGGACGTTTTCGCCTTGCTCCCGACCGGCTTCGGTAAGAGTTTAATCTACCAGTTAGCCCCGTCGCGTTGCATACGTCAGAGGAAAGAGTGATGTGATTGGTTTAAGCTTCGTCACAGCCCTTTCTGGCTTCGACCAGTAGCAAACTGAGGCATTTCAGGGAGGCGGGTCAACCACGGGCTCTGGGAAACGGTTGGGCTTAATATCTTGGCCAGACCAATAGCTTGGAGAGCTTTGAAGTCGCGTTAGCCAGGCTAGCCCTCGCTGGCCACGGGGCTCGAACCCGGACCTTCTTGCTGTGAGGCGACAGCGGTAACCACTACACCACCGTGCCGCCCCATGTTTCTATCCTTATCGGAGTAAATACAATAAAGAACCAAGTAGAATGTTCCAGTTCATCCCAAAGGGCTTTGTGCAGGACACTCAAGTTCTTCCACATTGTGTCTTCACGGAGCGCGCTTTGTGCACAGGAGCATTGCCATGCTGGAGTAGGTTTGGGTCTCTTGGTTCCAGTTAGTAGTTTGGGAGGAAAACCGATCATGTGTCCAGATACTTTTGGCTTTGGCGTATCAGTATGGCTTTGCTGGATAGATGCAGCAGGCTGAGGCTAATGTGCTGTACACAGATCGCTAACCGTGTGAGTGTTGGTGACGGAGTGTCATGACCATGCTATGGTTTGTTCTCCCAATCTCACCCATCACTAGTTTCTGCTCACAGGCACTCATCTGTTTTGGAAATGAAATTTCTTCGTTTTATGTTGCATAAGAGCTGAACTGGTGTGAAAGCTTTGGGGTCATAATGACAAATAGTTTTTCAAAATATTTTCCTTAATCTCTTGTAGCTCGTGACAGGTCTGTTAGATGAAGCATGTAATAGTGTATGGAGAGTGGTCCAGTGCCAATGGTTTATTTTGATCGTATGAGTTACTTTGTCTTCAAGCTTGGTAATCGTTTGATTCGGATGTTGACGCCTCTTTGTCTGACTCGTAGCCGCAGCCTCTGTTCCTGTCACCTCCAGGCCTAGAAGCTTCTGAAGCCCTCTTCAAAATAGCCTGGCAGATCATGCTGACGCAAGCTTTCATGGAAACCCATGAGAGAGGGCTTAAGGGGACGTGCTATTTTAGCACAGTCTTCACTGTTCAATCAATATCAAGGCGGCATGATAGGCAACCACATGTTCTGTGGGTTTGGGTGTTTTTTTTTATTTTTTTATTTTTTTTAATTATTATTAAGTAAGTAAATAAATAAATGCAAAGTGGGTGCTTTTAGCAGTTAAGTTTAAGTACATGTAAATGTCGTGCAGTTAGAGAGACAGTTACAGTGGTGGTGTTTGGATGCACTGATGACTGTAGGGGAAATTGACTGTTTTGAGAGATGTCAGAAAATGTAACACCCCCCCCCCCCCCCCCCCCCCCCCTTTTTAAATAAATAAATCGAGCATAAGAAGATAATTGTTTAACCTCCTAAGGCCCAAGCTGTTTTTTTTACATGCATTTTTTATTTCTCTTTGCTATTTGGGCTTATTAGAACCTGATTAGAATAAAAACTAAGCATCATCTTTTGATAAGATGTACTTTTAGAGAAAAAGTATGTCCACATTATGTGGATTCTTGTTCCGAATTTCCATAAAGTGCTGTCCACGCATGTGACCGCTAAGCCCTAGGAGGTTAAGCCATGACCTCAGCACAAGTATTAAGTGGCTGAGAAAATGTATGTGGAAAGCTGATTTCTGGTCCGGAATACATATTTGTGCTTGGATTGGGCTCCTGGGGGCGGAGCTTTCTGAACATAGGACGGTGGGGTCAAGTTGTTGAAAGTGATTCCAATGTCGAGCCCAATAACTTAAATGTTTGAAACATTTTCAGGGGACAAAAAAAAAAATCATCTAAAGCAGCTTTAATTTTGTTTGACTTATATTTGTTTGTCCAATATTGCGTTCTAATCAGATCGTCTATCAGTGCAGCTGATGCGAGAGTCTACCATGCTCTGTAATCATCTCGCTGTCTTTTTCTAGACATATAAAAGAGACGGACACGACCTGCACATGACCCACAAGATCGGCCTGGTCGAAGCACTCTGCGGTTTTCAGTTCGTCCTGAAACATCTGGATGGCAGACAGATTGTGGTGAAATATCCAGCTGGTAAAGTCATCGAGCCAGGTGAGTGAGCGATGTGCTCCGTTCGGTTATGAGCGGTTTATCACGTCACGCAAAGAGACTATAAATAACCGTGTTGCAGGTTCCATCCGAGTTGTGAGAGGTGAGGGGATGCCACATTACCGCAACCCCTTCGAGAAAGGAGACCTGTTCATCAAGTTTGAAGTTCAGTTTCCAGAGAACAAATGGATCAGCCCAGAGAAACTGTCGGTGAGTGGAATGTGTCCGGCTCTTGTTTCCGAGCAGGCAGAATATGCTGAATTAAGAGTTCAGAGTAAATGATTTGAATAAAGAAAGTCTGGAGACAAATTTAAAGTTTAGCTGTGAAGATGAGGGGAAAAATGTGTGAATATAATCATGTGATGTGTTTGAGTGAACTGGCCTATTTGAGTGGGCGGGACATTGGGTCTATCAATCAGGATTTGATTGGCTTGAGTGGACATTCTGAAACAAACATGAAGGCACTAGTTGTCCTCCATAATCAACTGTTTAATGTATTAAGAAAAATATAAGGTTGGATAAAATCAATAATAGTGTAGGGATGGTGCTAGGATTTTTCGTTCTGGGTCCAGAGACCCACATGACTGGCCAAATTGGGGTCCCTGGCATTTTTTGAGAGTCCCAAATACTTAGTTAGAGGAAAATATATAGCCATACAGTCGTGGTGTGCGGCCACCAATCTTGGAACTTTTTTTTTTTTCCCCACTGATGAGCCACGGAGTTAATTTTTTTTTTTTTTTTCAGTCATTTGTTGTGACTGGTTAACTTATGGTGACCACAATGCTGTGACCTTTTTCGTTCTGTTCACTTTTGCTTTGTTTGTTAAACAGTATAATCGAACAGATTTGCCAAGGCAGTTGGGAAATTAAGTAGGAGCCCTGCGTCCTGGGATGCGTTAAAGCTAGACGGCCTTTTGATTTCATAAAATCGATGAAATTTAGTTCCGTCTGAAATGTGGTCATTGTGATTTTATATGTTTATTTCTGTAATATCTCAAAATATCAGACCATTCTGTGGCTGGGAAGTTATTTAATTAATTTGAGATTAAAGCAAATAATGTGCATGAAATCGCTCGCTTCGCGCAGTCAAGCAGACAGAGGAAGTCCGTGTGTGTGCGCATGCGCAGGTTTCCCTTTGAGCGTGCACTGACAGTTCCATCGTTCTGTCGCTAAACGAACAGCTGATCACACCGAGGTGCTCGCTGAGCGCCGATATTTATTAGTTTGGCCCTGCGTTTCCTTTCCTTCGTATATAACATAACGTCTTTTCTCGCTTTCTTTCCGTTACTGTAGTCGCTCTTTCACGTTTCATTCACACACTCACGTCCTCCATTTTTCTCTCCTGTTTCAAATTTGTATCCCACAATGCCTTGTGCGAACAGGGAAAGCCCATGTGATGCATGACGTAGTATCTTGAATTGGGTCATGGTGAAACACGAAAAAATAGCGGAGAATTTAGGGCCACGTGGAGATAAATTCATTAATTGTTCTATTTAAAAAAAAAAACTAATAAAATTGGAAGTCTGATTCAAATTCAGTAGCTTTTGGTCACTAAACAAAAGTAATTGAGTGTTGGGAAAATTCTTTTTATGGCCTACACTTAAATCTGAAAGGGAGTCTACCTTTAAAATTCTGAACATACGTTTTTGTGCATAAAATGCATGATTTCAGCGTTAATGCGATCCCTGTTTATTAGATATAAAAATGTATCAAAAGGTCGGGATTGATTTTAGCTTGTCTGAAAGTCATGCAACTTGCTTTCATCTGTAAATGAGTTCTTGTCAATTAACAAGAATAATTGAATTTTTATGCAACATAAGGATGTCAATTGACAAGTATGCATGAGCTTAGGTGTATTATTAATAATTTTTACCCAAGAGTCAGATATTTGTGAATTCCTGACCATTCATTGAGCTTGAAGAGCCTTGGCAAAATGTTACGGTGTTACCCCAAGCTAAATAGTTATAAACTGAACTGTTTGATGAAGGGGTGGGGAATGCTTGTTAATTAAAGCCTGCTAATCATGTCTTCGCTTACAGGAATTGGAGGACCTGCTGCCTTCACGCTCCGAGGCTCCAATAATCTCTGGCGACGCAGAGGAAGTGGACCTGCAGGAATTCGACATGAGCCAGAGCTCATCTGGCAGCCATCGACGTGAAGCCTACAACGACAGCTCTGACGAGGAGAGCGGCCATCATGGCCCGGGGGTGCAGTGCGCCCATCAGTAAGCATGACCATCCCAACCTGTCTGGATCCAGAGAAGGAAAAAAAAAGTAAATGTTCTAGTTGCACAACATCAGATAAACAAAGGTGTGGCTGTTTTGTTTTTTTTCCTTCTATCTGATTGGGGTTTGCCTTAAACAGCAAGTTCGCTGCTTTCCTGAGTGCACGCACATATGAGCCTGTAGCTCTTCCCCCTTTCCTCTCTGCCACCCTTCCTGATTAGTTCCCAATACAGGCAACCTCACATCAGATGGAGGATGAGAAGGAAAAAAAAAAGGTCATTTCTCTTTTATTGGTGTGTAACTTGCTTTTTTTTTTGTTGTTGTTGTTGCTGCTGCTGTCAGCATAGTATTTAGAGTTAATTTAAAACTAATCCCAATGTGCAGTTCTGGCCTTGGACTTGAGCCTCTTTGTAAAGAGTGTGTTGTGTGTATGTGTGTGAGTGAGACCGTAAAAGAGAAAAGTCCTTTAAATAAACACCTTTGGGACATTATAATCATATTTTTAGGTTGGTTTGTACGTATTTGTGCTCGGTTGATTTTTACCACTTTACTTTGTAGATTTTTACTTTTTCCTTTATTTTAAGAATTGGAACAAGAGTCTACAGCTTTGTGTATAAAATTTAAAGTGTTTTGTCATTTAAGCTTTGAGCTGCAGTTATGATCTAGTTTAAATAAAACTTTCACTTGCCTGTATCCATCTGCAGCCCAGGTGCATGCTGGGGAAAGCACTGAAACATCAAAAAAAAAAAAAAAATCTTATCGTGAAACAAGTAAGGTGGAAAGCAGCTGTTGGCGTGTACCTTCTGTGGAAGAATGTTTATCAAATTGTTAAATAAAAACAGTATCTCCCAAAGCAATGTCATCTCTTTTTGGGATGTAATGAAACACTCTTGTTTCTTCACTGTATCTTTTTAATTTTTGTGCATAAAATTGTCATTACATACTAAAATTGTGATGTTAATTTAATGGGAAGAGTTTTACTTGAGACCTGCAAATAAGTAAAGAATCTGGTTTACAGTTTCAGAACAAAAGCTCAGCGGAAGGAGATGGAGTTTATAACTTGGTACTTTATCATGCAGCTAATCCAATCTCTAATCCAATGATGCCATGGCATCCACGGGCTTTTAGCATCATCTTTATCCCCAGCTGGCCGAAAGGTCCGAAGGGAGATCATCATGGCGATTTCCCTTCCTTCCATCTTGGGAAGGGTGTTCACCTTCTGAAATCAACTCTCTCAATTTTTGAAGGAGTTTCACAAAACTTGGCAGGATTCTTTATGTTCGTAATACAGATATTGTGATTTTCATTCACTTGGGTCATGTTTTACCAGAGTTATACTTTGCCAATTTCAGGAGTGTTTTCCTTCTGAAATCATCTCAATTTGTGGAAGAATTTCACAAAATTTGGCAAAAGGCATTATGTCGGTAATATGCGTATTTTGTTCAATTCAGTCACATTTTACCAGAGTTGCAGCCCTTAACTTTGTACTTGCACGATCTCATGAAGGTGTGCTTGCCTTCTGACAAAGTCCTCTTGCAATTTTTGGACAAATTTCTCAAAGCTTGGCAAAAGGCCTTGGTATATGATAGTAATAAGCATGATTTAGATTAGATTCACTTTATTCATCCCAGATCGGGGAAATTCACGTGTTACAGTAGCAAGAAAATGTCAAACAGATAAAAATTAGACAAACGAAAGATTAAATACAAAGGGCTATTTGGATTATCTACCATAAAGTATAGAAAAAATTAACTTATTGAGAGGCTCGGAAAAATTGCACACTACAGGTAGACTGTGTGTGTGTATATATACACACAAGTATGCATAAAAATAGTTTAAGGCCTATATTATTGCACATAATTGCACTGATGAAAGATGGCAGAAGTAGTAATGGTGAAGTAGTGCAAATATAACGACAAACAGGTTATTGGTGCTACATTACAAGTTGTGTTATACAGTCTGACAGCAGTAAGTATGAATGACCTGCGGTATCTCTTCTTACACCATGGGTGTAGCAGTCTACTACTAAAAGAGCTGCTTAAAGCCCCTGCAGCCTCATGTAGGGGGTGAGAGGGGTTCTCCATGATTGAGGTCAGCTTGGCTAACATCCTCCTCTCACCCACCACCTCAATGGAGTCCAGAGGACAGTCCAAGACTGAGCCAGCCCTTCTGACCAGTTTAAGTTTCTTCTCTTTCATTTGTGAATTTTACCAGACCCTTGATTAAATAACTGACAATTTGAGGGTGTACGTTCTTCTGAAATCAGCTCACAATTTGTGGAGGAATTTCACCAAACTTGGCCGAGTGTTCTACAACAGACACATTGAAATTTCATTTAATTTGGGCAAATTTTTGCCACAGAATTGCCAAAGCTGTACTTTGGCAATTTCATCAAGGTGTGCTTACTTCTGAAATCAACTTCCCTCACAATTTTTATTCCCTGCCAGCCAAAAGGTGGATTATGTTGTGGCGCTGTCCATCCATCAGTCCCAGGAAGGATACTCACCTGAACTCAACTCAATTTTTGGAGGAATTTCACAAAACTTCAGGACTCGTTATGTCTATACCTATTGTAACTTTGTTCAAATCCGTTGCATTTTACCAGCGTTATGGCATTGTTGCCAGTGGGGAATATTGTGCTCTCAGACCACTCTTGTTCTGTAAAGTACAAACAAAGACCAAACATATGTTATCACCTAATAAATTGATTCCTGATGAGCAAGCCCAAGGCACCAGTGGCAAGGAAAACAGACATGAAACCTTGAGAGGAACCACTCAAAAGGAACCCATCCTCATATGGGTTATGACTATATGATAAACTTGCTAACAGTTCTTTATAAATAAATGTGATTTGTCAAGAAAGTCACACTTTCTTGCTGAACCAGCTTGAGTGACTCAGCAAAATGGCAGCTACTTGCTTTGTCAATGACAATGCATTCCCCCCCCCCCCCCCAAAAAAAAAAGGACTAACGCTTCTATGAAGTTATCTAAAAACTATTCAAAATTAAGGCAGAAATAGGATTTATCCATTTCAAAAGAATTCTATGCAAGCCATAGATAAAAGTCAAGTCTGTGCCACACCTTTTACATTTGTATGCTGCTTTTGAAGTGTGGAATAAGTGAGTATTTTTTAGTCAGTCAGTCACCTGTGTAGCTATGCTAAGCCATATTCAGAATTACTTTATATCCCCGGCGGGAAATTCAAAATTGCAACCAAGCTCCTGAATCAAGGAAGAAGTAAATATGTCTAAAAATAGATAAAAATAGTCCTTAAAAATAAAAAGTTCAATAACTTAAGTAAAAGCAAAATGAAGTGATTTTATAAACATGATTCCTATACTGCACATATTCGATGAGTAGCCTACAGTACAGTAAATCATCTATGATTTTGTATTTCCTGAACGAAATTAGTACTTGCATCACAAAAATAATGAAAGCTGATGTTGGGGAATATTGTCTCCAGCTAATAATGTTAATCAGTTTGCCCAGAGTCTGTGAGCTTATCCACTTCAATCTTGAATCCTTGCTAATTTCAACAGCTATTTGACACCTGTTTTTAGTCCTAGTGTTGCACACTTGAATGAAAACTCAATGTGGATTTTTTTTCCCCTCTTCCTTTACTGGGTACTTGCCAAACTGCAAAATACACAGATATAGTAGTAGATCATTACGCACTTCTGTTTGTACATTGCCCTTGACGGAACTCTCTCCTCAATCATGGCTGTTAAAATGGCAGGCCTGGAACCACTGGGTTTCAAGTGAGAGCCCCCTACCCCCATACTGAAGGCCTCAAAATCTGCCACTAACACAACCATAACCCCCCGTCCACCTCCCCTGTATGCCACTGCCAACACCCCTCACCAACACCACCCCTGCCCTTCCCGACAAAATCTCACTCTGAACTGACTTCAAAACTTGAGAGCCCTGACCTCAACTGTATTGCTGTTCACTTCACATTCAACAAATAAATATAAAAAGTATAGTTGTGTAACCAAGAACTTAATTATATTTGTATTCTGGAGAAAGTTTGTGGCTTCCTTTGGTGAATATCCCACTGTGAACCTTTACTGTAATATAAGCAAGGCAAAACATACAATAAAGGTATAATGATTTTAGGACATGTTGCTGGTTCCATTGTTTTGTTCACTTACCTCCCACTTCTATTTATTAAAGAAAACTAAAGTGCAACATTAAGTGATAGTCAGGTGAAGCTCTACTTCCTGCAAATCCCCAGAAACTATAGATATGGGCAGTTGGGAGCATCTTAACTTGCCTTTACTAAAGCTTTGCATAGCAAAGTGTTACTGTACACATTTAGGTCCTATACAGCCATATTCCAGAGGAGTCATTACAAATTGAAACCAACTTCTAGATTCATGCAGTCACCCCCCCTCTTTTAAAAAAAAAAAAAACACCCCCCCCCCCAAGGCAGGCATGTGTTCTTTAGTGCACCCAAAGTATTCAAGAAAAAAAAAAGGTTTTATTTATTAGAATTTAAACAGTAAAACCAATATTCTTAAAAGCTTCTCCATCAATTAGTCTTGTTCAGCTTGACTTTGTTGCACAGGTACTCCATCAGCTCCTAAAAGCAAATAAATTAGTTTAATAAACCACAAAACACCACCCTACACACTCACTAGCATCCCTCACCTTAATCTTTAGCATCTGTAATAAAGCCATCTCATCCAGAAGTTCAAGTTCAACCTCATCTTTGGTCTCCTCCGACAGAAACAAGGTCTGGTAGGGAAACGAGCCATACATTTCAGTGGTCATATCCAATTTCCCCCCCCCCCCAAAACTTCTTAAGGTACCCCTACCTCTCCAAGAGAGGTAGTGATGGTGGCACTTGCGAGTCCTGAGAGCTCACCAAGTGACCGACTTCGTAGTCTGTATAAAACAAAAAGAAAGATGTACAGTCACTTCAGAAGACCATCATGCACAACCCAATGTTTAAGCCTTACCTCGTATTGGCCCCTCGAAGAGTTTGATCACTCAGCTTCATCACATGTTCTTGAATCCTTTTAGCACCAATTGTTGAGGCACATCTGCAAGAGAAAACCAGGACTTTACAGGGTTCAAATATTCAAGCTTTCTGAAGACATCCCAGAAGATTCATTCTCTGAATCATCCCTTATAACAAGAATCAGGTTTCTGTTTTAGTCAATGCTGCAGTTCCAAATGTACCCAGCAGGTGGCAACAGTGTCAAGTATACTAGTTAAGGTACAAGTAGGGAGGGACTGGATCCATGGTTAAAGTAGATACCAGCTTCACAGTTTTAGTTTCAGGTAATTTTAATAACCTACAGTACAACAGTTGTAGCCACTTTACAAGTTAAAATAAGGGTTGTAGTTGTTCATGTTTGACTTCAGTCCCAACGTTATACTTTAGGACTGCAGTTGTCATGAACAGTTTTGCACTCAAATTTCCATCAATGAAGAGAGTTATAACATCAACGAAACTGACTTCATGTTAAAACTGTTAGTCATGTTGTTGCCCAAATGAGGATGGGCTCCCTTTTGAATCTGGTTCCTCTCGAGGTTTCTCCCTCATGTCGTCTGAGGGAGTTTTTCCTTGCCACCGTCGCCACAGGCTTGCTCATTGAGGATAGATTAGGGATAAAATTAGCTCATGTTTTAAGTCGTTCAAATTCTGTAAAGCTGCTTTGCAACAATGTTTGTTAAAAGTGCTATACAAATAACTTTACACCAGTCCTTTCTATACCCCTGGTGTGTAGTCAAGTACAGGATCCTTCATGTACTACACAAACCGATACAGGGATACATCTGGACAAACATGTTTGATCAATAAACAGCGTCTTGCAAGTTATCTGCATCATGTACAACTACATTTGGTGCATGACAAAAGTGTACTCTACCTCAAATTCCCAGTACTGTTACTGGTCTGCATTTTCTTTTTGGGCCTTCTCTGTATTTAAATAAAAAAGGAGAAATAAGAGGATTATAAAAATGAGTCTGTGTACTTCTTGTGAAGGATTTGTACCTTGTTTTCATCATCCATCTTTGCCGTACCCGTAGATCTTTGTGCAGCTGCCGCTGTTGTACTTGCCTTACCTGACAGATGGCATGCACAGGGTCAGAAAACTGACTCAAGTTGAAATACAAAATTTAATACAATTTAGACATTTTCAACTTGAACAAAAGATCTGAGGCATTTCCATGAGGATGTTCATGTTTAGCAAGCAAAACTATCCATTTCTGCTTGATACTTTTACTAACTGGAATGGTTTGTGAGGGAGTCCCCTCCAAATACATGTTTAAAAGCCTTCCTAAAACCTTCTTAAGGTCCCCCAAATTAGGAGAACATTGTTTCCACAGTACAAGGACAACCACAAGTTCAATATGGGATTAACATTTCATTTTAGAATTAAACAAGAAGTTACTAAACAGTTTCTTCCTATAGGACTGTTTGATCCCCAAACAAAGCAGCCAGTCAGCATAATATTGCTTTCAAGGGCAAAACAGTACCAATAAACCAGAATAAGTACCAACAGTTTCTGTTGGTATTGTCTTTAAGGGGGAAATGGACTGTTCCAGGTTTCAGGGATCACTTTGTAGGAGTACATACAAGAGTATTTAGGGTCTTATTTCTACAGTTTCTCAAGCCTACAGATCAAGTCTCAAAACGATTGAGTTAAAAAAAAAACGTTATTTTAGATGCAGTTTGATGCATATTTGCCACATTGCCAACAATGCCATGAACTACTTGAATAAATAGGTATTGTGAAGATTTTTACTACAACAGATTACCTTTTCTGTTGGCCTTTCTGCTGAGAGGCTTGTTAATCTCTGGAGACACAGACTGAATGTACAAAAGATAGCAAAGATTAAAAAGAAGTACACATTAGAAATCAACAACCCTGCAGTTATATCAAGTGACCACAAGATGGAGACATTTCACACAAACTCACCCCGATCGCCATTGTAACTTCCCCAACAGATGTTTCCTGTGCTGGAGTAAAACCACATTAACTAGATTTATAAGTTTTATCGACAGGAAAAAAAAAAAGTAAACCTACCACTCAGTATATCTTTAATCAACGTGGTCTGAAGAGACGGAGGCATTTTCATCATCTCTATTTTCACTGCTCGGTCCAGTGTTGCCAACAATTTGTCCAGTTTGGCCTCCATTTCATTGACTCGTTCCTGAGCTGTTACAAGACAGACATTCAGCCTCAGAACGCACAGGGATTTGTTGATAGTGGACACAGCATTAATAATACTCCAGGGAAACCAACCTTCCTGTTCAAACTGCTGAATGAACAGCTCTTTCCTTTTCCTGAGCTTATCAGCTGCTTGGTCTCTCTGGACACCTTCAGAACTTTGGCTTTCTTTTAGAGTTTTTCTAGCAGCCATGTTCTCAAAACCACATCTCACCACTGAACCTGGCTTTAAACTCATCATGAGTGAATGTGATTAATCACAGGTGCAGCAACAATCAGAAAGAATGAATTGCAAGGTTATTTTTTTTCTTCTAAATCTCCAAATGCCTCACTGTTTCCTGTATTTGTGCACTACAGATAAGACTGTTAATCTCTTTCTCAGGTGTCCAGCCTGAGATCCTAGAGAACCCCCAGTGTCCTGCACGCATGTTTTGGGGTTTTTTTATGCTTCCAACATGCCTGTCCAAACTTATCAGCTAACTGTATTTGCTGAGTTAAGGTGGGTGTGTTCGAGTCAGGAAAACACTAAAATGTCCAAGACCAGGGTTGGGATTAAACATAAATATTTGAATGATTTCCATACAGTTCCACCTTCCTGCATGGAATTATTTCCAAAAAGAAACACTCAGGTGTAAGGTTCTTCATAGAACATTTCATTGTTCTCCATGAGGAACCACAGACAAAAAAAACACTTATTTTTGGAAGCATTTTCAGATCAAATCAAGGTCATGTGTGAATAAGAACCTCATGCTGTTTTGGCTGCTTACTGGGATAATTGTGTCCTGGAAGCAATTCTACTGATTCATTAAAAGGAGAAAAACTTGAAATTTAAATTTATTTATTTGCTCTAACAGAGGAATGAAATAAAGAGAAAAGGCCCCAAAATGGTAATTTAACAGTCTTCATTTTAATGATGGCTTTAATTTGGTATTTAAATTCATTACTATTTACATAAAATTAGTCAGATGAGACGTTAATAAAAGCAATGCAAAATGAATGAAGACACTAACAAAAAAAAGAAGAAAAAGTGGATGTAACTTGCAAAATTCAGACATAACTGATCTGCCTTCATTAATATGAACTCCATGACATGAACGTCCACAAATAAAAGGCAAATTCATTGAAGCAAAATGACAGTAATGCAGTAGTTCAGTCTTTGAGTTCAGGCATGTACAGATAATCATTAAACTGATATAATAGATGTTTCAAATTGCAAAACATTTGGAAGGAGACTGCATAGGTAGGCATCATCTCTGGGCATTATTTTTTGCCCACAAGGAGAGAAAAATTTCATGTCATTCATATACAACTGTCTTTTAAAGGCGTTTCCTGCATACACTATCACAATCTCATGATTCTGTTCAAGAGTTTTATGAAATGGTTAAAACGTGATGGATGAAATTTCCAGAAGGGGGAACACTGTTTTAGCTATGAGGTTATTTAAAAAACAAAACAAAAAACACCACAATACAGTATAAATGATACTTTTGTAAACCGTGATAAAAAGTTTGGCAATTCTTTGTATCTGATGTGCAAAATGTAATAAGTTTGCAAGAAATTAAAATGTGTATTATTATTTATTTTTCTGCAAACTCTTGATTTTTTAATTTCAATACAAAAATACACTGTAAAACTGAATATCAGATGAGAGCAGTAACACAATGACAAGAACAAAAACAAAATAAAAACCCTTAATCATCATGCACTGTGCATTTATGAAATTTCTTCAGTACTGTCCCAGTTGTGTTACCGTACTTAATGCTGCATAAAGCTGATTCCTGGGAAGTACAAAAGTGTTTTAAATAGAACAGATGATTATGGAGCACCTCTCTTCTTCTCATCCCTTATTTATAAAAATAAAAGCAGAAACTATTCACAGTACAAATCTGAAAATAAAAAAATGCAAATCTTTCTTTAAATTATTACAATTATAGCCTATTACTGTCTAATTTAAAAGCTGCTATAGGTAGTGGGTTCAATTGGATAATTTAGTAGTTTTTGTTAGTTTGCTTGTAGCCTTAATAGTTCATTCAATAATAGTTAAATAGTTACCTTACATGTTAGCATAATGTCATGCTAGTTTGCTAACGAACATAGTTAGTTGAATGCTAGCTAGCTTATTAGCAGCCCTGGTCATTGATTTTAATTACATACATTTTAAAGCCACGCAATATTTTTATTTATAAGGGATATAACTGGAGGGACTTTGTATACCATGAAGGAGGTCCAAATAAATACATTATTGTTTAATGTCATATTGACAAACCTAATTTTGTCATCTCTTTTGTAATGTAAAACAAACAAAAACAAACACCTGTGTTTAATGAAGATGAGTCATGTTGTAAATACTGAGAAAACATCCCATTCTCATTCAGACCCTATAAAAAGGAGCTTTTCACCATCTCATGCTTTAGTGTTAGATCTTTTCTAACTCAACCATATTGACTCCATCCCATTCCTCATTATTTTACAGGAGCACAAAGGCACATAGATCATGAAAAATAGTCCTTTTGAATTTTGAGGGGATTTAAAGCAGATTATGGGTCTTTTATGTACATGAAATGTTACTCAACACAACTGCGATTGTGGTTAGTGTGTTAAGTAAAATTTCAGACGTATCCCGAGGTCAGCAGTCAGTAGCTCATGCTGGAACATTGCACTGAGGGTCCTTTAGGTCCGAATACTCCTTTAGAAACCTGACGTGGAAGTCTCGCACCTTCTCCAGGAGCACTTTCAGCTTTTCGTGAGATGGCAGGATAGTCATTCTGAAATGAACCAGAAAAGCAGAACGGAAGAAGTGAAACTTCTGAGGAATGCAGTAGCAAATCTGATAAACGCAGTTCCTCTTACAGCCTACACACAAACAGGGCACTTCTTGTTCTTGAGAATTTCAGCCCATGCAAATCTAATGTCACCCTTCCAGTGTAGAAGGGTTTTGTATATAATACAAAGACTTCTGGTGACGAACGTCATTTTAACTCTGAATACACCAATTATGATTTGTGAGATAAATCTCTATGATAGATATGTACAAAGTTAACAGAGAAACGACAAAAAAAAAAGAAATGCTGTTGGGAGAACAGGGCACGATTTATCAGCCACATGACATTATGGAAGTAGTCTATAGTGCGATTCTGACCATCAAACAGCCTCATTCAGCAGGACGCAAAGTTAAAACAAGCAGTAGTCAGTCATCAAGCAAAGTTCAAACAACCCGCACCACTACAGGGATCGAAATGGGAATTTGGGAGCACTGGTCCATGCCTCTCAGAGGTACTGGTCCGAATGGAGTAGCACTGGTCCGTATTTATAATTACAAATTTCAAGCCGATTTTATATATTTTTTCATATAATATAACCATATTATACATGAGTGATCAATTTCAACTGTCTATAAACTTCTTCCTCAGTCATCTCATCATCATCACAATCTTCGAAACCCTCATCCAGATCATCATCATCATCATCTATTGGGTCATACACCACATCATGCTGCGCCTCCTCGTCATCTTCATCTTCCACCTCCTCATTCTGTCTCTCCTGGGGCTCTGCGTCTCCTGCCATATACTCCCTCTCATCACCTGCAGGCTGAGCAATCGCATGCTCTAATTGGCTACTCTAATACTAGGATATCAGCTTATATACTGTGAGTAGAGAAAAACAAAATGGTGGCTTTGTTACCAAGTATTTAAAAGAAACAGAAATAAGGGCCACATACTTGTTGAGCGATATCCGTTTGTTTTGATAGCTGTCAAAAAATGTCAAGCCAAGGACTTTTAAACTTCGCGGGGGTCTAATCTATCTGACCAATAGCGGTTCAAGTTACATTTGTCTTCACGGGCAGCAACGAAAATGAACGGGAAGAAACGAAACTTTGTGCAGCCATGCTGCATGTAGCGGTGTATACTGCGCACGTAAACAATATGGCGGCGCCCGCGTCTATGCCAACTTGACAAATGTCTCATAAAATCTATTGAAATTATCGTAAAAAACGGTAAAATAGACCAAGTTCTGCTTAAAATGGGCGAGAATCGTTGACAGAAATCATCGAGGCAGTGAGTAGTTTGATATATATAGCGTGGCGAGCCAGTCGCCCACTCGGTCGAGTACATGTTGTCACTAGTCGCCCGTAACCTTTCCAACTCGCATTGGCGAGTGTGCGACTGCTCGTTTCGATCCCTGCACTACATTCCCCATCTACCCATTCTGTAGGTGGCTAATACCTGTAATCAAGGTGGGTAATTTAGTGGGTTAGGAAAAAAATTAACACCATCAGTGACACCAAGTCTGACAGGAACGCTAAACATGTAAGATCCCTTATCTCTAGGTTACAGACAATGTAGCTTACCTTACACTTTATTTGATTACAAACTCATCTGAATGTGAATTTTGTAAAAAAAAAAAAAAAAAAAAAAAAAAAAACGCACTCAGCCATTTCTCAGCAATGGATTATGGGTAACGTGTGCTTCTTCTGCCACATATTGGTAAATATGGACACTTTATGAACACTTAAATAAAATAATCAACATTTTGTCTGTGTGTTTCTTAAAACAGCTGCCTTTCTAACGAATACACAATATAAGCAGACCTGATTTTAGGACTTTAGGACGGATAAGCCTTGCACCAGGACTGAGGAGCACTGGCAGATTGGGAAGTAACACTACCTGAAGTGGTACGTGCCCTCTCTCTGTCCAAAGCCGCTGCCAGGTACCACACAGATTCCCGTTTCCTCAAGGAGCCGCAGGCAGTACAGCATGTCCGGCTGCATTCCCAAAGCCTGCACACGGCCATCAGAGGAAAATCGGTAAATCACAGCTCAGGTGAACAGATGTTGCATTTCAGCTGGTCACAGTCAGTAAATTTTAAATATCACAACACGCCTGTCTTTTACTATACTCTGGTTTACACGCCATTATACACCCTTTGTGTTTATAATCAAGTTTACAAAATCATTGATGAATGCCAAGGTTCAGGTTTCAATATGAAGCAGAGAGGACGTACCTTAGCTTGTTCCACAGCTTTTGGAGGGATAAAAATCTGAGGGAACGCGTACATGGCCCCCTGCACAGGATTACACTTGATCCCAGGCACTGCGTTAAGGATCTGCTCTGTTAATTTTGCTTTTTCTGCTAAAGCTCCCAGCACGGCTGCTTTTTCCTGAAACACACACCAGTACATAGATATTTAATGAAGAATTATCATTCTGAAGTAACAAAGGACACAAATTACACAGGCCACTGCAAACCTTGTGGAACTGCATGAAGGATGGTTCGTCTGGTCGAGGAGGATTCACGATCACGTCCATGGCAGCCTGTCCGGCCACGGGGGGGCACAGACTGACCGAGAGCAGCTTCACCAGCTGGGCCTTGACCTCCGGGTCCAGGTTAACAATCTCCATGAAGCCTCCTCTGAACCCACATCTGAGGAACACAGGTAGGAGTTAGAGGTCATCTAGAGCTCCCTGTTGGGATTGAAGCATTTTATGAGCACGTAAAAAAAAAATTCCAGAATGGATGCAGAAATACTCCAGGGATTTTCCAACCTCATCAACAATTACTGCATCAGTAACACGTGTGGTTTAGCACAAGCAGACATTTGAATACGTTTCCTGCTGGAAACCACAGATTTAAATGCTAAAATTTTGCACTGAATGTTCAGAATTACAAAATGTCATTTTAAAGTGCTGATGACACGTTTTTGACATCTTTGGCGATGTTTTATAACATAAAAAGTAATTCCCGATGATCCATATATTAATTCACGAAGGCACCTATTTTACAAGTTATGATAAACGCGGCTATTTGGGCAAATTTGACAGGGCTGCGGCACCCAGGAGACGAAGGAGGAGGAGGAGCTATATGACGTCAGCGAAAGAACCTTCCTCCTAACTTACCAGTTTGTTGTTGATGCGACAGGTGTTCAGTTTATCATTATTAGTATATATATATATATATATATATATATATATATATATATATATATATATATATATATATATATTATGCCTTCGCGTTGTGTTGCCGGCTTTTGCGCCAAAACCCACAAGGATGGGGTAAGTTTATTCAAGTTTCCCAGAGATCCCGAGCTGCATGCGAAGTGGGTGAAGCAAGTCAGGCGCACTCGTGACAAGTGGGAGCCCTCACCAACATCCGTCCTGTGCTCTGAACACTTCGATTTGGATTGTTCCGACACCCTTCCCAGCTTAAAAGAATCTCTTGGGTGTTCAGTTCAGCACAAACGTGTGTTACTACCATCAGCAGTGCCTACACAGTGTTGCCAGATTGGGAGGTTTCCCGCCCAGTTGAGCGGTTTCAAGTGCATTTTGGTGGGTTTTGAACACATTTTGGGCTGGAAAACGTCAGCAGTATCTGTTGCCAGATACTGCTGAAGTTTTCCAGCCCAAAATATGTTCAGAACCCACCAAAATGCACTTGAAACCGCCCAACTGGGCGGGATTCCTCCCAATCTGGCAACACTGCCAGTATTCCGGAGGGGGTCTACTAGTAGCTATGCCGGATCCAAAGACAGTCCTCCTGTCAGAACATGTGTTGTGAAACGACATAAGATAAAGGTACGTAGAGCTATAGATTCTACATGATAATCATAAATGTAATCATAAAGTCAGCGTGATATCAGTCATGTATTTGCTTGTGAAAGCTTGCGGCTTTCATGTAACTGCCGCCTAGCAACGAGAGGCAAAGGGTAAAGAGGGTAGGCTATCATAGATTCTATTCGGAAGAGATCAACACAATTCTAGACTCCCAGAAGAGGAAGAGCTAGCACTAGAGAGTTCACCGGCGTTTTCATGCGCCATTTCCATTGAGTAGAACCAGAGTAGAACAGCCAGTGAACCGCAGCGTGTTCTCCCGCTGACGTCACAGCATGGCCGCGAGCCACGGACCCAGTTTTCTTGCGCTGTGCAATTAAAAGCTGGATATTCGGGTAACAACAGCTTCTTTTCACGTAATTATAACAGAAATCTAACATGTTTGCCATGTTGTGTAGTTTATTTAAGAAATTGCATAGAGTCATGTTCGTGTCATCAGCCCTTTAAGAGTATAATAATTTTAGATTTTGTTCTCATTTCAGGTTAAGTAAATAATTTTGGTAGATATTAAATAAAAGCATCAGTGAACTCTTGTTTTTAATATATTGTTGTTTTTCTTTTACATGCAGCACTTATTTTTCTGGCCTATACATTTTAAATGTAGAAAAGTATTGTGATATATTTTTGTCACATCACCCACCCCTACTATGGAGGGTTTTAGCCTTTTATACAATCCTCTATCTATAAACCATCAGACTAGGACATATTTCTAATAAGGTGAGCCAATTTTTTTTTTTAAACATTTAATGTTGTGGAAGTGAGTTCTTGTCATCACTTATGTTAAAGCAGCTGTTCTTCACCAGGCTCTTGATTTTTTAAAATCTCTCTCTTAAAGTTAAGACAAA
Source organism: Neoarius graeffei (assembly GCF_027579695.1). NCBI lineage: Eukaryota > Metazoa > Chordata > Actinopteri > Siluriformes > Ariidae > Neoarius > Neoarius graeffei. The sequence continues at coordinate 51,984,646 of NC_083595.1, read as the reverse complement.
AAAGTCCTGAAGATGTCAGAAAACTTCAGGTTACAGCTTTACCTCTGACTTTTATAAAGCGCTGACACTGGAGACTCCTTCCTTAATATTAAGCAAACACATTTCTCCTTCCAAAAAATTTCACCACATCAACGATTACGCAAATTTTTAATTTGTTTACACGGAGTGCACACGTTACAAGCCCCTGTGAATGAGCTGTTACTATAGAAATGATAATGTGCTCGAAAAAGCGCATTAATATAAACCCGTGATTTGCAGCTGCATTACTGTCAGAGCTGCTGTTCTGCTGGCAGTTCACTATTGCCCCTTTTCCACCAAAGCAGTTCCAGGGCTGGTTCGGGGCCAGTGCTGAGTTTGGAACCGGGTTTTCTGTTTCCACTGACAAAGAACTGGCTCTGGGGCCAGAAAAACCGGTTCCAGGCTAGCACCAACTCTCTGCTGGGCCAGAGGAAAGAACCGCTTACGTCAGCGGGGGGGCGGAGTTGTTAAGACCAACAACAATAACAAGACCGCGAAAGATCGCCATTTTTAAGCGACAAGAAGCAGCAGCTGTACAAATGCGAAGTCAACCATTATTATTATTATTATTGTTGTTGCTGCTGCTGCTTCTTCCGTGTTGTTTTTGCTTCAATATTCGCACCAAGGTTTATGCAAACGTAGCGACCTAACTGACGTATACAGTGACGTAACTGACGTACCGTATTTTTCGGACTATAAGTCGCACTTTTTTTCATGGTTCGGCTAGCCATGCGACTTATACTCCGGTGCGACGTATATATGTTTTTTTTTTTTTTTCACCGCGGAATAACTGGAGCTGATGCTGAGTCTGACGACAGCCACGCAGAAGAAGAGGAAACGGCACTTCGTCTGCCGCTGGAGTTGGCAGAGTTGTTCAGAAGCGACACCGAGGATGAGGAATTCAATGGATTTGCCGATTTGGAGTGAAATCGCCAGCTTGATAAACTTGATTGACCTGTGTTTTATTATTAATGATAGGGCTATAGTTATTTAAATAAGTTATGTAATGATTTTAGGCAGTGCTTAATTTGTGAAGTGGGAGGTCGGAACGCAGGAGGTGGGTGGGTCCGGCGACTCAAAAAAAAAAAAAAGGTGGGGGGTGGTTTACTATAACTTTACGCACACGCGCTTATTGTGTGTGTAAAAAAAAAATAATAATATCAGACATTATGATCTTAGAAAACGCTTTAGTGACGAACAGTTACAGACAGTAATATGTCGTGATATGTTATAAAATATTATTTTTATTAGGCTATATATTAAATTATATATTAAATTTATCTTCTAAAATAACAGACTACTCATATCACAACCGGTTTATTTCACCATTGGAGATCAGATCACACAACACATGAGTTAAATTACTCTTTTTAAGGATTTAAGTAGGGTATTTAAAAGTGGTTGTTTTTTTTTCACTAGACGGTTGTCTTTGGAGATGATATACCTATAGCCTACTTGACCTCTGATTTAATGAAATAAAATTCGACAAAAATGAAGAATGACTCTCCTCGATGATGACTACAGCTTTAATAACAAAGATGAAAGAGCCATGGGGCGATAATAAGCCCTACCGGTAAAAATAATCTAAAAGCAAACTGATTAATGCATCAGTAATAGGCTACTAATATTAGTTATAATAATAATAATAATATAGGCTATTAGTAATAACGATAGTGATAGTATTAAAGATAGTAGTAGATATTTAAAATAATCAGACTAGGCTACTTACAGGGCAAAGGGCGCGTTATCACTGCTCAGCTGTTCGTTTATTAAATAAACAATGCAGTCGCGCAGTAACCACACGCCGCTTATCAGATAGAATCACAGATTCTATGGATAGAATAACCCTTCAAAAAAGTGCGACTTATAGTCCGGTGCGACGTATATATGTTTTTTTCGTCTTCATAATGCATTTTTTGGCTGATGCGACTTAAACTCCGGAGCGACGTATAGTCCGGAAAATACGGTATACAGCGACGTAACGGACGTGTCTTCCCTTAGCACCGCGAGCTATGGAAAAGCAAACTGGTTCTCAGCTGGCTCGCAAGTTGAACGAGTTGTGAACCAGCACCAGCACTGGCCCCGAACCAGCCCTGGAACTGATTTGGTGGAAAAAGGGTATCTGAGAAAGAGAAGACTGTGTAAACTACAGCCAAGCCTTTCCAATCTGTCAACAACATTTCCACAGCAACAACCCCACTTGGACTTTTTAGTGAATAAAAACTGAGCCAAATATCTCAGCTGGCTGATTTTTGGAGGCTTGGATTTATTCGCAGTGTAGCACCGGATAGTATTCATGTGCTGAAATGATGATACAGCTAAACTGTCATGCTCAGCTCTTTGTCAGCGATGCTGTTATGTGTATTTATGTTGTCCTGTGTGGTGCAAGTTAAAGTCCAGCGTACTGCACACGATGTCCTGGTCAGTGCATTTCCTGTTTCTGTGTCTTTTAGTTTAAGCTGCACTAAGCATTAATCTGCCTGCAGGATGAGGTTGTTAGGACGTGTGAGCGTTTAAGTCCGGGTGGAATTTCAAAAGATGGCTGTACTTACTCTCCTGTGTAACCTTTGGAGGTGGAGTGGAAGGAGGCCAGCTCGACGCTGTTAAAGTACTCCGGCCCCATTTCATACAGCACCTTCTTAAACGAGTGGAACTGGCAGTCGGGAGCGTACACGTTGTCCTGATACACCTGCAGGGTCAAGGAACACATATTAACACCGACGATGCTGAAGAAATGAACATGAAATGTAATATTCAGGAAATTAACAATTTTAAGGAGGGAAAATTATCCTGAAGCAGCAAGATTTATTTATTCATTCATTTACCACATTTAATATAGCGCTCTTTTCATACATTGAGCACGTTCAAAAGCGTTTAACCATAAAATGTATGTAGAAGTGTAGAAATTAAACAAAAGACAGAATACCAATTAAAATCGTAGGATATAACAAGATCAACTGTGATCTACTGCTCACTTACGTACCGTATCCCCCGCTCTCGCTTAGATCAGAATGCAAGTAATCGAAGGAATATGACGCTTATTATGAATGCTGACTTCAACAAATAATGAACCCTGAAACAAGTAAAGAGCAGTGTCTCTCCCCAGGGATTTCAAACAGCATCCTGGGAAACTGTCATTCTGAAATAGCATTTTGCTTCTTGAAATAGCGTCAAAATCCACCCTATACGTTTCATAAATACATTCAGTCGGTAAACAGGAAGTCAATGTGCGACAGACCTGAAAACGGTAAACACGGTACAGGACCCCAAGCTGAAGTTTGGTATCAAGTACCAAGTGGCTATGATTCGTAGATGCTGAGAAAGAGTGTTTATATTCAGACACTATGATAATATGATGTAAACGAGTGAGTTTTAAGAGAACGCTTAAACGTGCCAACAGATCCCGAGTCTCTTATATGCAGGCATGCAAACTGGTCAGGGGTGAAAAAGGTGAGAAGGATGCACGGGGACACGGCACGCGCGCAAAAGTACATTTCGTAGTCTACGTTACAAAAAAAATTGCAACCAGTGACATCTTGAATTTAATACAGTACAAAATAACTTTCCATAAACATGTCTTAATAAGTTACTGTTGAGTGGCCGGTAAATTGTACCATTTATTTGTCAGTGGCCGGTAAAGTTTGATATTTTGTGAAGTTAATTTTCACCCCTGTGTACAACACAGTGGGCTATTTACAAAAAGGTATATATTACTGCCTGTGCTATCTAACAGACCTACCCCAGAGGACACACCTGGCCAATCCCTGTCTGTCAATTTTCTTAAAGACATCACCTATGTGAAATCAGGGGCGGATCTAGAAAAATATTTATGGGGTGGCAAGAGGGGGGCAGGAATTTTTGAGGGGTGGCAATGTATTACAGACATGTATATATACTGAATTTAATCACAGTTTGACGACAAATAGTATGTACACACTACAAAAGGGCACAGACTGCCATTTACAAACTCATACAGATAAACTTAATCTCATGCCTTTATTGTTCACGAAGAACACACATTCTCAGATGAGGTCTATACCGTTTCTGGACAGTTTTATACTGTATATGCAAAAGAACAAACACTAAAAAACAACAATAACAACACTGCTTCAAGTTCAGCATGATTTAAACCATTTACACCAGTGTCACATTTTATAGTTTTTTTCCCTCACGCTTTGTAAAGGCTCACCAGTGAGCAGAACATGAACTTGTCATGCCTACAACAGCTGAATGCGGCGATTTCCATGTTGCTCAGCAAAACGCTTCACAAATTTATCAAGATCTAATGCTTTTGTGCGCTTTGATTCAATGCTGAGTACAGCCAAACTTGATAGTCTCTTTTCTGTCATAGTCAACCGCAAATAAGTCTTTATGAGCCTGAGAGATGAAAAACTTCGTTCACAGGATGCACTGCTCACAGGCAAGACAACCGCTATTTTACACAACCTGAACAACTCAAAAAAACAACAACAACATCATCTTGGTATGGGTCCAAAAACAGTGAACTCCATGAGAGTGGTAGGACTCTCCTGTTCCCCCTTTTTTCTGTCTAGTACTCTCCTCGTCTGATGTAACTCATGTTTAAGATCCTCAATATTTGAATCATAAGCTTCAGCCAATAGCAATGTTTTCCTTGACAGATGGTGAATCAATATTAACTTTTGTGGCCGACTTTACACAAAACTAATGTCAGACCTAGCTAACATTAGGCCAAAAAAAAAAAAAAAAAAAGTGTGTTTCAGGTAACATGAAATACTAAAATAAGGTCGGTAGGTAGGAAATTTTTTTTCTTAATTTGTTTTATTTTGTTCGAAAAAATTAACACAAGTAAACATCTTACAAAATAGTATTTTGGCACAGAATCCTTTATACCACACATCATAATAAAATAAGTGTTTTAAATCTTTAAACGAATAAAAAAAATATCGCAAGAGTTCGAGTTATGATCTGCGGAAGCGTATTGCTGCCACACTCAAAAAAAAAAAAAATTGGCTTAGACTCAAGTAATTACGTGAAAAGATATTGTTAACAGAGTTATCACGTTTTTACAATATGTTTATCATCATGTAATAACATCACGTAATTTCATGATACGAAATTATCACGTTATGATATTTTCATGTGATAATGTGAAAACACCTTATCAAGAAATAACGTGAAAATATGGTTTAACGTCCTAGGCTAGGATACTTCCATTAAAAGCAGACGGCCTCGCCTAGCCTACTGTAGAACTTGGGTCGAGCAAAAACATGGCTGAATCCTGAATGACTCCTATTTGTATAAATAGGGGACTACATAGGCGGCAAAATGTAGTGTTTTTCCCTGCCATGGAAGTGCACTTGTATACTGAAGAGGAAGCAATTTGCATTACAGCCAGGAGGGCTGATAGAAGTGGCAAAACATTTTACTTTTTATCGTTTCTTTCACAACTTGAATGCGTTGAAACAAAAAATTATGACAAACTAACGCCACTTACACTAAAATATCGAGGGAAATTTGTAATAAAAACTTTGCGGTCGGCAATTTCGACGCGGAAATTCTCGATCGGTCGGGTTACCGGAAACACACTTTTTTTTTTTGCCTTACATGTATAGTTAGCTAAATAACCTTCTCCAACCTGATTTTTATCCTCTCAAAATCAGCATCGCAACTATGCTAGCACTGTTCATTCATTATAATTTCATTTTTTGATAGATAGTTAATCAGCTTTTACCCCTTTCCTCCCGTGTCTCCTTTCCTCGCGACTCCTGGCTCCCTCGCTTCGCGCCTCTCAATTTTCCAAAACAACCAATCTCTGGCGTTATCTCGTGCTGCATTCGCCGCAGTCGGACATTGGAAATTCGCGCACGTAAATGTCAAATTGGCCGTAATTTTTCTTTGAATTCGTCGCTGCCAACTGGGGTAGCAGCAGGGGTGGCAAGGCTTTCTTTTAGAGTGGCATATGCCACCCCGGTAGATCCGCCCATGGTTATTCACCCCCGAGCACGCTGGAAACTGTTCCATTGGTATTCAGATTCAGTCGCGAGATGAGGTTGCCAGATCTCTCTATAAAAAGGTGACTTTGCGGTCTGAATCTGTGGAATATTCGTAAGCGAGGACTGGCAACCAGCAGTGGGTTGTGCACCAACTGATCAGAACTCCAATGGAAAAGAAGCGTGTTAGTAACTGTTTATCTTGATTGGCTGTAACCTTGTAAGTGAAATGTTTGGCAACAATAGCGTTGTAGCCTGCCTACCCCCCCCCAAAAAAAACTCTTCGGAGCTACACGATTCACACAAGTGACCTATTTTGGGACCAAAACGGCGAATTTCGCCGAAAGGTGAGGAGTTTGCATGTGTGTATATGGCACGGAAGATTGTTCCAAAGATTAGAAGCGCTCCAACTGAAGCATCGGTGACAAAATGTAGCAGTCCTGACATGCGACCTGACTAGCGAGAGACTGTTCTCCGATCTGAGTGATCTACTGGGCTCGTACACAGTAAGCATGTCACGGATATACGTGGGCGATTTGCCGTGCAGAGCCTTATACATATGTACCAGCACTTTAAAGTTGAGGCAGGAGTAATGTGACTATACCTCGAAGTTCTCGTGATGACTCTGGCTGCTGCATTTTGAACTCTTTGCATCTTCTGAATCAGGGTACTGGGAAGCCCGTGTAAGAGTACACTGCAATAATCTAACCTGGACGTAACAAGTCCATGACGACCTGAAACTGACGCCGCCCACTCACAATTATTTCCACAGCTGCTTAGCCATATGATCGTTCCATCCCCCTGCAAGTTACTACTCGAATTATAATCCCCATTTCAATGCTTAAGAAATGCTTTAACCCTTTAGTCTCTCATCTCCGAGTGTTCTGCTTAACGTCAAGCGCAAAGAAGCACAAGAGCCACTAATCATAGAAAACAAACAAACAGTCTTTTCTCCTGTTAGCTTTACATCATTACCTCATCAGCCATAACAAACAGGTTCTCCTCGTAGGCGAAGTGCAGGACGTCCTCGATACACTTCTTGCTCTGGACCTGACCTGTTTTCACAGGAAGAGGAAAGATGGAGAGATAGACAGAACAGTACACTCAGGACAAAAAGCAAAATCTAACCAAACTGATTCATTTAGTCAAATCTCATATCAGGGCTTTCACCAAAGCGTGGATGCGTGGCGCTTCGCCATGCTGTGCGACGTCAGCGCTGCACGGTCACTTACACACCAAAATAAATAAAATAAAATAAAATAAAATAAATTGAACAATACAGAGTACTTTCTGCACCTAAATATCTCCTGTTCCCCTCTGAAAATGAGTAATAACTATAGAAATAGGAAGATCTTGTAATATAAAGGTCTAGACTCTCCTGGTACTCAACCAAGAAGTGAAAATAAAAGGTTGCGCTGCGTTCACAACCATACATAAAACCACGTTCTAGGCCAGGGGTGGGCAAACTTTTTGGCTCAGGGGCCACATTGACTTTTGAAATTTGCCAGGCGGGCCGGGCCAACACCAAATTCATACATATCGAACATAAACCGGAAAATCTTTAGTGTTATTGTAAGGCCTTCACTGACAGAGACCCAAATGCAGATCAGATTGACATTTATTTTAGTTCTCAGTCAACAAAGGCAGAGCAGAAAAATGCTTGCAGTTCAATAGATTGGCACTGGATTCATCCAGAAAAGTAATATATATATATACACACACACACACACACACACACACACACACACACACACACGACAGTAAGAAAAGTAGCACACTTAATTCTTAAATTACATCTTTGAGCTGCCAGGATGAGTAGGATGCCAGTGTATTTGTATCATTTTATACATACAACTAAATTGCATATCATTAAATTGAACTAAATTACGTATCAGTACATATCATTTTTGTACATTTCACTGAACTCGTAGATTTACACCTGAGTGTTTTTTTTTTTTTTTTTAACCATCCACTTCCAGCCTGCCAGTACAACCAACCACCATTAGTAGGAGAGGCACCACACCATGCCAACATGTTTGCAGTTCAACAGTTTGGGTACCACACCATTCCAACATGTTTGCAGTTCAACAGTTTGGGTACCACACCATGCCAACATGTTTGCAGTTCAGTGGTTTGGCACTGGATCCATCCAGCCCACAAAATCAAACAAAATGGCTCAAGAAAGCAAAAAACTCCAAACTGGTTTTCAGGTTCAAAGTCACTCACTGAAATATTTCCAGTCCTCAAAAAATCAAAACACAGGTTCCAAACAGGTTTTCATATTCCAAAAGGCCACTCATAGATCAGAATAACCTCCACAGGCAAAAGTCCAGGAACAGATACAAGCAGAAGCAAGGTCAGCTGCTCATAATACACCTATAACAGCAGACAGGGACATAAATGAGTTAATACTCACATTCACTCAGCAACCGCTGAGCTGTATTCGTCCGTGCTTGCGCTGACTGGTTGTTAGCATAATTAGCATGCTTGGAGGAAAAGTGCCGTTTGATGTTATATTCCTTTAAAACTGCAACGGTTTCTTTGCAAATAAGGCATACAGCCTTTGATCGGACTTCAGCAAAAAAAATATTTAGTTGTCCATTCTTTATTGAACACCCTGCACTCACTGTCCACTTTTCTTTTTTTAGGACCACTCACTGTAAAGTTTTATCCTGCGTTCTCGAGATCATCAGTGGCACGGGCGCCAGAATGACTTCCATGGCACGCGCTGCACCACTCTGCAAATGTAATCTCGCGTGAATACGACTGACTGGAAATACGGATCTCTAGAACACCTGTCTACGTGATAACACTGACGCTTATAGTTTATAGATCTGCTCAATCGCATTTATATGATTGTCTTCCGCGGGCCGGATTAAAAACGCCAACGGGCCGGATGTGGCCCGCGGGCCGTAGTTTGCCCACCTCTGGTCTAGGCGCTGATCGTGAGATGGCGCCGTTATGTGATTTGACCTCGATTCTGTTCCTGGCATCCTGAAATTGGAAATGAAGAGGTGTGCTACAAAGTGTTTTCATTTCAAATCTAATTTTGCCCTTTAAATTTTGCTCCTTACATATTTGACAAGGGGCGGCACAGTGGTGTAGTGGTTAGCGCTGTCGCCTCACAGCAAGAAGGTCCGGGTTTGAGCCCCGTGGCTGGCGAGGGCCTTTCTGTGTGGAGTTTGCATGTTCTCCCCGTGTCCGCGTGGGTTTCCTCCGGGTGCTCCGGTTTCCCCCACAGTCCAAAGACATGCAGGTTAGGTTAACTGGTGACTCTAAATTGAGCGTAGGTGTGAATGTGAGTGTGAATGGTTGTCTGTGTCTATGTGTCAGCCCTGTGATGACCTGGCGACTTGTCCAGGGTGTACCCCACCTTTCGCCCGTAGTCAGCTGGGATAGGCTCCAGCTTGCCTGCGACCCTGTAGAACAGGATAAAGCGGCTACAGATAATGAGATGAGATATTTGTCAAGATAAAAAGCAGCAAATTTAACAGTGTTGAATTGTGCCTAAATCAGCCCGAGATGCCAACAGAATGCACCATTTGAAGTCTCTAGTTTCAACATTTTCCAGGGCAGCATGTCCCCGGACCCCCCCCCAGCAGCCTTTGGGGCCCTCCGGGCCAGGCCGCATCAGTAGCACCGCTCTGATATTTTTTTCTGGTGAAAGCCCTGCATGTACCTTCCTTAAATGGCCCTTTTCCACTACCCTTTTTCAGCTCACTTCAGCTCGCTTCAGCCCAACACAGCTCGCGTTTCGACTACCAAAAACCAGCACGACTCAGCTCGTTTCAGCCCTGCTTAGCCCCTAAAACTCGCACCGTTTTGGAGTGGGGCTGAAGCGAGCCAAGCCGTGCCGAGTGAGGTTGGGGGCGTGAGCAGACACTCCCCTGTGCACTGATTGGTGAGGAGGAGTGTCCTCACATGCCCACACACGCCCCGCGAGCGCGCTGGGATCTGTAAACACCGCAAACCCGGAAGGAGAAGAATTACGAATTACGAGAATTTCTGAAGCCTTATGCGCCTCGCCTCATCTATACGCTCTTGCCAGTATCTGTCCGCGTTGTCGGTGACAACAAGCCACAGCACCAAGACCAGCAACACTAACGACTCCATGTCCTCCATGTTTATTGTTTATTATTCGGGTCGTGAGACTACCACTTAAAAGATCACTGAATCAGTGACATACAGAGCATCGTGGACGAGTTCGCGGAGCGCAAGGCTCGTCGTATGCCCTTCAAATAATGCGCGCAGTAGGCTATTGATGTTTTATTATGAGCCATGTACAGTATGTCGCCTAATGTTTTTTTGTTTCTGAGTTACATGTTCGTTTGAAGGACTTAATGTACAAACTAACATAGTTGCACCCCGTAGTGTTGAAATTGGTAAACACAGTGCATTCAGTGAGGTTTGCACCGCCCTCCTTTTATTTCTGACTCTTCCTGTCACCGTTGCAACCTCTGAGCGCTCATTCGTATGCCCTTCAAATAATGTGCGCAGTATAGGCTATTGATGTTTTATTATGAGCCATGTACAGTATCCTAATGTTTTTTGTTTCTGAGTTACATGTTCGTTTGAAGGACTTGATGTACTAAATAACATAGTTGCACCCGGTAGTGTTGAAATTGGTAAACACCGCAGTTGCGGACATTTTGTAGCCTAAAATGATGTTATGATAAGCTTTAATAAAGGGCCCGGTCATTTGCCCCGCCCCCGGCCCGGCTCTGACTTGTTCCGCCACTGTCACTGATGTCACTGTTTGCGCTGCTTAACGACATCACGTGACGTCCACCCACTTTCGCTAACTCCACCCAATGTGTCCACCCACTTCCAGCCAGCACGGTTCAGCGCGGTTGTAGTCGAAATGCAACTCCAACAGCCCCGCTCGGCTCGACTCAGCTCGACTCAGCACGGCACGGCTCAGCCGCGTTTGTAGTGGAAAAGCGGCATAAGTCTTCTACATGACCAGTAGCTATACGTTTTATCTACTAAATGCTTTGGGTTTTGTTTTTGAAACAGAGAAGAACTTCGAAACTAAAATATACATGAGCATACTGTACACACACACACACACACACACACACACACACACACGAGTTGGATTCCCAGAGTATATCAACTTTCATTATCATTCATCTGCATGGAATGCAGTATTTGACTCACAAGATTTTGGAAACAGACTCTTTCTATGCACAGCACATTATGCAACTTTATGTAGGTCCACTTCCTGAAAAAGTTGAGATTGAGGGAATTGATTTGAGCGTACTTTGAGTTTTAGTGGTGTGAAAATGTTTCTATTGCTATAACATAACTATAAACAGATCAACATATAATTCTTTAATTCATAAAAATGCCACTACTGGCAAAGCACTGTCATCTCAGAGCAATAAAACACTTCAGAATAGGAAAATAATCAACTCTGCTTCATTACACCACCCACTCTGACATTGATTACTTTCCTAAACCAGCACGTGTGTTTTATTCCATAAATCACAATCTACAATAGTTTGATATGCAGGTCGTGAGAATTAGATTAGAGAACACGGTTGTTTTTTTGTTTTTATTAGTGCTGTCAAAGTTAACGCGATAATAACGTGTTAACGCGATCTCAATTTAACGCGATTAAAAAAAAATAGTGCCGTTAACGCAAATTCTAATTTGGCCCTGCGAGTCACCCGTAGTTCCTGCTGATACTTCTCTTCAAAAGAAACTAATGAAGAGTAAAATAATTTTTTTTTTATTTTCACAGTGATATGCACTTTATTTTTCATCCCTTGGTTTTCTCATCTAATATGGAAGTTATGGATGTCAGTGGCTGTGACAAGACGTGTTATGCTCTGCAATTTAAAAAAAAAAAAAAAAAAACACATTGGTACAAAGCAAGCTCATTCACTTTTTTATGCTGATAAGAGAATTATAATGGTTTTTCATGTGACAAAAATGTGCGATTAAATTGTGATTAATCGCGAGTTAACTATGACAGTCGCGACATTAATCGCGATTAAATATTTTAATCGCTTGACAGCACTAGTTTTTATTACACAGACTTACCAGCCCCTAACACGCCTGAGCAGGTAATTCAAGCCAAGGAATGAAGAGACATTAACAAATGGTGAAAGATAAACAGATATGGAAACTTTGGCACCTTTTCAGAATTTAACTGTTTCTAGGACAAAGGAGCAATGAACTTGGTTTAACTGCCTGAATGTGGATTCAGTCAGGCCTTTCAAATCCAAACTCGCTGAATGGAAAAGATGTGCACGTCAACACTGTGTGCAATTCAAATCAAATATTTAGTCATTAAAAGGCTGTCTCACCGGTGGGGTTTCCAGGGTTGATGATGCACAGGGCTCGGGGCTGGCAGTGCTGTTTAGCTGCCTGGTATGCTCTGTGGAGCTCGTTGACATCCAGCGCCCAGCAGTTATCCTCATCCAGGTAGTAATTGATCTGCACGGCGCCCAGCTGAGCGATGGCGGCTGAGTAAAGCGGGTACTGAGGGATGGGGATCATCACCCCTGTACGGTTACGACCTTCACCTGACACCAGCAGCTTCAGAATGTTCTGAGAAACAAACACCAGTCAAGACATCAGTGTTTTAGTACTTTATTCGCCGAAGTAGCACAAGGACTCGCCTTAACGCTACTCTAACACCAACACTGAGATCTGACACAATTATAAAAACAAAAACACGTGTTTGGGGTCACATTCAGTAGAGACGTACCATTATACGTAACGTGTATACACTGCAAAAAACTGAAAACTGAATTTCAGGAGAAAATTACTTAATACTAGTGAAATTATCTTGCCTCAGGCCATCCTTAAAAAAAAAATCCGTTTGCTGTCCACCGGGTGAGCAAAAAAATTTTCAGTCGGGATGGAGGGATTTTTTTTTTTTAAACATATGGATGGATAAGAAATTGCAATGCTGTGTTTGCTTTTTCTTTCAGTACTTTTTTATTACAAAAGCAGACACATTATAAAATGACAGTTTAATCAACTGAAACTTGTACAAAAACTTTAAGTTAGCATTTTAAATGCTGACTGGAACATTTGCAAAACTTTTACAAAGGTACTTAAAATGTCCGACACACGGGCTTTTTGTAGTTCTAAATCGAGCGTTAGGCCGAGTTCGGATGAAATTACACTATTAAAATGATCACTGAATGATTTGTTTTTCTGAATCTTTACTATTTTGTTGTTCGCTAGAATACCATTTTGCGATTTCACACTTAAGCAAATGTTTGAAAACTCCGGATCTCCTTCCTTCATGGTGGCTGCCATTTTTTTGTGCCGCACGGCGCATGCGCAGAGCTGATTCAGTTCAGTGTGCGCGCACTCGGCGGAGGCAGTAGTGTGCCGGGGCCGTCGGAGGGGACAGAAGCAGAGATGACGCTTATTTTGTCTCCGGTAAACCAGTCTTCTCTCGTTCAATTACGTGCTGGCATCAAAAGACACGGTTGGTTGTAAATGAAACCAAACTGAGTGGTTGGAGTGTATTTTCATACACAAATGGAGAAATGTTCGCTGAGTGTTTGTGTAGCCACCAGGGCTTTGAACCAGAATTTTTTTCCTATTGGTTCGTTCCGAACAGAAACGGAATTTTAACGTTTACGGTTTTGGGTTCCACCATTAAATAGACGTTCCCGAACCGGTTAGAGCAAAAAAATTTCGTTCCCGGAACGGTTAATTACGTTCCCTGTCAGCTGTTTAACAAATGGCTATAAAATTATGTCTCTGTCTCATCCAGCTTAAGCCAAATGTAGACTAATTCTATTACAACCTTCATTAAATAAGACAAGAAATAATTCAAAACAATTATTATTTCAAATGTTGGCGATTTGGATTCTCAGTATGTCTTCCCATCTACACAAACAGAAAAAGTGCCAAAAATGAAAGATAATTTGTTTAGTGTGTTACCAAAGGCTAGTCAGGCCCTATGCATTGATAGGCTAACAGAGGTTAACTTCATTTAACGTTCGCGAGCCTCTCATTAACGTGGACAAATATATTGATATCGTGTTTGAAATTGACGTTTTTGAATAACGATAGACTGCAATATTTACCTCTTATTTAAGATGTAGAGACGTGATAGTAGTCCACCCTCCCGCTCTCTCCATTCAGTCAGCGAACGTCACACAGGAAGTGAACCCCAACGGGTCATAGAAACTTGCGCAGGAGAAGAATGACTTTTTTTATTTGTAGGCTACGGAAACTTTGAGGAACGAAATAAAAACCGGTATTAACCGGTTACCATTATTTTTAATAAGCGTTTCTGTTCCGGAACATAAAAAATAATAAAAAGTTTCTGGTTTCGTTTCTGTTCCATGTGAAATAGAAAAAGTTCCCGGTTTTTGTTTTCGTTCCTTGAACCGGTTCAAAGCCCTGGTAGCCACCACTGCAGACCGTTGTCGTTGTTAATTCATAGCATGCTCAGCTGCACGAATGTGTCATGCACCGAAAATAAGAGATTTACAAGCCAGGAACGCCTCATGATGTAATACGCAAGAAAAGAAAGAAGATTTACTGTCATTTTACTTTGTATTTGAGTAAAGTGAATAAATAAATGGTCTGTGGAAAATACATTTAATCCTGGGAACTGCGTGCACAGGAGTTTATTTTGTGTTTACTCTCCCTCCCCGGCTGGCTACTTATTTGTCATGGCTGGCTAGTATGAGCTTTAGTGGAAAACCCTGGGAATGCATAAATGTCAAGTTCAATTTTAGATTTACGAACCCGAAAAAATGTCGAAAAACCGGCGTTAAAAAAAAAAAAAATTTCAACCGCACAAACGGCACTCACCCGGCCGGTGGACTGGAAACAGAACATTTTTTAATAATGGCCTCATGGACAGATAATTTTACTTGACAAGACATCTTGGAATAAGTTTTCCATATATTTACTTTTTTCATAATTTTTATTGGTGCGGTAATGTTTTAATTTTCTTTTTGTAAGAGCATAGAAACTTTGTTTATATGCTCCAAATACATATTAAAATTATTAAATATTAAGTTGGTTACAATCCAGAACTAGTTTTAATAATCTCAGAGTTGGTGTCTTGTATTCTTCTACACTGTAAAATATCTTAACCAGTTAGAATATCTTGAATATTAGTTGAAACAATCTCGCATTTCCTGTTAAAAGAAAACAAGACACCAACTCAGATTATTAAAACTAGTTCTAGATTGCAACCAACTTATTCCAAGATGTCTTGTCAAGTAAAATTCTCTGTCCATGCAGCAAGATAACTTCACTCGTATTAAGGAATTTTCTCCTCAAATTCAATTTTTTTGCAGTGTACAAACTTAGGTACATATAAAAGAGTGCCTACATGAGTTTGGAGAAGACCTACGCAATAGTAGAAGATCTGCTGGAGAGTCCTGCTGCATAGGTCGGAAATTTCCCTGCATGTTGCCTTTCTGAAATTATTTTTATCTAGTTTTAGTTCCACTTCTGTCCTCTGAGCCACTCAAGTTTAAACAAATATAGCTGTTAAAATCCACTGCAAACCAAAACATGGATACAGCACTGTACTGTGTACTTTTTCTAGGTACAGTAATAAACACACCACAGTGCTGCTCGTGTGCCATTTAATGCCCACATTAGGGCACTGAAAGACTGCATTAAAGCATACACAGGTACGCTTTAAAATTAAAC
The DNA here is from genome assembly GCF_027579695.1 of Neoarius graeffei. NCBI lineage: Eukaryota > Metazoa > Chordata > Actinopteri > Siluriformes > Ariidae > Neoarius > Neoarius graeffei. Next base: position 51,969,005 of record NC_083595.1, on the reverse strand, counting down.
CGGCTGGAGGATAGGATCCGGCACAGTTTGTTCATGCATGCACCAAAGGGCGAGGTGCACAGTACACACATTAAAGCGCCTATGTGTACATTGTGGAAATAGAACATTGTCTCATGAATACTATTTGAATAAGGCTTATAAGTGACATTTCCATGGAAAATGCTCCAAGCCTGGGGCTGATCTGAGAGCAGACTGCTTCATATTGACAGACAGACACCACCCACTGCCTGTTTGCTCAGTCTCACCAACAAACACGTCACAGCAAGCACAGCGACACGTCATAATTTTTGATAATAAAACAGGAAAGTTTTTTGGTATGAGCGTGTGTGAAGTTTGTTAACACGTGAATCCGAGTCATTAGTGTGTGATCTCCGAATATTTTTTTTATTGCATGTTCACTGAGCCGCCAGCTGGCTTAAGGGTCATACCATGATGCCATCGCTGGCCCCGGTGGTGAGGAAGATGTTGTCACAGTTAGCTGGGACTCCCTGATCTCTCTGCTCGATATAGGATGCGACGTCCTCCCGGATACACTGCACACCCTCGCTGGAGCTGTATGCGCCTGAGACACACACACACACACCAGGACAAATCACTTACTGCTGCAAAACTAGCATCATTAATCAAGGCTGGTGTTCTGTACTTCCTGCTCTGTGCGCTTTACATCACCATGTACGGAATCAATCCGCCATCCACTGATCCAGTAACAAAAATAAACGCCAGACCTTTTAAGGAAGGAACATTGTGGGTAATTGAGTGGAATAACTGTTTTATTCGATCCACATTCACTGGATTTTGAGAAACAAAGCATTTTTTTTTTTTTGCAAATTCGATAAATAAAAACTTTATACGACAAAATAATTTCCGCTTAGAATGTAAACCAACCGGCGAAATGACAGGAGCAATTTGTGAAAAATGCGATAATAATAATTCTTGAAAAATAAAAGATACGCTATTACCATTGAATCCTCATCTCATCTCATTATCTGTAGCCGCTTTATCCTTCTACAGGATCGCAGGCAAGCTGGAGCCTATCCCAGCTGACTACGGGCGAAAGGCGGGGTACACCCTGGACAAGTCGCCAGGTCATCACAGGGCTGACACACAGACACAGACAACCATTCACACTCACATTCACACCTACGCTCAATTTAGAGTCACCAGTTAACCTAACCTGCATGTCTTTGGACTGTGGGGGAAACCGGAGCACCCGGAGGAAACCCACGCGGACACGGAGAGAACATGCAAACTCCGCACAGAAAGGCCCTCGCCGGCCACGGGGCTCGAACCCGGACCTTCTTGCTGTGAGGCGACAGCGCTAACCACTACACCACCGTGCCGCCCCCATTGAATCCTTTCCTTCCATATTTTGTGGCTTTTTTGTATTTTTTGGGGTTTTGTTTTCGAGTAGAGTTTTTATTTCATCCTCGGTTGGTTCAGCAACATGCTCCGCCATTTTGTTTTTCTCTCCTCACAGTATATGAGCTGATATCCTAGTAGTAGAGTAGCCAATCAGGGCGCATGATTGCTTATATCCAGTGAATGTGCAGCGCTCGAAACTAACAGTGTCCCGATGTCCCGGGGACCATAAAAAATGTCATCGGGACACAAAATTATCATATCTGGGACAATCCCGGGACAATGGAAAAAAATAGATCTAGAAAAAAAGTTCTACATTAATATTATTTACAAAGCCGTAACACATACGTAGACATTCACCTAATTTGTCAATTTTAATTTTAAAACGTTAACAGCGAAAAATACATAGTAGCTACACATTCGATGCACCTGCATCCGTAGGCTACAGAGCAGCGCATTCTGTTCTAGAATCTTCGGCCGGAGTCCGCATTATATGGACTTGGAATGGAATTGCTACCGCACACGCTGCGCCGACTCTTGCCAGAACAAAAATGCTTAAGTGGTTGAAGCGGACCGACCGCGGGGAAGAAACTGAAAGCCCAGACATAACGTCTCCGGGACCTTCAGGATCCAAAGTGTCATCGCCTGGTCTGCAGGCAACGCTAGCAACTGAATGAACTTAATGAACACTGTTAGACACGTTATAAAATACAACAGGAATGATGTGGATGATATTGACGGAAGATACCGTTCAACAGAATGAGTGAGTTTTCTTGCTGTCTTTCTAGTTCAGAAAGTTTAGTCAGTCAGCAGCACAACTAGGCTAGGACCTGCCACTATGCTGATGTTCCACCCACGTTTCGGCAGCGAAAGTTCATAAAATGGATAACGGAAAGTTCATAAAAATGGGAAAGTTCATAAAAATGGATAATGGATAACGGAAAGTTCATAAAAATGGATAACGGTCTCATCTCATTATCTGTAGCCGCTTTATCCTGTTCTACAGGGTCGCAGGCAAGCTGGATCCTATCCCAGCTGACTACGGGCGAAAGGCGGGGTACACCCTGGACAAGTCGCCAGGTCATCACAGGGCTATGGATAACGGTAATGGTGAAAATTATAAGTTGGCCTTATAAGTGCCAACAGATATTCAAGGTATAAATAGATGAAATGAACATAAAAGGGGTCTTATTTTCAACTAAAGTGTACTGCAGATGTAGGGAGTTGAAACATTTTCTGAATGAGCTAGTTGGCCCCTTTAAATAAACGGGTATCTATTCATACAGTGAGATCGCCAAAGTTTAATAAACTGAAAATGAAATAACTGTAATTTTGAAGTAGATGATGTATAGGACATGTGTCGCTTGTGTCTTGTGACTTATTGTAAAAATGATATAAAGGGTTCAAAATCGCATAGTTACAAATATAATAGTAACTTCATATGATAATATTAACCACTGGTTATTTCAGAGAGGAAAAAAAATGGGGACACTATTGCTTCCATTCGGGACAATACAACACAGAATTTGGGACCACTGGGGGACACAAAGAAAAAAAGTTAATTTCGAGCCCTGTGAATGTGGACAAAATAAATATACATTATTTACCAGCTGGGAGGTCCGTATCGTGAAATACCATGACTGAGGTCTTGAAAATACTGACCGAGGCTTCTGGGCCAAGGTCAGTATTTTCAAGGCCGAGGTCAAGATATTTCACGATACCGACCGACCTTAAGCTGGTAAATAATGTATTTTTTTCTTTACCAAATTCTAACAGTAAATGAGAGTGCCCGAAAGGGAAACCATATTTAGAACAAACCTGCTACAAGCTTGTCAAAAACCTGTTTGACGAGCTACGTCAGCTCAGAATTTTCCAAAAAGAAAACTTGATCTAGATCACTTTCCTGATCTAGGTGACAAAAATGTTGACAAAAAATTGCTACTATGTTTGTTGTTGTTGTTGTGAATGAGCGAGTTGCCAAAGGTCCGTAACCGGGGTCTGGACCGTAGGATTCCAGGCCACTCACGAGCCAATCAGAGTGCACGATTTGATGGAAACTGGACAGCGAAAAAAATAATACCGTATTTACCGGACTATAAGCCGCTACTTTTTTCCCACGCTTTGAACCCTGCGGCTTGTACAACGATGCAGCTTATCTATACATTTTTCTTTGCTAACTGCCATCAGGGGGTGCAAAAACATGACCGACGCAAGAGATCAATATAAAGAAGTAGACGCAAGCAGCACGACACGCACGAACGCAAAATATTTTTCACACCCTCATCATGGAAAGTACACGAAGAAAAGCATATGATGCAGCTTTTAAGTTGAAAGCTATCGATCTGTCTATGGTGAGACGTTGGAGACGGCAGCGTGAAGAACTGATTCAATGTCAGAGAACAACAAAGGCTTTCAGAGGTCATAAAAGCAGATGGCCTAAACTTGAAAATGTTCTTGAGGACTGGGTGAACACACAGAGAGCAGACGGCCGGGGTGAATCCACCGTGCAAATCCGACTGAAAGCTAAAACAATCGCCAGCGAAATGGGTATTGAAGATTTTAAAGGTGGACCGTCATGGTGTTTTAGATTTATGAGATGAAAAGATCTGTCCATCAGGGCGCGGACGACTGTCTGTCAGCAACTCCCTCCTGACTACGAAGAAAAAGTTGCAAACTTCCACAAATTTATCGAAACAAAACTAGCCGAGAATTCCATCGGACCAGACAACATCATAAATATGGATGAAGTACCTTTAACATTTGACCTGCCTTTAACTAGAGCTGTTAACAAGACCGGAGCATCATCCATTATGATGAAAACAACTGGCCACGAGAGAACGCATTTCACGTGTGTTTTGAGCTGTACCGCATCCGAACAGAAGCTTCCACCGATGGTGATTTTCAAGCGGATGACTACGCTAAAAGAAAAATTTCCGAAAGGCATAGTTGTTAAAGTTAACAAAAAAAGGGTGGATGATAGAAAGCCTAATGACTGAATGGCTGACGGACTGCTACAGTAAGCGCCCGGGAGGATTTTTTCACCGGAAAAAAAATCATTGCTTGTTTTGGACAGTATGAGGGCCCATATAACAGATTCTGTGAAAGCAGCCATCAGGAGAACAAACTCAATTCCAGCTGTGATTCCTGGAGGTACAACCAAGTTTTTGCAGCCACTCGACATCAGTGTGAATCGTGCATTTAAAGCGGCACTCCGAAGTGAGTGGGAGGCTTGGATGACCAGCGGCGAGAAATCATTCACAAAAACTGGCCGCATGCGAAGAGCATTCTTTTCTGAGGTCTCCCAGTGGATCCTAAAAGCGTGGAGCAGTGTGAAAGAATCCACGATCACCAAGGGGTTTCGAAAGGCTGGACTGCTGCGTGGAGAGAACAGCGCAACTTCATCAGTAACTGTGCCTCGAGATGAAAGTGACATTGAGAGCGACACCGACGGAGAGACTGAAAAGGTGTGTGACGGAGATGTTCTGAGGCTCTTCAACTCCGACACTGAAGACGACGACTTCAGTGGTTTCAGTGCACAGGAGGAGGATGAATAAAAACATTAATGACTTTTCTGTTTTGTTCGATCGGCCGTTTTACTGCTGTGTTACAGGCACCGTTTAGAAACAATTCAGGTATGTAAATAAACATTTACAAAATCTTTCTGTGTAAATATATCTCAATCACAACATATACATCTGCGGCTTACAGTCTGGTGCGGTTAATGTAATGTAAAAATATTTTTTTCTTTTAAAATTTAGTGGGTGCGGCGTATATTCCGATGCGCTCTATAGTCTGGTAAATACGGTAAGTATTATTCTGTTTATTCTGGGTGTATTTTAACCTTTGAGTCTGTGTCTAATGATTTTTTTACTTCCTTCCTGGCTACCGACGAATAAACAATCAATCCGTCAGTCTCTCCCTTTCTTTCCTTTTCTCCTACTGCAAAACCGTCTGTCTGTCCCACTGTCCATGCATCTTTTTTCCACTGTCTCTTCCCCAGTATAAATTTTATTTAAATGGTTTCTCTCTCTCTCTCAGGCCATTATTAAAAAATGTTCTGTTCCCGGTCCACCGGCCGGGTGAGTGCCGTTTGTGCGGTTGAAATTTTTTTTTTAACGCCGGTTTTTCGACATTTTTTTCGGGTTCGTAAATCTAAAATCGAACTTGACATTTCCGCATTCCCAGGGTTTTCCACTAAGGCTCATACTAGCCAGCCATGACAAATAAGTAGCCAGCCGGGGAGGGAGAGTAAACACAAAATAAACTCCTGTGCACGCAGTTCCCAGGATTAAATGCATTTTCCACAGACCATTTATTTATTCACTTTACTCAAATACAAAGTAAAATGGCAGTAAATCTTCTTTCTTTTCTTGCGTATTGCATCATGAGGCGTTCCTGGCTTGTAAATCTCTTATTTTCGGTGCATGACACATTCGCGCAGCTGAGCATGCTATGAATTAACAACGACAACGGTCTGCAGTGGGGCTACACAATTAAACACTCAGCGAATATTTCTACATTTGTGTATGAAAATACACTCCAACCACTCAGTTTGGGTTCATTTACAACCAACGGTGTCTTTTGATGCCAGCACGTAATTGAACGAGAGAAGACTGGTTTACCGGAGACAAAATAAGCGTCATCTCTGCTTCTGTTCCCTCCGACGGCCCCGACACACTACTGCCTCCGCCGAGTGCGCGCACACACACACACACCACATGTCGGGGCCGCGGATGAGTTACTCTCCCTTGATCAACAAAGTCTGCGGGGAATTTGTGGTTATTATCGGTACAAACAGCGCGAATCACAACTTAAATGAGTGCGGTTCAGTTTGACATTATTGTCAGTCCGTTAGATAAACATTTAATTTTATTAAAATCGAAAATTAATATTTAGAGCCTGTGGGCTACAAAAATAAGTCATTAAAGTAGCCGGCTGGACTTAATTGTGCAGTCGGCTGTATGGCCGGCGCTTGTGGAAAGCCCTGCATTCCGCGCAGAATATAGAACTGAATCAGCTCTGCACATGCGCCGTGCGGCATAAAAAAATGGCAGCCACCATGAAGGAAGGAGATCCGGAGTTTTCAAACATTTGCTTAAGTGTGAAATCGCAAAATGGTATTCTGGCGAACAACAAAATAGTAAAGATTCAGAAAAACAAATCATTCAGTGATCATTTTAATAGTGTAATTTCATCCGAACTCGGCCTAACGCTCGATTTAGAACTACAAAAAGTCCGTGTGTCGGACATTTTAAGTACCTTTGTAAAAGTTTTGCAAATGTTCCAGTCAGCATTTAAAATGCTAACTTAAAGTTTTTGTACAAGTTTCAGTTGATTAAATTGTCGTATTTTATTAAATGTGTCTGCTTTTGTAATAAAAAAAGTACTGAAAGAAAAAGCAAACACAGCATTGCGATTTCTTATCCATCCATATATTAAAAAAAAAAAAATCCCTCCATCCCGACTGAAAATGTTTTTGCTCACCCGGTGGACAGGAAACGGATTTTTTTTTAAGGATGGCCTCACCCACCCACACACACACCCACACACACCAATGCTTTGTCCTCCGCAGCCCTGCAGGATGCGCTGTGCTCTCCACTTTGCGTCCTCTGGGAAACTCGGGCTGTCCATGAGCTCAGGGAACATGCAGAGAGCCACCACCTGAAAACACACATCCGTTGAAAAGTTTATCAACCGCTGTTCTGGTAAAAACAGAAAACAATTAACCATGTTTTAGATTATTTTTATATTACTGGAATAAAATGTCAAAACACTATGTTTAATATTGTAGCAGTATGTGGATTCGGATTAAGCAATTGAAAACCCGGTACTTGATCCTTTATCCAGATGTGTTTCCATTGCACTGTACCATGCGTTAATCTGACCAAAATGGATGGATTTTGGATCACGTCAAAGTGACAATCAGTGTGTTTACATGCACATAGAGAGAATCGAATTTCTGCCGTTGCTCGACTGAAATCGAAGTTCAAAATGCCATGTATACACCTTAATTCGGCTGAAATTGAACCGAACTTGATTTCTCGGAATCGAGCTACACGACCTAGATTATGCGATTTCTGCCGAGCTACTTAGTGCATGTATACCCTATTGAGCTACGTATTCGAGCTACTTACTTCAGCACTGCCCCTTCCGGAAGTGACGAGTGACGAGACCACAAGGGAAACACAACAGCCTCGGTCGGCATGCCAACGAATCATGACAACGGCATGAATCTTTTCTTTTTGTGGCATTGTTTGCACTGTTAAAATTTAGCTCACTTACTGTATCACCAAATACATCTGTACAGCTGTTGCATAGCTGTGAATTGTGTACATAAACAAGTCATTGTATTTGTGTGTGTGTATATACACACACAAATATATGTCCAACATCTGAAGAATGTCAATAAAAACAAAACAATTGAACTTTTTGTGTGTTTATTAAGACATAAGTTAAATTGTAAGCAAAAAAATATATATTTTTTTGTAAGCAAAAAATGGACTTTAGAAAAATATTATTGTGCAAAATAAGTTCATCTCATCTCATCTCATTATCTCTAGCCGCTTTATCCTTCTACAGGGTCGCAGGCAAGCTGGAGCCTATCCCAGCTGACTACGGGCGAAAGGCGGGGTACACCCTGGACAAGTCGCCAGGTCATCACAGGGCTGACACATAGACACAGACAACCATTCACACTCACACCTACGGTCAATTTAGAGTCACCAGTTAACCTAACCTGCATGTCTTTGGACTGTGGGGGAAACCGGAGCACCCGGAGGAAACCCACGCGGACACGGGGAGAACATGCAAACTCCACACAGAAAGGCCCTCGCCGGCCCCGGGGCTCGAACCCAGGACCTTCTTGCTGTGAGGCGACAGCGCTAACCACTACACCACCGTGCCGCCCGCAAAATAAGTTGTCTTACAAAACAGTGGTCTGCGCCGGACAGTTTGTAGCCATACAGTCTGTTAGAGCAAGCCGAACAGCTTGAACACGGAACTGCCAGTGTTGCCAGATTGGGGGGTTTTAAGTGCATTTTAGCGGATTTGAACATGTTTTGGGCTGGAATACGTCAGCAGTATCTGGCAACACTATAGCTCTTCTTCATGACGACAACCGGAAGTGTACCAACACGATGGGGCGTGTAGCGCCACGTGTGGCTCGGGTGCACAATGCACCTTGCACAATAGCCCGATTTCACTTGTGCATGTAGGATTGGATATCTCTGGCACCCCTGCTGGGACCCTTTGCTCGATTACCGACAGTAGCTCGATTTGGACGTGCATGTAAACGTACTGAGTGTATCGAAACAACTAATGAAAATTAATCTGGAACCTCAGACTGGTGCAAGGGCCAATACATCATGAGAACAATTAACACACACTTAGCTATTTTGTGCAGTCGGTTATTGGAAAAATAATTATAGCATACAGTTAACATGACTTTCAGGAAAGGTTAGAAAAAGGGTGGGAAAATAGTGCAGGACCATTGCTCAAGAGGCCAGCAGGGGCATTTTGGCAATGCTGGGTCATGAATCTTCTGATCACAGGCCAAGAGCTTTAAGAAAACAACTGGTGTATAAAATATCTGAATGATTTAACACTGTGTTTATGCAGGTTTAAAACCAGGACTGAACAGCTCACTCTTGGCTCATTAGACACTGCATTCTGGCAATAAACAGTGACACTGCTGAACTGCTTTTTAATTCATCACTGAGAATGGCTGCTTTCCGTCGTCTGCTCGAGGCTGGATGTTGTGGGTGCAATCAGTTAATTATTGATATTAAGTGATCAATCTCGTTAAATCAGTCTCATTAAATTTTGAAGGTCAATAATTAAAATGAATCAATCCCATTGAATCATTTAATTTGACTCGTTTGAATTGAATCATACCATAGAATCACTCTCATTTGAAGTGAATCGTTCAGTGAATCGTTCAATGAATCATTTAGTGAATCATTTAGGGAATTGTTCAATGAATCATTTAGGGAATCATTTAGTGAATCATACCATTAATCCTGGTGCTTAATAATAAATTACCAAACAGCTAAATTATGGTACATTTCCAAATTATTAAGATCACTTACCATATTATATAACATTTGCACCCTTTTTGAATTCTTTGAGAAAATTGGGGACTTCAGATGTTGTTCACACAAATAAACAGTTTGTTTAATAAATGAATTTATTATACAAAGATAAAAAGATAAATCAATATATACAAGCAGTGAAGTGTGTGTGTGTGTGTGTGTGTGTGAGAGAGAGAGAGGGAGTGTGAAGGACTTGACCATGTGTTTAGCCTCGTGTAGCTAACTACACGTGGTGGAGGCCTAGCTTGTTGGTAGCTAAACAAAAGAATGTTATCTAAACAGAACAAAGGATTAGCTCTGTGTTTAGCCTCGTGTAGCTAACTACACGTGGTGGAGGCCTAGATTAGCCTTGTGTTGCTAGTATGTGTTTGTGAAAGGCCCTATAGCCTAGCTAAAGTGTGTTTGTTAGGCCTGATGGCTTGCTGAGCACATGGTAGGCCTTGATTAGCTTTGTGTTGCTAAGCAGACAAAAGCGAAGCTGTAGCTAACCCACTAGCTCATAACCATACTGAATCCACTGAAATCTTAATGACATCAAGATGTATAATAATGAGAACTATATGTTAGTAGTAAAGAATAAAAGAGAGAAGCATGCGCAGCCTATCTATTAAACAATTGAGAGAACATAGAACCAAAATAAATCAACACGCTGCGTGTTCAACAGTGTAACAATAAACCTGGGTTTAAATTCACACTATTTCAAATAAAAGCAAATTCCTAAGACTATCCTAATTATGCCCAAATGCCAAAATCTTACTTAATCCTGCCTTTAGCAAGATATGAAGAACTATTCGCCGGTGTAGCTTCAGGCCTCGCCGTGGGAGCACGTGAGCTGCTCGTGATGAAGGCGCAGAAAACTTTCGGGTCCAGCGGAGCACTTGGGTGGTTCCCGTGGAAAACAGAGGGTTCTTGGTCCGAATCTCAGCGATCGTGAGGAAAAGTCTCTGATCAGAATAAGATGCACAGCGCTTTGAGTTAAAAAGGATTCAATCGCTTCTTAACTTTTAACTGCCTGGGCTGCAGTCGTGACGTCACTTCTAATGCAAGTAAACCGGTTGTAACTCAGGTTGAGTTTAAAGATCGCGCGACTCTAGAGTTTACCTTTGCCAAGGGTAAGAAGGAAAATCGCGCTGAGTGATGGATCTTGCAAGAAAGAAGACGTCTTTTTGGGGTGGAGAGCGCGCCTCTTTATACATCCAGATCCATCGGAAGCCAGACGTGAGAGAGCGAAGATGGAAGCGTTGTCCCATTGTTTTATGTTTCCTTGTATGATGACGTAGATGATCCCGCCCACGCGTGACGTAGGTCACACGGAAGTTGCCTGGGAATTGTAGTTCTGACACAAGATGGCGGCATGATACCTACAGTCCCCCTTTTGGTCTCAGGGGTATGACGGAGTCGTAGCACTGAGAGCACCGTATCGTATCATCGCCGTGTCCATAGTCCTTGAGGTAGACTTGTCCTGTGCAGTCCATGGTGTCCTGTGAAGACTGTAAACTTGTGAGTTCCAGTAAGACAGTTGGAGACAGAGGCATTTTGGGCATAATATAATCACTATGGGCATTTTGGGCATATAATCACTAACTAACTAGATAAAAACCACATCAAAAAAAATTAAACATGGAACATGAAACATGTAGTGTTCAATTTCTTATGCATAAAAAAAAAGAAAAAGAGAAGAAATGAAGGAAGGAAAGAAGTATTAGTGTTTGGGTTGGCAAACCTAATCTTCTGGGAAGGTGATAGCAGTGGGGGGTCTGGCTAGAAAGCGTGCGCTACTGCGGCTAGCTGTCGGGGACACAGACCATCTTATCTAGCTAGGTGTGTAGTGTTATGTATGGGTTGCCTGGGCAGACCCAGTGGATGTCTTTAGTGGGGTGCATATCTCTAAGTCTTGTGGATTCACAAAAATGAGGATAGCACTGCCAAGACTATATGCCAGGTGTATTTGCGATGAATACACACTAGTAATAATGGCGGATTTTAGTATTTATCTACCATGTTATTCTGAAGGGTTATTACTTCATTGGGTTGGTGAAGTCTGACCGGGAATGTTAGTGTACGCTTATGGTTGAGTGATGCGTACAAACTAGGTGGACAGGATGGGCCTAGCTGTCGTCCACCCCCTTTTGGAGTGAGGACTGTTCAAAAGGTTTGATTCGATTATCGTGGAAATCGATATGAAAGCGTTTAATTAGGCCTAGATGTCCTAATGTGATACGCGACGGGGAACGGTTTTCCCACGATCGAAAGGTCTCGACCAGGGTGGTAGGAACTTCTCTGAGATTCGAGCGTAGTAGGCTTTGTGTCCTTCTACTCTCGAATCGAGATTCTTTTGGGCACCTGTAAAGGTTGACTGTAGGTGGCATCGTAGGTCGGCGACATGTTGATGTGCGGTGTATGCAATCACGACGCTTATGGCCTCTGGTTTGTATAGGAGATGCGGGGGAAGAACCGACTCTCGCCCAGTCATCATCCCATAGGGTGTGACTTCAGTGGCGCAATGAGGGGTGGACCGAATGGCCCTTAGCACCAAGGGAAGTTTCACATCACAAATTTTACCATGGTTTGTGATGTACTTTTGCAGCATGCTCACAATGGTTTGAATGGCTCGTTCAGCCTGACCAGAGAATTGAGGGTGGTACGCGATATGGAATTTCACCTCGACGCCTAACATGTTCCACAGCGCAGCCATTACACCAGCGGTGAAATGGGTGTCTGAGTCGATGGACAGAGGGAGATTTTTGCCACTAGGGGGAATCGCGATGTCGGGTGTTTCGAATTGTTCGACATCTTTGGCAAGTAGGTCAATTTGCCGTAAACGAAGGGTTTGGTGCACGTCCTTGTGCGACCTTCTTGGCTCTTCTGAGTACTCACTGTCTGAGCTACTCTGGAATCGCTCCCGCTTCGCACGAGATGCGTGGTCTGATTCGTCTGGAGATGGATCAGGGAGACTGAAGCGCACTGACCTAGGTGTGCTACGGGCCTGGGCTCGGGATGAGCGCAGGGCAGCTCCATCCTGGCTAGACGACGACGGAGTCGTGTAGCGAGTTGATGGAGTTTGGCGGGGTGTCTGGTCCTCGACCAGATCATTTACGGTGTCCGGTTCGGACGCCTCTTCCCGCTCTGAGCTTTGGCGCATTGTTGGGGGTCTTTCACGCCCCTCGCGCTGCTCTTGGGGGGTCTGCTCCTGGGCAGCCCTCTTAGCAACCATTTTGGCTTTCTCTAGCCGTTTGGTGCAATCAAGGGAGGTCTTCAAGAGCTCAAGCTCCCTATGTAAATCATTATTATCGGCTGTCAGCTTGGCGTTGCTGGTGGTCAGCCTTTCAACCTCTCCGCGCAGGCATCTGATTTCTGAATCAGCATCTTGGAAGTATGATAGGAATAGCTTACCTAGTGCCGCTTGGACACTAATAGTTGTTCTTTTTGGATCTCTCATATGTTTGTTTGAGTTATCTAAGTTGTTTTGGCATTCACTCTCACTCGTGTACTTAATGTTTGCCTTTCCGGAGGCAGAGCAGTGAAGGAGGCCTGCGATGACCTCAAGGAGAGACACGTCTTGAGCGTTGTCTTCCATTTTTGAGACATGAGGGGATGCCATTTTACTTAGGCTGGATGCTAGATAATTAATCAAGTTAATTATTAATTTAATCATTATTAATTAACTATGTAATTAATTATGAAGGTTTATTTGGAAATGCTCTCTTATCCTAAGTTGAATAGGTTATGAGTATTGGTGATATGGTTATCACACTACTGTTATCCGTTTTAACACACCTGGGGATATACCTTAGCAGTTGCTGAATTAAACTGATAGTTTATTTGTTGTTGAACAATAATCCAGAAGTCAACAAACCAATCGCCTCACACGGGGCACCAATTTAACTGTGGGTGCAATCAGTTAATTATTGATATTAAGTGATCAATCTCGTTAAATCAGTCTCATTAAATTTTGAAGGTCAATAATTAAAATGAATCAATCCCATTGAATCATTTAATTTGACTCGTTTGAATTGAATCATACCATAGAATCACTCTCATTTGAAGTGAATCGTTCAGTGAATCGTTCAATGAATCATTTAGTGAATCATTTAGGGAATTGTTCAATGAATCATTTAGGGAATCATTTAGTGAATCATACCATTAATCCTGGTGCTTAATAATAAATTACCAAACAGCTAAATTATGGTACATTTCCAAATTATTAAGATCACTTACCATATTATATAACATTTGCACCCTTTTTGAATTCTTTGAGAAAATTGGGGACTTCAGATGTTGTTCACACAAATAAACAGTTTGTTTAATAAATGAATTTATTATACAAAGATAAAAAGATAAATCAATATATACAAGCAGTGAAGTGTGTGTGTGTGTGTGTGTGTGTGTGTGAGAGAGAGAGAGAGAGGGAGTGTGAAGGACTTGACCATGTGTTTAGCCTCGTGTAGCTAACTACACGTGGTGGAGGCCTAGCTTGTTGGTAGCTAAACAAAAGAATGTTATCTAAACAGAACAAAGGATTAGCTCTGTGTTTAGCCTCGTGTAGCTAACTACACGTGGTGGAGGCCTAGATTAGCCTTGTGTTGCTAGTATGTGTTTGTGAAAGGCCCTATAGCCTAGCTAAAGTGTGTTTGTTAGGCCTGATGGCTTGCTGAGCACATGGTAGGCCTTGATTAGCTTTGTGTTGCTAAGCAGACAAAAGCGAAGCTGTAGCTAACCCACTAGCTCATAACCATACTGAATCCACTGAAATCTTAATGACATCAAGATGTATAATAATGAGAACTATATGTTAGTAGTAAAGAATAAAAGAGAGAAGCATGCGCAGCCTATCTATTAAACAATTGAGAGAACATAGAACCAAAATAAATCAACACGCTGCGTGTTCAACAGTGTAACAATAAACCTGGGTTTAAATTCACACTATTTCAAATAAAAGCAAATTCCTAAGACTATCCTAATTATGCCCAAATGCCAAAATCTTACTTAATCCTGCCTTTAGCAAGATATGAAGAACTATTCGCCGGTGTAGCTTCAGGCCTCGCCGTGGGAGCACGTGAGCTGCTCGTGATGAAGGCGCAGAAAACTTTCGGGTCCAGCGGAGCACTTGGGTGGTTCCCGTGGAAAACAGAGGGTTCTTGGTCCGAATCTCAGCGATCGTGAGGAAAAGTCTCTGATCAGAATAAGATGCACAGCGCTTTGAGTTAAAAAGGATTCAATCGCTTCTTAACTTTTAACTGCCTGGGCTGCAGTCGTGACGTCACTTCTAATGCAAGTAAACCGGTTGTAACTCAGGTTGAGTTTAAAGATCGCGCGACTCTAGAGTTTACCTTTGCCAAGGGTAAGAAGGAAAATCGCGCTGAGTGATGGATCTTGCAAGAAAGAAGACGTCTTTTTGGGGTGGAGAGCGCGCCTCTTTATACATCCAGATCCATCGGAAGCCAGACGTGAGAGAGCGAAGATGGAAGCGTTGTCCCATTGTTTTATGTTTCCTTGTATGATGACGTAGATGATCCCGCCCACGCGTGACGTAGGTCACACGGAAGTTGCCTGGGAATTGTAGTTCTGACACAAGATGGCGGCATGATACCTACAATGTAATATGATGCTTTTCGGACTCCCTGTGCACAGGAAACCGAGACATGACACGAGGTTGAAGCACACAAGACTCATGACTCTGACTCTATCTAATCCCAGCCTGTCTGTTATATTTACTCTTTCATTTCATCTGCTTGCCACGTCAATAAAAGACAACACTGAAGCCCAATGGCTCACAGAGATTTACAGCATCCGACAAACAGATTCACAGTCAACACAGACAGCCTGACTGACATTAAGACTGAAACTACAGCCTGGGCACGAGGCAAGCCTGGGTCGAGTCATACACTGTACGATTCAAAACGGGACATTATTATCCATACAGGACACTTTTAAATGGAATAAAAACGTGTTCTATTCCCTTCCAGCGGGTTTCATTCATTTGGTTTGATAGCGTGCAATATTGTTAGCATATCGCTTATCCTACGTGTATTACGTCACTCTACCCAATGGAGAATGAGCATTAAATTTACGATATCGCATGGTTGTCAAGACAACATGATGTGACACGTCGGAGATGTAAAACTTCTAGCAAGCGACTGTGACAATTTGCAAACAAACATGGCCGCCAGGTTTGCTTCGTGAAATACAGAAGATTTTGAGAGAATTCTGAAAGAGAAAGACGCACTGAACACCTGAAAGGAACGTGTATGGATAATAATAATTATTATTATATGAGTGATTCCACGCTTATGGGTACTGAAATGGGGACATGAACTTATTCACCTAAAACCATTTCTTTTTTTACCATCAGGTCACAAAACATGTAATCTTTAATGAATGATATGTTAAAAGATAACTTTAATTTTCTGAGATGTAATAAAAACATATTTATATGCCAAAGTCAAGCCTATGAGTTCCAAAATGATGTCTGTTCCATTACTTCTGTTACGATTGTCCATCTCGCGTCTGTAATTAATTTGTAACAATCTAGCTATATACCATGTTAATCTTATTGAAAGAATGTGTATGTTTATTCTACTACACATGTTTATTAATTATATTTGCTAAAACATCACCTTCCTATGTTTCAAAAAGTAATTCTACATTGTTAAAATTGAGAATATATGTGTCCACAACACTTCTGTTACGTTCTGACTTTGGCATATAAATATGTTTTTATTACATCTCCGAAAATTATCTTTTAACATATCATTCATTAAAGATTACATGTTTTGTGACCTGATGGTAAAAAAAGAAATGGTTTTAGGTGAATTTTTAAAAATAAGTTCATGTCCCCATTTCAGTACCCATAAGCGTGGAATCACTCATATAATAATATGTTTTTTTTCATGATATATCAGATATATCCCATTCAAAATACGGAATGAAAGTATTTGATGGTAAGAACATATCTTTTTTTTTCCGAAGAATTATTATCGCATTTTTCACAAATTGCTCCTGTCATTTCGCCGGTTTGTTTACATTCTAAGCGGAAATGATTTTGTCGGACATTTTGTATAAAGTTTTTATTTATCGAATTTGCAAAAAATAAAAATGAAAATGCTCTGTTTCTCAAAATCCAGTGAATGTGGATAGAATAAAACAGTTATTCCACTCAATCTCATCGTACACGGATTATAGACAACTCAGTGCTACGCGCCTCGTCGGCTATCAGCTCATGTACGACTCGATTTCGTGGAATAATTTTAAATATAAATTTTTTGCAACTAAAGATTTTCTGATTGGGCTAAAAGCTTTATGTTAGACTATAAGTCAGCTAAAGGTAAATTTGACTTTTTTGGACATTTAAGTACATTCATTTAAATTTCGTCAACACTCCAAGCAAAAGGTATTATCTGAATCTGGTATTTTTAGTGTTTTTTTTTTTTTTCTCGATTTTCTGAATTTTACCCATGAGGTGGCAGGTAAACAGTGCATCCACACGCCTGGGGTATTGTTTTATCCACCTCATCCCTTACACAGACAATAAACTTTCTGACAAATAGACATTCTGCCTTTTAAAGCAACCGTTATTAATCCTCAGAACCTTTTGTCCCGTTACAGACTAAACTTAAAGTCTGCAGAACTAATCAATGAACTTTCTTCCTCGGTGCTGGGTTCAGGTTTTGATGAATATTGATATTTTCTGTATTGTGAAAAAGTTCAGCCTGAATGCTCTGAAGCTGTCCAGCTCGGGCCCTCCTGTCTGGAGGAAACAGCTTTCGGATACGTTCCAGCTGCCGCTCAGCTGTCCTATAATGCTTCTCAGTCAGAGCAGGACATAATGAATAAAACAGTTCTCTCAGAGATCACGTATCCACAATGAACCGAGCTTGCCTTCTCCCAGTGCCACATCATCAATCCTTCCTCAGAGCAGACGAACACACGGACCCAGTTTTAGCAACAAGAACATCCATCCAAGCGTGGTTACATGTTTTACATGCCTTCACCTGATCTCACCTGTCTCAGGAACGTGATCGGCTGTTGTCCCATAGCGTGCGCATCTCCGATGTTGGCTTTAATTACCTCGGTGAAGGGCTTCTTTCCCCCCTGTTAGAATCAGACAGAGGCAAGTGATCAGGTTTAACATTCCAGTGGGAATAAACTCGGTTTACAAAAAGATTCCAATTGCACCACACCCAAATTACAAGCTACACCCAAAGTGGAAACAAGCAAACCAGACACTAGACTTTTATTTTTCTGTGTCATAACAACACAAAAATCTGCAACATTCCCCAAATCCCACAAACGCATGCATTAACAGGAAATGCAAAAAAAAAGAAAAAAAAAAAAAAAAAAGTGTCTTTGTGGTTCTTATAGAAAATAAAGAATTCACGATTTAGAAAAGCCTTTCAATTTGAGTTAAAGCATTTCATTGACTCTCCATGGCATCTTCAGTACTTTCTACAGCAGCAGCATCTGATTGAGCTTCCCAGTGACGAAAACAAGCAGAAGTTATTTAATGAAATTATTTCTTTTGGCAATAGATACGGCTTCGGTAAACCTTTTGGAAGATATTACACCATGATACAGCTCTCTTTAGGCAGGTGGGAGCAGATGTAACTGAAAAAATGAACACACATACTTGCCAACCCTCCCGATTTCAGCCTCCGCCTCCCGATCGTATTTGTTAAAAACTGGATAATCTTCCGGCTTGGGGAAATCCCTAGCGCCAAGTTAAAAATACTCCCGATTATGTCCAATCAGAATCGTATGTGAAAAACTGCTGACGTCAGCTGATTTTTAACCAATCAATGAACAGAACGACAGTCACTTCTGTAATGTAGGATTCACCCAGGCTGTCCAACATTTTTTACAAGCAGTCATTCATCATGGCCACTAAACCCAATACCACACGGCAAAAATATGAATGTAAATCCCAGGTTGCATGGGAGAATGAATTTCCATGGATAAGCAAATGTTCGACCAGCCAGTTACACACTTTAAGGTAAAGATACCTTAAATCTAGCCTGGGAAATCCCATGCTGCTTTGCACAATCGTTCCGATCTGAAAAGACAGCATGGAAACTATGGTCTAAAGGCTCGCCTGAGTTAGGGAGCCAATCAGAGAGTGGGGAGGGGTGGAAAGACGGTGACGCGTACTACTCGACAAACGGAAGCTTGTAGTTTATTTGGGACTGTTTACGGATCACATTTAACATGGCGGCGAGTGATACGAACCAAACTTTCGATCAAGCTTTGTCTTGCACAAACGGCAGTAATCGTTCGGTGCCATTGTTTTCCTATTTTTGTTTTGCCTTCTCTTTCTCTTTCCTTCTCTTCTTCGCCTCTTCGTCGCTCTAACTATGTCACCGGGTACAACTGCCATGATTGGCCATGGGCTACGTATACGCCAAATGATAGACATTCGCAACGTCCAATAAACGGCCATTGACAATCGTAAACCACACCTCCCCTACGAGAAATCCAATAGGCGGATTCCAGACCATATTTCACTTGTGATATGGTCTGGTGTTAACCAGACTACCTTAAATCAGAATATAATGGGCATTCAGGGCCGTAGCAGCATTTTAAAATCACCGAGGTCCATGATGCGCAAAGCACACGGCGAAAAATTTGACATATTTAAATGAGGGGGTGAATTACACACCACCCAAGAGATCCATTCCTGAAATTACTTTTAACGGTGTTTGAACTGAATATCCTCAGTTTTGAAAAAAAAAAAAAAAATCATGTATGTGGCAAGAGTAAGAATAATTTAAGCTTGTTTAATGGTTTGATCTGGCCCAAGCAATGAGGACAAAACTGCGCTGCTTCGAAAATTTACATTTAACAGCTTCATGAAAGTGCGCTGATGGTTACCATGAAAAAAACGTGTCTACTGCACTGCGTTCCTCCCCAGAGTCGCGCGCTCATTCGCTTTTGTGTTCTTGGTCTCAGAGCCGTACGCACGAAACAGACACAGAAGACAGAATCGACGTTTAACATCATTAACAATGCACTTTTTATGGATATGTTTTAATATTATTCTTTGTTTTTTTATCCAGTTGAATATTTAGCGTACAAATGTATTTTCAGCCCTTAAAAAGAGCTGGCCATGGAGACATTTGAGTGTGAAAATTAAACTAGTCTTCCATACCATTTCAGAAACAAACTGTACAACTTCTAAAGTGTTTAGTGAAATTTTGCATGACAGAATGTGTTTGTTGAGTGTATTTGAATAGTGTGGGAGTGTCTTAGTGCTATTTTGAATTTATGTTTGAAAAAGTTTTAAGTGAAAGTTTACAAGTGAATTATCTGGAAAGTGATTTTGATCGAGTTTTGAGGTTTTAAGTGAAAGATTACTAGTGAGTGTATTTTGGCCGGACTAAAATTTTGCATTTGAGTGAATTTCTTTGTGGAGTATATTTTGATAGGATGGTAGTATTTATAGTGCCATTTTCACATTTTGTTTGAAAACTTTCAGTCAAAGTTTGCAAATGAGCAAATTCCTTCACTGCATTCCGAGAGGATTTTGATAGGATTTCTAGCGCTTTTTAAAAATTCTGTTGGAAAGTGTTTCGTGAGAGAGATGCATTTTAGTCGTACTAAGACAGTGCAGTATTTATTTAATTGAGTTGTTACTATTTTGGTTAAATCTTATTAAAATGTAATTTATATATGATATTATAGTTCTCTGTATTTGTACATGAGCTTACAGAAGGAAAACACATTTGATGCAATCCAATAATACTTTCATTCACTGTGACTATTTGAAGAAATGATAAACATTCTTCTAAAGCATCACTTGTTATTTTCTGTGGGTCTCTGTATGGATACAATATTCAGGCAGGAGATTTTTCAGCTAAAAATCTGATTTAATACTTCCCTTTCATTGTTATTATATTAAAATTCAAGACGAGTATTATTTCAGATTTTTCACTCTGAGCTCTCAGTCTCAGGCCTGATACATGAATCCCATAACCTATAGTAATTGATAGAACAATATCAACAATTCAAAAACTCTAATTGTATAAATTTCAAATGGTTTGCAATTAATTGGGATCCACTGTTTTTATCGTTTCAACCGCGCATCAGACCCTCGTCCAATTGAAAATGTCGTTCACGCACTTTTCTCCCCCATGAGAATTTTGAAAAGTTGGCAAGTATGAACACAGGAAGCTGGTTAGACTTTGAAAAGTAGTGATTTACAATGCAATGTGCAAAAGTTTGCATCCCAATGGCCTATGAATACAAAAACAGAAAATGGTTGTATAGTTTATTTTTAAAAAGAAAGTTGAGAGAGAGAGAATGTTTGCTACAACACAATAATCCAAAATAAAATAAAAATATTTAAAATGAAGTTCCGCCATGAGCCTCAATAATTCCTGTAGGATTTTTTGATGTTTTATTTAATTCATGGCATGTCTCGTTGCTATAAATAACATTTCTTATTGCTTTTCCAATTGGCCTACAGGTGTGTAAACTTTTGCTCTCAGCTGTATGTTGTTTTACAGATGATCTCTAAAACGTTCGCCATTTTTACATTTAAATTTTACTCAAAAAAGCTTTTCCGTCACAAATAAAACACAGTCTCTGACCTGTCACAGGAATGACTAAGGGATTTTTAATCTGACACCACACTCCTCTACACCCCTGACCCCAGCAGTGCTACAAATCCTCAGCCAATATGTCGTGTCAGTGTTCAAAACATTTTATAAGAAACTACCGCCTGCACGTGACTCCTCGGTCATACCATGTGATGATATCCAGAGCACAAGAAAGCCGTGTTGCATCACTGCTACTGCTCCCAGTTCAGTCCAGTGAACACTGCGTACGCTGGAAAAGTGAGCGCCTGAGAGGGAGAAAAGGTCGTCAGGGCTTTTGGAAAACACCTGTTCCAGGCGAGGGCTAAAATTAAATCTGCTCATTTGTTTATACTGGGTTGGCTTTCCAACAGACGAAACCACACCACAGAGAGACCAGATGAAACTCGTCTGGACGGTGTGTTTTGCCTGCATTTGTTCATTTCGTTTGTTCTCACACTGAATGCTTATCTGTGCATAAAGTGATCATTTTCCTCTGACTTTTTGAAGCACACGTTCATTGTGAGACGACATGCTAAAGGCAGGATTTGCTTCAAATTGAAATGCAAATTTACTCCTCAAAGTGGTCTTTATTTTAAAACAACACCAGCTCATGGAACTACCAACCGCCGCACATCAAAGGAGTCTGAAATTCATTTCCTAACGCCAGTTGTATTTTGCCATCACTTATGTATATCGTGCACATGATGTGGACCAAAACCACTTCCTTCACACCACATAGTGCACTCTTTTCTACATTTGCGTGCCACTTTGCCCAAGCAGAAACAGATACAAAACTCTCCTCACGCAGGTTGTAGAGAATAAGAAAAACAATTTCACCAAAACGAAGCTCAGGTTTCTTGTCTGATTCACATTTAATCACTACTGATCTCACTAATCAGGCTAAATCGCAAAAAAACAGCGATCTAATAATTATAAGTTCGATGATAACATTTTTAAATCATACTAGGTTTTGATGATAACTCCTTTCTATATATTTGTAATTAGAATGATTTATATTTTTATAAGCACTTGCAAATTAGGTATGAAAACCCCATTTTGGAAACCTAATAAAGATTATTGTATTGTATTTTATTGTACAAATATTAAAATGAGTGCTACATTAAAATACACAGATTTGGGTTTTTATCAGAATTTATCACCAAGTCCGTTCTCACATACAAGGAATTTGCTTTGGTGATTGGTGCTTGAACAGTTCAGATAGAAGAATTAAAAAAAAAAAAAAAAAGTAGTTATATAAATAGAAAAAAAAGAAGAATCTAAGTGGACATATTTAAGGGATATGTGCACGGGTTGTTTTGAAGTCCAAATTGTGCAGTATGTCCCAGAACGTGCAATAAAAGCTCACAGAATGAAGATGACCATGAAATGTGCAAAATCGCAATTCGGAGATGAAGTGCATTACCGTCACAGACTGAAAGGTTAAAAGGTTTAACAGCCAAACGCTCAGATTGTAACATGATTTTAAACTGCATCGTGTCCATAACTGGAAAATCTAATTATAGTCCATTTGTGCCCCTTAAATAAGTACTCTAATTTAGAGAAGTTAAAAGGTATAAAAGAGAACAGTAGTGCCCAGAGCGAAATGTAGCTGAAGTCGCTGAGTCCTTTGTTTCTAAGAGAGTGTAAACAAGCAGCAAAGTTAATTTTAATTCAATTAGTTTTCTTTCCTACATAGAGTTCCTTGATAGACAATTTTAGAGCCCAGTGCTCTAAAATTAATGAAAAATTAAAGAAAATATTAATAGCGTGATGTTTAAAAACTTCAGACTGATGTGAATATTTTCAGGAAAGATACTACAAATAGGCCTACCTACTAGGGCTGCACAATATATCGAAAAAGTATCGATATCGCGATATCACAGTTTGCGATACACATACCGCAAAAATTACTTAAATTTCGATAAAAGACACATTTTTCTGTGCCGTCCAATCACATTTGAATATCAACAAGCGCCGCGGGATAACTCCGCCCCCTATTGCAAAACAAGTAAAAGCCTCGTGGTGATGGCGGAAGGTGGGAGCAAGTGTGGTGAGACAAACTTGTGTGAGGAGGAACTGGTTTCCAAAAAAACAAAAAAATGCACGTCTGCTATTTGGAAGTACTTTGGATTCAGGAGGGGTGATGTACTGCAAACTCAGGTACTTTGCAAGACATGTACCTGTAAAACAGTGGTGGGGCGGCTCACTGGGACAAACACTGCTGTACAGAAGCATAAAAACATAAAACCGCGCTCGCTCTCTCTCTCACACACACACACACAACCTCTCACACTACCGCTCGCTCACTCACACACACTACCACTCTCACTCTCTCTCTCTCATACACACACACACACACACACACACACACACACACACACAACCGCTCGCTCACTCACGCTACCGCTCTCTCTCTCTCTCTCACACACACACACACACACACACACACACCACTGCTCTCTCACCCGCATGTGTTATTAACAGATTGTGTTTGAGTTTATGGTGAATGTGTGTCGCTCACCTTCATCTCCCGGGAGCCGCTGAAATTGCCATTTTGAATGCTTTATGTTAATGTAATGTAATTTTCAGTTTTTTGTTTACTTCAACTTGACATTTTCTGCTGCGCTCACAAAAATTAAGAGATTTAAAGATGATTGATGGACACCATTGCAGGTGTAGCCATGTTTTTCCAATAAAAAATAATGTTGGAATGGAAGCGATGCATTGGGTGTTTTTTTTAAATGCTAGATACAGGGCAGAGCGGCGAGTAGAGGTAAGAAAAACAGTATATATTTAATTCTCGTGATACATATCGATATCGAGATATTCAGTCATGTTATCGAATATCACATACAGTGGGGCAAAAAAGTATTTAGTCAGCCACCAATTGTGCAAGTTCTCCCACTTAAAAAGATGAGAGAGGCCTGTAATTTTCATCATAGGTACACTTCAACTATGAGAGACAGAATGGGCGGAAAGAATCCAGAAAATCACATTGTAGGATTTTTAATGAATTAATTGGTAAATTCCTCAGTAAAATAAGTATTTGGTCACCTACAAACAAGCAAGATTTCTGGCTCTCACAGACCTGTAACTTCTTCTTTAAGAGGCTCCTCTGTCCTCCACTCGTTACCTGTATTAATGGCACCTGTTTGAACTCGTTATCAGTATAAAAGACACCTGTCCACAACCTCAAACAGTCACACTCCAAACTCCACTATGGCCAAGACCAAAGAGCTGTCAAAGGACACCAGAAACAAAATTGTAGACCTGCACCAGGCTGGGAAGACTGAAGCTGCAATAGGTAAGCAGCTTGGTGTGAAGAAATCAACTGTGGGAGCAATTATTAGAAAATGGAGGACATACAAGACCACTGATAATCTCCCTCGATCTGGGGCTCCACGCAAGATCTCACCCCGTGGGGTCAAAATGATCACAAGAACGGTGAGCAAAAATCCCAGAACCACACAGGGGGACCTAGTGAATGACCTGCAGAGAGCTGGGACCAAAGTAACAAAGGCTACCATCAGTAACACACTACGCTGCCAGGGACTCAAATCCTGCAGTGCCAGACGTGTCCCCCTGCTTAAGCCAGTACACGTCCAGGCCCGTCTGAAGTTTGCTAGAGAGCATTTGGATGATCCAGAAGAGGATTGGGAGAATGTCATATGGTCAGATGAAACCAAAATAGAACTTTTTGGTAAAAACTCAACTTGTCGTGTTTGGAGGAGAAAGAATGCTGAGTTGCATCCAAAGAACACCATACCTACTGTGAAGCATGGGGGTGGAAACATCATGCTTTGGGGCTGTTTTTCTGCAAAGGGACCAGGACGACTGATCCGTGTAAAGGAAAGAATGAATGGGGCCATGTATCGTGAGATTTTGAGTGAAAACCTCCTTCCATCAGCAAGGGCATTGAAGAGGAAATGTGGCTGGGTCTTTCAGCATGACAATGATCCCAAACACACCGCCCGGGCAACGAAGGAGTGGCTTCGTAAGAAGCATTTCAAGGTCCTGGAGTGGCCTAGCCAGTCTCCAGATCTCAACCCCATAGAAAATCTTTAGAGGGAGTTGAAAGTCCGTGTTGCCCAGTGACAGCCCCAAAACATCACTGCTCTAGAGGAGATCTGCATGGAGGAATGGGCCAAAATACCAGCAACAGTGTGTGAAAACCTTGTGAAGACTTACAGAAAACGTTTGACCTCTGTCATTGCCAACAAAGGGTATATAACAAAGTATTGAGATGAACTCTTGTTATTGACCAAATACTTATTTTCCACTATAATTTGCAAATAAATTCTTTAAAAATCAGACAATGTGATTTTCTGGATTTTTTTTCTCATTCTGTCTCTCATAGTTGAAGTGTACCTATGATGAAAATTACAGGCCTCTCTCATCGTTTTAAGTGGGAGAACTTGCAAAATTGGTGACTGACTAAATACTTTTTTGCCCCACTGTATTTTTCTGATATCGTGCAGCCCTACTACCTACTGAGCAAAAGTTTTCACGCCCTCAGAAGAAGAAATTCCGTTTAATTTCTCAATGTTACACAATACTGTAGGTTGTTTGTAATTATACACAGAAGCAGCAAAACAAGATGAAGATTTATTTTCAGCCCTGTGATGACCTGGCGACTTGTCCAGGGTGTACCCCGCCTTTCGCCCATAGTCAGCTGGGATAGGCTCCAGCTTGCCTGCGACCCTGTAGAACAGGATAAAGCGGCTACAGATAATGAGATTTATTCTCTCCACATTCACTGGATATGAGCAATCGTGCACTCTACTACTAGGATATCAGCTCATATACCGTGAGTAGAGAAAAACAAAATGGAGGAGCGTGTTACTGAACCAACCGAGGACGAAATAGAAACCCTACTCGAAAACAAAACCCCAAAAAATACAACAAAAAAAAAAGCAACAAAATATGGAATAAAAGTATTTGATGGTAAGAACGTATATTTTTCCCCCGCAAGAATTATTATTATAGCATTTTTCACAATTTGCTCCTGTCATTTGACCGGTTTGTTTACATTCTAAGCGGAAATTATTTTGTCAGATGTTTTGTATAAAGCTTTTATTGATCAAGTTTGCAAAAAATAAAAATAAAAATGCTCCGATTCTCAAAATCCAGTGAATGTGGATAGAATAAAACAGTTATTCCACTCAATCTCATCGTACATGGATTATACACAACTCGGTGCTACGCGCCTCATCGGCCATCAGCTCATGTACGACTCGATTGAGTGGAATAACTGTTAAATATAGTTTTTTGGCTGTGATCAATATTTTCTAAGCCCTTGTTGATCCAGATTTTGCCTTCAAACTTGTTTCTAATTCTTATTTTAATTGTGATGTCAACTCCATCCGGCGTCTGTTTATGCATTTATTTGGAGGTCAGGTGTGAAAGAAGGGAATTTGGATTTTGTTGTGTTTTTTTCCCTTGAAACAGCCATCCATATAATATATATTAGTGCTGTCAAGCGATTAAAATATTTAATCGCGATTAATGTCGCGACTGTCATAGTTAACTCGCGATTAATCGCAATTTAATCGCACATTTTTGTCACATGAAAAACCATTGTAATTCTCTTATCAGCATAAAAAAGTGAATGGGCTTGCTTTGTACCAATGTTTTGTTTTTTTTTATTGCAGAGCATAACACGTCTTGTCACAGCCACTGACATCCATAACTTCCATATTAGATGAGAAAACCAAGGGATGAAAAATAAAGTGCATATCACTGTGAAAATAAAAAAAGTTTTATTTTACTCTTCATTAGTTTCTTTTGAAGAGAAGTATTTGCCATAAAAGAAGAAAAAAACAGATAACAAAAATAAAAACATTCATCATGCGTTCAAAAACGTTCATCACAGTGTGGCACTGTATTATCTAATGCTCACTGCTTATAACTCTACACCCCCCCGGTGGAGCTGAGCTGGGAAACTGAAGACTGAAGGAACAGTATTGAAAAGTATTTTTCCAGTCTCACCTGTGAAAGGTAATCCCATGTGATCTCGTTTGGACGGTAAACCTGTTGGTACAGTTAAACGCAGCGTGCGACAAGCCTCAGCAGGAACTACGGGTGACTTGCAGGGCCAAATTAGAATTTGCGTTAACGGCACTATTTTTTAAAATCGCGTTAAATTGAGATCGCGTTAACGCGTTATTATCGCGTTAACTTTGACAGCACTAATATATATGTATGTGTGTGTGTGTGTGTGTATGTATGTATGTATGGTGTTTGTAGTGCAAACACAGAAGCACCACAAGATTCCAAAACAGTTTCTCTCCCAAATCGTATCATCACACTGAACTCTGCTCTGAAGTCTCACACAAATTACAATCAACAACATGTCAATCTACCCACATTTTGTTCAATATTTATACTTATGGTTATTTATCTGTTTATCTATTACCAAGTGCAATATCCTTCACAAGTGCTCAGTTTCACTTTCCTCAAGCACAGGTTATGTGAATATCTGTACATTGGTAAATCTTTCATGTTTGTAAATCTTGATCTGGGAAGTTTTACTGAATGACGTGCATCAAAAGCGACTGGGAAGTTTAACAAGATGAGACAGAGATCATAAAGTTAACATGGCAACGTAAATGAAAATAATGGAGGCATGTGTTCGATCTGGTCTCACATATGGAACTCGAGCATGGGATATAAAAAAAAAAAATGCAGTGCATACTGTACAGATAAGCTGGAAACCTGTTGGATGGGATTGTTGAGAAACAGTTAAAGGTGTCTGGAGTCGACTGCCAACCCCTGACGATGCTAAAGAAATAAAATACAGACAAAGATACTCGAATGCTGATATTGTAAGGATAACCAAGAGTGATAGTCTCAGAAGTGTGATCAGGAGTCAATATCTAAAAGTATGTTGGACATGTAAGTGGCTGCACTGAGACCATGATGACTTGAAAAAAAAAAAAAAATGTTGTTTGTGAAAGCCAAGAGGCCATACCATTGTGAGCCAGGGAGCAATATCATAAAGATGCTGAATGTCTCAATCAAACAGGTGAAGAGAACATAGCTCGTGGTTTTCCCCAAAGCGTTTTAGCGTATTGGGCCCGATATGCTTGCTCTGCCTGTCGCTTTAGTTAAAATCCGATACGCTTAGACTTATACCAATACGTTAAATTTCCTACCCACAAGTAACGAGATACATAGGAGAGCAAATAACAGATCCATTTACATACTGATTGATATTTGTGTTAAACAAGCGGCCTTTTTTTCCAATGTTTATGTTGATTCTGTCAAAGTAATATGTCTGCATGGTATGGTGTAAACAAACTGTAATCTGTTGGCTACGTCAAGATCACATGTTCAAACCGTCCAATAAAAACATCGAAAGAAAACGTCAGACATCCCGGAATTTTCTGATTCATTATAAGCGCTCTCATTGGCTGCCGATGTTGTTCCCCACCAGACGGACAAAGCCGACTGATTTTAATAAGCGAGGAGACTCGCTGGACAATTTGATCCACATCAGCATGGATGACAGCGAGATGGATGATGAGAGGGTTGCCCAACATTGGGCCAAGCAAAAGCCAAGGAGAATTAATCTGCTTTAAAGGAGTAGAAAACTTAATTCATTAGTTTGGGTTTGCAGAAAGATTATGTACTTATATTAAAACACTCTCACGAAGTGAAGTTGTCCAAATGTGTCAAATATAGCAAAATTTCAAATAATCATCATAAGCATTTTTGGCAGTGTGATGTCACTGGGATCCATTTAACAAAAGGCGGCTCCGGATTATTCTTTTGTTAAAGGCTCACAGTGACCTCACACTGCCAAATACGCTTATCGTTATTATTCAAAGTTATGCTACATTTGACACTTATAAACAAATTCTCTTCATGAAATGTGTTTAAAAGCACATAATCTTTCTGCAAACTTAAATGTATGAATTAAGTTTTCTTTCCCTTTAAATATGCTTTAATCTTAATCTAGTCCATTTAATAGTGCCAAATTTTTAACTTTATAATATGCAGTTGCCTTACTTTTCTTTTCAGTGTATCTTAGTTATACATATATTACGATAATTGCATCAGAAACATTCTAAATCTCATCTCATCTCATTATCTCTAGCCACTTTATCCTGTTCTACAGGGTCGCGGGCAAGCTGGAGCCTATCCCAGCTGACTACGGGCGAAAGGCGGGGTACACCCTGGACAAGTCGCCAGGTCATCACAGGGCTGACACATAGACACAGACAACCGTTCACACTCACATTCACACCTACGCTCAATTTAGAGTCACCAGTTAACCTAACCTGCATGTCTTTGGACTGTGGGGGAAACCGGAGCACCCGGAGGAAACCCACGCGGACACGGGGAGAACATGCAAACTCCGCACAGAAAGGCCCTCGCCGGCCACGGGGCTCGAACCCGGACCTTCTTGCTGTGAGGCGACAGCGCTAACCACTACACCACCGTGCCGCCCAACATTCTAAATCATTACAGTTATAGTAATACAGCAACTTATTTTACGGTGGCAGGTCTTAGGTTCAGATCCCTTTGTGATCAACAGGAGGTCATGATGATCGATTCTCTTCACTGGATTGCATAAGATGGAGCAAACCACTGTTCATATATTTTCATGCACATTTTTGTTACAACACTACTTGATCATAGATAATTAAGGGATCCCCGTAGCTTTTCAATCTATCATAGACCTCAGTAATCTACAACAAAACAGTTTAACTTGCATGTTGAACTTTAAGGTGATGTACTGTGATATGTGGTGAAAGTAGAAAGGTGGCCGGCGAGAGCCTTTCTGTGCGGAGTTTGCATGTTCTCCGCGTGGGTTTCCTCCGGGTGCTCCGGTTTCCCCCCACAGTCCAAAGACATGCAGGTTAGGTTAACTGGTGACTCTAAATTGAGCGTAGGTGTGAATGTGAGTGTGAATGGTTGTCTGTGTCTGTGTGTCAGCCCTGTGATGACCTGGCGACTTGTCCAGGGTGTACCCCGCCTTTCGCCCGTAGTCAGCTGGGATAGGATCCAGCTCGCCTGCGACCCTGTAGAACAGGATAAAGCGGCTACAGATAATGAGATGAGATGAGATGAGATGAGATAATCATGGATCTAAAATCTCTCAGACCCTGAAAATGCACCTGAGAGCATCTATTTTCAATAAATTTTCCAGGGAGGGGAGCATGCACCCCAGTCTCACTTCACACCTTAGGGTTTTAATTTTTTCTGGAGAAAACACTGATTGCTGATTGGAGGAATATACAGGTGTGTGTGTGTCTTTGCAAGGCAGCGCACTGAATCTTGTGTTTGATAATAAAGCAGTGTTGGACAGAACGGAAGTGACGCGCACAGGTGTGATGGAGCAGATGAAGCAGACAAATGCAACCGTGAAGCACATGGCCGCGCCATCACTGATCACCGGGCAGCAGCCCGCGCCTCTCACCTGCTTTAGGACTCTCTCGATCTCGGCGGCTTTAATGACGATCGGTCCTCTCACCGCGTACTCCACGGCCTTCACCTGCGGGTTCAGGTGCTCCATGCTCAGCGCCTTGCCCCTCGGCTTGGTCTTCCCCACAGCTGCTGCTGATGCTGCGGCGGCCTCGGCGGTGCTGTAGCGCTGCATCCCGGACACACACCGGAACACCGCACACTGACCCGCAGCTCCGGCGATTAACCTCCGCTTTACTACAAACTGCAATCTGTGCATTATTATTATTATTATTATTATTACTTCTTGTTCTCTCCTGGTAAGCACCGGCTGGATAGAACAAGTTCCTCCTCTTCAAAGAACTAATCCCCAATGTCTCACTCAACAAACCGACCGAGATAGACCTTTTTTCCCTCCTAACTTTCAAACCGTCTTATTCTCCAGATCTCGAACATAAGCACGAACCGGTCAGATCCTCAGCTACATCTCATTTCCAACCCGCCAGGCGATATTCTTTCATCACCCGCTAACGTGTTCATCCTTACTACAGGGACTTGTAGTCCACTTCCGGTTTGGATCCTATTCCAAACTACGTAAACGTGATTTCTAAAGAACTACAAATCCCAGAAAGGATGTTGTTTATCGCTTACATCAGCACCCAAGCCCCTGCACTCTGCTCAGTGATTGGCTACAAACAGCCCGCCTAAAAAGAAAACGAACATACTGGAGGGTTCTTTTTTTTTTAAATTAGAACCAGAATCAGAATCAAGTTTTTTGCTAAGTATTACAAGGAATTTCCTTTGGTGATTGGTGCTTAAGATAGAAGAATTTTAAAAAGACAAAAGTAGTTATCTCATCTCTAACCGCTTTATCCTGTTCTACAGGGTCGCAGGCAAGCTGGAGCCTATCCCAGCTGACTACGGGCGAAAGGCGGGGTACACCCTGGACAAGTCGCCAGGTCATCACAGGGCTGACACATAGACACAGACAACCATTCACACTCACATTCACACCTACGGTCAATTTAGAGTCACCAGTTAACCTAACCTGCATGTTTTTGGACTGTGGGGGAAACCGGAGCACCCGGAGGAAACCTACGCGGACACGGGGAGAACATGCAAACTCCGCACAGAAAGGCCCTCGCCAGCCACGGGGCTCGAACCCGGACCTTCTTGCTGTGAGACGACAGCGCTAACCACTACACCACCGTGCCGCCCTCAAAAGTAGTTATATAAATAGAATTAAAAAATAAGAATCTAAGATATACAAAGGGGTGGCATGGTGGTGTAGTGGTTCGCACTGTCGCCTCACAGCAAGAAGGTTCTGGGTTTGCTGCCAGCGAGGGCCTTTCTGTGTAGAGTTTGCATGTTCTCCCCATGTCCGCGTGGGTTTCCTCCGGATGCTCCGGTTTCCCCCACAGTCCAAAGACATGCAGGTTTGGTTAACTGGTGACTCTAAATTGGCCATAGGTGTGAATGGTTGTGTGTCAGCCCTGCAATAACCTGGCGACTTGTCCAGGGTGTACCCCACCTCTCACCCATAGTCAGCTGGGATAGGCTCCAGCTTGCGTGCGACCCTGTAGAACAGGATAAGCGGCTACAGATAATAGATGGATAAAATATGCAAATTTGAAAAGTGAACATGTTTAACTTTAGGGGTATGTGCATGGGTTGTTTTGAAGTCCAAGTGTCAAAGTCCAAGTATGTCCTGGAATGTGCAAAAACAGGTCACAGAATGAAGATAAAGAAAAATTATGACATGAATGTGTGAGGAGAAGAAGAACAGAATATGTGCAATGGGTTAAATAAGTAGCCAAGCTGTACAGTGTGAGCTGGAATGTGCCATAAAAGTTCACAGAATGAAGATGACTATCTCATCTCATTATCTCTAGCCGCTTTATCCTGTTCTACAGGGTCGCAGGCAAGCTGGAGCCTATCCCAGCTGACTACGGGCGAAAGGCGGGGTACACCCTGGACAAGTCGCCAGGTCATCACAGGGCTGACACATTGACACAGACAACCATTCACACTCACATTCACACCTACGCTCAATTTAGAGTCACCAGTTAACCTAACCTGCATGTCTTTGGACTGTGGGGGAAACCGGAGCACCCGGAGGAAACCCACGCGGACACGGGGAGAACATGCAAACTCCGCACAGAAAGGCCCTCGCCGGCCATGGGGCTCGAACCTGGACCTTCTTGCTGTGAGGTGACAGCGCTAACCACTACACCACCGTGCCGCCCGAAGATGACTATGAAATGTGCAAAATCACAATTCAGAAATGAAGTGCATTTATGTCACAGATTGAAAGTGTGAGGTTAGTCAGTGGGGTCTCGGGCCTTATTGATGAGGCCAGCTGCAGTGGGGAAAAAAGCTGGCCTTATGGCATGAGGTTTTGATTCTAATGGACTGCAACCTCCTACCAGAAGGGAGTGATTCAAAAAGTTTGTGTCCAAGGTGAGAGGGATCAACCACAATCCTTTCTGCTCTCCTCAGGATCCTGGACTCATACAAGTCCTGAAGAGATGGAAGGTTGCAGCCGATCGTCCTCTCAGCAGAGCATGTGATGTGCTGCAGTCTGCCCTCATCCCTGGCAGTGGCAGCAATGTACCGTACCAGACGTTGATGGAGGAGGTGAGGATGGACTCAATGATGGCAGTGTGAAAGTGCAACATCATTGTTTTTGGCAGATCAAACTTCTTCAACCGCCACAGGAAATACATCCTCTACTGTGCTTTCTTGGTGAGACAGCAGATATTCATCTCCCACTTAAGGTCCTGAGTGATTATAGTGCCCAGGAAGCGGAAATATTCTAACCACAGAGGTTACTGGGGAGTCAAACAGGGTGATGGGGGAGGGTGTGGCAGAGCTCCTCCTGAAGTCTACAGTCATCTTCACTGTCTTCAGAGCACCGAGCTCTAAGTTGTTCTGCCTCCACCAGGACACCAGATGATCAATCTCCCACCTGTAGGCAGACTCTTCCTCATCAGAGATGAGTCCAATGAGGCTGGTGTCGTCTGTGAAGTTCAGGAGCTTGACAGACTGATGACTGGAGGTGCAGCTGTTGGTGTACAGGGAGAAGAGTAGAGGAGAAAGGACACAGCCTTGGGGGGGATCTGGTGCTGATGGTTCTGGAGTCAGAGATGTGTTTCCCCAGCTTCATGTGCTGCTTCCTGTCAGACAGGAAGTCAGTGATCCACCTGCAGGTGGAGTCAGGCATGTTCAGCTGGGAGAACTTGTCCTGTAGAAGAGCCGGGATGATGGTATTGAAGGCAGAATTGAAATCCACAAACAGTATTCTAGCATAGGTTCCTGGGGAGTCTAGGTGCTGGAGGATGAAATGAAGAGCCATGGTGACAGCATCGTCTGCAGATCTGTTGGCTCTGTAGGTGAACTGCATGGGGTCCAGGAGCAGGTCAGTGATGACATTAAGATGGTGAAGCACAAGGCGCTCAAAGGATTTCATAACCACAGAAGTCAGGGTGATGGGTCTGTCGTCATTTAATCCTGGGATCCTTGGCTTTTTGGGACAGAGTGAAAGATTGTAGAGAGGCCCTGGTAGCAGTAGAGGTAGGGGTGGTTGGCAGGAGCTGGAGTGTGGAGTCACGGGGGATATCAGGACAGTCATCCAGGTTATTGGTAGCAGTCTTGAACACATCCCAGTTAGTACAGTCCAAGCACACCTGAAAGGTCTCCGCAGCCTCTTTGTTCTACATCTTTGATGTCCTCACTATGGGTTTCCTCAGCTTTAATTTCTGCCTGTATGCAGGAATCAGGTGGACCATGATGTGGTCAGAGTAGCCCAGTGCAGTACAGGGGACGGCGTGATGGGCATTGTTGACTGTAGTGTAGCAATGATCCAAAATACTCTCCTCTCTGGTCAGGCATTTAATAAACTGTTTGTATTTGGGTAGTTTGTGGCTGAGGTTACCTTTGTTAATGTCGCCGAGGACAATAACTAGGGAGTCCGGGTTCGTCTGCTCCACACCCAGTATCTGGTCGACCAGCATGCGCTGTGCGTTCTGCACGTTGGCCTGCGGTGGAATGGAAACACCGACCAGAGTGAATGAAGCGAACTCACAGGGGGGTAGGAGGGTTTACAGTGAATGAAAAATGATTCCAGGTCAGGAGAACAGTGCTGCAGGATCACTGACACATCACTGCACCAGCCACGGTTTACATAAAAACAGATTCCGCCACCCTTTCACTCTCAGAAAACAAAGTACATTATAGAAGAAGAAACCTTTATTCGTCACATGCACACTTCAAGCAAAGTGAGATTCATCCTCTGCATTTAACCCATCTGAAGCAGTGAACACACACCCAGAGCAGTGGGCAGCCATACTACAGTGCCCGGGGAGCAGTCAGGGGTTCGGTACCTTGCTCAAGGGCACTTCAGCCCAAGGCCGCCTCATGTTAACCTAACTGCATGTCCTTGAACTGTGGAGGAAACCGGAGCACCCAGAGGAAACCCACACAGACAACATGCAAACTCCACACAGAAAGGCCCCTGCCAGCCGCTGGGTTCGAACCCAGAACCTTCTTGCTGTGAGGCGACAGTGCTAACCACTACACCACTGTGCCGCCATTATTGTACCTTAGGGGTACAATGGCTTGTTGTTGAGGCAGTACCCTAAGGTACTTATTTGTACCCTTTATATACTGATTAGGAACATCTATGTACCTTTTTTACCCTAAAAAGGTACACAAAGTTACCTTGAAGTCCAATAATGAGCCCCAGGGGGTACATTAGTGTAGACTGTACCATGGGCGACAGAAATGGACTCCTACTGTACCCTTATTTCTGACAGTGTTCTTTTACTGGAGAGATCCGTGTTATGGTCCACTCTGAAAAGTTTTTATAATGTTATTCATTTTAATGTTTTATTTGCTTGAATATGTACCACCGTAAACAAGCACATAGTCCCGAACAGCATGTTTTCACTCGATGAAAAAGAAATACAAATAAATACAATTACAAAATAAATAAATGCTGAACTAATTTACAGCAATGTTCCCATTGCATCAGTACAATCATGCAGCACATTTATTCCTCTTCCCTGCCAAAAAATATAATTATTATTGAATATTTCCACCTTATGTGCACTACAGACTCATAAAAAACACGAAAAAATTAATTGTTAGTTAATTTGCAACTGTATATTTAATTATAGCTCATATAACCACAAAATGGACCACAATATGTTCATATTTCATATAACAAAGCAAAAATTTTGCCAGGATGGTCTGGAAATCACCTGGAAACTGATAAACTTTTAAATATTTGTCACTGAAAGTATTTTATTATTCAAAAAAAAATGCGCCATTTTGTTTGGTCAACTTTCGAAATGGACCACGCGACCCTCAAAACTCCACCGTTGTTATGGTGTTATAATTACTGCGGCAACAGGGAACGTCATCGCAACTGTCCAATTGCAGGCCTGCTGGTGAAACTGACTTTCCAATCAGCGCGCAGGAGGCGGGACCTTTTCCACCAGAATAACTCTGTACTGCCACCTGCTGTCCAGTTTAATGCCCTGCACTGACACGTGGCGCAGAACTTCAAATTTTCTGTGTTCATACAGAATGATTAAATGCCAACATGTGAGTTTCATGAGCATAGATTAATGTTTATCGCTGTCTAGACTGTCTGTTTTGTATGTTTATTTGTTTTTTTAATATTCATGGTGAGAGGAAAATAATAAAAAAACAACATTCATGGTGATAGAAGAATGTGAGCATGTCTAATATGAGTATATAATGACAAAACCAACCAATTTGATTATGTGTGTAGGGGAAATATATGCAAATTATGCAAAACTATATAAATCACTGATATGAAAAAAAGAGGTACACCTAGAAAACACACCTAGAATTTGAGTTTCTGAGGAGGAAATAGCTGAAAGACTGACTAAATCATATTTTATGATACTGCACACTAAACAACAAATTCTATTTGACTGGTGGCCATAAATTCACTGAAATAAAGAAGCACAGTACAATTTAAGCATGTAGATTTGACCAATAATTTACTGAAACTTGTAGTTCATTGAAATGGAATTCTCATTCGCAGCCAAATATTAAAAAGTATAAAATGTAAAGAAGAAAAAGGTAATTTACATGATAAAGTTTGATCAAACATAACTTACTGAAACAATAATATAAAACAGAAAACTAATCAGAAAAATATACAAGCAAAAAAAGCTTAGAAATTTTAAAGAGACTGATTTTTACCTCTGCCAAGGAGGTTATGTTTTCGGTAGTGTTTGTTTGTTTGTTGGTTGGTTGGTTGGTTGGTTGGTTTGTCTGTTAGCAACATTACGGAAAAAGTAATGAACGGATTGCTCTGAAATTTTTTTCCAGAGGTGTGACTGGGCACAAGTAACAATCCATTAAATTTTGGCAGTGATCCGGATCACCTTCTGGATCCCGGATTTTTTTAAAGGATTCTTGGCGGAGGTCTGCGCTCTCCGAGTGCTTTTCTAGTAAATTATGTATTGACTGCCCAAGTGAGCAAAAAAAAGAACCCACAAAAGCAACACAACAACATATTAATTAAATTAGTCTTAATTGCCTTAGACAAGAATTAATATAATATAATTGCACCCTGAATTGTTTTAAGTACTTAAATAGGGTTTCTTTTTTGTAATTTTCAACAAAATCAGTTACTTCGTAAATACATTGAAATGTTTTAATCACTTGCATTGTGAACGTAACAGTATGTGAACGTACTGTGTTTTTCCCCCGAATTAAAATAATCCATCCAGTTAAGTTTTTCAAAAAGTTTGAATGAATTGTGTTTTATTTTTGTCATCACAATGAATATATAAAAGTAATTTAATAAATAAATGAATAAAATGAAACACTGCTATCTGGTGGACAAATCAGATCATGACCTCAGTGACCTCATTATACAGGAGTTTTAAATGTTAGAACTGCAATAAAGGAAACAATGCTCAGAATCTGAGGCCAGAAATGAATAATTCTGGAAATTCATAAGATTGTTTGTTTGTTTTTGTCTTAGCGTTGCAAAACATAAAAACAGAGTATTTTTTCTCTTGTAAACAAAAAACAGTAAAATATGATTTTGTAATCTTTTAAAAAAAACCTTTTACATTTCCTTTCTTATCTTTGAAACACACACACACACACACAATCTTGTAGACTGATCATGTTTCTACAGGAGCATCCATCAGAGACAAGCAGAACTTTTTAAAGTTGCCTTTGTCTTCTTGCTGAAGGCAGATTTGTGTGAGAAGGGGAGGAAACACAGAGCCACAGACATTTATCAGTCGTTCATCAGTTCAGCTTTGAGCAAAAGAAACAAAGATTCACCAAAATAGAGATTTTTTTAAAATAATGGGTCTTTAAATAATATACTACATAAGTCTATTTACAGAATACACAGTATTGTGAGGAGTGATGATGAGGATGAGTGTTAATGAGGATTAGGCATGAAGAGAAACACAGATTTGAATTCAGACATGAAATAAATGACTGTGTACTAATTACAGACAGACATCTGGATAAAGGTCATTGCTTATTAAATGATTTCTCTGACATGCTTTTGTAAATTGGATTATATTGCATGGCAGTAAAGATTGTAAACTTGATAGAACACTTCTCACAGACTGCCCTTGCTTCTTCTGTTTGGTTTTGTTTTTGAGGTTTGGAGAGCCATCCATCCTGTCTCGAGCAGCAGGACAGAATTGGAATAAAGTGTGTGTTTGGGAATGGGTTTATTTCTTTATGACAGGAGACATTTGGCTAGTTCCAGGTGATGAAAATTAAATTTATAATAGTATTATTAGATCATTTATTTGCTTTTTTCCCCCATAAAAATAAAAGCTGAAGTTCTTAAGCAGATCTCTTTTTTTTTTGCATTTTTATTTAAAGCACAGAAACTGGCAGAACATTTCTTTTCTCTTTACAAAGTTACTGAGGTTAAGGCTGGGGTTTGGAGGTTAGATGATTTAGCTCTGTTAATATACAAGTCAATGGAAAAATTCCACACTGTGTGTGTGCGTGTGTGTGTGTGTGTGTGTGTTGGGGGATGGGCTGGGAAAAAAAAGATCCTTTGACCTTAGTTTCAGCCAGCAATATTAGAAAAGTGGTTATTTCTATACAATTGATTAAAAAATATATAGAATTTTTTTAAAAAATGACGTGATTAGATTAGAATATCTTATTTTATTTTTTAAACAAAATGTCATACCTATGTATAAAACACATTTGTTTACTGTTCTCCAAAACATTCCTTACACTGTCTTTCATATTTATTTAAAAAATGCGATTTAATACAGAAATTATATATATATATATATATATATATATATATATATATATATATATATATATATAATGTGTGTGTATGTGTATATATATAGGTAATACAAGAAATGTAAATAATCATATAGGTTTCATTGTTTCCTGGGTCACGTGACCCGGTAGCACCGGACCGCGCATGCGCAGTGTGGATCCTATAGAGACAGAGGAAATATCAACAGCATGTTCATGGTTACTGTATCTTTTTTTAGCCGCACTGCGCATGTGCAGTGTGAATAATGTGGAAAATGAGCTGTAGCCTTTTTTCTTTCAGGGTTTCGGGCTGATTGATGGTGTGTGTGTGTGTGTGTGAATGCGCGCGCACGCACGCGCATGTGTGTGTGTGAGTGTGTGTAAGTGTGAGAGGGAGAGAGAGAGAGAGAGAGAGAGAAGTGTCTGATATTACAGGCAGGGAGCGACTTGGTTATTCCGTCCTCCGCATTTTGGACTTGTGTTTTTCAACTAAAAATAATGTCCGCCAATAAAGTGAAGAAAGTGAAAATGGCTACTAAATCGTGTCCGGAATGTGACCAACAGGTGAGTGTTGATTTTATAGCTGATGATCTGAATATGATTTGATCTGGAAGTGTTCCTGCTGTGGAGAGGAAGTTTGTCCATGCTCAAGTTGCTGCTTTTATTATCCAGCAGTGGGGATTGTTTTATTGGCTCTTTCAGTGTGTAGCATGAAAAAACAAAACAAATCAGAAAAAGTTCAGGAAGGAAAAGAAGCATGGCTCTTAACGATTTCAGCCCTGATTTGATACAAATGTGCTCTTATATCACCATATTTAAACAAACAAATAAATAAATAAGCTATTAGCACGCGTGAGAGAGAGAGAGAGAGAGAGAGAGAGATGTATAATATTCCAGCTGGAGTCTTCCTGTTCATGGAAATCTGAAATATTGACTCTTTTGTATGATCTCGGAAATAAGAATAATGTGGCTTTAGAAAGGTACTGCAGTGGAAACATGGTGCATATTTACAGCTATTGTGCGATTCATTAAGTCATTTAAGATACATTTCTGATTTCTGAAATCATTATCTATATCTATATCTATCTATCTATTCTACACTGTCAGAAACAGAGGTACGGTACAGTACAGTCAGAGTCCATTTCTGTCCCCCAAGGTGCAATCTGGTACACTAATGCACCCCCTAGGGCTCATTATTGGACTTCCAGGTCACTATGTGTGTCTTAGGGCCAAAAAATGACCAAGCAAAGGGTACAAATAAGTACCTTAGAGAGTCCTGGCCCAGTAACGAGCCGCTGTAACCCTAAAGGTACAGTAATGCACTTTATTTTCTGAGAGTGTAATGGTCCTCATTTCAGAACATGATCATTTTTATGGATTCATTTCATTCATTGTGTGTCTGATTGATCGATTATACCAATTTATCATGTCTGTAATATTATATCATTATGCAAAAGTCCTAAAAATATACAAGTCATCCAATAAAAATCTGACAAAGTTCGTCATAAAAAAATATCGGGCGCTTGAGTCAGTACGAAAACATTTTTCCGAACATTAGTTTTCCAGAAGAAGATTAAATGTTTGAGAAAAATGTTTGCTTGTCAGTAAAGAAAGCGGCATATTACACAAGAAACACTTTTCACACAAACGTCATAACAAAGGCTGCTGCTGCAAAAGTAAGGAGCAAGTGTGACCGTCAAAATGTCCGTTAGAACTGTGGCTGGTTCTGTAAGATACTCAGTAAAACTGTACATATTATACCTGAGACTGCTGCTTTTGTCACACTAAATATAGTCTTTTTTCCGTTTATTACAGTTTACTGCTCTTTATAATATTTTTCTTCACGTACAAACGTTTAATTTCATTATTTCTGAAGGCATCTTTGCTCTCCAGCATTTATTTGTATGTGCCTGAGACTTTTGCACAGAACTGCACACTTTCAACTCTAATGTGTTGTGTGTTCATCTGACTCATTTCCTTTTTAACCCCCCCCATACACACACACATCTCATATTACCTCTAATTTAATTTCAAGCTCTTCTATGTCCTACGTTCATATCATTTCTGCTAAGAACTCATCATCAGCATGGAGTTTCCTGCTTGTCAAGGCCAAGGCCACATTATTGGGTTTGTGCAGGGCAGGATGCCCAGATCATGGGCCACTTCTCATCGTTTACTTTTCACTGCTTTCAAATTTCACGTTGACTTATTTAAAAAAAAAAGGAGCAGTTTTATTCTTTTAAATTGGTCTGGTGAGGAAAATTTAACACCTGGTTTTGAAATCACAGTCCATGGTATCAGGACATTTTAAGCCAGTAAGAAGAAGAAGAAGGAATAAAAAGCTCAATATTTTTCCGTTTCTACATTGTGGCAGAAAATTCAGTGCTCTAATGTTTACTGGTATTATGTGTTTATTGAAACATAAGCGATAGAGCAGACAAATCGTGCAGTGATAAGTAATCCCTGTTTGCCTGTCTGTAGCTTCATTTGAATTTTAAATGAGTTTTATAATCAATTGGTATTCAAAACAACCTAGAAAAAAAAAGACCACAGTCTTCCATTATGATGTACAATTATTAACTGATTATGTTCAAGACAGAAATCAAGTCAATTTCATAGCAATAACATTTCAGTCTTAAGGCCTGAATCAAATATATGAATTTAAGCTTCTTGGAGCAATCAGTATGCATGCAAATCAAAACACAAAACGGTGTGATGAATGTCAGGTTATTATACGATCATATCATATATATAAAAACCCAGAGCGTTCAGAAACACTGAAA
The DNA here is from genome assembly GCF_027579695.1 of Neoarius graeffei. Classification (NCBI taxonomy): domain Eukaryota; kingdom Metazoa; phylum Chordata; class Actinopteri; order Siluriformes; family Ariidae; genus Neoarius; species Neoarius graeffei. The sequence goes on along the minus strand of NC_083595.1, from coordinate 51,927,494 downwards.
TTAAGATGACTTAGAACAACAACAGGATGTGATGAGTTGCAGGAGCTTGGCCTTTTAAACGTTGTATAATTTTTGCACAGAAGTAGTTCTGGATTAGTCAGTGTTGTTTTTAATGCATGTCATTTTCACTGTGCTTGGAAAGGTGGCGTGTGTGTGTGTGTGTGTGTGTGTGGTAGAAGGTGCTAATGATAAGATAAGATAAGAAGACCTTTATTATCCCACAATGGGGAAATTTCCTGTTTGCAGCAGCACAGTGGAGAGTAGGATGTTCTTTCCATTACAATCCACACACCAAAATCATCACGATGAATAATTAAACAGGTGCAAAGGTTGACGTGACACCGTTAATAATCAAGATCAGGGTAAATATCCGTCCTTGAACTGATGTGATACTGTTATCTTGTTAGTGTTATGCAATCAGGACATCAAAGCATTCGAGTGTGTTATAAACAGTGTAAACAGCATTGTTTCATATACATATATATATATATATGTTTGTGTGTGTGTGTGTCCCCTTCCTTGGTTAATTAGATCCCTGTGGCCTGTAAGTCGTGCCCTTGTGGTTATGTCTTCATCAGCCGAAAGCTGCTCAGAGAGCCGCCTGCTATAGGTAACGCCTTTCAATGTTCATTTCTTTAAAAAAAAAAAAAAAAGACAAATTGAGCAATGCTATACTGGTGCACGTCACACATTCGTTTTTAATTTAAATTCGGGTTGTGTTGTTCAAGAAGCTTTTTATGGGAACCATAATCACGGGTTGTAGTCTGAAATATTGGCCTGTGTACTATATAAATGGTTACTATTTAAAAAAAAATCCATTTAGTAGATATTTTGTGCCAAAAGGCATGACTTGTTTTCAATTAAATTGTAATTTAATATAATAAGGGATACGGAATGCTTTTTTTCTCCCACTTGTGTGGTCTTAGTATTTGTTTAAAACATTCATCACATTTACAGCGAAGGAACAGTTTGGTCAAAAACGAAACGCATATATAATTTCCCTCGCATCTCAAATACAGCACTGAGGTTAACGTTACTAAGACGTAGGAAAATGCGTATAGCCTCCATTTTATCATCGTGTCTCGGTTGTTAGACGGTAATATAGACTCAGACAGATTTGTGGTGATTTCTGATAGTGTATGACGCCGATACACTGTTTTTTTGTCAATATACACAAAAATAAATACATCTGCAGAGTTAAAATCAGTGTAGGATCTGAATCACCTTCCTCCATAGCTCACAGTTTGGTTCGAGACCTAGGAGGCGTGGCCTAAAGTAGGGAGTTGGAAATTAGACGTTGGGTTTAATTTGTGTATTCACTGAGTCAAGCTGGTTGAGTGTGTGATTTTAGTTAGATATGCAGTTTTTATTTGATTTATAACTCCAGTATAAAACTACAGATTTTAATTAAATATACTCAAGCTTTTAGTCTACTTTTTGGTCAAAGGGAAAATCCGTGTAGCTGATCTCTTCCTTTAATCTGAAACTTAACCTCCAAGTGCATATCAATCAACATTAGAGTTATAACGTGAGTTAATTATTTTTTCCTCTCCCCAATTAAACGTAGTCGTTCTCAGAAATAATGGCTCAGCTGTTATGTTAAAGGTTAAAAATAAATTGCAGTTTAATACACAGGTGAGTAGCAGCGCAGGTGTTGTGCCTCTCCCACTTTTCTGAGTTGCTTTAATCTGCACTGAAACGCTTCACAGGAAGTTTAAACTATGAATCATTTGAAGCCTCTTTTCAAATGCAGTTTCAAATGCTAACTAATAAGAACAAAAAAACCTTTTGTTTATACCAAAAAGCTGTCATTAAAGAAACCTTTTATTCATATATGATCTAAGGAATATATCCTTAACTTTTGATTTTAATTATATCTAAATCATTCCAAAATAAAAATTTCCTTCCTGAACAGATCTGTGTAGGTGTGTCAGATTGTGAAATGATTGACAGAGACGTCTTCAAGGCATCTCCTCGTCATAGATCGAGTACCAGGAAGACGTGTAGATCGAGTACAGCTCTTTGTTTGATGACATCATGCATATTTTTGATTTGATTTTACAACTCAATAACATTGCATTGGTCTGTTTTGGACACATTTTGAGAAGGAAATCAGGGAAGATTGCAGTTGGTTTGTTGACCACATGGAAAATATTCCAACTCTAAGCAGTTTTGCATACAATCAGGAACAAGACAGGCGAGAGTGCAGGAAATATGTCACTTTAGTCGCTGTGGTTTGGGCAAAAGTGCACATATTCTTCACTTTGACTACACAAACGTGTCTGAATGTCTCAGTTTCTACAGTAGGCACGATTGTTGTGATGATCCACATCTCAAATCAAAGACTCTCTGTACATTCAGAAATATGTACTAATCTTGAAAATCTGAACGACTTGTACTCAAAACAGAGCTTTCAGTAGGTTTAAGAAACCCAAAGAAATAAGTTTAAGTAGGTTTAAGGTTTCTAAAATGCAACACACTAACTCTTCTCATCTCATTATCTGTAGCCGCTTTATCCTGTTCTACAGGGTCGCAGGCAAGCTGGAGCCTATCCCAGCTGACTACGGGCGAAAGGCGGGGTACACCCTGGACAAGTCGCCAGGTCATCACAGGGCTGACACATAGACACAGACAACCGTTCACACTCACATTCACACCTACGCTCAATTTAGAGTCACCAGTTAACCTAACCTGCATGTCTTTGGACTGTGGGGGAAACCGGAGCACCCGGAGGAAACCCACGCGGACAACATGCAAACTCCGCACAGAAAGGCCCTCGCCGGACACGGGGCTCGAACCCGGACCTTCTTGCTGTGAGGCGACAGCGCTAACCACTACACCCCCGTGCCACCCCAACACACTAACTCTAATAGGAAAATCACGAACCTAGAAAATTGAGTGCAATTTGAGACACAATATTAGTTTGTTTATTTAGTTGTACACACAGTGTCACATGGTGCAATACTGCATAAATTTCTGAAGACATGCACAAGAAATGCGTCAAATGGCAGCAGGATGCACGCGGTGGCCATCTTGCGTACACATTTAACAGGAAGTACAGTATAAATCAGCCTTAAAAGGGACACAGACCAAAGCAGATTGCTAATTCTGATTATTCTATCCACATTCACTGGATATGAGCAACCATGCGCGCTGATTGGCTACTACACCACTAGGCTATCAGCTCATATACCGTGAGTAGAGAAAAACAAAATGGTGGCGCATGTTGCTGAACCAACCAAGGATGAAATAAAAACTACTTGAAAACAAAACCTGAAAAAATGATAAAGTATTTAAAAGAAACAGAAATAGCTCAAAGAATATATCCCCCCTCCCCAGTAGTGCCTGTTTCATACTCCAGCCCAGTAGGTGGTGGTAATGCACCTTTAAGTTGGTTTACCAACTGCCAAAAAAAAAACTAAAGAAGAAAACCCCCAAAAATGCAAAAAAAACCCCCAATGAAATATAGAATGAAAGTATTTGATGGTAAGAACGTATGTTTTTTTAATTTTTCAATAATTATTATTGCATTTTTCACAAATTGCTCCTGTCATTTTGCCGGTTTGTTTACATTTTAAGCAGAAATTATTTTGTCGGACATTGTGTATAAAGTTTGTATTTATCGAATTTGCAAAAAAAAAAATGCTCTGTTTCTCAAAATCCAGTGAATTTGGGTAGAATAGAACTGTTATTCCACTCAATCTCGTCATACATGGAATATAGCCAACTCGGTGCTACGCGCCTCGTCGGCTATCAGCTCATGTACGACTCGATTTCATAGAATAGCTGTTAATTGGTACTTGGAAGCATCGGGTCGCACCTCGATGAACAGCCTTAGCTCTAAGGTTCAAACATGGACAATCTTAGCTCTATTAAATTTGCCATGTTGAATTATTATTTTTCAGCTTTAAATAATTATGATTGCAACAATCTTCGCACTTTTAAATCTATATGTCTGAAATGTAATTCAGTCCATCATCTTGCACGTCCTGTCTTATGTTGTTGGTAGACTACTGTTTACAATATATAGGTAATCAATCAATTAATTAATTAATTAATAAAAATACCTTGGGCCCACGGTAATTGGCTAACACTATTGTGGTTACCCTGCCATACATACTGTATATCTATTTTTTTTTTAACTTGTAAAAATTTTCATTACTTATTTTATAAATTTTAGTTTTGATGGCGAAGCTAATGAAATAAAATAAGTAAACCTCAACCAAATAATGTCCTGCCCACTTTGTATTATTCTGAAGAAACCTGCAGGAAAAAGAAAATTCATAAATAACTAAAAGAACAATATTCTTTCTTTTGCAGTCAGTGATAAATTCACTACAGGAGCTACAGATAAAAGTAATTTGGTTATGAAATTTAAAATAATTATGAAAACATATTGACCAAAGTGCACTTTTTACAAGACTTCTAAAGGATAATAAACTTTAAGTTTAAGATTTCAGACAATTCAAGAGGATATTGTTTACATTTTATATATATTGTTTTTATATTCATGTATATTATTGTATATTAATATTCACCACACATTTGTATTGCAAATTATTATCCAGATATCATCATTAGCTGATATCACAGGGTGTGTGTGTGTGTAATTTTGTATTATGATTTAATCATGACACTATATTTTAAGTGTCATTGCGTACACTTAACTTCCTGTTTATTTTACAGCATTTTATTTTAGATTTTTACTTTATATTAGAAATTCCAACATGGGGGGGGAGAAAAAGGATGATGTAGTTGATTATTCAGAATGTTGTCAAATCAGTGTGTTAATACTGAAATAACAGGGATTTAGGAGTAGAAATTAAAGTAGTAGTGTTGTTGTTGTTGATAATTTATTTTAAAATGACAAAAAAAAAGTCTTTTCACTTGGACGTCTCCATGAATCAAAACAAGTCCAGTCACTTTAACAACGTGTCGCTTTGAAACGATACATAAAAACTCAATTAGACTTTAAATTAAGCAAAATGGCATTGCGCTATGTGACCTAATGAGTTGTTAAACTATATAAATCATAAGGAGCTCGTTATTTTAAAAAAAAAGTGTATATATATCTTTTAAAAAAATCTGTTCATTCATGATTCCATCGAGTTAATAGTGCCATGTTGGAATGTGTGTACGGAATGAATGGTGTGTAAATGGGTGTAAATTGGACGTTTCCTGGTCAAGCGGAGTAAGTGCAGGATTTCGAGCGTCTCCGCAGTGCTGGACTGACTTCTTACTGTTCACTTGAGCGAGTAACGTTGAGTGGAAAAGGGGGGAAGGGCGCACTAATTCACTAATTCCTGCCTGAAAATGCTCCCTTCCCTTCCTCACTCCCTCCTCCCCTACAGCGCCGAGCATTTAGGCCTCACGAGCCTCATTAACTTCATTATGGCTTTATAAAAAATGGGAACTCTGTCCTTGCTGGCTCGTCACGATCAACTTTAGCTGATTAGTGAGATGTGAATCTTTATATGTTTGCAGCTTTAATTAACTATTCAAAATGGATGATGTTAAGCTGTGTCTAGCTGTTTAAATGTAGAAATATTGTTTCCAGGAAAGAATGCACTGGCTGACAGTATTTATTTTTTACACTGCAGCTATAACCGTGCATTATGTAAAGGATAATGTACATCATGCTGGTCGTTACTGAGAAATAAACCCAGACTGGTGATGCAGGATCTTGAATCACCCTGAAGGGGTTTATTTCACAGTAATGACCAGCATGATGTACATTATCCCGCTTATTACAAAGCAACTTGACACAAATTATTGATTTTAAAAATGATTTTATTGCTTCGGCTAATGGCATGGTCCATCGCAACAAGCTTTTACAGAGAAATAAGACTGTACAATGCCATCATTGACCAATCAGAGTCGAGTATTCAAATGAGCCGTGTAACAAATAGAGACATCTCGCATACTGATCGCATAGTTATTTTTACTTTACGTAGTAAATGTAAATTACTAATTAGTAGGGCTGTAACGATACACCCAACTCACGATTCGATTCGTATCGCGATTTTTGACCCACGATTCGATACACCCACGATTTTTTTAAAATGTATTTTTAAAGTAGTAAATTTGACTTATTAACATTTACTTACTTACATTAACTATTTAATAACAAATAATTCAGACCACTGCAGAGAATGAGTAATATGTATGCAAAAATGAACAAATGTATATCCAAAGATTGTTTTATTTCTCAAAATAATACTGTTGAGCTGGAAGCTCTGTTTTTTTCGGTTCTGAAAAAGTAATTTTTCCAAATCGTGTAAATCCGTTAAGATTTTTTTTGGGGGGTGTGGCTCTCTCACTGTCTCACTCTCATAGGGCCAATGATTTTCTGTGATCGCGGAAAACAGATGGAAATTACGGAATTTTTATAGTGAAACATTGCTCGCGTGTCAAAATGTAACTACCGCAGAAGGCTTCCGCCCAAGCAGACATGCCTTCAGTGTTGCCAGATATTGCTACCGTTTTCCACCCCCAAAATATGTTCAAAACCAGCCAAAAAGCACCTAAACCCACCCAATCTGGCAACACTGCATGCCTTTCCGGTCAAGTGATTGTGATTGGCTTGTGGCACACCTAGCCAGCCAATGAGCTGCTTGTTTACAGATTCGCTCCCCGCGTCGCAACCAGAATGCCGACCGCTTAAAAGAAATGAATGCTCTGCCAGTGGCGAGTGTGGACGTTGCGTGACTCGCAGAAGATTGTCGCAGGTCGGCGAAAAAACGACTTACTAATAGATATAAAAAATAAAAATAATTTAAGTAAGTTTAAAATGTAATTTAAATAAAAAGTAAAGTATTCATAAATTGAAGTTTGGAAGCACCTCTGTTTTTGGGCTGAGGAGAAGTTTGAAAGGGTGTACCGCGATTCTGCCTTCTTGTATCGCGACACGGATCGTGGCTCTGCGTATCGCGATTTCGATACGCATATTGTTACAGCCCTACTAATTAGTAAATGCGTTTTAAAAAGGTCTTACCATGAAGGTTGAAATTATTTCGTGAACACTTAGTGTTTATTTTAGCAATGGTTATTTACTGTCAGACCCTGTGTCTGAAATCACTCCCTACTCACTATATTGTGGACTATATAGTGAGTTTGCCATTTTGCAGTGCTGTCCGAATGTATAGTGAGCATTATTACATCCTATATAGTGCACTCAAAGTATCCCACAATGCATCACGAAAAGTAGTGTACAACCGATAGTCGCTAACCAAACAATATATCCCATCATGCATTGTGGTCGTGCTGTAAGAAATCAAATCAAAAGCCTCAAATCTGATTTAATAAAAGGCAGCAGCAAAGAAGAAAGTATTCAGGCTTGATTTAAAAGAACTGAAAGATGCAGCAGACACAAAGTACTTTGTATTGATTAATGTGGGAAATACGCTCAGTATAATATGGATTCATCACAAAAATACATGCGTGTATTTATTATTTTGAAAACCCACCAGCCGACTGATCTGGCACGTTTTAATTGTGCGACAGTAATGACGTAAATACCAGTGTGACGGACTAGTATCCGAAAGCGTTTTATCATTTTATCAATGAGCTCACTATATAGTCCTCTATATAGTGATTCCCTATATAGTGAGTAGGGAATAGTGAACGAGTGAGTGATTTCGGACACAGGGAGGGTTATTGAACATTAGCATTAACAAAGCATGAACTTCAGCTTCAACATAACTTCACGCTCCGAAATGTTTTATGACCTTAGCCGTCTTCCATCAGTGTTAAACACACATCTCGGATGATGTCAAACATTCACCGGACGAGTCCCTGTGAATGAACCGTTACTATAGAAACAATAACGTATTCGAAAGAGCGCTTTAACATAAACCTGTGATTTGCAGCTGCTACATCATCACAGAACATCATCGGATTCATAAAAGAAAATCTAAAACTAGATAGAGACTGTGACTAAAGTCACAGTAATTTGTGCTAGCTGTTACAAACCGGGACATCTGGACACCATACCCTATAGATCTGGAACGGTAAGAGATAGAGAACGATGCCTCGGAAAAGTTGTGCCTTGCCGCCCTGAACAAAATTAAAAAAAAACAAAAACTGATTGAAAAAAATCATGAAAATTGACAGAGTTATAAGTGATTGACAGAATCCCATTTTTCATGCATCATTCTGGTTCGGTGATCCAGATCAGCACCAAAAGTCATAGCAACGTAATTCAGCCCAGAGGTATTCTTTATGTGAAATTTGGTGATGATTGGTTGAAAACTGACGGGGAAATAGCATCCTAAAAGACCTTAGGAGAATAATAAAAATAGTAATAAAAGAAGAATAGTAAAAATAATAAAGTAGAAAGATCCTGAGTGAGAGTAACAATCTGCTCCAGCACTGTTAGTGCAGATTAATAAATGATAAAGCAGCGTGTTTTGCCGTTCTTCATTCTTCTTCTCATTTTTTTAAAAAGTCAAATTTATTTGCATTATGATTTGATCTGAGGCTGGATCTTCACTCATGGTTGTATGATAGTAATGATTAAAAGATTAGCTCATGATTAATTGTCATGCACATAATTAAGTTTCATGGTTTAATTGTATTTCCTGTTCAGGTTATGCCACTTTGATACAATTCATCAACACTGAACATGCAAACATTCTGAGAAAATGCGTGTGTTCTTTTGTTCAGTCATTCATCGTTCATACCACTTTTTTTGTTACTTCTGTATAAAAAACAGATAGTTTCAGTCATCATTTCATCACAATTGTTCTGATTTTATCTAAAAAAAACTATGAATTTAATCACTATTTCTACGGGTGGGGGAAAAAAACAAAAAAATACTGAATAGTAAATAATTAACTAAAGTGTGAGTGTTGTGGAGCTTACTAACCAATCTAATGCGACTCTAAGGGAGTTATTTATTAAAGGATTAAAGGAGAATAAAGCCGCTCTGCAGAGAGATAAACGACTCTGAGTGAGCGCCTGGATTAACTCTGAACCATAAATATGTGGTGTGATGTTAGAATTAGAGTGAATTGGCTACGTTTATGTTATTATGAGTGTCTTTGTACAGTTGTGAAATATTTTTTCTTTTTTTATCAGCTTGGATCTGTCTGTCTTGACAGTTCACATTCATAACAGGAAGTGATGCAAATCTATCTTTAATGTGAACACGCCTGTCTGCTGAAACGCCCTGCATGTGCACATTGATTTCTTGGGCAATTTTTTTGAAAAATATTCAAGTCAGGTTTCTTGTAATTTTGCTTGAATTGAATCGATTCCCCAAATATTAACTAAATCCCAAATTTCCCTTTCCTTCCACTGAGTATAGTTACTTTGGTTGCTGTTCTTTGATGATGATGGCGATATGCACATTGGGAGAACGCAGACATTCCGACGTTCTCGTTCATGTCACATGACTACATATCGGATATGTATCTGATCTCGGACCACATAAGAAAGTGGCTCAGGTCTAATTTCAGGGTTCTAACTAGGCCTTTTCAACGTATCGGGCCGCTACACAGTGTTTCCTTACTGCTACGCCCACAATATTACAGACACGCCTGGAAAAGTTGCCGCTGCACTAATAAAAAGACTTGCCAGTCTTGACAATGTGGTCTTTTGTTAAATTTTCTCTTGTTATCCCCACGCGGCGGCGAATGTTCTACATTTGGACATACTCCACTCCCCGTGAGTTTGACCTTTCAGTGTCATTCAAGGTCAAAGGTCATGGTGCCAAACGAAAACCCATATGGCACTTCCTATAAGTTGATAATGCAGGGATGTGATTTTTCCGCGAATTTGCGGAATTCCGCTTTTTTCACCTCAAAACTTGAAGAAAAATTTTTTTTCCGATTTTCCCTCATCCACATTCGTATCCTATTCGTTCCGACTTTGTTTGAAAGATGGCAGCCTCGGATTTGCATCTTTACGTCTCGATCACGGAGGCTGCCATCTTTCAACTCTTTGTTTGAAGCGAGCTTGCGTACAGCTATCTAACAAGCGCGTTCATTGGTTGTTACAGAGCGATGAGCCAATCACGTACCTTGTTTCATCTCAGTGACGTAATTGCGTAAATGACGTAATTACGTCAATGAGATGAAACGAGGTATGTGATTGGCTCATCGCTCTGTAACAACCAATGAACGCGCTTGTTAGATAGCTGTACGTAAGCTCGCTTCAAACAAAGAGTTGAAAGATGGCAGCCTCCGTGATCGAGCGTAAAGATGCAAATCGAGTTAAAGAAATCGACAGAATAGTGAAAAAAAAGTTCCGCTGGGAATGGTTGGAGAAAAACCGCGGCTCGCCTCGGGGCGAATTACGTCACAAGGCGCGGGGCTAGCGGGCCCTGCTCGCGCTGGTTCTTTGGGGTGTGTGTGAGAGAGAGAGAGAGAGAGAGAGAGAGAGAGAGTGTGTGAGAGAGAGAGAGAGAGAGAGAGTGTGTGAGTGAGAGTGTGTGAGCGAGCGAGATTGTGTATGTGTGAGAGCGAGCGAGAGTGTGTGTGTGAGAGTGAGCGAGTGTGTGTGTGTCAGAGTTGCATGTTGACCATTAAATTGGCTTGAATTTGTTAATCATGACAAGTTTTTTCTTGTGTGTTTGATTGCCATTTTAGTACAGTTTTTAAGTCAGAAAACCCCAGAGCCCAGGAGCATCGGGGGGCTTCCCCCCTTGTCCCCCCACCAGGCCACTGCCCTGGACCAGCTGGGGGCCTGTGGCCCCCAGACCCCCGGCTAAAATTTTCAGATAATTTCACCAGCCCCAAATCACATCCCTGTAATGGTAAATATCTGTCTACCATCAACCGTTTTTAGGTTACAGCCCTCTGAAAATCCGTGACCTTGAGTTTGACCTTTCAAGGTCACTCAAGGTCAAAGATCATGGTGACAAATGAAAGGCCATATGGGAGTTCCTTTATGCTCATAATAGTAAACATTTGTCTACCGGCAACCATTTTTGAGTTATAATGGAAAATGTTATTTTGACCAAAAGGTTGACCACACAAACAAACAAATCGCACTGATGATGATACCTTGCCCCGCTTACTCCGTTGTGGGCGAGGTAAAAAAAACAACTACAAAGCTAAAGCAGTTAAATAATAGGAAAAAAATACATGATGATGATGATGAAAAATACAACTTGTACAAAACTGCAGCTTTGATTATTCAGTCAGACAAAATATTCAGATCCACAAAAATCACTTCCAGTGCAAATATAATGAAGTAAAATAAAAGTCTCTTAATATGTAAACATTTCCAGTTCCGAAATATTCTAAATGCAATTCCAGTCTTTTCCATTTCTTACAGGATTGGATGAAATGATTGGATGCTTTTTTCTTTTTTTTTTAATTTACTTTTATTTTATTTATTAATTTTTTTGATATCTGATCTACATTTTTTGGCTGGCTTTCAATCTTGGGTATCAGATTAATGGCATATTTTAATACATAATGCTAAAAATTATCTATATAAAAATATGGTATTGTATGGATAGATGGAGATAGAGATGCCTTATTTGATTAAAAGATTTGATATCGTGAGGTTTTTCCATGATGCACGATGAAATTGGAGTATAAGAATCCCAAAAACACTTCTCCAGTCTGTATTTCACATTAACGTGTTTACTGTAGCAGCATATTTCTGGTGTTTGAGTGTGTAACCGCTGGCTGACGCTCACTTCGGCTCACAGTTATGAGTGGAATGTTAAACACAGGCCTCTTTGTACCACAGCTTTAAACTCCAATCAGCTGCATAATAAATTCAGCTCTTTATTTTGCATAACACAGTCCAGATCGTGAGTTCTACTGAAATCCCGCTACAGCAGAAGTTTGACTTCACATGATGAGTGAAGGTTTTTATTTTTTTTCCCTCTGCAAGAGAGGAAGTGTGTTCAGAGAGATTTTTTTTCGTTTGAGTGCTCAGGTTTCAAGTTAGCTGCTTGTTCTCTAAGCAGGATGGACTATTTATACTGAGCTTATGCTAAGAATAACTGCTCGATTTTCAAATGGGTCAGGATTTTATTTAGGCTGACCGGCCCTCACTCGGTTTGAGAGTGTAAAGCAGGATTTTATTCATGTTTTCAATTGGATTTGGAAATGATCTTTATGAATAAATATTTAATTTTTGATAAGGCTGATGGTTAAAGGGTGATGTGAGCACTGTATGCGTTTCATCAGGATTTTCACTGAGCCCCAGTCTGACACTGATGGAAAACAGTTTCGAGGAAGCAACGAATCAAACATGCTGCAGAACAGAGCCGTTCCTGTTAGGGCAGGTTATTGACAAGATCAGGATTCCTGCAGTATTGTGTAGAAACGGCACACTGCAGTGAAACAGGGAGGAAACGAGGCGCTGCCATATATAACACACTGACACGCATAAATAAAAATAAAAAAAAAACTGCCATCGTGATTATCTGTCCACACAGCGTTTCAAAATATGGGAGAAATAATAACATGAAATTCACAATATGCATCATACTATTTTGGTTTTCTGACCAAGTGGCAACCAAGGATCATATATATATATATATATATATATATACTACAAACTTCAACTGTCATCTAGGAGTGTATCTTGGAGCATTCGTGGCAGAGTCTACAACTCCTATGTTCGTAGCGCAATGCTATATGCCTGTGAGTGCTGGCCGATTAAAAAGGAGGATCTCAGGCGCCCGGAGCGTAGTGAAAGAGCTATGCTGCATTGGATGTGCCACATTAAGCCGGGTGTTAACACCAGTACCGAAGACCTTCGCCAGAAGTTGGGCCTGGCTGATCTACAGACGCCTTCGATGGTTTGGCCACGTCCATCGCAGCTCCCAAACCATCAAAGACATCACAAACCTGTAAGTGGCTGGGAAACGGAAGGAGGGTCACCCGAGAAAGTCATGGAAGGAGTTAGTGGTTGCCGATTTGAAGGACTGGGGCCTTTTGGCCAGTGACGCTCTAGATAGAGACTATTGGAGGAGGAGGCAACAAACTCACATGCACCGTCTGACGCACTAGTAGTGTTTCAAACAGACGTAAAAAGGATAAGAATATATATATATATATATATATATATATATATATAGCGCCCTCCACAATTATTGGCACCCTTGGTTAAGATGTGTTAAAAGCCTTAAAATAAATTAAATTTTTATTGCAGAAGCATAATCTCACACTGAAAATTGTAGAAAAATGTAACCCTTAACTCAAGTGAATTAAAAAAAAATAATAAGTCCCTGACTAAGAAATAATAATTTTTCATAAAATCACCTGTTCCACAATATTGGCACACATAACAATTCCTAGAAAATAAATGTAATTGACGCATTTCTGTCATTTCTACTGTAGTTTATAAAGTTGATCAGAGTATCTAAGAACCTTTAATTAGTAATTCATCACATCCTGTTTCCCTGGGGTATAAATATGATGTGACACAGAGGCCTATTTCTCTTATCCACTCTTCAACATGGGAAAGACAAGAGAACACACCATTCAAGTAAGGCAGATGTGTGTCGACCTTCATAAGTCAGGCAATGGCTACAAGAAAATAGCCACTCGCCTACACCTGCCCATATCTACAGTCAGAGGAATCATCAAGAAGTTTAAAACAACTGGAACAGTGGCAAACAAGCCTGGATGAGGATGCAAGTTTATCTTGCCACCACGCACAGTGAGGAGGATGGTAAGGGAAGTAAAAAGTTCTCCAAAGCTCACTGTTAGAGAATTGCATCAGAGTAGCATCTTGGGGTCACAAAGTCTCCATAACAACCATCAGGTGCTCTCTACATGCCAACAAGCTGTATGGGAGGCATGCACGGAAAAAAACTTTTCTCACGTACAAGCATAAACGTAAACATCTGGAGTTCGCTAAGCGGTACTGGGACTTCAACTGGGACCATGTGCTTTGGTCATATGAGACCAAGATAGAGCTTTTTGGCAACAAACACTCTAATACATCACAAAAGATGAGTATGCAGAAAAGCACCTCATGCCCACTGTGAAGTATGGGGGAGGATCGGTGATGCTGTGGGCCTGTTTCTCTTCCAAAGGCCCCGGGAACCTTGTTAGGGTGCACGGCATCATGAACTCTTTGAAATACCAGGACATTTTAAATCAAAATCTGGTGGCCTCTGCCCGAAAGCTGAAGATGGGTCGTCACTGGGTCTTTCAGCAAGATAATGACCCTAAACATGTGGCCAAATCTACACAAAAATGGTTCACCAGACACAAAATCAAGCTCCTCCCATGGCCATCTCAGTCCCCAGACCTCAACCCAATTGAAAACCTGTGGGGTGAGCTGAAGAGGAGAGTGCATAGGAGAGGACCCAGGACTCTGGATGATTTAGAGAGATTGTGCAAAGAGGAATGGTCGAAGATCCCTCTCTCTGTATTCTCCCATCTTGTGAAATGTTATAGGAGAAGATTAAGTGCTGCCTTGTTGGCAAAAGGGAGTTGTACAAAGGATTAGCATCAGGGGAGCCAATAATTGTGGCACATATGATTTCATGTAAAATAATTATTTCTTAATGTGGGATTTTTTTCCCCACTGAATAAATGCACTTGAATTAAAGGCTGGATTTTTCTCTTTTTTTGCATTATTGTCCTATATTATTTTTTAAAAAATGAATTTATTAGAAGCCTAAGAACATATCTTAACGAGGGATGCCAATAATTGTGGAGAGCGCTGTATATAAAACAGGGTTGCAGGCTTTCTCCTTGCAACCCTTCCATGCACACCATTTGTTGTTCAGTGTTCTCCTGATGGTGGACTCATGAACATTAACATTAGCCAATGTGAGAGAGGTCTTCAGTTGCTTAGAAGTAACCCTGGGGTCCTTTGTGACCTCGTCGACTATTACACGTCTTGCTCTTGGAGTGATCTTTGTTGGTTCACTACTCCTGGGGAGGGTAACAATGGTCTTGAATTTCCTACATTTGTACACAATCTGTCTGACTGTGGATTGGTGGAGTCCAAACTCTTTAGAGATGGTTTTGTAACCTTTTCCAGCCTGATGAGGATCAACAACGCTTTTTCTGAGGTCCTCAGAAATCTCCTTTGTTCGTGCCATGATACACTTCCACAAACATGTTTTGTGAAGATCAGACTTTGATAGATCCATCCATCCATTATCTGTAGCCGCTTATCCTGTTCTACAGGGTCGCAGGCAAGCTGGAGCCTATCCCAGCTGACTATGGGCGAGAGGCGGGGTACACGCTGGACAAGTCACCAGGTTATCGTTGATGGATCCCTGTTCTTTAAATAAAACAGGGTGCCCACTCACACCTGATTGTCATCCCACTGATTGAAAACACCTGACTCTAATTTCAC
Source organism: Neoarius graeffei (assembly GCF_027579695.1). Lineage (NCBI taxonomy): Eukaryota > Metazoa > Chordata > Actinopteri > Siluriformes > Ariidae > Neoarius > Neoarius graeffei. The sequence goes on along the minus strand of NC_083595.1, from coordinate 51,912,206 downwards.
CTTCAAATTAACTGCTAATCCTAGAGGTTCACATACTTTTGCCACTCACAGATATGTAATATTGGATCATTTTCCTCAATAAATAAATGACCAAGTATAATATTTTTGTCTCATTTGTTTAACTGGGTTCTCTTTATCTGCTTTTAGGACTTGTGTGAAAATCTGATGATGTTTTAGGTCATATTTATGCAGAAATGTAGAAATTCTAAAGGGTTCATAGTCATGAAAGTGTTCCGGATTTTCCCGGAATTCCGGATTTTTAGATTTTCCTCCGGGTTTTTTCCACTAATGACCCAGAAATCCGAATATTAGACAAAACTCTTGAAAATCTCCGGTTTTCCGAATGGAGAAATTTATTTTTCGGATTTTTCGCGTTCCTAGACGTGGCGTAATACTTCGCATCGTCCTTGCATGGGCGCAGTCCTTAAATAGCCCAAACATAGTTCATTGATTAAAGACAGGTGTTCTTTGTTAACGGCGCACGTGCCGGAGCTCGTTAGGCGCGCACGCCCAAGGTGCGCCTTCAGGTGCACGAGCTAAGGCGCGCAGGACTGACACCGTTCTGCGCAAGCGCAACACAATCGCACTAGAAAGCATGTTCAAGCTGCCAGTGTAGCTGCAGTCTTTTTAGTTGCGAATTACGAGTATTTTCTCTTGTGTTAATAATTCGCCAAGTCAAAACAAGCAAAACTTTCCTCCTTCTTTCGACGAGAAGAGAGGTAAGCAATTTATTTTATATATATATATATATATATATATATATATATATATATATATATATATATATATATATATATATAAAATATATATATTTTTTCCAATCAAAACTCAAAGTAGAGCAAAATTAATTATTTTTGAGGAAAATACTTTTAACTTTGGAAAAAATTCTCAGTCATTTTTCCTGTGTCTGCACTACTGCACATGCATATCAACCCATCTGCTCATCAGAAATAGAAGAAATATTTACACTTACTCTAGTTGATCTTCGGCCAGATCAGGTTGAAGTAAAAAAAAGCATCAGTGTCGCAGTTCTCAAGATTGAATTGGATCGCTGTCCTGAATCATCCAAAGCACATAAAATATGCATGCCATCTTGCAACAAGTTTTACCTCCAAATAGTATAGGTATTAACTCTGTCTGACAGATTTTATCCTGTTTACGGTGGGCGTTCCCACTGCAAAAGAGAAACCAATCAAAACCAAAAGAATGAAAGTGATTATCATGCCGTTACCATGTGAATAGTCTTTTGTGACTGCGTAATTTTGCACTCAGTGCTCCGACTCCAGTGTGACCGAGTAAGGTGACAAGTTTTATGTTTCATCTAATTTAGGTAGTTTTAAAAACTCTAATATTATTTGGCAGTGGGCACATAGGAAAGTATAAAGTTTCTGTCAATATGTTTATCATGCTTGTATGATAATAAACTTGCAAAGATATTTATCTCAATCCATGATCTACTCATTCTAAACCTATCGAGCTTCGCCGGAGAAGCTCTTGACTCCGGAGGGTTAAATGATGAAAGATTAAAACATTTAAATTTAACTTTTATTACACATCACACTATTGTATTTTCTATTATATATTTCAAATAAATTCATTTTAAATAAGAAAACAAATAAGACACAGAAAAAGAACCTAGTCTTTGTTAAAGATTTTTTTGGGGCTTTTTTCACCTTTATTATTGGATAGGACAGTGTAGAGACAGGAAATGAGCGGGAGAGAGAGACGGGGCGGGATCGGGAAATGACCTTGGGCCGGAATCGAACCCGAGTCCCCGGATTTATGGTATGGCGCCTTATCTACCTGAGCCATGATGCCCCCTTTTCAGGTCTTTATTTAAATAAACAAGTATTATTTACTCCTGTGAAAGTAAGACGAGCTGAAAATATTATGAGTCATTGGCTGAATTTGAAATAAATTTGTTGTTGGTTTTTTTTCTTTTTAAGTGTTGAGTGCACTACATTCTACAGCGCCCCGGGGTTATACCCTTTGTCGTGAGTATGTCAAGGGACCAGGAAGCCATTTTGTGTTTGACTTGAAGGTTGTGGTTGTGGTTTTTTTTGTTTGTTTGTTTGTTTTTTTAAGGTTGGTTAAGAGTAAGAAATATTAAGTTGTGTGAATAAATATGAGTGAAAGCATTTTTGTGGATAAATGCAGGAAAATTTAAGTTAAAACAAGGAACTGCATAATAATTGATTAATAATTGTAATGTCGCCTTTTAAAGCAGGCAGAAATCACATAATACAAAAGGGAATGATATAAAGTAAATAATAATAAAACAAAATGAATGAGTTTAATTTTATTCCCCTCTCTCTCCCCTGATCCTGATTTCCTCCAATCTCCTATTAGACAAATCGGATGCGAAGAGAAGACGACCAGAAAGAATTAGAAGGGAGAAGATCAATTTAACGTCCACCAATGATATGGAGAACAGGAGGCGGTCCCGTTCCAACAGCCAATCAGATACCATCCGGAGAGGGCGGGGCAGGCCGAAGACTGTCAGCTTGAAGAAGCAGGAGGAGGAGAAAGGTGAGCTAGCTTCTGATGCTCCGGCTTATTTAACAAGAACTTGTGTTTAAAAAAAAAAACTTTATAAATATTCATGTTCTTGGCTGCTGATGACTGGAGGTCGGCATATCAGGTGAAAATTCAAATTCAATCCAAATAGCTTGAAACTGCTCTCACTGAATTCAGAATTAATTGCAGAACAACATACATCTCTCAGTCTTTCTTAAGCTTCCTCTTTTCCTCATCTCTTTCTCACTCACACAGTCTTGCTCTCTCAGTGCTTCATTCTTTCATTCTCTCTTCATCTCCCTCTTTGCTGCTCTCTCTCTCTCTCTCTCTGTGTTGGTGTCTCTCTCTCTCCATCTCACCGTCTTTTACTCTCTAAGACTCTTACTCTCTCCTACTGTCTCTCTTTCTCACGCTTTCTACTTTTCTTCACTTTTTCCTCCAACATATTCCTGATCAACTTCCTCTCTCTCTCTCTCTCTCTCTCTCTCTCTCTCTCTCTCTCTCAATGAATCCCTCTCTTTCTTATATACCATCATTCTGTCTATCTTACAGTCTTCCTCTCGGTCATTCTCTCTCTCGGTCTGTCTCTCTTAGTGTTTAATCTTCTCAGAGAAGTCTTGGGAATACATTTCTTTTATTGCGACTCTTTAATTTTTTAACATTCGATATGAAATGCACATCATTACACCCCCTGACAGTTTTTTTTTTTTAATAAACACTCGTGCTTTTAGATCCTCCTTATCTTCTTCCTCTTTTACTCTAAACACATTACTGAAACCACAGACGTAACAAGCAGCCTGATAACACAAACGACATGCTTTCTGTAACATTCAACAGCTCTCAAGAACTGTTCAATTGTCTCATACTATTGTTTTTTTTTCTTTAAAGTAAATCCTCCTGTTCAACTGGAAACTTTATCAGTTTCAGTATGTCCTGTGTTGTAAATATCAGTACTCACGAGGCCATTTATGGAAATGTGATTATGATTCATCTAGTTTTTTTTTGTGTGTGAGTGTGAAAGATTTTTTTTTCTTGAAATCCAGTCACTCATTTCTAGACATGACTATTTTTTAAAACACATTTCCAACATTGCAGTCGTTCTCTCCTGTCTGAGTCATTCAGTGTCGAGCGATTTAAATTTCTCAGTTTTAAACATCTTGGCTCAGCTGCAGAGTTTTATATACACGAAGAAAACATTAGTCATCTTTAGATTTGCTTTTCTTTATATTATTAATCTCACCTTCATTTGTGTTTCAAAATGTTTTCCTCTGATAAGCAAACGGAGCTTTCTGTTTTACAGCACTAAAATAGTGTTAAAGGATCTGTTTATTTTTATCTTGCACTCACACAGTCCAAAGATGATTCATTAGCACCATCGGTAAAGTTAGATTTTCTATTTAAAACACACTTTCAGTCAAAAATGGACTTGGAGGCGGGGCTAAGTACATGTCATCAAATAAGCGCCACAGATTTGGACCAATTATGTGTGACTTTAGAGGATGATAACGTGAAACCTGATTACTTTTAGTGCGCTGTAAGAGATCTAGATCGTTCATTTCGTTAATGATGATAAACAGATGGTTGTCATCATGGTAACATCATAGTTTGTCAGGCTTGGTTGCTGTTAAATAAATCAGTGAGAAAATAACAATGAGGCTCTGGTACTGAAATCCCTCTCGTGTCTAATATATGCTAATTTCATACCGGTTAACGAGCCGGATAGTTAAGTTAACTTCCGTTAAGCATTATATTACATATATATGATGGACATGTTGGTGCTTCTAATTTGCATATTCATGTATATTCATAGATCCTGGTGTTTGTAATGAAGGTGAACATGTAGAGATGGTGTTTCTCTGGCATTAAAACAAATTAAACAATTAATTGATATATAATGATCTAAATTATATATTCAGAGAGATTTTTAAAAAATAAGCCACAGGGAGGAACTTTATACTTTTTATTGTGACGCTTTCTTTTCCATCAATATTTAATGTTAGAATTGTAAAGTGCTGATTTTTTTTTTTTTGCGATATGTTATTTCTATTATTGATTGTTTAATGCTACTTTCACAATATTTACTTGGCTTATTTCATAAAAGTTCTTTCAGGAAAAAAGTGTAAAGAACTAAGAGTGGAATTATATAAAAAAAATTCTCAATATTAACAGGCTTCAGATGCAAAAAAAAAAAGACTTATTGTTCAGCGTCTCTTTTTTTATCATTTTAAAGGTATTTTAAAATTATTTCTTTTTATTTTAATGTTTTTAATTTTATTATATAATTATTTTAGTATTATTGTATTTTTTTCCTCATAATGCTGCTTTGGGGGAAAAAAGTAAAAAAAATAAAATAAAAAAAGGAATAGTGGAATTATAGAAAAATAATTCTTTCACTGTCTAATTCACCCCCCTTTTGTAGTGACCTCGTTCTCTTGTATGTTTTCCAGAAAAACAGGAGCGGGAGGTTGATATTTACGCCAACCTGTCAGACGAGAAGGCTTTCGTCTTCTCCGTGGCCTTAGCCGAGATTAACCGTAAGATCTTGGGCCAGAGACTGATCCTGTGAGGGGGCGGAGCTACACATGATTGCCAGGTGAAAGTTCAGGACTCGTATTGCATGACCCTCGGGGTGACGTGTGTATCCTGGAGGAAGGCGTGAAGTTGGGACTGATGAGCGTTTCGCTCAGGCGGCTGATGGTTTGTGGAGTTGCACGAGGATGAGGGGACGGTGACCGTGGCGATTCTTTAAATATTGTAAACATGGACATGTAGGAATCTTCTCTATTTATGTTTAAACAGATTTTATGGAATGTATTAAAAAAGGAGTGTTCTTTTTTCATTTATCCAAGTTGTGATTTATCATGATGCGCACATTCTCATTCCTGTCTCTCCTTTTTTTTTTAGCCATTTTGAAAAAAAAGGGGTTTTAGTCATGATGGGGAAAAAAAGGTATTAAAGGAGTAGGATAATGAGGCCACACATGATATTTACACATTTCAACCAGTTAAGACTTGAGATGTGATAAGTGTCTGAAGTTTGCTGCTCGTGCTTCGGCTTGATGCAGCTGACAGTGAAGGGAAGCTTACAGCTACCAGTTTATCATTGCCTTTTTTTTACATAACCATGACCGAATACATCCATATGAAGTATATATATTTAAAATAAACAAAAAACAAATTTGAACTATATTATTCTCAGCTGTCAATCTTTAGGCCACACCCCCTGCATGAGTCTAATTAAAGGAAGTAATTTGGGTTTGAAACAGAGCTGTAAAGGTTTTTAGCTCTGCCCCTTCCTTTTGTTTAATTTTTCTAAAGAAGTGTCAGTCAGTATGAGAAACCACATCAAGTCTGATGATTGAGACATGCAGTTGCACAACTGCTAAACTGGAGGCTATGTGTTTTCCTAATGTTAGCTATATTTAGCCAGTGCAAAGTTAAAGAAACAAATTTCACACACCAAACGTCTCAGCTATTAGTATTTTTTTCCCTCCTGAGCTTTCACTTTAACTATGAAATGCAACCAATGTGAAAGATTGAGATTGCTATAAAGGCCCTGTTTAATGAGCATTTCTGCTAATTTGGTTATGAGTGCTCAGCATGTCCCACTGGAGACAAGTGTGAACTTGATTGGAGATCCTCCAGAGATCTGCTTCTGTGTGTTCTCATTTTATTTTATTCCATGAAGCCAGAATATAGAACCTGGTGGAAATCATGAACAGCATTTATATTTTGGGATATAACATGAGATTGAGATTGGATTTTAGTGTTGGGCATGGAGTCCCAGAAGGTAACAACCAAAGAATGAAGCCTCAGGCTGGATGGAGGAAGCCCCTGCTTAGGCAGAACAAGCCCCACACCAGGCAGACAGAACCCCTGCTTAGGTGGAGGAAGCCCCAGACCGGATGGATGGAGTTTTAGTTCATCTTTCCTACTTTCTTTCACACTTGTGCCCAGCGTCAGGTTTGCTCTGCGTGTCGATCACTCGTTCATTATAAATGTTAATTTAAGGCGTAAACAGGGCCTGAGTGCAGGTGTTCTTCATCCAAGTCACAGATCTACACCTTTCCAAAGAGTGCTCCGTTTATCAGATGGCTGATGCTGTGTGTCTTCTCACACTGAGCTTGTTGTAAGCTGATCAACTACTTGTTTTTATTTATTTCCATGTCCCAGTGAGCCATTCTGCTTTGTAAATGCAATTGAGCAAAAAGAGGGCGGGAACTCTGAAGTTAATACTGGGGAACTTTGTTTTCTTTATTTATTGTTGCTTTTCCATTCTAATTTAAGTTCATCCTCTATTTTATGCCCTTTTTTTATTAACGTTTATGTCACAAATGGTTAAAGTGTACATGTGTAATAATCATGACTATATTAAACATCAGAGGGTAAGCATTCTTTGCAAGTCTCGCTGTTGTTAATTCTAACCATCTCTCCTCTGTGTGTGTGTGTTTTTCATCTACAGAAAAAATGGCTGCTCACATTTCAGTTAGTCCGTGTCCCTGTAGCTCAGCTATGAAAGCTCCACTTCCCTTTCTGTCTCACTCTGATATAAACCGTCATCTCTTTCTCACTCACAGGAACGTTACGACTGAAGCTTAGTCATATTAAAATGTTGCTGTCTGAGATATGACAGTACAGTTGAGTGAAAAGATTTGCATGCCCTTAGGACAAGATAGAAAAAAAATTTAATTTACGCTAAGATATTTGGTCTCTCCCAGTCTCGGTGTCTGTCATTTCCTTTATCTAGAGTCCTGTATAAAGAAGACAAATGTAACTTGTACCAAGATGTTTTGTTTGTGTGGTTTCACAGAACGCCTTTACAGGCTATGCTTACCGCTCTCCCAGTTCCCAGATCAGTCGAAGGAAGTCATTTGGAGTTTAAACAGCATTCAGATTTAAAATAATAATAATAATAATAATAATAATGACCAAGGTTGGGATTTAAACAGAATCTGTAATGATGCACTAGAAAGATACCATTTTGCTGAATAATATTGGCACAAGTCAACAAAAAGAAAAAAATGCATTTGTAATTTTTTTTATTCAGAGATTTTATTCATAGTGGATTTTTTTTTTCTTTTTCTATAGATTACATCATCACAGTGGCGAACCGTTACTATTAGAGCTGGGACTTGAGCTCAGCCCAAACTTATCCAGACACCAAAAAAGCAACAGGGTAAAGGATTTTGTAAGGAATTAGTGGCAGACTGCCAGGTCTGTGTGTAGTTGTCAATGTTGATTTTAAACATAACTAAGTAAATTACACGGTGGTGTAGTGGTTGACACTGTCGCCTCACAGCAAGAAGGTTCTGGGTTCAAGCCCAGCGGTTGGCGGGGGTCTTTCTGTGCGGAGTTTGCATGTTCTCCCCATGGCTGCATGGGTTTCCTCTGGGTGCTCCAGTTTCCCCCACAGCCCAAAGACATGCAGGTTTAGTTAACTGGTGGCTCTAAAGTGTCCATAGGTGTGAATGGTTGAGATGAGAAAACCTCTATAATAATCCAGTAGAAAGCAACAGGAAACTACTATTATAATGTTCCCTAGATACTTTGATGGCTGAAGCCGTCAGAGTGGCCACGTCACTGTAGTGATATGCCAGAATGGATGGATGGAAGTAAATTACACAGGGAAATGAATACTTAAGTCTGAGTGAAAAATACTGTAGCCAGCGTGGAATAAGAGTCTGGAGACTGAAATCTTAGTTTCTCGGTTGTTAGTCTGGGATACTTGCTCTCGACTGCTTTATTAGCATTCACTACCACTACTGATGAACGCTACACCGACTGGAAGGTGACTCCATGGCACGAACTCGCGGTTAAAGGAGATACACAGAACCATGGCCTCACTTTAGTTTATAAATGCCTTGAGACCTCAAGAATGGCATAGGAATAGTTTTAAGCATTAACAATAACTCTAAGATAGTAATTTTTACAATTAAAGTGATTCATATAGGTAGCGGTCTGAGTGAATGACCTTGACATCCGTAACGTCACAGCAGGAAGTCTATCGGTCTCATCGCCATTTCCGCTATACTAAAACACAGAGCTGACTGCAACTCTGATCTTCCATTTTGAGCTAATTTATCGCCATCCCACGTAGATGTGTTGCTGGCCAGTGCAGCAACACGACAGAAGGTGGATTTATGTTGCATTCATGGCCCAAGAATGTTCAAACTGCAAAGATTTGGACACGTTTTGTGAGAAGTTCATGGGCACATTGGGCGGCTATGAAGTGGTCTCTCCTCTGCTCTGCACATTTTACTGAAGACTCGTACAAAACCTCTGATCTGTTGAGGAGCGTTGGCTATAAGCCTGTATTGAAAGAGGGTGCAGTACCAACAATTAAATAAAACTACAAGAAAGGAAAATATTTATTTTTTTTTTTTTAAAAAAGGAAAGTAAGTTCAGTTGCACCAGTTCTCCTGGAGTGTGAGCTGAGGGTTGTTGGTAAAAACCCGGGATGGAACGGGACGTGACATATCGCTCGGGCAGTGACCTCCCCACGGTTGTTGCTAAAACTGGTGATGTCCCGTCCCGGGTTTTAGTAATTGCCTGAGCCGAGCAGTAATGGCGGAGTACTCAGTATGGAGAAAATGGAGAATGAGTGGAGCAGCCATCTGATTTCTCCGCTGGATATGCTCGCCTCAGCAGCAATATCTCGCCCTGATGTTGAAGAAGCAAATGAAAGGAGAACTGAACGAACAACTGAAAGTCAGGTTGTTTCAAAACAATCGGCCACAAGATCGGCCTTCAAGAAGCGAGAACACAGATGGGTAAGCTCCGACTCTCATTTGGATATAAAACAAAAACAACACGTTGTTTACCTGAATTTAGATTAATACATGTAACTTGTATTGTGTTTAAATTACTGGTATAAGATTATTTAATTTGCTTCAGAATGTGATTGTCTCAGTTCATCTGATTATTTAATTAGCCTTTTACGTTTTATCAGTGAAAATGCATGCATGTACATGTATGTTGCATAAGTTATAACACCCATCCTGTTTTAATGAGAGTCAACCAACAATCAATGAAGTCAAATCAGTCTTAGTTGAGCAAGCCGGTAACGGTATTTTTTACTTTCAGCATAAATTTTTATTTATATGACTTTGGTCTATAGCTGTAAAGGGTTTCAGCCTTAAAACCGATTACCGCTGTGACGTCACGCACTCAGGGCTGGCTGGCTCAGCAGGACAGCTCAAATGGCAACTTTGTGGTCGATTTTAACTCTCAAAAATATATATATTTTTTATTCCCATTTATGCAGCATACAAGAGTCAAGGATGGAGATACTATCCACTCAAATTTATTTAAAAATAAAGGCTCTGCATATATCCTTTAAGCTTGCATTGGCCTTTGAGAAGGCCGAGGGCGATAAATTTTTGGTCCCGCCCACAATAAATCAAAATCTGATTGGTTAATTCATCTGTCACTTCCTATATAAACATACACTGCCATGGCCTTCTGTCCCGGCAATGAAGTCCTAACCAATGAGTGAGCAGCTCTAAACTCTTCTCAGCCTAGAGACAACAAACAAAATAATCTCACTGGATTTGATTTATTTCTGGATCAACACATTAAAACAGTAATCCAAAGGATAACATGCAAAAGCAAAATACTTATTTCCAGCATGGTCCTTGGTGTTACACAGAAACATATAAACAAGAGACAGACAGACTCAGACTTTAAAAGACATTAAATAATTAGGAGGAGAGAAGGGCATCACATAAAACAAAAATCAAATAAATAAATAAAAAACACAAATTGCTGAAAATCTATTCAAGTTAACAGTGAATGTCCACCTTATTCCATAATATCTGCTTTACCTGTCTTTTAAAGATCCCTCTAGATGTTAGAAGTTTAGTAACTGTAGGTAAACTATTCCATGCCATGATACCAGTGTAAAAGAAAGATTTATTAACTGCATTATTTGCTCTAGGCACCATGCAGGAACGGATGCTCGCCCTAGTGTTATGATTGTGCTGTATGTGAATCATGGTCACATTAGAACATAAATTCTAACTCGATTTTAATGTTTTCAGGACTAACCCTTTCATTTCTGAAACAAATTTGATAGAAAATGAGGCCAAATTAGAAGAGAATAAATATAATGAAATTGTGAAATATTGAAAGCAATTAAATATCAGCATTTCAAAATGTTTGGGCCTTCTCTGAAGGCCTAGAAGGCCTTGATGGTTCCCCTCTGTATTATCACATGCAAATGAGGTACTCTCAATTTACTGCGCTGCAACTGAGGTTTTTCTGTTTTCTTTAGTAAACAGAACATTATGATGTTAAATCTCAGGTGCCACCATTTGGCACATGTGCAAGAACTGCAATCCTCAGCTGTTCTGTGTTCAGATTGGATTTTAAAAGCATCTGGCACACATCTCCTGCTGTGTCCACTGATCTATGTGAGCCTTTATCTCCCTTAGCAAACTTTAACACTGATTGATTATCAGTACCAGTAATGTGACATTATCCCTGACTGAGTTGAAAAAAAAAATACATTTGAACAGCCCTTAATAATACAGTTCTCTAATGTTATCTGATTGTGTGCTGCAATTCAGAGAACTGCCTCAAAATACCTGCTGTGTTTAATAATGCAAAGTATGCCACTGAGAGCTGGTTTGTTTAACTTTGATCATCTGCTTGCTGAGAGGTCGTTAGTGTTCTTATTTACACAAGTGAGAAGGTTTTTTGTGCTAATTTGCATGGACAGCAGCAATTAGAAAAATGTCTCTCAGTAGTACAAAGTGGGAAAACATTTGTTTTTAAAAGTGTGGATTCTGATTGGGGAAATGAATTTGTTGATAAAGCAATTCATTGAACAGAATTCAGTAAGGCTCACACCTCCATGGTCATCCTTAGGAATCAGACAAGCAGCTCTCAGACATTTTAATCAGAAAAAAATAACGTTCATGGGCATGAAAAGACAAAAAAAGTGTTTAGTGAGACTAATACATCAGAAATGGAAAAATCAGACCTGAAGAAGTCCTTAGAGGAATAAAACTCAGAATAAAAGTCCACATTTATGTGACATTCAGAAATATTTTTTAAAATTATTAATATCTCACATACTTTGACATCTGAATTGGACATTCTGCCCACCAACTTTTTTAAGTCTGTTCTTCATCTTATAATTACAGATGTGCTTCAAATTATAAATACATCCCTGGAGACTGGCGTTGTTCCTGTGTCCCTAAAAAAAGTCGTTGTAAAGCCCCTTCTTAAAAAAAATAATCTGGATCCTTCAGTATTAAATAACTACAGGCCAATATCAAATTTACCATTCATTGGGAAAATCCTTGAAAAAATTGTCTTCAATCAATTAACTGCCTTCTTGATAGCAAACAGCCGTTTTGATGATTTTCAGTCAGGATTTCGTGCCAATCATAGCACTGAAACAGCGCTGATTAAAGTTATAAATGACATACGTCTTAATACTGATGCAGGCAAAACATCGGTCCTGGTATTACTGGACCTCAGTGCAGCTTTTGATACTGTTGATCACAACATACTGCTATATCGACTTGAACACTGGGTTGGATTGACTGGTAAAGGTATCAATTGGTTAAATTCATACTTAAAAGATAGAAGCTTCTCTGTTACCCTGGGAAATTGTTCCTCAACGTCAATGTCCTTGACCTGTGGTGTCCCCCAGGGGTCGATTCTTGGACCATTACTTTTCAACCTTTATATGCTCCTACTTGGGCAAATTGTCAATAAAAATTCAATTTTGTATCACTGCTATGCAGATGACACCCAAATTTATTTTGCTCTATCACCTAATGATTATGCCCCCCTTGAATGTCTTTACCAGTGTATCGATCAAATCTATAGCTGGATGTCACAAAATTTTCTTCAGCTGAACACAGATAAAACAGAAGTAATTCTATTTGGAAAAAAAGATGAAAGACTCAAGATTACCACTATTCTTGACACAAAAGGGATGAAAACTAAAGAAATGGTTAAAAATCTTGGTGTTTTCATTGACAGCGAGCTAAACTTTGACAGTCACATGAAAGCAATCACTAAAACGGCATTTTATCACCTAAAAAACATTTCCAAACTAAGAGGACTTATGTCAAAAAATGATCTGGAAAAACTAATACATGCCTTCATCTCTAGTAGGGTTGATTACTGCAATGGCCTTTTCACAGGCCTGCCAAAAAAGACCATCAAACGACTTCAGCTGGTTCAAAATGCAGCGGCTAGGGTTCTCACACGAACAAAAAGAACAGAGCACATTACTCCAATTCTATTGCCGCTTTTCCACTACAAACGCGGCTGAGCCGTGCCGTGCTGAGTTGGGCTGGGTCGAGCTGAGCGGGGCTATTGAAGTTGCATTTCGACTACAACCGCGCTGAACCGTGCTGGCTGGAAGTGGGTGGACACATTGGGTGGAGTTAGCGAAAGTGGGTGGACGTCACGTGATGTCGTTAAGCGGCGCAAACAGTGACATCAGTGACCTTTTAAGCGGTAGTCTCACGACCCGGATAGTAAACAATAAACATGGAGGACATGGAGTCGTTAGTGTTGCTGGTCTTGGTGCTGTGGCTTGTTGTCACCGACAACGCCAACAGATACTGGCAAGAGCGTATAGATGAGGTGAGGCGCATAAGGCTTCAGAAATTCTCGTAATTCGTAATTATTCTTCTTCCGGGTTGCGGTGTTTACAGATCCCATCGTGCTCGCGGGGCGTGTGTGGGCATGTGAGGACACTCCTCACCAATCAGTGCACAGGGGAGTGTCTGCTCACGCCCCCAGCCTCACTCAGCTCGGTTTGGCTCGCTTCAGCCCCACTCCAAAACCGTGCGAGTTTTGGGTGCTAAGCAGGGCTGAAGCGAGTTGAGTCATGCTGTTCTGAGGTAGTCGAAACGCGAGCCGTGTCGGGCTGAAGCGAGCTGAAGTGAGCTGAAAAAGGGTAGTGGAAAAGGGCCATAAGGTCCCTTCACTGGCTTCCAGTAAGCTACAGAATTGACTTTAAAGCATTGCTGCTGGTATACAAATCTCTAAATGGTACAGGGCCCAATTACCTCTCTGATATGTTGCAGCGGCCTAACCCAATCAGATCTACCAGATCAAAACAGAAAAATTTACTATTAAAACCAGTTGTTAAAACAAAGTATGGTGAAGCAGCTTTTAGCTACTATGCAGTACAGCTATGGAACCAACTCCCAGGGGACATCAAAAATGCTCCTGCTGTTGGCAGTTTTAAATCTAGGTTAAAGACCAAGCTGTTTTCAGATGCTTTCTGTTAAATAATTAATATTGTCTTCTTTTTTTATAATCTTTACTTTCTCTGCATGTTTTAAATTTACTTTAATTTCAACTTTATTCTATTTTATTCTTTATTCTATTCTGCTGGTTTCTTTTTTTTCTCCTCCTATTTCTACTTCATTTTATTATTTTATTTCTACTATTGTTTAATTCTTATTATTTTCTTTTAATTCTTTTAATTAATTGTTTTAGAATAAAAATAAAATTATTTTATGTAATTTTATTTTCTATTGTTTACTGTTTTTGTTTTTACTTCTGTAAAGCACATTGAACTGCCATTGTGTATGAAATGTGCTATATAAATAAACTTGCCTTGCCTTTGACCATTTGTTTTGCTTGAGGCCCAAATCTATTCCAGTATAGCAATAGCTCTGGGCACAAAACGAGCTCCGTGAAGGTTGGAGTGAAGAACTCAGCTGTCCTGCACAGAACCCTGACAGAACTCAACCCCACTGAACACCTTTGGGATGAACTGGAACTGGAGCCTCCACAACCTCAACATCCCAACAGCAGAGCCTGATCTCACTAATGCTCTTGTAGCTGAACTGAATAAACACACAAATCTCCCCCAGCCATGCCCCAAAATCTAGTGAAAAGCAAGAAGGGAAGAGAAAGGAAGGAGGAATAAATCTGGAATGCAGTGTTATGTTCAGGTGTCCACAAACTTTTGGCAATATAGTGTATATGGGTAAAATAAATAAAGAAGACATCTTTTATGCACCCTAATGTTTGTTTTACTGAAAATGATTCATTCATTTCTCATCAATAAGACCTGTATCCTGGTCAGGGTCATAAAGTGTCTGGAGTTAATTCTGGGAACGCTGAGTGTAAGGCAGGAAAACCCCATGGATGGGAAATATTTGCACTCTCATAACAGGCGAACATGCAAAACTCCAGACGGTAACCTGAGCCCAGGATCAAAGTGAACCCTGAGCTGTGAGGCGGCACTCGGTGTACCTCCAAAATTATAAATACACAAATACAGTATGCAGTCTATTTCCACTGACTTCTACAACACTTTGATTGTGTAATAATGTTTAGAGGGAAAAAATTCACATTAACTGGTAGAAATAAAGTTGTAAAGTACAAATTTGCATTTAGAATAATAGCCTGTGCTATAATTCTCATGTCAAACAGTCACAAAAGTAAGATAATCCCTGTTTGTATATAAAACTCTAGATGCAGTGAGGGTTGGAATGGGGATTTTCCAACATGAGTCAAGTGTGTGTGTGTGTGTGTGTGTGTGTGTTTTATATCTTGGTGGGAACCAAATGTCCCCACAAGGAAAAGAAAGGAATACCTGACAGTTTTGACCTTCTGAGAACATTTAGCTGATCCCCATGAAAAAGAAAACAAAATAAAAGGCCCATGTTGCTTCCTATACTAACTTTAAATTGAGAAGATTTAGATGCAGCATAGCATTAATTAGCAGGATTAATAATTACCTTAAAGGAAGGTCCTCACAAAGCCAGTAAGACAAACGTGTGTGTGTGTTTCAGCACCTCTATTTGCATACAGCTCTCACATCCATCAAAAGCACAGCAGGAGCTGAGAGACAGCCGTTATGCCGTCTGCACTCTTAACCCTCCTCTTCTGTTCTGGTCCTAATCTCATAATCAAAATTTTTTGCAATGCAAGCATTATTATTATTTTTTTGTATGTATGAAATGTAACTGCTTGGCTGAATTCTTCTGATGAAGATAATTTTTAAAAGTCATATTCATCATCTGGAGATTATATGACCCTAAAAATATCATGTGTTCAAAATGCATTGATTGCGAAAAAAATAAAAGAGAGAGATGATTTATGGTCATCTCGCTCTCAGCGTTTCTCATTATTTCTATTCTTGCTTGCCATCAGGAGAAGCCCTGAGCATGGGAAGAGACTTCATTTTCATCAGTATGTTAATATTGATCATCATTATGATAAATAATGCATAGATTTGGTATTTTAGATTGTATTGCTAAACCATATGCAAATGCTGCATTGGGAAATAGGATTTTAAAAAAAGACCTCATCTTAATAACTGAAAACCTCAAACCTGACTCATGGGAGATATTTCCCATTCCTCCATGAGAGGATGACGTCACACATTTTAGTCCTAGTTTACATTCTAGTAGGAAATGCTCTGATTTAAATGCATGGTTTTGCTCTGGAGCATCATCTGTATGAATAATACACACTCTCCTGCTCCATGCTCAGGGGATGGGGAGGATAGCACACACACACACACACACACACACACACACACACACACACTCCTGCCTTTGTGTCTCAGTGTGGATAATAAATCAACCTGATTTAATTAAAATGAAGGTCATATGATCATTCTCAATGAAGATAACAATTCATCTTTATAATGCACGTTTTGATAACTCATACATTGTAGACGCGCATACAGTATAAACACTATTGCCATTAAAAAAATCCATAGCTCTTATCATGTCAATTTTTAAAGAATAGATGGTTAAAAAACAGGACTGTGTGATAAATTTATTTCTTCTAGCTCCTTTATGCAGCTCAGTTGGAAAAGAGTTTGCTATTTCATAGCTGTTATTGGTTCAGTAATGTTTATTTCCAAACCAGTGATAACCTGTTTTTAAATCACTCATTAAAATATCAGCATAAATATGCATTTATGCAAATGAAGCTCATTCTGCAAAGGGTTACTTACATCCTCAGTAAAATGCATCTGTTCCTGTTTATGATTTTTTTCCCTGTAAACCATTTAAAATTTCTCAATCAGAGGAAATGAGAAAAGTTATTATGATGAATACATAACCATAAAAACCCAGATGTGTCTTGTTTCATTATAACTGTAATTTTCTTTTAAAGCTTGTAAAGCTGCACTTTCGGCTAACAGAGTAACAAACATTATATACACTTTATTATTATTATTATTATTATTATTATTATTATTATTATTATTTCTTCATTGAAATAGGTAAAAAAGAAAGAAAATTACATTCACGCTCATTGTTCATGAACTGCTAAATCTCGAAAGCGAACTATGATGAACTAATCTGATAGAATTTCTGAGGGAATTTTAAAGATTATCAAACATTTTTAATTCATATTAAACATCCATAATCTACACTGCTAACTCTATCCAGCTGGTGAGCAAATGTTAACAGGATTTTTAGGTTATATTCATAAATGTTCACAATATACACACGCTAACCATAGCCAGGTATCTAAAATGAACGAACCTGACAAGATTTGTGAAAGGACTTTTAATTCATATTTCAATTCATATTAATAAACACTACTAGGTCTATCCAGCTAGCTAGCAATCGTTAATCTGACAAGATTTCTGACTAGATATTAACATTATATTCCTAAAAGTTCATAATCTGCTAAATCTCATCAGTTTGCTGCCTCAACCTAACCTGAAAGGATTTCTGACAGGATTTTTAGATGCTATATTTAAAAAAAAATGTATAACATAAGCTAAATCTAGCCAGCTAATCTAGCTACAGCTAACCCTAACCAGCTAGCTAAGCATGAGCTAACCTGAGAAGATTCTGGAAAGACCTTTAATTCATATTAATAAACATTTTCTAATCTATACTGCTAACCCTAGCCAGCTAGATAACATGAGCTAATCCAAAAGCATTTCTTGGTTATATGTTTAATTGTTTATAATCTACACTGTGTTACCTCAAACCAGTTAGCTACCACGAGCTAACCTGGCAGAGTTTCTGACAGGTTTGTTTGTTGGTTTGTTTGTTTTAGGTTTATCACATTTTGTAATGGACACTACTAACTTGACCCAGCTAGCTAACAAGGGCTAACCTGACAGGATTTTTCTGACAGAATTTCTGACAGGATTTTTAGGTCAAATTAAGAAAATACAATAATCTACACCACTAACTGCTGCCAGCAAACTACCACAAGGAAACCTGACAGGATTTCTAACAGGATTTTAATGTCATATTCATAATTTATTTCAAATGTACACTACTAACTCCATCCAGCAAGCTAAAATACGATAACATGACCCGATTTTGCAGGTTTTTCGGTCATATTCATGATTTCTTTTTAAATAATGTACTACACTGCTAATTCTATCCAGCTGGCTAACAAGAGCTAACACGAGAAGACAAGAATTCTTACAGGATTTTCAATCATATTGGATCATTCTATAATGTACATTGCTAACTCCATCCAGCTAGCTAATAAGAGCTAACAAGCTGACAAGATTTATGACAGATTTTTTTCTTAAAAATGTCATATTCACAGATGTTTACATTCTCTACTACAGATGCTAGATAGCTGGCTAATATAAGCTAACCTGACAGGATATTTCAAAAACAAATGTTTAATTGCACTTATTTAAGCTATGTCTAATTATGCTGCTTTATGTGCTTATTAGCAAATTGTACATCTGTGAAAATACAAACCAGATAAAAGAAAACAGAATAAAATTGGATGGCTCTTAAACATACATTGTACTGTTTTCAGAAATACGTCGCTGCATGATGCAGCAAATATGTCTTAGCTGATTGTCTACATTTTGGTAAGTTGGATATTAATTGGGTACATTTGATATTTTTCCCCTTCAAACTTATTATTCCTTTAATAAGTAACATATTTATTCAGTTTAACATTCTATATATCTTTCTTAATTTCTGAGTTGTACTTGAGATTAACGTCTACTTCAAATACAGTCTGTTGTGAATGTAACCACTAGATGGCAGCCAAATCCTAAAGTTCACAGTCCATAGTTCACAATTCTGTGTGAAACTAATCTGGAAAAGAGTATAGGCTATGATCTAATCATGTGCTGCTATACATACACTACCGTTCAAAAGTTTGGGGTCACCCGGACAATTTTGTGTTTTCCATGAAAAGTCACACTTTTATTTATCCCCATAAGTTGTAAAATGAATAGAAAATATAGTCAAGACATTTTTCTGGCCATTGAGCATTTAATCGACCCCACAAATGTGATGCTCCAGAAACTCAATCTGCTCAAAGGAAGGTCAGTTTTATAGCTTCTCTAAAGAGCTCAACTGTTTTCAGCTGTGCTAACATGATTGTACAAGGGTTTTCTAATCATCCATTAGCCTTCTGAGGCAATGAGCAAACACATTGTACCATTAGAACACTGGAGTGAGAGTTGCTGGAAATGGGCCTCTATACACCTATGGAGATATTGCACCAAAAACCAGACATTTGCAGCTAGAATAGTCATTTACCACATTAGCAATGTATAGAGTGGATTTCTGATTAGTTTAAAGTGATCTTCTTTGAAAAGAACAGTGCTTTTCTTTCAAAAATAAGGACATTTCAAAGTGACCCCAAACTTTTGAACGGTAGTGTATTGGGGGGGGGGGGGGGGGGGGGAATCACATTTCCTTTGTTTCCTATGCAGAATATTTCATCTGGTTTAAAATTACGCAGGAAAGATTTCAACATCCAGTGGCACAAAGTTTAAAACACAGTATTAAACATGTGTTGTTTGGGCTCATGGTTGTTTTTTGCTCATCATTGGCGCACAGCCTCACAAACAGTCACACTGCAGGAACTGTGTGAGAGAACGAGTCTCTGAAACCCACTTCACGTTCAAGCAAATCATGTTGCGGTTTTGTGGCCTGGCACACTTGATATACCACCTGTAATGCCAGGAAAAGAGACCATCAGAAAGAACACTCCATCCCAGAACATACACGTTTACTTATTAGGCTTTTCACAATTAAGAACCAACTGAAGTGTTTACAGTGCCACCTGTGTAGAACAACAATACACCCACCCATCCACCCATCCACCCACCCATCCACCCACACACACTGATATGAACAACAAACTCTCCAAGCTATTTTTTTTTATCTCAAATACACACAGCTGGCTGCTTTCCATCCTTCTGCTGATCGAAAAACACGTCAACTGTTTGAAATTGGAGGTGTAATTGCAGTATGAGAGACTCAAAATTCTTCTTGTACAATATTATCCATTTTCAAACCATTTTATATCCTTTCCTCCAATTTAAAACCAGCCAGTCCTATTTTAGAGCTCTCCTGTGCCAGTACAGTGCATATCGCTTCCTTTGACTTCTCTCACCTCTGTGTTATTGTGTTATATTTTACCGTCTAGCATCTTCAGCTGTAATAAGAACTCGCCAATTTCTCCTCTATAACCCACTATGTAATATACATACATACACAGTACTGTGCAAAAGTTTTAGGCACCCTATATATATATATATAAATCTATATCTCATTCATCTCATTATCTCTAGCCGCTTTATCCTATTCTACAGGGTTGCAGGCAAGCTGGAGCCTATCCCAGCTGACTACAGGCGAAAGGCGGGGTACACCCTGGACAAGTCGCCAGGTCATCACAGGGCTGACACATAGACACAGACAACCATTCACACTCACATTCACACCTACGGTCAATTTAGAGTCACCAGTTAACCTAACCTGCATGTCTTTGGACTGTGGGGGAAACCAGAGCACCCGGAGGAAACCCACGCGGACACGGGGAGAACATGCAAACTCCACACAGAAAGGCCCTTGCCGGCCACGGGGCTCGAACCCGGACCTTCTTGCTGTGAGGCGACAGCGCTAACCACTACACCACCGTGCCGCCCATATATATATATATATACAAACTTTGTTATAGATTTCTAGTTTATGACTTCTACATTATTGAGTCAGTACAAAATGTCCATTTTTTTCCAGCACAAAATTAAAAGTTACAGGAAAAAAAAAGTTTGTATCTGAGCAGCATATTACATAACAGAGCACTTTTCAGACTAAAAAAAGAAAGCATAATGAAGGCTGCTGGGTTTTGGTGTAAAATGAAGAAGCGAGTGTGACAGTCAAAGTGTCCAGAAGAACTGTGGCTGGTTCTGCAAGATGCTCAGGAAAACCTACAGATCATTTCCGCATAAAACTGCACTCACTGGACCTGAGACTCACTCACTCACATCTATCTATCTATCTATCTATCTATCTATCTATCTATCTATCTATCTATCTATCTATCTATCTATCTATCTATCTATCTATCTATCTATCAAGAGTCGTTTCACACCAAATATTAACTTTGTTTCATTTATTATGGCTTAATTGCTTACTGTTTATAGTATTTTTTTAATGTTGAAACATTTCATTTCATTATTTTAAAGCCATTTTTGGTCGACAGCATTTCTTTACATGCGCCTCAGACTTTTGCACAATACTGTATATCATTATATAAATGTGTACAAGAATGGCTCCCTGCTGTCTTTTTCCCTGAAACACAGTCAAGTGCATGATGCAGAGATGTCCTGGAGTGTGTACACCTGAGATTCAAACTGCTGCTCATGTTTTACCTGATTTTTAAAGTCTTAAATGAGCAGCCAGAGATTTTTAAACTCTTTAAATCAGAGAAGCAAGACTTAATGTGGACCACCAACAATCATCCCATCAGGACAAGGAGGAATCTCTAAACACCTGTCAGTCATGTTGTCTGTCAATTCAGAAAGCTCCACCTCTTGCACTAACAAACTGCCACTTTAAGGCCTCTGCATGCTCTTGCGACAAGGCTTTCGCAGATAGCTTTTCGCAGACAGTTGTAATTTATCGTTGAGCGGGGAGTAATAGGCGTGCGCGATGTTATTCACCGCCACAACGCAAGGGAGCGCGAAGTCGCTAGGAGTAGTTGGTGGGTGTGGTTAGTGGAGTGTTTATCCTCTGGTTACTTATAATGACTAGAACTTTTTTTTTAATATAATGACTAGAACTGGAGTCGCATAGATGTACGTACTTCCTCAATCAACCGCTCTTCATGCTGCTCCATCTTCGCTCGTGTTTTTAAAAATGCCGGTCGTGAAAACAAACCAAACCGGGAAAGTAGGGAAGCGGAAGTGCGTGTACAGCGGATGTAGAGTGGACCAATCAGAGCCCTCTTGTCTGCGACGCTGTCTGCGAGGCTTCTGCGGTGGTCACAATTTTTGGGAGGTACGCGCAGAGCGTCTGCGAAGGTGGGGGGGCTACGCAGACAATGTCTGCGATGCTATCTGCGAGGACTGGGTTGTCAGCATAAATTGGCCTTTAGCCTACAAAGGACTACATTGAAGTTCAATTTGGTTTCCTAAAGGGTTCTTCAGTTTGTCTGGTTGGGAGAACATGTAAAGGTGTATGTAGAACTTTACAAGTGAGTTTCAATTTTCAAAAAGGTTCCAGGTAGAACCTGCAGGAATTTAGAAAGCTAGATCTTTTGGCCATGTCAAGAATCAGTGGGAAATATTTTTGCTTTTTTTTTCCAAAACAGTTAACATCATCCAATTTCCATGAAAATTGCTGGAAATTTTAAGAAAATATTTAAACAATTAAAGCTGTACTGCCTTTCAGATTTTTCAAGTGTAGGTCATAAAAGTCATTTTCCCAACACCCAATTATTTTTGTTTAGTGACCGAAAGCTACTGAATTCAAATCACAGACTTTCAATTTTATTAGTTTTTTTTTAAATAGAACAATTAATTAATTTAGAGGCCACGTGGCCCTAAATTCTCTTCTATTTTTTCCTGCTTCACCATGACCCAATTCAAGATACTATGCCATGAATCACATGATGGGCTTTCCCTGTTCACACAAGGCATTGTGGGATACAGATTTGAAACAGGAGAGAAAAATGGAGGACGTGAGTGTGCAACTGAAACGTGAAAGACCGACTACAGTAACGGAAAGCAAGAAGAAAAGACGTTATGTTATATATGAAGGAAAGGAAACGCAGGACCAAACTAATAAATATGGGCGCTCAGCGAGCACCTCGGTGTGATCAGCTGTTCGTTTAGCGACAGAATGATGGAACTGTCAGTGCACGCTCAAAGGGAAACCTGTAGATGGCAGTAATGCGACACTGTGGATGCCAGCTGCTGTAAAACCCAAAAGAAGAAGAAGAAGAAGAAGGTAAACCTGGGCATGCGCACACAGACTTCCTCTGTCTGCTTGACTGCGCGAAGTGAGCGATTTCATGCACATTATTTGCTTTAATCCCCTTAAATTAAATAACTTCTCAGCCACAGAATGGCCTGATATTTTGTGAGATATTACAGAAATAAACAGATATCACAATCACCACATTTCAGAGGGAACTAAATTTCACTGATTTTATGAAATTGAAAGGCCGTCTAGCTTTAAATGTAAAATTTTATAAAATTATTTAAAGAATTGTAAATGCATATACTGTTATAAGAGGTCTAAAATAAATGCAAAATGCAACAATACTTTTTTTGCTAAAAGGATAAAGGATGGGACACCTTCACAGGGCACCACACACACACACACACACACACACACACACTCATTCCATGTATGAATGATGACGCTAATAACATTGTGTATGCCATATAGATAAAAGTTCACTAAGGTAAAGTTTCCCAAATAAATAAATAAATAAATAAATAAAGGATGGCACACTGGCACAGCTCCAGGGCTCTTGGTTTCAGCTCAGGTTACTGTCTTTGTGCAGTTTTGCATGTTCTCCTTGGGTTTCCTCCAGGTTCTCTGGTTGAACTGGCTGCGCTAAATTGCTTAGATGTGAATGAGTGTCTGAATGTGTGATTACACCGTGCTGTCATCCCAACCAGGGTGTGTCTGTGCCTTGTACTTAGTGTTCCTGTGACAGGCTCCGGATCCACCACAACCTTGACCAGGATAAAGCATTTACTGAAGAAGAAGAAGAAGAAGAAGAAGAAGAAGAAGAATTAAGTGTTAGTCAGAACCTCGTCATGCATCTGTGCTGTTATCTGCTATGTGAGTTTGATACATCACATATCACAGCTTGTTGACCATCATCCCAAAATAAATACCTTCTCTTCAAACCAAGCTTTTAAAATGAAAGAAATATGGAAGAGTTTGAGTTTTATAGGTAAATAAAACCGTGTTGAACCTGGCTCATATCTAGCGATCCTTACAAGCAGACGGATCTGCTCAGGAATCTGTTGCTTCCGCAATGAGAAAAATACACACACAATCACTATAACTTTATCCCAGACCAGACAGTCCTGTCTCTCCTGTCCTGCCCTCTGATCTGAGGTTACAGCAGAAACAACTCTCAAGCCTTCTCCAGGGACAGTTGCGATGTACGAAAACAAATATGTACCCCATTAGCAAAACAGGACCCTGACATTTCCAGCATACCGTACTAATCTCAGGCAGCTGTTATCTCTTTGCAGGAAGTGCTCTGGGCCTGGTGCCGCATTGAGGGGACTCTGGTATCAGGAGGGGCACAAACAAAGACAAAAGGGAACAGGACCATGAAGACAGAACCCCTTTAGGGGTCCAGAATGATCGTGGCCCCCAGAGAGTCCAGATTTAAAGAATGCCACTGTCGTGATCTCCAGTAAAGACATCAAGACATGGGGACGTCACTGTACAAATCTCTGCTCCTCAACACCAGCGGGTTCAGCGTATCTGACTACATCCGCAAGTTCACGGTAACTAAATGCAATCTTTTCTTTTTTTAGCACGATTTTCATGATGGCATCAAGCAAAGGCTGTGCTTTACTCAAATGGAGCCTTTCAGAACCAGATAATGACAAGAGTGCTCACTTATTTTGAAGAATTCAAATCCAGAATTGGCATAAGCAACGAAAGATGAAGGGGCATCCCTAAAAATAATTCACATATATACAAAAAGATGGGTTATGAAATGTCAAGATTTGGAATATAGCAGAAATTGGTTTGGAATATAGCAGAAATTGAACAAAGCTCACAATTTTTGTTTTATAGCTAAAGCTGGCATGAAAACGTTCTATTTCAGGCACTTTATTGCTATTTTAAAGCCACCACTTTGTGTGAATGCTACAGCAATGTTTTATAGAGGATTAAGAGCTTCAGACTGGTGCTTTTGCTTTACTTGTCATTTAAAGTGCTATTTAAATCCTGTCTCTTTGTCACTGTAGCTTTGCCTTCCATCACTCCTGAGCTGTGAATCATCCTCAAATATATTACCACCAAGATGAGTTCATCTCCTTTTAGGAGCATGACCTTCACTCGGTGGTATTTCAGTGTTCAGGAAAATTATTCATAGCTGGTTGTAATGTCTGGTCATGATTCTAAGGATTTTTTTTTTTTACGCAACCAAAACAAGCGGTAACATGGGGGAGAAATAATCAATGGAAAGCATTCTTTGGAAGTGAAATGCAATTAGTACAATGAATGGTCTGAAGCTCAGGCACTGGAGCAGTTCATTTCAGCGGGTGAAAGCTGTGCTGCTGTGTCCTGCCGTGTCACACATCCCTGGATGGAGAGAAGGCCGCTGTAAACAGAAACCGCAGGCCACAATATAAAACTTAACCTCAGATAGTTCAAGGCTAAACACTGCTATGAACAAACAGTAGGATGTCATCCATGTCATCCTGGACGATGGAAAGCCACCCTGTTTGACTTACAGCATGTCCATTAGAGCAATGTCTGGGGTGCGAATAGCTGTGACAGGATATTAACTTACACACAGCTCAATTGTACGTTTGATCAAAATGCATTCATGAGATTCTGCGCATGACTGACCTTTTGCATAATGCATGAATGTAATGCATTCTCTCTGTTGGGCACGTTCGTTTATTTTAGAAATATATTGTTTACAGTGGACACCACATTCATACTTGTTAGTCTAGACTCATAGTCACTTTCTCTCTTATGTTTCTGCCACAACAGGTTTTACTGACACAGCTGTATTTTACTTACAGTCATGTGAAAAAGAAAGTACACCCTCTTTCATGTCTAGGTTTTAAGTGTCAGGACATAATAAAAAAATCATCTGGTCCTTACCAGGTCTTAAAATTAGGCAAATACAACCTCACATGACCAATAACACATGACATATTCACACTGTCATTATTTATTTAACACAAAGTAAGCAAAAAATGCAGTAGCAGTGTGTGAAATATTAAGTACACCCTTACTGCTTTCATATAAATTATGAAGGCAATTAGCAGCCAGGTGTTGCTGATCAAATTAATTTGATTAATTGATCATCAGCAGGCGGCACGGTGGTGTAGTGATTAGCGCTGTCGCCTCACAGCAAGAAGGTCCGGGTTCGAGCCCCGTGGCCGGCGAGGGCCTTTCTGTGTGGAGTTTGCATGTTCTCCCCGTGTCCGCGTGGGTTTCCTCCGGGTGCTCCGGTTTCCCCCACAGTCCAAAGACATGCAGGTTAGGTTAACTGGTGACTCTAAATTGAGCGTAGGTGTGAATGTGAGTGTGAATGGTTGTCTGTGTCTATGTGTCAGCCCTGTGATGACCTGGCGACTTGTCCAGGGTGTACCCCGCCTCTCGCCCGTAGTCAGCTGGGATAGGCTCCAGCTTGCCTGCGACCCTGTAGAACAGGATAAAGCGGCTAGAGATAATGAGATGAGATAATGATCATCAGCAAGTGAAAAACAGAAGTTTTGGCAGTTTGCTGGTTTGGAGCACTCAGGTGTATGTTAACACAATGCCAAGGAGGAAAGACATCAGCAATGATCTTAGGCTACATCCACACGACAACGGCAACGAGATGTTATTTAAAAATATATCGCGTCCAAATGGGCAACAATCAGTAAAATATCAGGTACATATGGCAACGCAACGCTTGCTGAAAACGATGCAATACACATGCCACACCTCTAGGGGCGCTGTAAGACGGTCCCTTCGGAGACACCAGAACAATAGAAGAAGTAAGGACGCATGCGCATAAACTACTATGCGCGAGACTTCATATTAGCCACAAAGTCAGGAAAATCTGTTTGTAAAATTACATTATAATGACCAAATACAATGAAAAGTATTTTTCCAGTCTCACCTGTGAAAGGTAATCCCATGTGATCTCGTTTGGACGGCAAACCTGTTGGTACAGTTAAACGCAGCTAATCTTTATTCTCCACTTTGACCTCTCCAATATGGCGGCGAGGATGACGTATGATTCTACGCGGAAGGCGGCGTCTTTAATGGTCCGGAATAAATTGAATGCTACACGTTGATGGATTAATTTGTTGTTTCTCACCTGTGAAAGGTAATCCCATGTGATCTCGTTTGGACGGTAAACCTGTTGGTACAGTTAAACGCAGCACATGAATCTTTATTCTCCGCTTTGACCTATCCAATATGGCGGCGAGGATGACGTATGATTCTACGCGGAAGGCGGCGTCTTTAATGGTCCGGAATAAATTGAATGTTACACGTTGATGGATTAATTTGCTCCTCTACGCCCTTTTTGAGGAATGTATTGTCGGACTTAAATCAACATCTGAAGAGGTGAGATTGCTCCTTTTTTTTCCCTATTTTTGCTGGCGGGATTGACTCTGCCCTAAGGGCAGAGTCTCTCTCTCTCACTTTTCACCATTACACAATAAATATTCACAGTGAAAATATTTTGTAAGCGCGTTTCATGAACCAAGTTATAGGATTTGTTGACAACTCGCATCGCATCGCAATGAGATCATTGGCACTACTGGTGTTAAGAATCAGACCATTTCATAAATGAATATTTTGCTGTAGAGCTGCAGTGTTTGTACAATTGCATGTTTTTGCTTCACTATTACTGTCACTATTCTGCTTCTTGCATTACTACTGTGAACTAACACTGAACATAATAATAATAATAATAATAATAATAATAATAATAATATCCAAGCTCGTGTTTCACTCTCACTAGTGCTCTGTAAGGCTTTTTCCTGGTGATATTTGTTACACTTCTACCCGGCATGAAGCACTCACAGTCATGTGGTTGTGACGTCATTGTAAACAATTCCGTTCTACTCATCCAGACGACTTCGCAACGGCAACGTTGCCAGATCTTTCCACTCTGGAACCCGTTCTCAAAAAGATTGCGTTTTGGGCACCCAAAACGCCGGTGCCGTGTGGACGCCAGGCCTAAATGATAAGCAATTGTATCGGAGTCACCTGAATCCGTTGCCGTGTGGACAGGGCCTTAGAGAAGCAATTGTTGCTGCACATCAGTCCGGGAAGGGTTAAAAGGCCATTTCCAAACAATTTGAAATCCATCATTTTACTGTGAGAAAGATTATTCAGAAGTGGAAAACATTCAAGACAGATGCCAAACGTCCCAGGAGTGGACATCCCAGCAAATTTACTCCAAGGTCAGACTGTACAATGCTCAGAGAAATTGCAAAAAACCCAGGAACTACATCTAGGATGCTACAGGCCACAGTTAGCATGTTAAATGTTAAATTTCATGACAGTATAATTAGAAAAAGACTGCACAAGTATGGCTTGTTCAGAAGGGTTGCCTGAAGAAAGCCTCTTCTATCTAAAAAGAACATGGCAGCATGGCTTAGGTTTGCAAAGATGCATCTGAACAAGCCACAAGCCTTCTGGAACCATGTCCTTTGGACAGATGAGACCAAAGTGGAATTGTTTGGCCATAATGCACAGCACCATATTTAGCGAAAACCAAACACAGCATATCAGCACAAACACCTCATACCAACCATCAAGCACGGTGGTGGAGGGGTGATGATTTGGGCTTGTTTTGCAGCCACAGGGCCTGGGCACCTTGCAGTCATTGCGTCAACAATGAACTCCTCTGTATACTGAAGTATTCTTGAGGCAAATGTGAGGCCATC
This sequence comes from Neoarius graeffei, assembly GCF_027579695.1. Lineage (NCBI taxonomy): Eukaryota > Metazoa > Chordata > Actinopteri > Siluriformes > Ariidae > Neoarius > Neoarius graeffei. The sequence goes on along the minus strand of NC_083595.1, from coordinate 51,883,853 downwards.
TGTCCAACAGCTAAAGCTTGGCCACAATTGGGTCATGCAACAGGACAATGATCCCAGGCACACCAGCAAATCTACAGCAGAATGGCTGAAAAAGAAAAGAATCAAGGTGTTGGAATGGCCAAGTCAAAGTCCAGACTTCAACCCAATTGAAATGCTGTGGCAAGACCTTAAAGTGCCATTCCACCATTGGATGCATTTTTTTTGGCATAAAATACAATATATTTTATGACAACATGACTAGACAGAGAAATCTTTTAGCTTCAAAATGATATATCAAACATAATTTTTTGACAACGACAAGTATATTAATTTTGCGACCAAAGTCACCTACCCTTTTAATTTCCGTGCGGTAGTGAAACGTGATGTTATCGGCAGGTTCCCCTTCTTGTGTACCATGTCACGTGTGACGTGGCACAGATTATCAGCAATAGCGGATAGAACGCGATTGTCAGCTTTGGAAAAGAAGCGAAGGAAAATAGCAAGTGATGCCCAAAGGAGACGGTCGATGGTGAATATCGGCACAGCAATCGACAAATGGAAATCGCGTTCTATCCGCCATTGCTGATAATCTGTGCCACGTCACACGTGACGTGGTACACAAGAAGGGGAACCTGCCGATGACATCACGTTTCACTACTGCGCGGAAATTAAAAGGGTACAGTAGGTGACTTTGGTCGCAAAATTAATATACTTGTCGTTGTCAAAAAATTATGTTTGATATATCATTTTGAAGCTAAAAGATTTCTCTGTCTAGTCATGTTGTCATAAAATATATTGTATTTTATGCCAAAGAATACATCCAATGGTGGAATGGCACTTTAAGAGAGCTGTGCATAAACAAATGCCCTCAAACATGAATGAACTGAAGCAATGTTGTAAAGAAGACTGGGCCAAAATTCCTCCATAACAATGTGAGAGACTGATAAAATCATACAGAAAACAATTGCTTCAAGTTATTGCTGCAAAAGGTGGTTCTACAAGCTATTGACTCGTGGGGTGTACTTACTTTTTCACACATGGATTCTGAATTTTCACTTAGTTTTTGTTAAATAAATAATGACACAGTGGAATCTGTTGTGTGTTGCTTTACACCTGAGGTTAGATTTGCATAATTTTAGGACCTGGTAAGGATCAGATGATTTTTTGTTATGTCTTGATTGGTAAAAAAAAAATGTAACTGGAAGAGGTGTACTTTCTTTTTCACGTGACTGTAAGCCCTTCCTGTCACTAATTTAAACCTACAGAATCATGTCATCTTTCATAAAGCCTGCCTTCATTAATTCTGAAGTCAAGTTGACTTAACCCCTGAGTCAGGTGACAGATTTGTATTGACATAAGGTTGTGTTATAACACTTTCCAAATTCTAAACTAATTACATAAGAATGTTATGACTTTTGGTGTGTCAGAGTCACAAAATGGTCATGATGTGACCTCTCAAACATCTCATCTCATATCATTATCTCTAGCCGCTTTATCCTGTTCTACAGGGTCGCAGGCGAGCTGGAGCCTATCCCAGCTGACTACGGGCGAAAGGCGGGGTACACCCTGGACAAGTCGCCAGGTCATCACAGGGCTGACACATAGACACAGACAACCATTCACACTCACACCTACGCTCAATTTAGAGTCACCAGTTAACCTAACCTGCATGTCTTTGGACTGTGGGGGAAACCGGAGTACCCGGAGGAAACCCACGCGGACACGGGGAGAACATGCAAACTCCGCACAGAAAGGCCCTCGCCGGCCACGGGGCTCGAACCCGGACCTTCTTGCTGTGAGGCGACAGCGCTAACCACTACACCACCGTGCCGCCCCTCCTCTCAAACATGCAAAGCAAAAAAAAATTATGGTTGCACTTATGTTTTATTTTTATATACATAACTCTGATATTACTGACATATTAGTGTTATAGCACTGTTATGACTTTACATTAAAATCTCATAAATACAGCACTGTGCAAAAGTCTGAGGAACATGTAAAGAAATGCTGTGGACAAAAATGGCTTAAAAATAATGAAATGAAATGTTTCAACATTAAAAAAAATACTATAAACATTAAGCAGGGGGCCATAATAAATGAAACAAAGTCAATATTTGGTGTGAGACGACGCTTTGCTTTAAAATAAATAAATAAATAAATTAATTAATTAATAATAATAATAATAATCTCATCTCTCATCTCATCTCATTATCTCTAGCCACTTTATCCTGTTCTACAGGGTCGCAGGCAAGCTGGAGCCTATCCCAGCTGACTACGGGCGAAAGGCGGGGTACACTCTGGACAAGTCGCCAGGTCATCACAGGGCTGACACATAGACACAGACAACCATTCACACTCTCACACCTACGCTCAATTTAGAGTCACCAGTTAACCTAACCTGCATGTCTTTGGACTGTGGGGGAAACCGGAGCACCCGGAGGAAACCCACGCGGACACGGGGAGAACATGCAAACTCCACACAGAAAGGCCCTCGCCGGCCACGGGGCTCGAACCCGGACCTTCTTGCTGTGAGGCGACAGCGCTAACCACTACACCACCGTGCCGCCATAATAATAATAATAATAATAATAATAATAATAATAAATTAGTAGTCTGAGGTCCAGTGAGTGCAGTTTTATGTGGAAATGATCTGTAGGTTTTACTGAGCATCTTACAGAACCAGCCCCAGTTCTTCTGGACACTTTGACCGTCACACTCACTTCTTCATTTTACACCAAAACCCAGCAGCCTTCATTATGTTTTCTTTTTTAATTTGGAAAGTGCTCTCTTATGGAATATGCTGCTCAGATACAAACTTTTTTTTCCTGTAACATTTAATTTTGTGCTGGAAAAACCCCTGAACGTTTGGAACTCTAAAATATTTTTGTACCGACTTGATAATGTAGAAGTCATAAACTAGAGATCTATAACAAAGTTTGTATGAAAAGAAAAAATATGCATAGGGTGCCTATGACTTTTGCACAGTACTGTAGTTAAATTAAACTTATTCACATGGAGACATAATTCTGTAATTATGGTGTCATGACAGTGCCATAAGTACAGTATTAATAAATATCTTATAAACAGAGGTCGATCAAAAATATACACAATACTGTTATTATGGTGTCATAGCTTTGTTATGGGTTTACGTTAAATTCTAAAAAATATTAAATATCAAATTAAACTTCTTTCAGTTAAAGGTGAGGAAAAGTCCAAGATATTGCCATGTACACTGTGATGCAATGTCAGTTGTTATAATGTCACATAAGTCAACCTGGAAAGTATCATAATGGAACGTTTTGTCAACAAAAATCTCTTCCTTGATTCAGGAGTTTTAATGGCCTGATGTAAATCTCTGACAAAATATCAATTTGACATAAAAATGGTCAATTAGGATATTTAAAGGATATGGGACATGGATTTTTACCTGGGCATAATTATGTATAAAGGACATAAGAAATGCCATCTAAATCACTGCAGGGCGTCAAAAATGTGAAAATCATCACATTATTCAAGTTTTTTTATACATCAGCGTAAAACAAGGATTCGTTAATGAGCTAGGTGGTCACGTGACCCGTGACGCAACAAAAACTTTCCAAGGAGCCAGCGCTTGGGAATCTAATGTAAACAGGTTACCGAAATGGACACCATCGACAGTGATATTCCCGATGTTTCACAGAGATGTGAAGTTAGACCCTATCAATTCGAACCGATAGCTGGAAATTCACATGAACATGGATCTTGTCTTTACTCTGACGGGTCAGATGATTCTGAGAGTGAGAGTTCATTCAGTCCCCATGAAACTGATAAAAACAATTCTGCTCAAAGGCTAATGATCTGTTGAAAGAAGTATTATTTTTGTATCATACATTGAAAGTTCATCATAGATCTAGCTAAAGTCCGTTGCAAGCTAGTTTTTTTTTTGCTGATATTTTTCGAGATTGATTGAGATACAATGCTTCCAGAGTCCGAGATGAAAACATTCAAAATGGCGAAACGAGTCAGAATTATGATAATCAATAATTGATACACCCAAAATTATAATACTAATCCTTACCTCGGCTTTCAGTCGCTTAGCGCAGAAGTCTTCAACAGGGGGGTCGCGAAATCGCACCGGATCACTCATATCAACAAAAATATTCCTGCCCTGTCCCCTGGCCTCCGTGCAGGGATGTAAACAGCGCGCCTTTCGGCGGATGCCGCCTTTTTCACGGCTGAATCGCGCAGATCCGATTAAAAAAAAAAATAGCGATATTAATTCATGAAACATGAAGTATAAGGATGAGAAAAAAACAGTTTAAATCGGGAAGCTGCGCACATTTGTGCAGCCTGGCGCAAATGTGCGCAGCTTCCCGATTTAAACTGTTTTTTTTTCTCATCCTTATACTTCCTGTTTCATGAATTAATATCGCTCAGTACCTGAGTATTAATGTTGAAAGAATCCTCAGTGAAATGGTCCGAACACAGTTTGTGGGAAACAGTAGGTGCAAAGTTTTTTCAACAGGTGTTCTGTAAAGTTATCCTACCTCGTCCTACCAAGCCTACTGCGCATGCGCGAAGCCTACTGCGCATGCGCAGGTGAGCCCACACTTTCCTCAGCTTTGGGTCCTTGGGGAATGCAAAAAAACTTACTCCAGGGCATTTCCCATTGGAATTATTGCAACCATAAGCAGCACAATACACCATGATGTCCAATGTACTTTAAAGACTATAAAAACAATTTTCTTGTCATCCACTTCTCCATTCATCTACCCGCTTGTGCTGTGCCCAAAAGTTTTTGTGACGTATGATCACGTGACAGCGGCTCTTCCGGTTGCAAAAAATGCATATCGGAAGTCGAGCAGAAATGCCATATAATCATCACGAATATAACGATTTTGCTGAATTTAATAGATGATTTTGTATTTGTTGATGCAATTAATTCATATTTTTAATGGAAAGAAACTGATATAGCGTGCTTTTATGTTTCATGTCCCATATCCTTTAAGAGTTATTACATGAAATTGAGTCGTACATGAGCTGATAGCTGACGAGGCGCGTAGCACCGAGTTGTCTATAATCCGTGTACGATGAGATTGAGTGGAATAACTGTTTTATTCTCTCCACGTTCACTGGATTTTGAGAAACAGAGCATTTTTATTTTTATTTCTTGCAAATTCGATAAATAAAACTTTACACAAAACATCCGACAAAATAATTTCCGCTTAGAATGTAAACAAACCAGCGAAATGTAAGGAGCAATTTGTGAAAAATGCTATAATAATAATTCTTGAAAAATAAAAAGATACTTTTCTTACCATCAAATACTTTCATTCCATATTTTGTTGCTTTTTTGTATTTTTTTAGGGTTATTTTCAAGTAGATTTTATTTCATCCTCGGTTGGTTCAGTAACACGCTCCACCATTTTGTTTTTCTCTACTCACGGTATATGAGCTGATATCCTAGTAGTAGAGTAGCCAATCAGGTGTGCAATTGCTCGGAATAAGATATTTCATAGAGCAGGAATATTATTTTAAGCAACGTTGGTGTGTTTTTCTCCTATTCATCATCTCCTTATTCACATGTAAATGTGTGGACAGCCAAAATCGAGTTGAGGAAATATCCATTTATGAGCCGACTTGCTGCCAGCCCCATATCCTCCATGCTCCCGAACACTCTGGCTCACTAACACACCCCTGCGTACAACATGCGAAACTGAGTTAGCACCAGCTGATAATGGTGAATTCCACCCACCATAAATGCTGTCTGTGGAAAGGCCATGATGGATTCACATTCCAGTGAGAGAAAGCACAGCACACAGGTGGTACCTTTCCACTGCTTGTCCATTACATAACACACATCTATAGAGTACACTCAGGATCTGGCACCAGTACAGGATGGAAAACCATACTCTCACGAGGGAGGGATTTATAAATAAAGCCCAGTCACTTATATGTAAGACATGACCGTGTACAAAAGGCTCATTAACATCCTGCACACACACACACACACGATGCTGTAAACGCAGTGGGTGTGACAGTGTTATGATTCCATACAGTCTGGAGACAGATCCTAAACTACTGCTGTTATTTATGTCCTTTCCGTGTTGTGAAACCCATGTGGATGTTTCAAAGTGTTATAACTAATACAAGTTTTTGAAGTTATTGAAAGATTTTGGATTTATTGACAAAATCGTTTTCTCTCTCCAATAATCAGACTACTTATTTGTGCATGTAAAGACAGTTAGCATCTGATTTTGAGATTATTTACAGCCATACTGTTTACAAACAATAGTCTGATGGTGTCTGGGACTAACATGAGATCCAAAAATTTTTATAATGAAATTAGTATTAATACGCAGGTGATTATAGGAACTTGCGTGCACTGATTGGTCGAGAGATTAGGACCATTTCTCGATAATCACCTCGAACGACTTGGCAAAATGGCAGCCAATCGCTTCGTCACCATAAGTGAGGAAGAATTAGAAATGATGAAAGAAAATGCTGTTCCTAAAAGCATTAAAGATGCTACGAAGTTTGGTCTAAAACCAAAAGTAAGGTGGAATTGTGATTTATTTTATCGATTTCAAAACAAAGTATTTTATGTGACTCGGTGTACATGCCGCTTTTGAAGTTTGAAATAAAAAATTTTTAAATACAATTTTAAAACAAAATCATTGGTGTATTTATACCAAAACAACTATCCGCCTTAGGTTTAGTGAATATTGGTGAATAATAATCGAGATGAAGTCGAGGTTTCATTTCACCTTCAGAGAATAATTGTTAAATAGTGAAGATCGCAATCAAGGATTATTATTATTATTATTATTATTATTATTATTATTTGGTTATTATTAAAAGTATGACTCATTAATTTAATCAAATAGGTCCAATAAAGAAGTATGAATAATGCTCACTTGGTCTGAGTGGAACGTTTTGGAATAAAAAAACTCAACTGGCTTCAATCAATCAATCAATCAATCAATCAATCAATCAATCAATCAATCAATCAATCAATCAATTAGGTAGTACATATTTGTCTAATGTACCTAATTTTTGAATAGTTTTTTTTCTTGTTAGACCATAAATGCTGGAAAAGAGCCCCTTCTCTACAAGAATCACAAACCCTAACTAATCTGATAACATTCAGTCCACGATTCTTTGCTTGAAGCTGTTTTGATGCAGCCATTTACACTTCCTGTTTGATTTGCCTTCAGTTTTGTCTTCAGGAAGTGAAATTCAGCTCAGTGTGGTTCAGGTCGGATGTGACTACGCTCTATGACTCCATCTGTTCAAACGATTTCTTCATGCTTGGAAAAGTACTGTGGTCTTGCATGGCCAGTCAGGTTGTGTGATATTGAGGGAAGCAAATATTTTCCACATAATTTAGTTTAATTTAATGTACTTTAATTTATCCGCGGGTAATGACCCTGTGAGTTTGAGTTACTTTAGGTAGCTGTTGTGCACACTGCACACATTAGAGTAATTATATTAATTCAGGGTTTATTTTTATTCAAATAATACAATTTTATTCTATTCCACACCTGTAATGCACACGATGTAGGCTGAGGTTTCAAACACGGCGAACATGTAGAAATTAGGTTGTGTAATAAGAGTAAATGTTTATAGAATAAGAATAACAGATATCCTTTACTGGATGAATATGCTTGTTTGGTGTGAGTTCATTGGATTGCTATTCTTTATTTATGGGAATATGTAATAAAACAATTTACGTAAGTCATAGGTGAGTTATAAGGAACTCAGCTTCTCTTTCATCAGTTACTGCATTCTTGGTGTTTGTTTTTCATGTTGGCCTTGGCCGTTCTGATATCATTGTACCAGTGACTGTACATACTGTACATACCTTTCAACACTGCTTTATGTACATTGTGAATTACTTGCCAATGTGTTCTTTATTTATCAAATATTGAGCCACACTTTCTAGTTTCTCCCCATTCCTAGGCTCGAGAGCAACATTATTCTTAGTAAAAGAATGATGTAGAAAAGTGTCTAGGTTTTAATATAGTACATTAAAATGTATTGTATGGTGTTACTTTGGAAATATATGTTATTTACCAGCTGGGAGGTGCGTATCGTGAAATCCCGTGACCGAGGTCTTGAAAGTACTGAGCGAGGCCCTCTGGGCCGAGGTCAGCATTCAAGGCCGGGGTCACGGTATTTCACCATATGGACCGACCTTAAGCTGGTAAATAATATATTTATTTTTTTCTTTACCAAATTCTAACAGAAAACCAGAGCGCCCGAAAGGGAAAACCGAGCCGAGCCGCCATTTTGAATCCTCATTCACGGCTGTAATGCAAATGGCTTCCTCCTCTGTATACAAGTGCACTTCCATGGCAGGAAAAAAACTACATTTTGGCGCCTATGTAGTCCCCTATTTATACAAAATTGAGTCATTCAGGATTCAGCCATGTTTTTGCTCAGCGTTAGCAACAGTTACAGGTTTTTAGCTTTCTCCTGAAATGTTTTCCTTTATTTCTTCTTCCTCAGGGGAGTAAAACTCGCTTTCGCTGTGAAGACTGTCGGTATCGCTATCCATGCTGTAAAATTAATGCTATTCTCCTGAGAAATGCTGGCAAAAATTTATAATATTTTTGACAATCTTATAAATAAATCTTATAAAAAAAGATAAATGTTGACAAAAAATGCTACTATGTTTGTTGTTGTGAACGAGCGAGTCACCAGAGGTCCATAACCGGGGTCCGTAACTGGGGTCCGTATCGTAGGATACGGACCCGCTCGCCAGCCAATCAGAGCGCAGGATTTGATGGAAACCGGACCGCAAAAAAAAAATTAACAGTTATTCCATGAAATTGAGTCATACATGAGCTGATAGCCGACGAGGCGTGTAGCACCAAGTTGTGTATAAGCCATGTACGATGAGATTGAGTGGAATAACAGCTTTATTCTATCCATATTTATTGGATTTTGAGAAACAGAGCATTTTTATTTTTATTTTTTGCAAATTTGATAAATAAAAACTTTATACAAAATGTCCGACAAAATAATTTCCGCTTAGAATGTAAACAAACCAGCGAAATAATATGAGCAATTTGTGAAAAATGTGATAGTAATAATAATTCTTGAAAAATTAAAAAGATATGTTCTTAACATCAAATACTTTTATTCCATATTTTGTTTTGTGGGTTTTTTTTGTATTTTTTTGGTTTTCTTCTTCTTTAGGGTTTTTTGGTGGTTGGCAAACCAACTTAAAGGTGCATTACTGCCACCGTCTGGGCTGGAGTGTGGCACAGGAGATATGGGGGGGAAACTATATTCTTTCAGCTATTTCTGTTTCTTTTAAATACTTGATAATTTTTGCGGTTTTGTTTTCAAGTAGAGTTTTTATTTCATCCTCGGTTGGTTCAGCAACACACTCCGCCATTTTGTTTTTCTCTACTCATGGTATATGAGCTGATAGCCTAGTAGTAAAGTGGCCAATCAGAGCGTGCGATTGCTCATATCCAGTGCATGTGGATAGAATAATACAATATATTTGATAACAGTAGCCCTGATTTTGGACTTTTATTTGTGTTCAGGATCATGCGTTGAGTTTTGGCATTGGCCTGGTTTTGTCATGGGTATCTGGCAACCTTAGCTATATTGCATGCCAACTAGCAACAGCAGATGGTGAAGGTTAAACATGTACGTCAGAAGCCACTGCAAATTTTAAACTGTCGCTTAACTGTCCTAATATGTATACATGGGCTAACAGATTAGCTAACATCGCTCTGATTCAAAGAGTTCAAAGAGAAAAGTCCTGTCCTCCTCATCCAGAGGGTTGAATATATTCTCTTGGACGCTCGACAACAGTGTGGCATGGTCAGGATTCAAACTTCAATCTCATGATTCCTGACTACAAATGTGAAACCTGAGACAGCTGTGCCACTTGGGAACATTCTGCACTGTACTGCACTGCTTCATTTCACATCCTGTGTGCTGTATTGCACAAACAAAACAACTATTTTCTGCCTGTACCATTATTTGCGAATGTGAGAAAACCCCTGGATTAAGTATTAGTTGTTGTTGTTGTTGTTGTTGTTTTCTTTCTTTCTCAAGCGATGTTTTCCTGGCAGGAGGCAACATGATTGAATTCTTTGTTTTGGAACACGTCTGACATTCCAGTTCACGACTAATCTTCATACCACTGTCCAGAGGGGTTTATTTTTACAGGAAGTGTCAACCCAAAGTCAAGGCACATTCTAGCCACAGACAGACCACAATACATTAGGCAAATCTGGACCAGTGTATCTTTAAGCGAAGTGAACCTCACTATCCCGATAACATTTCAACTTATTCAGTACAATTTTGCGTTTTCTGATATTTTTGGTTATTCATAAAAGGTCAATCCTTACATGTAGGCTTGTCAGCAGCATCTGTCATGTTAAATTTAAATGTTTTGGTGACGTCAAGGGACTGCTGGAACGTTGGCAGCTCTAGGCCCCGTATAAAAGCATTCGAACAGAGTGAGCTCAATAGAGTGGAACAGAAGGGGGGAGGAAAAATAGAAGTGTCACGATAAGATACCAGAATGGAGGTGTTTATTTAAGTGGTGTCATGTCTCTGGTGCATACTGGCACCATTCTGGACGACCTGCTTATGTTGGTGGGAGGCACAACAACACCTCAGAGAAGCCTTAAGAGGACTAAGATAGGAGGGACAGAAATAGCTTTTCTGATAACTTTTGGTCACTGTAACCCAAGGATTTGTGGTACCTCTTTCTCTTGCCTTTTGTCTTGCCCCTGAGCTGCTATCCTGACTACATTTCACTCTAATCATGAGTAAACCGGTGACTCTGGCCACCTGCATTGCCAAGATGTACGAAGGTGCCAAGCTGGACAACTCTGGAGCTGCATCTGGGACACCAAAGAAGCCCAACACGACTCTTTTGGGCAGCCTGGGCCACATTGAAGAGAAGATAAACGTCCTGGAAGGAAGGGTTGAACAGATCGCAAATACACAGAGTTTAGTGCTTCAGAAATTAGAATCAGTGTACCAAGGAATGGATGCATTGGAGAAAAACTTTGCACAATTCAGACAAGACAAAGCTGTAGGACAATCCTTTATAAAACCTCCTCATAGAGAACAAGGTGGGAATGATTCAGCCATGATTGCTGAGGTCAAATCGCTTTGTGGAGAAACCGTAGCACTGTTAATGAGCCTGAAACAAGAAGGCCAGCTGCAGAGAAAGAAAATTGAGGGGATAGAAGGCTCAGTGTCCACCCTGGATAAAGTGCTCGGTTACGTGGGCGAAGCTTTTCGCAGCTCAAAGATAGTGGAGTTCATTCTCAGTGGCGTTGTACCTTGGAGGAAGCAAGGCCTTCTGGAAACAACAGAGGATGAGGTTAGTGAGCCATCTTGAGGGCTTTGGTTTGGGTTGTTCATGCAACATTGAGTCATTGTTGATGTCGTGGAGGCCTGCGCTTGTTATCTGAGCTATTTGTTGCCTGAATGGAAATACATTTGATAGGAAAAATTATACATAAGGAAAACTCTTGTCATCTAAAGATAATATATTTAACTATAATTGTCTCTGTCCTTGAAATTTGGTAAACAGAGTCCAGGTTCCATTGGAACATGTTTCCCAGGTCACTGCTGTGTCCACAGAGAAGCTTCAGGTTTCAGATGCCATTGCACTTGATGTGTTGTTTAAGGACACTTGAGCTGGATTACTGGGAGTTCAACTGGTATCCAAGTCTTGTTAGCAAAACCAATATCAAAACTAAAACCCTGGTGACACATTTATATTCAAAATACGACAAGCCACAGCACTGTTGGGTTCTTCATTCTGATTGAGCAGAAGGTGTTGATTTATTTTCAATAACAGCAGCTTGGACAGCAATGCAGCTTCAAATCACAGGTTTATATTCGCACTCTTGTTATAATGTGGTATTGTTTAGATAGTAATAGCTCATTCACAAATACTTGCCCAGCGGACATTCTACGTAAACAGATTAAAAAAAAAACTGTATAATCAGTGATATGGTGAAGTTTTCTGGAAGGAGAAATGTGTTTATTGAACATTTACAGAATGAGTCTCCAGTGTTGGGGTAAATCTGTAACTTTCAGTTTTCTTACATCTTCATGACAGAATAATTTACGATTTGTGATTTCTCAAGCTGTCTTCAAGAGAAAGTGAGGGAACAGCTGTTTATGGTTGGATTCAGTGACTGAGAACAGGAGTTCACGTGTTTCACAGACGCATGACGTATCATTATTCTATCCACATTCACTGGATATGAGCAATCGTGTGCTCTGATTGGCTACTCTACTACTAGGATATCAGCTCATATACCGTGAGTAGAGAAAAACAAAATGGCGCAGCGTGTTGGTGAACCAACCGAGGACGAAATAAAAACTCTACTTGAAAACAAAACCATAAAAAAGCAACAAAATATGGAATAAAAGTATTTGATAGTAAGAACGTATCTTTTTTTATTTTTCAAGAATTATTATTATTATAGTAACATTTTTTCACAAATTGCTCCTGTCATTTCGCCGGTTTGTTTACATTCTAAGCGGAAATAATTTTGTCGGACGTTTTGTATAAAGTTTTTATTTATTGAATTTGCAAAAAATAAAAATGCTCTGTTTTTCAAAATCCAGTGACTGTAGATAGAATAAAGCATGGATTATAGCCGACTCTGTGCTATGCACCTCGTTGGCTATAAGCTCATGTACGACTTGATTTCATGGAATTACTGTTAATTAATAAATAAAAAATGGCAATCATTGGAATAAAACACTCCAGGATGCTCTGTTATAGGAATATAATCAAGTTCAGAGTGGTACCAGACGCTCTGCTTCATCCCACCACTCTGTCGCTGATTACTTTTCTCTAACAGCATGGAACTGTGTGTTTTATTCCATGCATAATGCATTAACTGATGTAATATACTTGTTTTCGTTGTTTGAAAAGTTTTTCACTGATTCCGAGACACAATTCTTTCTTTAATTTACACATTACCAGACAAAACAAGAAAGTTTCTTGCAGTTGCTGTTTTAATGGTTTAGGATGCCACTTTGATGCTCATCAGTTTTAAAAAGATTTCTTAGTTCCTGTCCACATGCTGATCTAATTACACGTCTATTCTTCTTCCTCTCAGTTTGAGTTTGGTGAAAGAAAGGCAAAAGACCTTGCTCTAATTGCCTGATCTGTGGTCATACAGCATAACCATGTCATTAAGTGGAGTGTGTGACGAGGCTGGGCCAGAACACTATAAACACTGAGGGAAAAATTATGTAGAAATGTGACAGCACATAATTTGTAGCTTTCTCAGTCCAGTCTGTTTTCTCATCTCATTATCTCTAGCTGCTTTATCTAGTTCTACAGGGTCGCAGGCAAGCTGGAGCCTATCCCAGCTGACTACGGGCGAAAGGCGGGGTACACCCTGGACAAGTCGCCAGGTCATCACAGGGCTGACACATAGACACAGACAACCATTCACACTCACATTCACACCTACGCTCAATTTAGAGTCACCAGTTAACCTAACCTGCATGTCTTTGGACTGTGGGGGAAACCGGAGCACCCGGAGGAAACCCACGCGGACACGGGGAGAACATGCAAACTCCGCACAGAAAGGCCCTCGCTGGCCACAGGACTCGAACCCGGACCTTCTTGCTGTGAGGCGACAGCACTAACCACCTACACCACCGTGCCACCCCAGTCTGTTTTCTAAAGAAAAAAAAGGATAAAAAAATGTCCTTTTGTATTGTTTTGCTGTTCTACTTGTGATTGAAGGAGCACTCTCCATATAACCAGTTTCTGAAAGGTCTGCATTTCCCCCAAAATTTAAATACCCACTTGTGAACCCGTCTCTCTCTCTCCCCGTCAAGCCATTCATTTTCCTTCTGTTTTGTATTTATTCTGTGATAAGTTAAAGCTTTATCTGAGTCATTTACAATATCTTTTTATCATAAGAAGATTGACAGGCGAGTAGAGATAATATTAAACACCCTTCCACAATCATTTTTATTCCAATGATGCCGGATATAAAATGGATGAAGATCCTTCCATTTATTATGTATGATTTTTTATTATAGCCTAAGGGAAAATCTGGCTTAAAACCAGAAACGCTGCTGTTAGGACTAGGACTGTTTTGGCCTCTAGAGGCCGCTGTTATTTCCTTTTCATGTCGTGTTTATTTTGGCCTCTAGAGGCCGCCACTGTTCCTGTGTTTTGTGTTTGTGTTAATTGCCTAATTATCTTCACCTGTGTCCTTAATTAGTTTGTCTATTTATACCCCTGAGTTCAGTCCTCTTGTCACGGAGTCTTTGTGCTGTTATGTTTATCTCCAGTTTCCTTTGTACTGTGTTTTTTGATCTTCTTAGCTTTTGTATTTTTGCACTTTGCTTTTCTTTTGGATTATACTCTTTGTTTTTTTTTTTTTTGTCTTTTGTTTTGCCCTGTATATAGTGTATATAGTTTAAATAAACCTTTTGATTCTTTTTCTACTTCCGCCTCACGCCTCTGCATTTGAGTCATCCCCCTGGTGGCCTAGTGGGGGTTTGCTGGATTATCACACCAACGAACCAGGTTCGAATCCCAGCAAAACCCTAACAGAAAGACTCCGTCATGACCGACTCAGCAGAGGCTGCTTCAACTGTCTACCCGGCCAACCTTCAGGGAATTATGGCAGCTTTGACACGCTTCGGAGCGACCATGGACGCTCATGGACGTACGCTCACCAGCCAACGTGAGGCCCTTGCTCGCCACGAGGAACTGCTTCAGCAAATTGGGAAAACCCTGGCACAGCTGACATCTCTGCCTGCATCTCCTGATCCAGTTCCTGCTCCTGATCCAGCTCCTGCTCCAGTGCCTCCTGCAATGCTGCCTTCTTCACCTCGCGAACCCAGCCTTCCTGCACCACAGAGGTATGACGGCAAGCACAGTGAGTGCCGAGAGTTCCTTACCCAGTGTCAACTCACCTTTGAGCTTCAGCCTACCACCTACACTACGGATCGCCGCAAGATTGCCTTTGTGATCACCTTATTAGCTGGTAAGGCGCGAGCCTGGGCTACTGCTATCTGGCAAAGACAGGGACCTGAGTGCTTTGATTTCCAGCTGTTTTCTGAAGAGATGCTTCGGGTCTTCGATCAGGCAGACATCAGTACCGACGCAGCCCGAAAGCTCATGTCCATCCGGCAAGGAGGAAGCGTCGCAGATTACGCCATCTCGTTCCGAACACTCGCAGCAGTAAGTGGATGGAACGAGACTGCCCTGGTGTCAGCCTTCCACCATGGTCTGTCTGACCCCATCAAGGACGGTCTGGCCTCTATTGGATGCCCAAGTGACCTCGAAACCCTCATCTCACATGCTATTCGTCTGGACAACAGGATGAGAGAACGCCACCTAGCCTTGAGCCCCCCCAGCCTCCCTACCTCTACCTGGAGACCGTCTACCTCCTTCAGTGACTGTCCAGAACCCATGCAAGTGGGTCGTACTCGCCTCTCCGCATCTGAGAGGGAGCGCAGAAGGAGGGACAAGTGCTGCATCTACTGTGGCAAGCCTGGTCACTTCCGAGCATCATGTCCCGAACTCTTGGGAAAAGGACCGCCCCGTCCAGCCGAGGGAGGGTTGTGACGGGGCCTACCCTCTCTCCCGGACTCCCTGGCCAAGGAATCTACATCCCAGTCTCCATCTCCTGGGGTGAGTCTGTCCACTCTTGTCAAGCTTTGATAGACTCAGGGGCGGCTGGGAACTTTATGGATATTCACTTCGCCCAAAGCATCAATATTCCGACTGCACCTCTTGAAGTCCCACTGTCTGTGTCTGCCCTCGATGGCCAAGCGTTAGGTGATGGAAGAGTCACCCAAGTTACTTCTCCAGTTTTCCTCCAGTCTCAAGGTCACAAGGAAGAAATATCCCTGCACCTGATTCCTTCACCTGAGTTCCCGGTTATTCTAGGCCTTCCTTGGCTTACTCGCCACAACCCTCACATAGACTGGGTAACAAGCCAGGTTGTGGAATGGGGCCCTGCATGCCATGCCTCTTGTCTGCTCTCTAGCTCTCCTGTGTCTCCTGCCGAGCCCCCTGATCTCACCGAGTTATCTCAAGTTCCCACAGAGTACTGGGATCTCAAGGAGGTATTCAGCAAGAGCAGGGCCGCCGTTCTTCCTCCGCACCGGGCCTACGACTGTGCCATCGACTTGCTCCCTGGGACTACCCCTCCTCGTGGCAGACTGTTTTCACTCTCTCAGCCAGAACGCAAGGCCATGGAGGAATACCTCAAAGATGCCCTGGTCTCTGGGTTTATTCGACCCTCCACTTCACCTGCTGGAGCCGGCTTCTTCTTTGTCGGCAAGAAGGATGGGGGGCTCCGACCATGTATTGATTACAGGGGCCTGAATAAGATCACTGTGCGCAACCGATATCCCCTTCCGCTGATGTCCACAGCTTTCGACCTGCTCCAAGGCGCCACCGTCTTCACCAAGTTGGACCTACGGAACGCATACCACCTCATCCGTATCCGACAGGGAGACGAGTGGAAGACTGCCTTTAACACCCCGTCTGGGCACTACGAATACCAGGTGATGCCCTTCGGACTCACCAACGCACCAGCTGTTTTTCAGGCCCTAATCAACGACGTCTTAAGGGACATGATTAACCTATACGTTTTTGTCTACCTCGACGACATCCTTATCTTTTCCAAGACCGTGCAGGAGCACCGCCACCATGTCCGCCAGGTTCTCCAGAGGCTGCTACAGAACAATCTGTTCGCCAAGGCCCAGAAATGCGAATTTCATGTTCCCAAGGTCTCCTTTCTGGGATTTATTGTACGGACAGGCCAACTCCAAATGGACCCTGCCAAGACCCTGGCCGTCCGGGATTGGCCTACTCCCAAGTCCGTTAAGGAGGTTCAGCGGTTCTTAGGATTCGCTAACTTCTACCGCAAGTTCATCAGGAACTTCAGTTCTGTGGCAGCACCCATGTCAGACCTCACCAAAGGGACAGGTGGATCTTATGGCTGGTCTCCTCAGGCAGAAAAGGCGTTCAAAGACCTCAAGGACCGCTTCTGCACGGCACCCATTCTGGTTCTCCCGGACACCTCCCAACCATTCATCGTGGAGGTGGACGCCTCGGACAGTGGTGTCGGCGCGGTGCTCTCTCAACGTTCGGAAGGAAAGCTGCACCCCTGCGCTTACTTCTCCCACCGCCTGAGTCCTGCTGAGTCCCGGTACGATGTGGGGGATCGAGAACTGCTAGCGGTCAAACTGGCCCTTGAGGAGTGGAGGCACTGGCTGGAGGGAGCACAACATCCATTCCTGGTTTGGACTGACCACAAGAACCTGGAGTACCTCCAGCAAGCCAAGAGACTGAACCCTCGACAGGCTAGGTGGGCCCTGTTTTTCAGTCGGTTTGACTTCACCCTCTCATACCGCCCCGGCTCCAAGAACACCAAACCTGACGCACTGTCCAGACTGTTCTCTGCCACTAACAGGGAGAATGAAGTCGGGCCTATTATCCCTGTGTCCCGGATTGTGGCCCCTGTCCGCTGGGGTATTGAGGAGGCTGTCCGACGAGCCCAACGCCAGGACCCCGGTCCTGGGACGGGGCCACCAGGCCTCTTGTACGTCCCACATCAAGCCCGGGCCAAGGTTCTCCAGTGGGGTCACTCTTCCCCTCTCACCGCCCACCCGGGAGCTCGGAGGACCCTGGACTTCCTGAAAAGACGCTTCTGGTGGCCTAACATGGAGAAGGAAGTAAGGTCATTTGTCCTGTCCTGTGAGGTTTGCACCAGAACCAAGAACCCACGACAGCGTCCCCAGGGTCTCCTGCATCCTCTGACCATTCCCCGGCGTCCCTGGTCCCACGTAGCAGTCGACTTTATCACGGGTCTCCCTGAGTCACAAGGTAACACGGTCATTTTGGTCTTAGTTGACAGATTCTCCAAGGCCTGCCGCTTCATACCACTGTGCAAACTCCCCTCTGCTCTTGAAACTGCGAAACTTTTGTTTAATCATGTCTTCCGAGTCTTTGGTCTTCCACAGGACATCGTCTCAGACCGAGGGCCCCAGTTCTCCTCCCGAGTGTGGCACGGGTTCTGCAAGGTCATCGGAGCCACTGCCAGCCTCTCCTCTGGGTTTCACCCACAGTCCAATGGTCAGACGGAGAGGCTCAACCAGGACCTGGAAACCACCCTGCGAGGCCTGGCTATGGATAACCCGACATCGTGGAGCACCTGGCTGCCATGGGCGGAGTACGCCCACAACACCCTGCAGTCATCGGCCACCAAGCTGTCGCCATTCCAGTGCCAATTCGGGTTCCAGCCACCTCTGTTCCCGGACCAGGAGGAGGACGCGGGGGTGCCCTCGGTCAACCAATATGTGAGACGGTGTCGCAAGACCTGGAGCAAGGTCAGGAAGACCCTCATACAGACCTCCAGAACCAACCAGACTCAGGCCAACCGCCATAGAAGACCTGCACACGCTTTCCGCCCTGGGCAGCGTGTTTGGCTGTCCACTAAGGACCTTCCACTGCGGGTGGAGAACCGCAAGCTTGCTCCTCGCTACATTGGCCCCTTCAAGGTGGTGCGCAGGGTGAACCCTGTCTCCTACCGGCTCCAGTTGCCCCGGACTCTGAGGATCAACCCCACTTTCCATGTTTCCCTGTTACGGCCCGTACTGACGTCTACGTATGCCCCTGCCCCTAGGAACCCCCCACCCCCCCGCATCTTCCAGGGGCAGACTGTGTTCACTGTGAATCGCCTGCTTGACTCCCGCCGGGTCCGCGGCGGGTTGCAATATCTGGTGGACTGGGAGGGCTATGGTCCTGAGGAGCGCTGCTGGGTTCCTGCTCGGGATGTCCTTGATAAAGAACTATGTCGGGACTTCCATTCGGCCCATCCAGATCGCCCTGGGAACGTCAGGAGACGCTCCTAGAGGGGGGGGTCCTGTTAGGACTAGGACTGTTTTGGCCTCTAGAGGCCGCTGTTATTTCCTTTTCATGTCGTGTTTATTTTGGCCTCTAGAGGCCGCCACTGTTCCTGTGTTTTGTGTTTGTGTTAATTGCCTAATTATCTTCACCTGTGTCCTTAATTAGTTTGTCTATTTATACCCCTGAGTTCAGTCCTCTTGTCACGGAGTCTTTGTGCTGTTATGTTTATCTCCAGTTTCCTTTGTACTGTGTTTTTTGATCTTCTTAGCTTTTGTATTTTTGCACTTTGCTTTTCTTTTGGATTATACTCTTTGGTTTTTTTTTTTTTTGTCTTTTGTTTTGCCCTGTATATAGTGTATATAGTTTAAATAAACCTTTTGATTCTTTTTCTACTTCCGCCTCACGCCTCTGCATTTGAGTCATCCCCCTGGTGGCCTAGTGGGGGTTTGCTGGATTATCACACCAACGAACCAGGTTCGAATCCCAGCAAAACCCTAACAGCTGCAGCAGGTATTTTTCTTCATCCAAAAACAATTTGTGACACCTTTATCTTTCCTTTTTCTTTCCCAGAAAACTACATCAGATGAGGATACCACGAAGGACAAAAGCTCTGTCTGTCACACAGGAACTCAGGCTCCAGAGGAAATTAATGTGCAACCTGCAGGTAGGAGTTCGAGTCTTTCACCGAAGTCATAAAGTCATAGGAATATTCTTCATTTGCCAGAAATAAAGCTCACCCGAGGCTTTTTGGGTTGAGAATAAGATGGCATGATAACAGAATAATGATGTCTATATTATGAAACCAACATTTGCTATCCAATCACGGATATAAAACTTGCATCCCCCATGGTGGTTAAATAGAATAAAAGGAGGAAAATGGACAGCTTATTTTACAATTTTAGGGGGGAAAAAAAATCTGATTTCCAGACCTGATCTGGAAGAGTTAGAACAAAGATTGGGCTTACAAGTTATTAAATAAAAAAAACCTCAAATATACCAAATTCAGAAAGGGAAATCCAAAATGTGAAAATGTTCACTCATTTGACACCTTGACACCCTATTACATTTTTGTGACAATAATGAAACAGATTTTTTGGGGTGTTTAAAGGTGAGTGCTGTGCTTTAAGACAGTGGTCTAGGCACTACTGAAAATCCTCATCTGGGATACTTCAAAGAAAATCTGGCAATCTCGGAGATGTGAACTACACAGAGGTAATTTACCAAAATGTGAATACGAATATCTTTTTATCATTTTGTCAAATGAAGCACTGTACAATATGTTCCCCCAAATTCCTAAAGTTCTGTAATTTAGCTATATAATGTGCAGTAGGCCACGATATTAGAGGTTATTTAATTGAACATAAAATGTAAAGGATTCATCTCAGACATTTAATCATCGCAATAACACTTTCCTGAACATATACTGAGAATTCAGTCCCAGAGCTTGTACTAAGCAGCCTCCTACATGATCATCAGTCAGGTGCTGAGCAAAATGGAGCCTTTAACACAGCCCTGAGTTGCCCAGTGATGATGTGAGAGGTGAGCGACAGAAAGAAATGCAATAGGAATCTGAGCATGCAATGCAGATCCTCTGGAAGGTTGGAATTTGTCATGTGACACGTGACACCTACAGGAGAGGAAACTGGATACCGCTCACATAGGGAGAAGAAAACTTAACATCAATCTGTCAATGCACTTTAAGCTCAGTCGCTAAAAAGTCTGCTTTATTTAAAAGTCAGCTCACACAATCCTCACGCCTTGCGTTTTATTAGCAGCACATCCATATCAACAGAACTAATTATAGAGACTGTGATAGCTTCATGTTTATTATTATTTTAGGAATGAGGGGTAGTAACACAAAAAATATTTATTGATTTGAGCATAAAATATACATGGGTTATTGTCTCGAATCAGTGCCTCCAGCAATCTTTGAAATAAACCTCAAGATTGTAGAAACAGGATGATATGCACAGTAAGAGGATTGACGTGTACAGTAACAGGATTGACGTGTAAAGTAACAGGATTGACATGTACAATAACAATATTGATGTGTACAGTAAACGGATTGACGTTCAATAACAATATTGATGTGTACAGTAACATAGGTGACATGCACAATAACAGGATTGATGTGCACAGTAAAAGGATTGATATGCACAATAACAGGATTGATATGCACAGTAACAGGATTGATGTGCACAATAACAGGATTGACATGTACAGTAACAGGATTGATATGCACAATAACAGGATTGACATGTACAGTAACAGGATTGATATGCACAATAACAGGATTGATATGCACAGTAACAGGATTGATGTGCACAATAACAGGATTGACGTGTACAGTAACAGGATTGATATGCACAGTAACAGGATTGACATGTACAGTAACAGGATTGACATGCACAGTAACAGGATTGATATGCACAGTAACAGGATTGACGTGTACAGTAACAGGATTGATATGCACAGTAACAGGATTGATGTGCACAATAACAGGATTGACATGTACAGTAACAGGATTGATATGCACAGTAACAGGATTGATGTGTACAGTAACAGGATTGATATGCACAGTAACAGGATTGATATGCACAGTAACAGGATTGACGTGTACAGTAACAGGATTGATATGCACAGTAACAGGATTGATATGCACAGTAACAGGATTGACGTGTACAGTAACAGGATTGATATGCACAGTAACAGGATTGATATGCACAGTAACAGGATTGACGTGTACAGTAACAGGATTGATATGCACAGTAACAGGATTGATATGCACAGTAACACAGGTGACATGCACAATAACAGGATTGATATGCACAGTAACAGGATTGATATGCACAGTAACAGGATTGATATGTACAGTAACAGGATTGATATGCACAGTAACAGGATTGACGTGTACAGTAACAGGATTGATATGCACAGTAACAGGATTGACATGTACAGTAACATAGGTGACATGCACAATAACAGGATTGATATGCACAGTAACAGGATTGATATGCACAGTAACAGGATTGACGTGTACAGTAACAGGATTGATATGCACAGTAACAGGATTGATGTGTACAGTAACAGGATTGACATGTACAGTAACAGGATTGACGTGTACAGTAACAGGATTGATATGTACAGTAAGAGGATTGACATGCACAGTAACAGGATTGACGTGTACAATAACAATATTGACATGCACAGTAGAAGGATTGATGTTCAATAACAATGTTGATGTGTACAGTAACATAGTTGGCATGTACAGTAACAGGATTGACATGTAAAGTAACAGGGTTGACATGTACAATAATATTAATGTGTATAGTAACAGAGTTGACATGTGCAATAACAGAGTTGACATGTACAGGAACAGAATTGACATGTACAGTAAGAGAGTTGATGTGTACAGTTATAATATTGACATGTACAATAACATGGTCGACGTGTACAGTACAGTAACAGGATTGACGTGTACAGTAGGACCATGTAAATGTTCATGTAATGTACTTTTGGAATTGCATTTGCATTCATATTGCTTCTTTCACACCTAACTGATATTAAAATGAGATGCATCTATC
Source organism: Neoarius graeffei (assembly GCF_027579695.1). NCBI lineage: Eukaryota > Metazoa > Chordata > Actinopteri > Siluriformes > Ariidae > Neoarius > Neoarius graeffei. The sequence continues at coordinate 51,861,410 of NC_083595.1, read as the reverse complement.
TATCTATCTATCTATCTATCTATCTAGCTAGCTAGCTAGCTAGCTAGCTAGCTAGCTATCCTACAATTGCATTGCTATAAATTTGTAACTCTGCCACTGATTCACGTGTACAGTTTCTCTAGTCCCACACAAGCATCAAGAACATAAAATTAAAACTCCAGCCCTTGGTTCCTCTCCAGCTGTCACAAAGGAAGCTCCAGTTCCTAAATCCCAGCGCAGGCTGAAGGAGGTGACGCTGAAGAGCAGAGAGCCGGATCGGGTCCAGGCCTTCGCTCCTGAGAGCCCGACTGAGTCTGAAGTGCCCGAAGTGAGCAAAGATCATGAAGTCTTGCCTGCAGAGACCATCTCCGTGACTGCAGCTTCTCACCTCGAGAGGTGAGCCTGTAAAATTGAAACAATTCAGTCTTGTGGAGCTGATTCTCCTAAACCCCAGTGCAGCAGGGATTTGGGTTCGACCTCATCTGCTCTGACACACTCAGTTCAGCTCATCAGCTGCTAATCACTTCCTTCATGTGTTCAGTCAAGAACGTTTGAACAGAGCTCGGGGATTTCCCCTCAGGTGGGATTTAGAAATGTCTAAAATTGTGTAAAATGGTGTTTTAGCTTTAAACACTCATTAATGGGTCTTTCTGTGGTGTTACACCACAGTGTGTTCTGTTTTTCTGGGATAAAAGCTTTGGTTTTACATTTGTCGTAACCAGGGGTCAGTAACATTAAAAAAAAAAATAGTGTAATAACTACATCAGTAGAAGTGAGAGTAGCAACTTACTAGTCTTACTAATGACACAATATCAGGTTTAGATCTTTTATTAGTATAAATACGGAGGTAATTATAGAAAATCGCGCTCAATGATTGGTCAAGAAATTTAGACTATTTCTTGATAATCAACTCGAGCAACTCAGCAAAATGGCAGCCGATCGTTTCGTCACCGTAAGTGAGGAAGAATTAGAAATGATGAAAGAAAATGCTGTTCCTAAAAGCACTAAAGATGTTACGAAGTTTGGTCTAAAACTATTCAAATGTAAAGTGGGATTGTGATTTATTTTATTGATTTCAAAACAAAGTGTTTTATGTAGCTTGGCATAGGTCAGTGACACAAGTCTGTACCACGCTGTTATTACATTTATATGCTGCTGTTGAAGTTTTAAATAAATGATTTCATCTCGGTGCGGCACGGTGGTGTAGTGGTTAGTGCTGTCGCCTCACAGCAAGAAGGTCTGGGTTCGAGCCCCGTGGCCGGCGAGGGCCTTTCTGTGTGGAGTTTGCATGTTCTCCCCGTGTCCGCGTGGGTTTCCTCCGGGTGCTCCGGTTTCCCCCACAGTCCAAAGACATGCAGGTTAGGTTAACTGGTGACTCTAAATTGACCGTAGGTGTGAATGTGAGTGTGAATGGTTGTGTGTCTCTACGTGTTAGCCCTGCGATGATCTGGTGACTTGTCCAGGGTGTACCCCACCTTTCGCCCATAGTCAGCTGGGATAGGATCCAGCTCACCCATGACCCTACACAAGATAAGCAGCTACAGATAATGGATGGATTTCATCTTGGTTATTATTCACCAATATTCACTTTGCCTTCGCCAAGTAATTTGTTAAATAATTAGATCTGGTCACAGAAAGATCTGGTGGATCTTGGAAAAGCATTCCTTGGTGAATCTGTTTCTATGATAGCCTCAGAGTCCTGAGAAGTGGAACCTGATGTGTTTCTTCTTTATCAACATGTTGCACGATGCTTTTCTGCTCACCACAGTTGTAAAGAGTAGTTATTAGCTCATCTGGCCAACAGGTGATGAGTTTATGCCATCATGTGTTGTCCATCACTCGTCTGGCGTCGTCCAAATTTCACGAAAATTGCTTCTTCTCTCTCAATTCTTCACTGATTTTGATTCTTTCTGGCATATAACTCCTAGGGTGCATATAACTTCTACCCAGATTTGCTTAATTACAATTATTAATGACGTTATGGACTAATCAAGTGTTAATGAGCAGTTCAACAAAAATCACTTCTTCTCAGTCAATTCCTTGCCATTTTGGATTCTTTCTGGCAAATATTTGAGCTGGACTGGTTGAGAGTAGAACTCCGCAAGGTGGCCCACTTTAGATCGTTCCTTCTGGACTAAACGGGGCTGGAGTGAGCCACGCTGTCACTGACAGTCTCGCTTGAGTTACCGTAGCCTTCATGTCACTTGATCCAGTCTGATTGTTCTCCTCTGATCTTGTCTGATCAACAAGTCTGCACCTGCAGAACTGCCAGATGTTCTTTTACCCCTGCAACATTCTGTAAAAGTAAAGTCTAGATATATTTATGAAAATTGTGAACATCCCAGGAGATGAGAAGTTTCTGAAATGCTCAGACTTTCATGAATAGCCATGCTTCAGGCAGGGTCACTGAGATCACTGAGGTTTTTTTTTTATCCTTCTGGTGTTTGATGTGAACATTAGCTGAAGCTCTTGACCTGTAGCTGCATGATTTCAGCTGGTCTGTCTTACTCTAGTCTTCATCTGGCTTTCATGCTGGCGCAAAAACGCACTAATGAAAGACTCGGCATTGTGCTCCTGTCATTTGAAAACACTTTCTCTTTTTAACCTATGGTTTGTCCTCATGCTCATTAGAGGATGAAGGTTAAAGCATGCGCTAAGAAAAAAAAAGCCACAGGTTACCATGAGTCCAGCAGAACAAATGATTTTCATAGCGAGTCGACTCTCAGATGTTAGTTCTCTCTCTCTCTCTCTCTCTCTCTCTCTCTCTTTCTCCTTAACCATATCATCCACCTTGGTGGAAAATCAGTGGAAATGTATTGTTCTCATATATTCTACTGTATTTGAGAGTTGTATTGTAATTCCACTGCAGCAGAATACAGAAATAAAAATAAAATCCAAGCAAGAAGGATCATCTCAGAGAACAGAAACATTCATACTCATCCTCACACGTGTACACACACATCCACAGTGATGTATTGTTGCACTGTTTGGAGTGTTTGGAGAGGCATATCGCACTCAGAATGATTGCATGCATTGATTTGTTGTATTACTGAAACATGAAACGTGTGTATGATACGTTAACAACAAAGGCTTCTGTCACTCGTGCTTGAGGATGGATGTGTTTTTACGAGGACTTTCCATGTTCTTTCTGTTGACTGGAGAGATGTAATGAGATCTTGTTCAAGCTGCAGTTGGTTCAGAACACAAAGGAACTTTGAAAGCCTGGAAATAAACTGTGTGAAATTGCAGTGGTGGAATTCTCGACGTTCCTTTTGTCCTTTGTAATGGTCTCTCATTGTTGTGATGTATGAAGAACATTCTAGTAAACATAACCTGGGGTCATAAGAATGATAGGTTATGTAATGAGAGGTTGAAGGCCACCAACTTAATTTTTGTTTCTTTTTTGAGGAACTAAAGATGTTCCTGAACTCTCCTGAAAAAAAAACTCTTGGAAGAGTTCCTGTTCTGCATTCTCATCTCACTCCAGGAACTGTGTAAAGCAAAAGTTTCACCAGAAACGTTTCACTTTGCTCATTATTGTCATGTCTGGGTGCGTTGGTGCTCGACTGCAACTCGCGTGCAGCACCATGCACCTGTTCCTGATCAGAGCACAATCACAGCCTGTGCATATATCTTCACACACAGACTTTGCGAAGTATACAATCTGTTCCTTGGATCTGACATAACCAAGCTTTGATACAGGCTCTGCTCCTCTGGTTTCGACTTTGTTTTCTGTTCTCACACCACATTTTGCCTTGCCTTCTTTATACTGTTTGCTGTGTACCCTGCCTTTCGCCTGTAGTCAGCTGGGATAGGCTCCAGCTTGCCTGCGACCCTGTAGAACAGGATAAAGCGGCTAGAGATAATGAGATGAGATACTGTTTGCCAATTGCCTGAACTTTGCCTGTTCCTGTTTATGCTCTTTGCCTCACATTTTGGAATTGTTTGCCAGCTTGCTTTAAATGAAACTCTTCCTGCACTTACATCCACCCATCGCCCATTCTTGTGAGAGTTATGTTCACGTTACTTCTATGCATGTTTCATTTTCGGGAACTTGCTAACATCACAGGGACCTTTTCAGAAACCCAGGAACATTTTCTGGAAACCAGTAATGTTAGGAACCTTTTCAAAAGACATTTAAACAGTGAGTTCTCCACCACAGAACTATAAGTCAGGTTCCTCCAGGAGCGTAAGGTAATTGGTTCCTGAAAAAGAACATAGGCACCTAAAAGGTCCTGGGTTTCAAAAAAGCTTTCCAAAAAGGTCCTTGGTTTCCTGAAACATTGCTAGAGCTCTTTTTTTTAATTCTAACTTGAGTTCCTGAATAAAAAGTTCCTTGGTTCCTGAAAAGATGTCCTTACAAGGTTACTCTGTTTCTACATATCTGCCCACGTTCCTCAAAAATGTTCCTGGTTTTCTGAAAAGGTGCCCAAATTCCTGAAATGTTCATTAAAAACTTCCACATTTTCTAAAATTCAGTTTCCTGTAAAAGCTCCATGACTAGTTCCTATATTTATAAACATGTTCTGGAGTCCCTTAAAAGTTCCTTGTTTCTGGGTTTCTAAAAGGTGCCCAAATGCCTGAAATGTTCATTAAAATGTTCCTAGGTTTATAAACATATCATGTCTGAGTTCCTGATTCATCAAGGTTCATGACTCTTGGAAGAAGTTCCTTTAAATGATAGACTTCTAAAAAGGTGGCTGAGAGCCATTTATTCCAAAAATTGTTCCTGCAGTATAGCTGAGCCTTTAGCCGAAGTTCCTGAAAAGGTTCTTGGGTTTCTGAAATGTTTGTTGAAAAGTTCCTGGGTTTCTAAATACAGTACGTGCTCAATTTCCTGAAACTGTTTGTGGGTTTCTCAAAAAAAAAAAAGCCTGAGTTCCTGAAAATATCCATGACTCCTGAAAAAAAACCTCTCCTTGAAAGGTTCTGCATTTCTGGAAAAAAAAACTACTTAACAAATTCTTTTTTTTGGTAATTATTTTTTTCTTCAGAAAAAACTCCATAAAAAGTTCCTTTATTCCTGAAAAGGTTCCAGCAGTGTAAATGGGCTTTTAGTAGAGAAATTAACACTTGTTTAAAAGGTTAAACGTCACGTGTTTGATTAGATGCGAAACCTAAGCTGTAGTTCCTGAGGAAAGGAGCAGGGCTGAACACTAATTAGGCTCAAATATTCTAGGGTGAAAGGAACTCCATAGCGAATTTCAGCTGAGCAGAGTAAACTCAGAGTTCCTGTTTATCACCTGCTCATTGGCAGTTCCAGTTCACTCCGGTGCTTGTGCCCTGTTGATCTCTGACAAGTTACATGGTGTTCATAAGACAAAGCTTTAATGTACATAAATGTGATAAGAACCATATTGAAAGATTATTAAACAAATTATTTTGATTATATATTTCTAGAAAAACCCCAGAAACATGCAGCGCTCCTGAGCAGACGGACATTCCTGCAGCTGATGTCCTGCTGTCTGTGGACTCTTTAATTAAAAAAGAGGAGCCGAAGCAGAAGACGGAATGTGAGCAAAAAACCAAAGACGTCCCTAAAGCTGAGCCGCATCACGCCACAAAGCCAAATGTGCCAATCACGGAAAACTTGGAACAGAAGGAGACAGCTGCTCTGGAAACTCCACAGTTGAGACAAGCTGAGTGTGAGCCAAAACCCGAACCAGTCACCCAGAAAACTAACACTGAGACTGCAGATGGGGTTCCCGAAAAGCTTAAAGCACCCCAGAACAAGTCAGAGCCTTTGAACCACATCGAAGCGGCGAGTTTTGCACCACAGAGCGATGCTAATTCAAAATCTCCAGGCCTGGATTTACAGTTTCCTATCATCGGTGGGTAAAAAACAAAGGTTCTGGAAATAATTTAACGAGAAATGAGCACAGGTTTCCACCTAAAGGTGCAGTTAGGTATGATTTGTCAAAATTTTGCAAGATTAAGTATCTAGTTCTGAAATATTTGAAGTTGAATAAGACTGAATTGTTTGTTTTTACTCTTTGACCATGAAAACCACATTCCTACCACCATGTACACAAAGTGCCACGCCCAGAACCTACTCGTAAATATGCAAACCCCCCAAAAAACTACTATTTTTTTTCTTAAAGCAAAGAGACATCTCACACCAAATATTGACTTTGTTTCATTTATTATGGCTTACTGCTGTTTGCAAATATTTGAATCTACAAAATATGCAAATGTACAACTACGTACTCATTAATATGCAAAATTCTGCTTATACAGATTCATGAGGCTCAAACAGAGTTAGCATTATCAAGCCCAATTTTTAACACTATACTCATAAGTATGCAAAATTCTGCTAATACTGATTCATGAGGATGTTCACGAATTCCTTTACCTTCTTTTCTTTTTCTTTGTAATAAGCTCTTATGAGCTCTAAACTCTGATAGCATGTTAGCATGTTGCTAGCTAAATGATAGACCATTCATCTGCTTAAAAACCAAGTGAAAGCACTATAAACATGCAAAATTCAACTCAGTGATTTGCCTGAGCATGTTCCTGCTATATTTTTGTCTTCATAATGACAAAAAAACTGTAGTATCTATCTGTTTGATTTGTTATATAAAAGTTGGTTTTCCAGGAAAAACGTAGGAAATTCTGCGTGTAGCTTCTTCTCTAGATCAAGACTTCACCAGAAACAAATGACTCCATCTTGGAAAAGCACTGCCAGTGTTTATTCAAGTTTTATTGCATTCACTGCTGCTAAGTTTTTTCAAAGCACAGAGTGAAATATTTGCTCACAGGAGAATTATCAGGCTGCGCTGGGAGCTTGCTGATTTCTAAAATGGGGCGGAGTGAAGGGAAGATAGGGAGTGTCTATAAAATGACTGACAGATGGTCCGTCTAATCACAAACAAGCACTCTAGATACACTTGTGCTGAGGTCATGGCTCAAACCATTATTTTCTTTTATCATGTTTTAAATGTTTTCCACATTATTTGCACTTGCAATAATTAAGAAATTAATTATTGCACCTTTAACACGATTTTAGCATCTCCTCACTCAGCGTTGAGGTGTTTGTTGTAGACTTGCTTCCTACCTCACCTCATCACAGTTTGGAGTCAGACTTGTCTCAGGTTCTTCTGGTGGAAATTTAGCAAAAGTTCTTGAGTTCATGAAAAACACTCGTAAGAGTTCATAGGTTGCAGAAAATGTTTTTGAGCTCACAAAGAAGAACACGAGTTCCTGAAAATGTCCTACAGGCTATTAAAGGGAGGGTCCTATGTTTCTTTGAAAGCAAAGGATGAAAAAGCTTCCTGAAGCAGGACATACAGCACTGTGCAAAAGTCTGAGGCACATGTAAAGAAATGCTATCGACCAAACATGGCTTAAAAATAATGAAATGAAATGTTTCAACATGGGCGGCACGGTGGTGTAGTGGTTAGCGCTGTCGCCTCACAGCAAGAAGGTCCTGGGTTCGAGCCCCGTGGCCGGCGAGGGCCTTTCTGTGTGGAGTTTGCATGTTCTCCCCGTGTCCGCGTGGGTTTCCTCCGGGTGCTCCGGTTTCCCCCACAGTCCAAAGACATGCAGGTTAGGTTAACTGGTGACTCTAAATTGAGCGTAGGTGTGAATGTGAGTGTGAATGGTTGTCTGTGTCTATGTGTCAGCCCTGTGATGACCTGGCGACTTGTCCAGGGTGTACCCCGCCTTTCGCCCGTAGTCAGCTGGGATAGGCTCCAGCTTGCCTGCGACCCTGTAGAACAGGATAAAGCGGCTACAGATAATGAGATGAGATGTTTCAACATTAAAAAAATACAGTAATCAGTAAGCCATAATAAATGAAACAAAGCCAATGAGACGACTCTTTGCTTTAAAAAACAAACAACAACAACAAAAATAGTAGTCTGAGGTCCAGTGAGTGCAGTTTCATGTGGAAATGATCTGTAGGTTTTACTGAGCATCTTACAGAACCAGCCACAGTTCTTCTGGACACTGTCACACTCACTTCATTTTACACCAAAACCCAGCAGCCTTCATTATGGCTTCTTTTTCAATCTGAAACGTGATCTCTTATGGAATATGCTGCTCAGATACAAACTTTTTTTCTGTAACATTTAATTTTGTGCTGAAAAAAACCAACAACAAACGTTTGGAACTCTAAAATGTTTTGTAATGTTTTGACTCGATAATGTAGAAATCATAAAATAGAACTCTATAACAAAGTTTGTATGAAAAAAAAAGGGTGCTAAGACTTTTGCACAGTACTGTAGATTCCTAAAAAAAAAAAGCTTTCTAAATTCCTGTAAAAGATTCAGAGTTTTTGAAGAGGAAACTTAGAAATGATATTAGAAAGAGTGTGTTAATATAAACAAAATCACTTTAAACTCTCCACATTTTTACAAAGAACTAAGTTGCGACAGTTGGATGTTTTCAATCACACTGCCATGAGATGCGTTCATGCTTAAATCTGTGACCAAGATGAATCAGATAAATTGGCACACTTTGTAAGCAGCTGCACCTTCCAAGCATTTCAACAGAGCATTATCGCTCGTGATTGTAACATCCACAACAGCAGGGTTTGATCAAAGCTCCTGACGTTAATCTGAAATCTGTTCTGTTTCTGTTCTGCGCTGATGTCACCTGGCACCTTTCACACCTCGACAAGAAGTCATATTCAGCTGTTTCACAGCTATTACACTTCTCTTATCTTCTTTTATTCACAGTTGTTGTGCTTTTTTCTTTTCTTTTCCACCCCCAGATGATTGCCCTCCTCGATCTGCCCCATTCGAGCATCGCATTGTCAGCGCCAAGCAGGTTCCCATCGGCTCCTATTACACAGTGGAACCCAACGAGCTGCTGGGAGGGTGAGTGTGGGTGGGTCAACGTCTCTCTACGGCAGTGTGGATGTATAGTTCTTACTCTGCAGGGGAACCCTTAAAAGTTCTATGTAGAACTCCGCAGAATTCAGAGTATTTCTCGATTAAAAAGGGTTTTTAGGTAGAACTCCTTAAAAACAGGAAGACACAGATAAATCAGGGCATTCTTCAAATAAAAACATCAAATGCATACGTGTGACCGGTGTGGTTCTGCGTTGTGTTTTAGACAGTAATACTGTGACACCAGGACCTCTTTGGAGATGATCTCCATTTATTGTGAGCCTGACATAATGAACATAAAGGACAAAGCATCTCCATGTAAATCATGCTGCCCGCTCCAGCTCCTATACAAATATTAAAATAAAAATGTCGGCAAACTGGAAATTAAGTTTAGGCTAGCAATATTTAACACTTAAAAATGATAGTTTTAAATACAACGATGCAGACATATGCATAACATTAGGTAGGGACAGACATAATGATAATGTTGGGACCAAAAATATATAAAATAAACAAGGAGAAACTTTAAGATGGGTTATGATCATTAACTGACTGAACAATAACGCTCAGCTCTCTCTCCAACAGGAGAATTAAACAAAGGGCAGAGGTGAGGACACAGAGGGCATTTATACAGGGAAAAAAGCCACCACAGAAGAAGAAATTAAAGAGGACACACACACACACACACACACACACACACACACACACACACACACACACAAAGAGTGTAGACATGAGATCTGGAGATCTTTCACGTGTAAGTCTCATCTCATCTCATTATCTCTAGCCGCTTTATCCTGTTCTACAGGGTCGCAGGCAAGCTGGAGCCTATCCCAGCTGACTACGGGCGAAAGGCGGGGTACACCCTGGACAAGTCGCCAGGTCATCACAGGGCTGACACATAGACACAGACAACCATTCACACTCACATTCACACCTACGGTCAATTTAGAGTCACCAGTTAACCTAACCTGCATGTCTTTGGATTGTGGGGGAAACCGGAGCACCCGGAGGAAACCCACGCGGACACGGGGAGAACATGCAAACTCCACACAGAAAGGCCCTCGCTGGCCACGGGGCTCGAACCTGAACCTTCTTGCTGTGAGGCGACAGCGCTAACCACTACACCTCCGTGCCGCCCACGTGTAAGTCATAAAAATAATTTTCCCCGACACCCAGTTATTTTTGTTTAGTGACCAAAAGCTACTGAATTTGAATCACAGACTTCCAATTTTATTAGGTTTTTTAATAGAACAATTAAAGAATTTAGGGGCCACGTGGCCCTAAATTCTCCGCTATTTTTTCCTTCTTCACCATGACCAAATTCAAGATACTACATCATGCATCACGTGGTGGGTTTTCCCCATTCACACAAGGCATTGTGGGATACAAATTTGAAACAGGAGAGAAAAATGGAGGACGTGAGTGTGCGAATAAAACATGAAAGACCGACTACAGTAACGGAAAGAAAGCAAGAAGAAAAGACGTTATGTTATATACGAAGGAAAGGAAACGCAGGACCAAACTAATAAATATGGGTGCTCAGCGAGCACCTCGGTGTGATCAGCTGTTCGTTTAGCGACAGAATGATGGAACTGTCAGTGCACACTCAAAGGGAAACCTGTAGATGGCAGTAATGCGACACTGTGGATGCCAGCTGCTGTAAAACCCAAAAGAAGAAGAAGGTAAACCTGCACATGTGCAAATGGACTTCCTCTGTCTGCTTGACTGCATGAAGCGAGCGATTTCATGCACATTATTTGCTTTAATCCCCTCAAATTAAATAACTTCCCAGCCACAGAATGGCCTGATATTTTGTGAGATATTACAGAAATAAACATATATCACAATGACCACATTTCAGAGGGAACTAAATTTCACCAATTTTATGAAATCGAAAGGCCGTCTAGCTTAAAAGAAGTATTAATGTGGAGTATTTATTCTTGTCCTACAATATTTCAATATGTTAACATTTTAATATGCTCTATTACAGTGAAAAAAAATGAACATACCTTCCTGAAAGAGCAGGCTACATTAGCGTAGACTGTATTAAACAGTCTGCTGGGTTCTGTGTCAGTCGTGTGTAGACAGATGAGCGGAGGATGGAGGATTAACTTGTTCCAGGGTAATAGAATGAAGGAAAGTGAGTCAAAGCAAGGACAGTGCTAATCTGCGAGAAGTGGGTTTGTTCAGCTGCCACATGAACTGACTCACCCGCATTCCTCAGTGATGTAACTGCAGAAAGCAGCAGGATGAAACTCATTTGACGGAAACTTGGAAACAAGAACAGTGACCCAAGACATTACTTTGAACTTATTCAAGAACGAAACCTTAATCTTCTTTGCTATTCTTTTTGAATAAATTACTGAACCTACTGAAGCTGCATTTCAGTTTCTGAAGATGAGACTGGGGACAAAAAGCCCCTGAAACATGCAGGACCTGAAAATACATGACAGGCAAAGCATCATAGGAAGGGAGCCACTGTATTTTTGTGAATACATGAATTCAATTTCAAGACTTTCAATTCAATTCCATGACAGTCACGGGACCTTCTTGAAAATCACTTTGATGAAGAAGCAGCCTGTTAATTAATTTCTTAAGCCCTGTGGACCCGGTACCAGGTCCAGTAGAACACTACTATAATTGACTTCCAGTAAAACGTTTAAAAAATACTGTTTTGGTAAGTTCTATACCCGGTCAAACTTTTGTAGTATCAATGTACTTGATGCTGTTTCTATGTTTTTTGGTCTAGTTGGAGTCAAGGAATTGCTGAATGAAAAAAGTGGCACCTTTGCGTATGGGACCCTTGTATCATGGTGTTATCCACTGGAATAGTGTTTAGAGCAACAAATCTTTTCGTCATAAGGTTCTCTCCTTTCACTGTAATCTAGTATAAACTTTAGTTGAGGATAAAAAATGTAAAATTCTCCTTTGGTTTATTACAATTTACTCAGGCAAAGTAACAGTCACAATGTTATTGAGCCTGCTAATATATTTTGTGAAATCTTAGATATCCATATATACACTAAGATTATGTAGATTGACCTGATAATTGTGGAACTATTTTTATTTAATTTTGGGTACGTCTGTGTTGGCGAGCCACACCTCCCAGCACCTGAGGCCTCAAGAGGTTAAAATATTATTAAACAAGAAGACAGAGTCATCTATACCCCCCACCCTATATACCAACTATATACCAAGTTTCAATATATTATTTGTCACGTTTTTCAAGTTCTACTGCAAGAAACCAACCTGACCTCTTTACACTGACCTCAGCAGCCCATGGCATAAACCCACAGGACCTTTGGTCCAGGGGAGCTAAAAAAAAAATGTCTTACATTTCTTAGTATCAAAAGGCACATATACATTACTTAAACAATACATATACCAACTTTCAAGACCATACCACTCATAGTTTTCAAGTTCTACTCCGGAAACAAAACCTACCCCTAAGACTAACCTGAGAGACTAAGCCTGAAATTGTTTCCATGGAAACATGAAAAATTAAAATTTCTCAAATTTCTTAGTATGAAAAGGCACATCTATATCACCTTGTTAACATGTATACCAAGTTTCAAATCTGTATCATGGATAGTTTTGGATATATGCTCCGGAAATGAACGTTGCTCTTGGAAACTAAGGCAAAATCTATTTTCACATAAAAATTTGAAAAAAAACAACTTTTTTCAAAAATCCAAAATAGCAAAAGGCACCAGGTCACATCAGTGGCGGCTGGTAGTCTTTCAAACAGGGGAGGCTGGTCGGTTACGATATTTCCAGATTTTAAAAGAAAAAAGAAAAAACACATCAATTTTGCCCATACTCTTGCCTCTGATCTGGCTGATTGTTGGCAGGGTCACAAACTGTGAAATAACAGGTTCTTTTGGCCCATTAGCCTACTGTCCAATATACATGATGGTGGTGTTGGGGGGGTATTTTAACATTTTATATTTTAAAATTGTGGCATGTTGTTTAAAAATTGATCATTATTGAAAGCAGCTCTTTGTCAGGAACCTCAGCAGTAACAGCAGAGTGTTCTGGAATAGGCACAAGCACTGGCCTTGGGGAGCCAAACATAGAGCTGGGTGCCACACATTTCATTCAATGACACTTTCCCTATATTTTACTTATTTTGACTGAGAAATGTCTCATCTCATCTCATTATCTCTAGCCGCTTTATCCTGTTCTACAGGGTCGCAGGCGAGCTGGAGCCTATCCCAGCTGACTACGGGCGAAAGGCGGGGTACACCCTGGACAAGTCGCCAGGTCATCACAGGGCTGACACATAGACACAGACAACCATTCACACTCACATTCACACCTACGGTCAATTTTAGAGTCACCAGTTAACCTAACCTGCATGTCTTTGGACTGTGGGGGAAACCGGAGCACCCGGAGGAAACCCACGCGGACACGGGGAGAACATACAAACTCCGCACAGAAAGGCCCTCGCCGGCCACGGGGCTCGAACCCGGACCTTCTTGCTGTGAGGCGACAGCGCTAACCACTACACCACCGCGCCGCCACTGAGAAATGTTTTATTGACAATTTTGATAACCCTTCACTTTTAATCCAGGTCTGTAGTGTGAAATGTTCTCGGCTGTGTTTTTGTTTAAAAATGTTTTCCAAATTGTAGCTGTGTTTAATTCATATCCAGAAAAATATATATTCCAATATAATATACTCAGCATAAACATTTTAAACAGATTCTATATTTTTGGTCCATCCATGACATATTACTAAAGTAGCCTATTTACACTACGTTCACACTGCAAGGCTTAATGCTCAATTCCGATTTTTTTGTGAAATCCGATTTTTTTGTGAGGTCGTTCACATTAACAAATATATGTGACTTGTATGTGATCCTCAGTATGAACGAAAAGTGACCTAAAAGTGTTCCGCATGTGCATTGCAGGATACGACGATGTCACACGCAGTGAGCATGGCCAGTGTTTACGGAAGTAACCTAAAGTTTCCTGTGTATGACAGTAGCCAGCATGGAGTACCTGGCGATGATGCAGTTGTTGTTGTGACAGAGCCAGAACATGCACAATAGCCTGATGTTAAGGAGGAGGTTGAGAAGGAAGAGGGCAAGGGTTTTGGCTCAGGCGTTCTGCGGGGTAGTGACTGCAACCTCCGTTCAAAGGAACGTGTGGGTGCGGAGTCGCATTGATGTCATGCGCCATGTTGTTGTAACTTTTTTTGAGAGACCCGCCGCCTACTTCAGCGCAGAATAGTGACGTTTGTGGCTTGTTGATGACGTGTAAGTCGGATGAATGAGACCTGGCGGTTCAGACTGAAGTCGCATATGAAAAGATCGGATAGGAATCGGAATTAGGACCACATATCCAAACGGCCTGGGTCGGACATGAAAAAAATCGGATCTGTGTCGTTCATATTGTCAATAAAAGATCGGATACAGGTCACATATGGGCGAAAAAATCGGATTTGAGTCACTTCAGCCTGCAGTGTGAACATAGTGTTACTGTTGTTGATGTGGGTCACTTGCTGTTAGCCAATTCACTTTCTCGTACCAGGAGAGCTGAAAGGAACGAGTATTATTCCCTACCTTTTTCACCAAGTCAATTTGAGGCGTTGGTCTACCCTGCTCTTTAATTTTAATTTTTTCCTCGAAAGGAAGACTGGCAAATGGCTTCGCCAAAATTAAATCAGCAATGCTTGGCATCTGTGCGCAGCTTTCTTGCTAGCTGACTAGCCCCCTCAAGTTCAAGTTCAGTCACTCAAATAAATGAAATTTCTGGAACTAAGATAGCAAACTTGACAACACTATATTTACACTTTATTTACAATGAAAATAAATACAAACTAAAAAAGCTGGTAGAAACCGTATGTAATGAATGAAATTGAAATGTAAGCCGATCTCTTACAATACACCACAGCACTTGTGAATCCGCATGGGACTGAACTGAAATTCACCACTGCCTGTCTATATTTGAAACGAGCTGTCAATCAAAGAAAATATCCGGCCGCTTTCACCAATCACCAGTCTCCTCGCGGAAAGCTTTGCCATGTCCCTCCCACTGTGAGGCTGGGAGTCTGGTGGGCGGGCGTTTTCGCAGTATTTGTCCAATAACCGTCTTGCATTTTGAGATTGAAAAGCGCATAGCTCCCAAATGCCATTGAAGTCCACTGAGGCTGGGCTGCATCGCGCTGTCACGAGGGGGAAAAACTCACGCACACATTAGGCGAACTGGGGAAAGTTATAACGGAATGATTTCGCACTGTAGTTGGGTTGAACACATATATTTCTATGATTCTGGATCTGAAATAGCAAATGTTATAAGGTCGGCTATAACATAAGCCTAGCGCAATTCATCCTACACGATGTTCGTCATTTTTAGAGGAGGCTGAGCCTCCCTCGTTGTCTTAGAGCAATCGCCTGTGGGTCACATGTTGCTTGATATGTATACAAAGTTTCATGAAGATATCTTCAGTATTTTTAAAGATATGGCCTGGAAACGAAAATGTAACCGGATGGACAGACAGACGGAACCCCTGCCAAACTTCATTTGGGCGGGGGATCTCATCTCATCTCATTATCTCTAGCCGCTTTATCCTGTTCTACAGGGTCGCAGGCAAGCTGGAGCCTATCCCAGCTGACTACGGGTGAAAGTCGGGGTACACCCTGGACAAGTCGCCAGGTCATCACAGGGCTGACACATAGACACAGACAACCATTCACACTCACATTCACACCTACGCTCAATTTAGAGTCACCAGTTAACCTAACCTGCATGTCTTTGGACTGTGGGGGAAACCGGAGCACCCGGAGGAAACCCACGCGGACACGGGGAGAACATGCAAACTCCGCACAGAAAGGCCCTCGCTGGCCACGGGGCTCGAACCCAGACCTTCTTGCTGTGAGGCGACAGCGCTAACCACTACACCACCGTGGGGCGGGGGATAATAAATAAATAATGTATTTATGCCGCTCTTTTAACCGTGGACATTGTCACAAAGCACCTTTACAGGAATCCAGATATAAAATTTACATGAGTGCATAATGAGCAAGCCAGAGGTAACAGTGGCAGGGAAAAACTCCCTGAGACTTCATAAGGAACAAACCTGAAGAGAAACCAGAGCAAAGAAAGGAACCTGTTGGTTGGTGTCTTCTGGGTGATGCCAGATGAGTGACCACTTTCTTCAACATAAAGTATCTTAGGTGTTGTTGATTTAGTTTACTTCATATTCGCACTCGGGATGCATCAATACAATTTCTTCCAGACTGAGTACATGTTGTTTTTTATTTATTTATTTATTTATTTATTTATTTGTATTCTGGTAATACTAATACCAGAATGAGTAAATACTATTTATTAGCTTTGCTTGCTTGGTCTTTATGGGGAAATATCAGACCGAAGTCTTGACAGTACGGACTGAGACTACGTTTTCCTGTAAAGACCGAGCAAGCGAGGTTAATAAGGAGTTTATTATATGCCTTTTTTATTTATAAGATTAAACTAGACGGTCATTATAACGAGGCGTGACGTTTCAGTTACATCATATTTGTCACGTAGTTGAGTCACGCGTGCAGAATATAAACAGCTAGTGGTTTCAAAACTGAATTTCTGTTAGCGGTTGGCAGTTTCTAAATGCACTTCGTTGCTCATTCCTTGAATAACTTGGTGAATCTTGGTTGTCTTTTGGCTGTTTTTAATTCCGTTCTGATTTCCAGTTCATCTTTGTCATTTTGCTTTTGTTTGTTTTTTTGCAACACTGAAAGCCAATGTGGGCAGCACAGTGGTGTAGTGGTTAGCACTGTCGCCTCACAGCAAGAAGATTCTGGGTTTGAGCCCAGCGGCCAACAGGGGCCTTTCTGTGTAGAGTTTGCATGTTCTCCCCGTGTCCATGTGGGTTTCCTCCGGGTGCTCCGGTTTCCCCCACAGTCCAAAGACATGCAGGTTAGGTTAACTGGTGACTCTAAATTGAGCGTAGGTGTGAATGTGAGTGTGAATGGTTGTTTGTCTCTGTGTGTCGACCCTGTGATGACCTGGCAACTTGTCCAGGGTGTACCCCGCCTTTCGCCCGTAGTCAGCTGGGATAGGATCCAGCTTGCCTGTGACCCTGTACAGGATAAGTGGTTATGGATAATGGATGGATGAAAGCCAGCGCCTTGGAAAGACAGCCTGTAATTGCCCATGGGCATTACGGGAAAATTCTGCTCGCCAAGGAACCACTCAGAGTGCACGATTTTACCAGAAGTAGATTGTGCCATATAATAATTAGTGTCAATTAAACAGGGGCATCAGGAACATTTTATTTCACTCTGTTTATGCCAGTTGCTGCCGTGCGCTGCTAGCAATCATCTCCTCATGCTAAGCCTTGTATTAAAGATGTTATGACATTTAAACTGTGTTAAAATTAAAATGTGCAGAGCAGTCTCAGTGAGTGTGAACGTCGTTAAAAACGAGTGCCATGTGTTGATGTGAATTGCACCTCGATTCATGAGCAACGTTTAGATAGTGCAGACTGAAAGTGTGTCTCAGTGCTCTGCTTCTCTGCCCACTCACCTGCGAAAAAGTTTGTGTGCAAGAAATTAATGGCATCGAACAGCTGATACTGCTCCACATGCTCATGTTCTCTATTAAATGTACTTATTAAACACCAGACAGATCTTTTTTTCTTTTTTTTTATCAGGTTACATGTACTGTTAGAAGACACTGTCATGCCTCCTCTTGATATTTTCACAAACCACACTGAGGCACGGGATCTGCCCTCTACATGATACCATTATCAGTATCACTGCTTCACTGTTCTGCACTTTAACCTTACACTCTGTCATTTATTTCACATTCAGTGCATTGCGGCAAACAGACAACTTAAACATCGCTACAACTCCATATCACCAGTGTGTTATTATAGTTTCGTGCTATCAATCCAGTGTCAACCTGGCATTCACCCATTTGCATCCTCTGACAATAGCAATGCAGATAAAATCCAACAGAGATAAATATATAGGCATCAGGGGAGGGGCAGGGGGTGCAGAAAGGGGTCAGGGGGTGTTGATAGCATGAGGAGGGGCAGATAGGAGTGTGGAGCTGAATAACTGGCTTACACAAAGCACAGAAACTAATCCCCCCAACAGCGTACAAATAAATGCTGGGGCTGTTTCTGACTCGTCCTGGACAGAGTTTATTTTGGGCTGTTGTTGACTCACTCACACTCTACTTTATGCTGAGAGGAAAACAGAGTGAGCTATGTCACAAAAAAAATCCCAGTGAAAAAATATCGATTGTGCATTAGCCCATGTAGTTTTGCTCCAGCTATGAGGTTAATATATGAGAGTAAATACAGTAGCTAATATTGGTACGATTCGTAGTGTTTAATTAAAACATTATTTTAAAAATTTCAGTGTTTGATCATATCGTACATTTAAATTCCACCTTCAGACTTCAGACTTTGGTGGGTGGGGCCTCAGGGGACAGGGTGCATATAAATCTATAGAGGATGTGCAGTCACGTGACCCGTCCGTGTTTACTCCGCCATATTGGACGGCTTCAGGATTGTTTACCTTGCGCGAGCGTAATGGATCCAGGGAGTAATCCCCAAGAAATTTCGGAAAATACCCCATCTACATCGCACGATAACTTGTCTAAGTTTGTTCAGCATCTTGAAGGTGA
Organism: Neoarius graeffei; assembly: GCF_027579695.1. NCBI lineage: Eukaryota > Metazoa > Chordata > Actinopteri > Siluriformes > Ariidae > Neoarius > Neoarius graeffei. The sequence goes on along the minus strand of NC_083595.1, from coordinate 51,842,959 downwards.
CGTGAGGCAGCGTTACGTGGAAAAGTGTTCCAGGTTGGGGATTGCAGATCCGTACAACTTGCCGCAATCCTTGTTCAGGGAAATTCGGAGCTGCGGTGCCGGTGATTTGCCCGATCTGGCCTACCACGACATTTACAATTTTCTCGTTAATCATGAATCGTGTTACACTGGCAAAGCCCTCAAAGCTTACAAGAGCCTGGAAGCTTATAAATATTTTGTTGTGGGATGGGTATCCCAACTATACCTCTGGAAGGTCCCGAAGAAGAATGTCTACTTGATAACCTCACGGGTAAGTGGCATTAAGACGTTTATCTTAAAGAGACTATGCAGGACATTTTATCGTAAGAATGTTCGAAATCTAAACTCAGTTCCAGATAATGACAGGGTTGTAAATATGTATGTTTTTGTCTGAAAAAAAAATCACAAATCACCGACTATACAGTTATCATTCAATCCGAAAATCAACTTAACAGATGTACTAGTAGTATTGAATTAGAAGATTACACCTACCTGATATGAAGTGTTCACTACAAATTCGGCTGGTAGAACTGGGGTTCCAGTTTTCTCTTTGCACAGCGGACACCCATTTTGCGCGTCTCTCCTCGTCTGCGGGGAATCTATAAAATGACAGGCCCTCCTTTTGGCCCTGTCTATTGGTACAACCAAATGCTGAACAAGATATAACCATTCTCGAAAGATCTACTCCCACACACTTGATAATTAGAACGGGTTCGTCTAAGTTCTATGCGCGGCCTTGCCGTCCAAGATGGCAGATAAACAAATATCACGTGACCTCGTGACGTCACGTGCACGCTCTCTATAGGTTGATATGGAGCGTCCACCATGTTAGACCGGAGATATAGCTACTTTTTAACCATGCATTTGTGGAGACAGCTGGTTGCATTGTGAATGTAATTGTTCACATACACTCACTCACTCACTGGCCACTTTATTATGACCACCCATATACCTACCTTCTGTTTGATACAGTTCTGTAATCAGCCGATCCCTCGACAGCAGCACGATGCATAAAATCATGCAGATACAAATCAAGAGCTTCAGTTAATGTTCACAATGTTCAAACGTCAGAACGGGAAAAATTGTGATCTCAATATTTGTGTGACTTTCTTTCACTGTGACATGGGTGTTGGTTTGAGCCAGATGGACTGCTTTGAGTATGGGTAGTATCTCACTGGGCTGCAACAGCCTGCGACTAGTTGGAGACACAACAATTGCGATAAAATATGCGAATTAGCAACAATTTTCACTTGGAATCACACTGAATTGATGTTCGCATATTTTATTGCAATTGTTGTGTCTCCAACTAGTCGCAGGCTATCGCAGCCCATTGAGAGCTCGCACTTCCTGTCTCACGGAAACTGACTTGAGAAGGGTTCGTGATGGCTTTGCGACACCAGCGACGCATTTGCGGCTATTTTGAGAGAAATTTTGTGGCACAAATTTTTTGAGCATGTTCAAAATTCAGTGACGAAGGAGCGACACTTTATGACTCATGCGAGGAAATTGAGAAGCCCTGCGAAGGTTTCAAGACACTTTTGAAACTCTCTCGCGAATGACGTTCGCAATTTGTCGCAAGCTGTTGCAGCCCAGTGAGATACTGGCTTATTTCAGAAACTGCTGATCTCCTGGGGTTTTCACACACAACAGTCTCTAGAGTTTACACAGAATGGTGCGGAAAACAAAAAACACTGAGTTCTGTGGGTGGAAACAAACGCCTTGTTGATAAGAGAGGGTCAGAGGAAAATGGCCAGATTGGGTCGACCTTTTTTGCCAGGAAGGATATAGTAACTCATATAATCACTCTTTACAACCGTGGTGAGCAGAAAAGCATCTCGGCATGCAACAGCAGAACAGAAGAACACATTGGGTTCCACTCCTACAGCCAAGAACAGGGATCTTAGAATCAACAAGAAGTTCCTATTAAAGTGGCTGGTGAGCGGACTTGCTGATGTGCTACAGTATGCATGTTACTGGAGGATTCCACTAGAGGGCACATCAGAGAACGTCTAGATTTGCATGATGTACCTTTACTGTTCATGTATATATTGCATCTTGCAGAGACGTAGCATTAATTCTTGAGGACATGCACAACCAACGCAGGATACGTGAAGCAGCCATCATGCACATGTGAATGCATTGTTAAAAGCAACTCTGTCTCTGGCCTGAGTTGTTACTATAGAAACAATAACGTATTAAGAAAGCTCATGAATATCAACATGTGACTGTCAAAACTGCTGTTATAGAAAGTTAAATAAAATTTTTCTGTAAAATGAAAAAATAAACGCAAATCTTTGAAAACATCTTTAACCCTTTGGTGACTGACCCCTTGAAAATGGTTCCTCCAGGAACGATGACGTTTCAGTTGTCAAGACAACGGAAAAACTAAAATACAAAAACAGAAAGATATGTCACAATGCTCTTGTGCACAAAACAAAATGCTCTTGTATTTGTATTTTAGTTTTTCCATTGTCTTGACAACTGAAATGTCATGGTTCCTGGAGGAACCATTTTCAAGGGGTCAGTCACCAAAGGGTTAAAAAAATCATTGATATAAATGCATGTGTTTGGCTGTAAAAGAGGATCTGTGCATACCTGTCAACTTTGAGGTTTGAAAAAAAGGGATATTTCCCAGATTTTTAACTCAAAATAAGGGAAAATATCGGAAAGTCATACCCTTCACCAAAAGTGGGTGTGTAGTTGAATGGGGGGCAATTTTCTATCTAGTATTTGTGATTTCCTGTACTCTGGTGCATGTTGGTGATAGCCAAGACCCAAACTCAATATGCTTATGGTTTATAGAGTGCATTTGTGAATAAACTATACATTTATTTTTATTTGCTTTCAGTGGTACCAGTTATTTCCCAAATTAAGGGCTAAAATACGTATCTTATGTTAAAATAAGAAAGGGCATTATATAACCAGTCAATAAATTCAATTCCATTGCAATTTATTATGGTTTTACCATAGTCATGGCCTCGGAACACTAGATAGATAGATAGATAGATAGATAGATAGATAGATAGATAGATAGATAGATAGATAGATAGATAGATAGATAGATAGATAGATAGATAGATAGATAGATAGATAGATAGATAGAGTAATAAGAGATAAAGAGTAATATAAGATATTAAACCAAGAGTGATTTAAAATGGGTAAGTTTCAGATAGAAAATAAAATAGACAATGAGTGGATAAAACAGTTAATACACCAATTAGTTTACACTAGGCTATTTATGAGGTCTTAGCCAGGACATACTTAATGTAAACATGTGTAGCTTACCTTTGATTATTTGGGAGGCTTTCATTTTCCCCATGGAAAATTTCTTTGCGATGGAAGAGTCTGGGAACATTCCAGCTACGCACTTGTTGAAATCATCAAAGAAAGAGAGGCTAATGTTTTTCTTAGCTATTAGCATCGCCATCTTCACCTCAGACCTAATCAGTGTTGCCAGATACTGCTGACGTTTTCCAGCCCAAATTATGTTCAAAACCCGCCAAAATGCACTTGAAACCGCCCAACTTGGGCGGGAAACCTCCCAATCTGGCAACACTGGACCTAATCACTTGCTCAGCCTCGCCTCCGGACGTAGTTATGTAATTACTGATGCCTGAGAGGGTGGGGACGTGAATTCATGGCCCGACTTCCTGCTGTAAACTCCTGTCAGAGGCGCGTCATGAATTCTGGACCTACCGACTTTTTTATATTGTGAAAATACGGGACTTTTATATAATGTGAAAATATGGGATATTTTCGGGAAAATAAAAAAACGGGAAGACAGCGGGAAATAAGTCAAAATAAGGGATTTCCCGGGAAAAACGGGAGGGTTGACAGGTATGGATCTGTGGTGGTTCATGTTTTTATGCCGCTGCAACGAGGTTTCTGGTTTGTCATTGCGTCTGTCCGAGATTCTCATTATATCGAGATATATTGCGACATCTCAAGAGTGAGTGGTTGAATATTTGTAGGATTTACAATATATGGAGTTATCATGTAAGCAGAAGATGCTTTGATTTAGGAATTGATCCAAACAGGGTCAAGGTCACAGCAAGGTCAAATGTCTGAAGTAGTTTTTCTTGAATGGCTTCCTTCCTGTCTGAAGTACATTTTAAAAGTATATGATAGAACTCCTGCAAAAAGCTGCAGATGTATTGTGCGATCTTCTACAAAGATTTGGTTTAGTCATTAGCATCGACAAAACTAAAACTATGATTTTCAATTTCAAGAATAAGGAGTATCCAAGCAGTATCATCAACACCAAGAATAAACCTATTGAAAACATAACACACTTTATGTATTTAGGAGCTGTTATATCTTGCTCTGAACCTGGAACATCAGATAAGGAACTGGAAAGAATAATTGGATTGGCTCACAGTAAGTTTGCTGAGTTGAAAAAACTACTGCATAACTACCATCTTAAATTAAGCATACAGATGAAGTTTTATAACACATATATCAGAAGTCATCTCTGTTATTGCTGCAAAACATAGACTGTCTGCGACACATAGACAATACAATCGAATTGAAACTGTTCGTATCGAGTTTCTCAGATGTATGGCGAGAGGTGGAATGGCTTGGAAGTCATCAAGGAAAGAGTTTGAAGAAGCAAAAGCTCAAGCAACAGCTGGAGATAGCAGCGGTATTGAAAGTATCAACTGGGCCTGAAAATATACCGATGAAAAGATATTGTTAGCATGTAAAGCACAAAAAATTGAAGAGTACATTAAAAACCAGAATGTTAAATGGATTGCTCATGTAGTAAGGTCATCTAACAAAATACTTACAAAAAGGTTGATGTTTGTTGACGAAAAGCTTAGTAAAGTTGGATTCCACCACAAGACTGTGTATGAAAATGTTAGAAAGTTGTAAGCAGAACTGGGTGCTTCAATGGAGTCATTTCTTCAGGAATGTAGATGGAGAAAGACAGTTGGTCATACCAACTTAAACAAGTGTTGCCAGGCAAAACAAACCTCACCCAGCAGCACTTATTTTATACCTATATGTTGATAATGGTAATATTTCTCAATCATCAGCTGTCAGGTTATAGCCCTATGAAAATCCATGACCTTGAGTTTGACATTTCAAAGTCATAGGTCATGGTGCCAAATGAAAGCCCATATGGCACTTCCTATAAGTTGATAATGGTAAATATCTGTCTACCATCAACCGTTTTCAAGTTGCAGCCCTCTGAAAACCTGTGACCTTGAGTTTGACCTTTCAAGGTCACTCAAGGTCAAAGATCATGGTCATATGGGAGTTCTTATATGCTCATAACAGTAAACATCTGCCTATCGGCAACTGTTTTTGAGTTATAATGGAAAATATGTTATTTTGACCAAAAGGTTGACCTTTCCAGTGACCTTAACCTTCACCTTGACCCGATTACCCCAAAATGTAATCAGGTAATCTACAGACCATTGCCCACCTACCCTGAAAATTTGAAGTCAATTGGTGCAACCGTCTAGACCCTAGACTGTTAACAGACAGATGCACAAACAAACAAATGAAAGTTTGAAAGAAAACTATTAGAGATACCCCATCATGTAGCATATCAATGGAAGCAGAATTGAAAGATGAACATTTTCGAATTGGTTTGAAGTAAATATGATGAATATGAAGGAAGATATCACGAAAAAAGCGATTTTGACCTTTTTGGTGACCTTGACCTTGACCAGATGTCCCTCAAAATGTTGGAGGTTCTATTTGAGACCAATGCCCATCTATCCTGAAAGTTTCATGAAGATTGGTCCAGCCATTTTCCCATAATGTTGCTAGCAAAAAACAAAGAAACCCCACCGAAAATAATACCTCGCCCCCTGGTGAACTCCGTCCCGGGCGAGGTAATTAAGTTGGTGCCTTAAGTGCCATAAGGCATAATCACTAAGCTCTATATAAAATCTCTAGAGCTCATAAGCTCGTCAGAGTGAAGCCATCTGGCAGCCATATTACCACTCCCATTGTGTGTATTTGGTTTTTGTGTTAAACCGTCGTATCCAATCAAACTTGCCCCAAGAAAAGTATTTCCTGACTTTTTTCCCTTTCATTACCTCCTCTTATTTTCTCCACTTCACCCCATTCCTTACATATCTTTATAGTGCTCTGCTTCACTGTTACTGTTTTTTTCCTTTTCCCGTTCAGTCTCTGATCATTTTTTTGAACAGCTCTTTGACTACTATAATTATTTTTACAGATTATTTCAGTTTTTCTCTTATACAGTGTATCTTTCTCTTTCATATAGTTCTTCTATCTATCTATCTATCTATCTATCTATCTATCTATCTATCTATCTATCTATCTATCTATCTATCTATCTATCTATCCCAACACAAAGGCTGTACAGTACTTCCTTTCTGTTTAGGACAGTTGTTGAAACAGGATTATTTTCTCATGTTATTTTCCATTTTCACTTCATTCTCACAGTCAGGTCTTAACAGTGGGGTGGCACGGTGGTGTAGTGATTAGCGCTGTCGCCTCACAGCAAGAAGGTCCAGGTTCGAGCCCCGTGGCCGGCGAGGGCCTTTCTGTGCGGAGTTTGCATGTTCTCCCCGTGTCCGCGTGGGTTTCCTCCGGGTGCTCCGGTTTCCCCCACAGTCCAAAGACATGCAGGTTAGGTTAACTGGTGACTCTAAATTGAGCGTAGGTGTGAATGTGAGTGTGAATGGTTGTCTGTGTCTATGTGTCAGCCCTGTGATGACCTGGCGACTTGTCCAGGGTGTACCCCGCCTTTCGCCCGTAGTCAGCTGGGATAGGATCCAGCTTGCCTGTGACCCTGTAGAAGGATAAAGCGGCTAGAGATAATGAGATGAGATGAAATTTTCCATTTTCACTTCATTCTCACAGTCAGGTCTTAACAGTGGGGTGGCACGGTGGTGTAGTGATTAGCGCTGTCGCCTCACAGCAAGAAGGTCCGGGTTCAAGCCCCGTGGCCGGCGAGGGCCTTTCTGTGCGGAGTTTGCATGTTCTCCCCGTGTCCGCGTGGGTTTCCTCCGGGTGCTCCGGTTTCCCCCACAGTCCAAAGACATGCAGGTTAGGTTAACTGGTGACTCTAAATTGAGGGTAGGTGTGAATGTGAGTGTGAATGGTTGTCTGTGTCTATGTGTCAGCCCTGTGATGACCTGGTGACTTGTCCAGGGTGTACCCCGCCTTTCGCCCGTAGTCAGCTGGGATAGGCTCCAGCTTGCCTGCGACCCTGTAGAACAGGATAAAGCGGCTACAGATAATGAGATGAGATGAGATGAATCTCTGTTGAAATAATTATAGTAGTGAAAGAGCCGTTCAAAATAAATGATCAGAGACTGGACTGGAAAAGAAAAAAACAATAACAGTGAAGCGGAGTGCTATAAAGATATGTAAGGAATGGGGGTGAAGTTGAGAAAATAAGAGGAGGTAATGAAAGGGAGAAAAGTCAGGAAATACTTTTCTTGGGGCAAGTTTGATCAGATACGGCGCTTTAACACATAAGCCAAATACACGCGATGTGAGTGGTAAGATGGCGGCCAGATGGTTTCACTAGTCTACACAGCGGGGAATAGACTCTGAGCTCTCCAGATTTTATATAGAGCTCAGTGGGCATAATAGGTTATGAAATATGTATGATACGTACAAATTAGTATCAAGAAGGACTAGCCTTATTGGGGCAGGAGTATCCCCATACACACTCTTGGTGCTGAACAATTTGTTATTTTCTGAAATTCCATTCCATTAAAGGTGACATACAACACACCCAGAGTGGCCCAGGGAGCAGTTGGGGGTTAGGTGCGTTGCTCAAGGGCACTTCAGCCATTCCTGCTGGTCCAGGGAATCAAACCAACAACCTTTTGGTCCCAAAGCTGCTTAACAGACCATTAGGCCATGACTTCCCCATGCTGTTGAAATACTTTCCTGGGTCCTCAATCCACCACATGATGATGCAAGATCTAGATGACTTTGCATTAAAACATTACCAGTGTCACCACAGCCAACAGTAGCTTCTCGTTATATTGCACTGACTGTGTATATAATGACCTGTTTTCTTACAAGCGCTGTGTGTTTTCTGTTCGCTGTCTCCACAGGGGGCGTTTCGGCCAGGTTCATAAGTGTGCTGAGCTCTCTTCAGGTCTCACTCTGGCTGCCAAGATTATAAAAGTGAAGGGGATGAAAGAAAGGGTGAGTGGAAAAAAGTACACAAGCAACGCAACACCCCCTTCTCCACCTTCACACATTCACTCTTTCACTTTCAAAGGTAGCTTTTATGTGGAAGTCCACTGGCTGTTTTACTACAGCCATATGCCTCTACCTGCCTGCCTGCCTGCCCGCCCACTCTTAAGAACTCATACTAGCCCATAGCAGTATACAAACTCACATCAAAACTTGTAAAACATAAAGCTATAGGGTACTGAATGAAAAACTCACAGTATGACACGTGAACACTGTACATCCCATTCTCCTGCTTATCTGTGTACAACTTCTGGAGTAGATTTTGCTGTAAATAAAAGATGTAAAATGCAAGGGTTTAGTTATTTAATTTTGGAAAAGTAATAGAATTTATATATTTATAAGTGATCTCTCTGAACCTTGATCCATTTATTTCACCTCTTTAATGCAAGGGATAAAACACTGTGCTGTTAAACACTGCAAAACTATATCTTAGCAGGTGAAAATATCTTGAATCGAGTAAAATTTATTTGATATTTCCTATTATAAGATTACTAAAAAATCAAATAAGATTATTAAACCTATTTCTAGACATATTTTACTATTTCACTTAAATTTTAACTTTAAAATTTCTTATTCTATTGGTGTCACATCCATGCGCATAGGCGCTCGGAGTGCGCAGCGTGCACTGCAGACTGCAACTCGCACATTACACCATTTGAGGTAATTACCATGCACCTGTTCCAGATTAGAATGCAATCACAGCATTAAATTTTAACTTTAAAATTTCTAATTCTTTGGGCAGATAATTTTACTTCTTTCTAGAAATGTATGTTTAAAATTAGCAAAATTATCTGCCAGTTGTCATGTAATGGGCAGTATATGGATGTAAGTGCTGAAAGAGTTTATTGCAAAACACGCTGGCAGACAGATCCAAAACGTCAGGCAAAATCAGAGTTGAGAAACAGGTAATGGTCAGGCGAGGCACAGAGAGGATATCAAAGGCTGAGACAAAGGGCAAAGTACAAAATACAAAACAAGGTTAGACCAGAGTAGACACAGTAATGCAAAGGAGACATAATGTGAGACACAAGATACAGTGTGTATACTTTGCAAAATCTGTAGCTGTGTCCAAAATCACTCACTCATTCACTACTCCCTACTCACTATCTAGGGAATTCTATTTCAAGAACTATATAGTGAGTGTTCTAATTCAGTACTGGAAGGCCCAGGTTTAAAAATCCCAGAGCTTTCCTTTAATTTATTAAAGACTAACATATCATGTGTTTTAAAACACTTTTGTCAGAGCTGCTGTTATAGAAAATTAATCAACATCTTCTGACCACCCTTATCCAAAAGAAGTATATACAAGTTTATTTTATTAAGTATACTTAAGTAAAGTTAAAGTATATTTCCTTAAGTATACTTTTGTGTACCAGGTATACTGATATCACTGTACTTACAATATACTTGTAAGTAAACTAATCTAATACTTCTTGGGACTAAATTGGCCCACTTTTAGTTCATAAAAAGTATACTTTAAGTCTAAGAGAAGTAAACTTTGAGTATACAACTAGTATTTTTTTATTTTGTACTGCAAGTATACCACAAATAAAGTTATATACTAATAGTTTACTAGTTCTATACTTGTAGTCCACTTAATAGTATACTGGAAATATACTATGACTTTACTTGTTTTATACTTCTAGTCCACTTTTTAGTTTATAAACATATACTTTGTAACATATTGGAAATATACTATTAGTTACTGGTTATATACATCTAGTCCACTTTTTAGTTTTGAAGTATACTGCAATTACCCTTCTAGGTATACTATTAGTTTTCTAGCCCTAACTCTTACCTCATGCACACTACCAGTAGACAACTTAAGTGTTTTGTACCTGAAGTTACAATGAAGTTATAAAGGTAAAAATTCACAAAATAACAACAAATACTCAGGATTAAGAACATATTCATTTTCTTTAAAAATCAAAATTTAAAGCAACATTGTATTAAATGCCAAAGTATAAAAACATGGCAATGACAACTGAAATTGTCACCCAAGCTCTAAAGAAAAATAAATAAATAAAAATTGTAATGATTCCACTCAGGAGAAATTAAAAAAAAAAAATTGTACGGAACCACAGACATACCTAAGAGTCAACAATGCTGTCTATAAGGTACAAATATTTTAATACTTTATTACACTTTTGTTAAGTATGTCTTGATCAAAAGTTTAAGTATAAGCTTAATATACTTAGACTTTTCTATATACTTTTCAGTATAAGCCAAGTTTACTTATGTATAACTTTATTAAGTATATCTCTGATAAGTAAATAAAAAGTAAAGTGAAAGCATACACTCTTATTTTTAGTTTAAAAGAAGTACACTAGAAGCAAACTTAAATAAACTTCTCTTTTGTAAGGGCAGTCAGAGTCCAGATTTCAACAGTGTTGTGGTGTAAGTAACACTGAGCTGGGATGCCAGTGAATGACCAAACACATAGCATTATTTCTTGTAGAAAAGTGACACACACATGAATCTGCCGTGTTTGTCTTGATGTTAGAGAGATAAAGTGACCAGAAGGTTAGAAGAGATGAGGTGTTTACACACCCTGCAGAGTTTCACAGCAACAACACACACAATTACAGACCCATCTTTACCACTGAAACACACACACACACACACACACACACACAACTGAAACGATTTCTGCAGGAAGTTTGAGGAAATAGCAGGCATGAATTACAGAAATAATAAGTTTGGCAATTATGCTCAGATGTCAGCTTCTGTCTGGGCAAAACGTCTCTGAATGTTTTTCTGGGAACGTTCTTGCTTCTGGAAGCTCACCATGAAATCTAAAATGATCTGTTTTTGTCTGTGTTTGTGGATTTGAATTCAAGATTCAAGATTTTGAGAGATTTATTTGTCATGCGTAATTGTTTGAGGCAACTGTGCAAATAGCAAACGTAATGTTATAAATTAGTAAAAAAAATGATAAAAAATTAAATAAGAAAATATATAAGACTATATATATGGCCTAATGGTTAGAGAAGCAGCTTTAGGACCAAAAGGTTGCCAGTTCAATTTCCTGGATCAGCTGGAATGGTTGAAGTGCCCTTGAACAAGGTACTCAACCCCCAGGTTGCTCTGGGTATGTTATACATCACTCTGGATAAGAGCATCTGCTAAATGCCTGTAATATAATAAAATATTTAACAGTTATTCCATGAAATCGAGTCGCACATGAGCTGATAGCTGACGAGGCACGTAGCACCGAATTTTCTATAATCCATGTACGACAAGATTGAGTGGAATAACTGTTTTATTCACTGGATTTTGAGAAACAGAGCATTTTTATTTTTATTTTTTGCAAATTCGATAAATTAAAACTTCACACAAAACATCCGACAAAATCATTTCCACTTATGGCCCTTTTCCACTACCCTTTTTCAGCTCGCTTCAGCTCACTTCAGCCCGACACGGCTCGCATTTCGACTACCAAAGAACAGCACGATTCGGCTCGCTTCAGCCCTGCTTAGCCCCTAAAACTCGCACGGTTTTGGAGTGGGGCTGAAGCGAGCCAAAGCGAGCCGAGTGAGGCTGGGGGCGTGAGCAGACACTCCCCTGTGCACTGATTGGTGAGGAGGAGTGTCCTCACATGCCCACACACGCCCCGCGAGCACGCTGGGATCTGTAAACACCGTAAACCCGGAAGAAGAATAATTACGAATTACGAGAATTTCTGAAGCCTTATGCGCCTCGCCTCATCTATACGCTCTTGCCAGTATCTGTTGGCGTTGTCGGTGACAACAAGCCACAGAACCAAGACCAGCAACACCAACGACTCCATGTCCTCCATGTTTATTGTTTACTATTCGGGTCGTGAGACTACCGCTTAAAAGCTTACTGATGTCACTGTTTGCGCTGCTTAACGACATCACGTGACGTCCACCCACTTTCGCTAACTCCACCCAATGTGTCCACCCACTTCCAGCCAGCACGGTTCAGCGCGGTTGTAGTCAAAATGCAACTCCAACAGCCCCGCTCAGCTCGACTCAGCCCAACTCAGCACGGCACGGCTCAGCCCAACTCAGCCGCGTTTGTAGTGGAAAAGCGGCATTAGAATGTAATCAAACCAGCAAAATGACAGGAGCAATTTGTGAAAAATGCGATAATAATAATTCTTGAAAAAAGATACGTTCTTTCCATCAAATACTTTTATTCCATATTTTATTGCTTTTTTTGTATTTTGTTTTCGAGTAGAGTTTTTAATTCATCCTTGGTTGGTTCAGCAACACAGTCCGCCATTTTGTTTTTCTCTACTCACGGTATATGAGCTGATAGCCTAGTAGTAGAGTAACCAATCAGAGCCCATGATTGCTCATATCCAGTGAATGTGGATTGAATAATATAGAATATAATAGAATAAGAACAGAGCTAAATAAGGACAATTGCTCACAAAAGACATCAACAAATAACAAGAGTTGGTCGTGGCACTACATCCACTAGTGCTGTGCAGAAACTCATGGTGTAGAGTCGTTTAAAGTGACACAGTGATGTGAGGTAGCCGTAAGGTCTGGGGGAACTGTAACAATAATCGTGCAACATCTGATATGGGACATGGTAATAGTGTAAATAAAGGTGTGTGTGTGTGTGTGTGTGTGTGTGTGTGTGTGTGTGTGTGTGTGTGTGTGTGTGTGAGGAGGATGGGAGATAGTGCTGTGACAAGAGAGAGAAAACAATAAAAATATATAGAATACAATATACAGAATCTACAGGGGGATAAACAGGGTGCTGAGCTGCAAACAGATGCAGTGTGAAAAAATCTTCTTTCCATCCCTAACAGGAGGAGGTGAAGAATGAAATTGGGATGATGAACCAGTTAAATCATGTAAATCTCATTCAGCTGTATGATGCATTCGAGTCCCGGACTAATCTCACCCTGATAATGGAATAGTAAGTAACGCCTTTCATAAAAGACAGTTATGCAGGGAGAAATAAACACACCTGTTATTCTGGACCTGTTGTTCACATCAGCACATTTGTTTGTTGGTTTTGTTCTTTTTTTTTCTTTTCTATGCCTCGGTTCATTAAGGCTTTGAGGCCTGATCTGATTCCGTCCATTAGAGATTCATTTGTGAGACAAATTTCTTTTCACTCAGCATGTTTTCAACACCTCTGAGCTTGCTGACAAGAACTGCCCACATACACGCACGCACACACACACACACGCACGCACACACGCACGCACACACACACAGAGTGTCATTTTCATTTCTGTAAGCTTTAAACAGACAAGACAGCTCTGACACATCTGGTTATGGTTCTGTGTGTTTAATTATAATCAGTCAAACAAACAATTTTTTAAAATTGAATAAAACGATCCAAACAATTTAACCGCAGAAATCAAATCGCACAGCATGGCAGAGATCAGACGTGTTCGATTAACAGCACAAAGACTAACACTTTCTTTTACTTTTCTGTAATTTCTTGGTGTTAAGCAGGTAAGTGTGTGCCACAAACTCAAAAGCAACGTTTAGAGAATAATTATTACGCAACCTCAGGTGAGGAATACAACTCTCCATGTCATGCTGTTATAGGAAAATAATCAACTACGGGGTGTTGAAGCAGAGACACTGTAATGACCACAAAGTTGATTATTTTCCAATGACAGAAGATAGATAGATAGATAGATAGATAGATAGATAGATAGATAGATAGATAGATAGATAGATAGATAGATAGATAGAATAACAGACAAAGACAGACAGATAGATAGACAGACACACTGATAGACAGACAGATAGAGACAGATAGATAGATAGACACAATAACAGATAGATAGATAGATAGATAGATAGATAGATAGATAGATAGATAGATAGATAGATAGATAGATAGATAGAATAACAGGCAGACAGACAGACAGACAGACTAACAGACAGACAGACAGATGGATAGAGACAGACAGACAAACAGATAGAGACAGATAGATAAACAAACACAATAACAAACAGACACAGACAGACAGACAGATAAGCAGACACAATAGACAGACAGATAGAGACAGACAGACACACACACAATAACATAGATAGATAGATAGATAGATAGATAGATAGATAGATAGATAGATAGATAGATAGATAGATAGATAGATAGATAGATAGAGTAACGCAGACAGACAGACAGAGTAACAGACAGACAGACAGACAGATAGAGACAGACAGACAAACAGATAAACAAACACAATAACAGACAGACAGATAGAGACAGACAGACACACACACACACACACACACACACACAATAACATAGATAGATAGATAGATAGATAGATAGATAGATAGATAGATAGATAGATAGATAGATAGATAGATAGATAGATAGATAGATAGATACGGACATAATAATAGACAGACAGACAGACAGACAGATAATGAATTGTTCTATATAACCAGAGTGTTGTGTCAGTGATGAACCTGTTTATTTTCATAAAAACTAAACTGTCATAGAAAGTGTGAACAAAATAAACAGGAACACAAATGGTTAATTTGTTTGCAATTATTATTTTTTTCTGCTTGCCTGTCTTTTCCTGATCAGTGTGGAGGGCGGCGAGCTGTTCGACCGCATTGTAGACGAACATTACCATCTGACGGAGCTGGACGCCATTGTGTTCATGCGGCAGATCTGTGAGGGAGTGCAGTACCTCCATCAGCAGTACATCCTGCATCTGGACCTCAAGGTGAAACCATCTGCACTCCATCACATGAATACTGATGCATCATCTCTGTGGCCAGTACAGCTGTACACCAACCAATCACACACAGAAAGAGCAGCAATAGTCCATATTCCCAATTTATACAGAGTCGGGTCAGTGGACACATCCTGATAAAATCATGTAACACAGCTGCATCAAAGTGCACTGTACAGGAGGCAGTGTAGCCCAAAATGAAAAAGAATATAAATCATATGGTTGTCATTTTAATCAAAACCAAGTCTAATCCATTTTTAGCAGTTGTATGCTATTTTAATTTTATTAAAACTGCAACATATCTGCTTCTACACAAAGTAGATAATTTGGAGAATGATGAGTTGATTGTGATTTTCGACTCAATTACAGTGTTAATTGTTGTTGTGTCATAATGAATCGTGTCTGATACTGACACTTGAAATGCTTTTTTTTATCCATTTAGGACCCTAAGGACTGAAAAAATACCGTATTATAATAAAGCATAAATTTGTACTCTAATTATGACGTGTGATGCTCTTATTAAATAGTTTTTGTTATTTATTTTAATCATTTTTTCCACACAGCCTGAAAATATCCTGTGTGTCAGCAGTACCAGCAACCAAATCAAGATCATTGATTTTGGACTTGCTAGAAAGTAAGTGAATCATTGTTTGCTTTTTTGTTTTTTTGGCTGGCAGATGTTTGACAGTTTCTTGTATCATACAGATGTCTTTGATTACGTCTGTAAAGTTATTTGTGATGGTGTGAAGAGAGATAAAGATCCCCATTTGTCTGTAATTATACATCTCCGCCATTCTCTCTCATGCACTGCCTCTGATTCACCAGGCTGCAGTGCCTTTATCATCCGGCTCCCACGTCTGATTTAGCAAAATCATCCCTGCCGTCACGCCTCCACCTACATACTTATTCGCAGCAAAGATTGACACAACAGTATCATGCAAAAGATCCACAGGCAACAATTAGATTTCAAGATGCATGTTGTATTTTTCTGCCGTTCTGAGTTATTGGGCTGATTGCTTTGTGTTATACAATCGTTTCTTGTAAATACTCTGAATGTCAGAAATGCTCTGAATGTCAGAAATGCTGGGTTTCTCTTCTTTAGCATTTGAACATGATGTTCATCATGTGTTCACGAATATACTGAATTTCCCAGAAGATAAGTCACTCCTGAGTAATGAACTGTCATGTGCATACTCTCTTCAAGAAAATATTCATGCATGAATATATAAATGCGTTGTCTAAGTAGCATTCATGAAGCATGATTTTTTTTTTTTATTTTACGTAATGTTAGCACTGCTTCTAAAAGTAAGTTGGTGTGTCATGTCCATATATGGAACATAATCAGTAGGTGTGTCATGTCCATGTATAGATCCCAATAAGTAGGCATGTCATGTCTGTATATGGAACACAATGAGTATCCGTGTCATGTTCAGAAGTGTAACACAATACTGTACATAGGCATGTCATGTCCATATATGGAATCCAGCAAGAAGACATGTCATGCCCGTATAGACCCTTTTCAGTCACGTGACCTTCGTAAACACGACCGCCATTTTGGACATGTAGTGGACTTTGGCTCGAATCAGTTTGAATGCGAGGAAGGCGACAAACGAAAAACATAAAAGAAAAAGGAGCGAGATGCAGAAAACACCTTCACTATCCAGCGACGTAGGGCATTTACAGGGCGAGCAGAGGGAGAGGTATTTGCAAAAATTGAGGTTAGCAGGCTTAGAGAACGACGTTTACCTGCTTCCACCAGGATTGTTCACTGACGTACGGAAGTACACGAAGCCCTCGTCTTTACCTGACTTCGGCCCACATGATCTGTATATCTATGTCATTAAAAACCCATCGCCATACACATACACGCCAACGTCCGAGGTTCCGGAGCGCACTCCGGCTTGCTCCAGGAGTGCTCCGGCCGAGGTTCCGGAGCGCGCTCCGGCTTGCTCCCCCTCAAATTAAGCAGCGCGCTCCGGCTTGCTCCGGAGCAAGCCGGAGCGCATTGCTTAATTTGAGGGGGAGCAAGCCGGAGCGCGCTGCTTAATTTGAGGGGGAGCAAGCCGGAGCGCACTCCAGAACCTCGGCCGGAGCACTCCGGGAGCAAGCCGGAGCGCGCTGCTTAATTTGAGGGGGAGCAAGCCGGAGCGCGCTGCTTAATTTGAGGGGGAGCAAGCCGGAGCACGCTCCGGAACCTCGGCCGGAGCACTCTGGGAGGAAGCCGGAGCGCGCTGCTTAATTTGAGGGGGAGCAAGCCGGAGCGCACTCCGGAACCTCAGCCGGAGCACTCCGGGAGCAAGCAGGAGCGCATTGCTTAATTTGAGGGGGAGCAAGCCGGAGCGCGCTCCGGAACCTCGGCCGGAGCACTCCGGGAGCAAGCCAGAACGCGCTGCTTAATTTGAGGGGGAGCAAGCCGGCGCGCGCTCCGGAACCTCGGACGTTGGCTCCGGCAGCTATTTATACTGGATCCGGTGTAAATAGCTGCCGGATCATAATTACAGTAAACTAGTAAATACAGTAAAGGAAAAACTTGAGACTGAAAGGTTTTAACAGTCATCCAAATGACTGAACGTAAACATTGCTACAGTAACATACTAGCTACTATGTTGTTGACATTAGCTAGTCAACAATAGCTACTACAGAAGAACAAAGAGATTACAATGGGTTATTTTAACCTATTTGGTTACACACTCACCGCCACAGAATGTTAACAGCAATGTAATGCCTTTTCTGGCTAATTTTATTCGTCTTACCTCCAACAAAGTGGTCACTACACAAGCGTTGGTATGCCGAGGGCTGCCAATCTTTCCTGTTAATGGCCGCTATCCATCTTCTCCGTCGGGATCCGATAAAATGATAAACCTTGCCTTGTTTGTTGATGGTTACTACATCCAGGTGCACAACAATATAGTGGCATAATGGAAGTCTTGCTGAAAGTAAAAACTTTCTTTGCTGCCGTTCCTCAATGCTGGCTGTGGTAAACTAATGGTAGTACTGTACATGTCCAAAATGGCGGCCGCGTTTGTCGTGACGTCACGTGAAAAGGGTAACACAATACTGTACATAGGCATGTCATATCCATATATGGAATCCAGCAAGAAGACATGTCATGCCCGTATATAGAACTCAATAAGTAGGCGTTTCATGTCAGTATATAGAGTCCATCATGTAGGGATGCCATATTCATATATGAAATCTACTAAGAAGGCATGTCATGTCCATATATACAACCCAATATGTAGGTGTGTCATGTCTATATATAGAAGGGAATATGTCAGCATGTTATGCCCATTTATGGAAACCAAAAAGAAGGTATGTCATGTCCATATATGAAACCAAGTAATAGGCATGTCACGTCCATATATGGAAGCCAAGAAGTAGGTGTGTCATGTCCATGTAAAGATCCCAGTAAGTAGGCGTGTCATGTCTGTATATGAAACACAATGAGTATCCGTGTCATGTTCAGAAATGGAACACAATACTGTACATAGGTGTGTCATGTCCATATATGGAATCCAGCAAGAAGGCATGTCATGCCCGTATATAGAACTCAATAAGTAGGCGATTCATTTCAATATATAGAGCCCAACATGTAGGGATGCCATATTCATATATGAAGTCTAGTAAGAAGGCATGTCATGTCCATATATACAACCCAATATGTAGGTGTGTCATGTCTATATGGAAGGGAATATGTAGGCGTCATGTCCATATATAGAAACCAAAAAGAAGGTATGTCATGTCCATATATGAAGCCAAGTAATAGGCATGTCACAGCCATATATGGAAGCCAAGAAGTAGGTATGACATGTCCATGTATGGAAGCCAATATGTAGGGATATTGCATTCATATATGGAATCTAGTAAGAAGGCATGCCATGCCCATATATAGAAACCAATATGTAGGTGTGTCATGTCCCATGTCTGGTGATGCCCATTTATGGAAAGTATGTCATGTCCATATATGAAGCCAAGTAATCAGCATATTATCTGCTGCACCTATTATAGGTGCACCTATTGCACCATTTTTTTCTTTCTGTTTGTTTGCTTGTTTTGTGTATGCTTTTTATCTGTTTTTGTACGATGAGAGCTAAGTGAAACCGGAGTCAAATTCCTTGTGTGTGTCCACATACCTGGCAATAAAAGTGATTCTGATTCTGATATCATGTCCATATATGGAACCCAAGAAGTTGGTGTGACATAACCATGTATGGAAGCCAATATGTAGGGATGTCACATCCTTATATGGAATCTAGTAAGAAGGCATGTCATGTCCATATATGAAGTCAAATGTAAAGGTGTAGAGACCAAGTATTGGCATGTCACGTCCATATATGGAACCCAAGAAGTAGGTATGACATGTCCATGTATGGAAAACAATATGTAGGCGTATCATGTCCATATATGGATGTCAATAATACATGTCATTTCTGTATATGGAACCCAATAAGCAGGCATGTCATATCCATGCATGGAACTTCAGAAGTGAGTGTGTCATGTCCATATGTGGAACTCAATAGGCATGCCAAGTCCATATGCACTAATTACAGCAAGCCTTAGAACATAGATGGGGATGTGGGTGTGTCTTTGGGTCCATATATGGAAATGACAGCAGTTTTGAGTGGTGTAAATATCTGTCCTGTTTGTCCAATATTTTACCTGACACGGAAATTTGATGTTTATTGTTTCTTGTGATTTGCAGATATCGACCCAGAGAGAAACTGAAGGTCAACTTTGGGACTCCTGAGTTTTTGGCACCTGAAGTGGTGAATTATGACTTTGTGTCATTCCCCACAGACATGTGGAGCATCGGTGTCATCACTTACATGCTGTAGGTTCAAATCCAGAGACAAATGGAATCAAATCCACAACCGTGCATATTCTGCCCTAAAGCTGACCTTTACTCTTAAAATATACATTAGATATTTCCAACAAGTGTTTTTCACCAAGCTGTTTTCATCTCATACACACTGAAGAAAAAGTGAATACATTAACACTGACTGAGAATGCCACTGCATCTGGGAAACTGAATTTTACAATGGCAGAAAAAGCCTATTTGGAACTGAGTATCTGACTGAACTGAATTCTATATTTCTGGGGCGCTTTCTGACTTATAATGTCAGGGAGATCAAAAAGGAAATGCTAATGCCAAAGGAATTAAAAACCAGACATCAGAGCCTGAGGCATGAGTGCATCCACAAACCTTCAAATGAAAGGCTCTGGGAGATGGATAAGAGGCCCTGAAAGCACAATATCAACTCACGCCCAATCACAATCCAACAACAAAAGCCTTCTGAGATGGGTCATGGCCTGGGGTACTCACATGAATATGCAAAAAACGCAGTGTTTATGACTTCTGGCCCTGGATTGCCAAGGCAGGAAATGGTCTACTAGAGCAGGAAAATATTAAATAATGAGGAACAACTGGGGGCGGCATGGTGGTATAGTGGTTAGCGCTGTCGCCTCACAGCAGGAAGGTCTGGGTTCGAGCCCCATGGCCAGCGAGGGCCTTTCTGTGCGGAGTTTGCATGTTCTCCCCGTGTCCGCGTGGGTTTCCTCCGGGTGCTCCGGTTTCCCCCACAGTCCAAAGACATGCAGGTTAGGTTAACTGGTGACTCTAAATTGAGCGTAGGTGTGAATGTGAGTGTGAATGGTTGTCTGTGTCTATGTGTCAGCCCTGTGATGACCTGGCGACTTGTCCAGGGTGTACCCCGCCTTTCGCCCGTAGTCAGCTGGGATAGGCTCCAGCTTGCCTGCAGAACAGGATAAAGCGGCTAGAGATAATGAGATGAGAAGAAGAAGAAACCTTTATTCGTCACATGCACACTTCAAGCACAGTGAAATTCATCCTCTGCATTTAACCCATCTGAAGCAATGAACACACGCACACACCCAGAACAGTGGGCAGCCCAGAGCGCCCAGGGAGCAGTCAGGGGTTCGGTACCTTGCTCAAGGGCACCTCAGGCCAAGGGCGCCCCACGTCAACCTAACTGCATGTCTTTGGATTGTGGGGGAAACCGGAGCACCCAGAGGAAACCCACGCGGACACGGGGAGAACATGCAAACTCCACACAGAAAGGCCCTCGCCAGCCGCTGGGTTCGAACCCAGAACCTTCTTGCTGTGAGGCATGCAAGACCGTGCTAACCACTACACCATCGTGCCGCCACCAAGGAGCAATTGGCAAATTTTTAGGGCCCGAGCACCGGGGTTCAGGCACAGGGGACCTCCACAGGAGGTGCTAAAGCAGTATTCTTTTTTGCAAGTTTATTCTTAATCTCCTTATTATTTTTTTCTTTTTAGTCCATTCACTCATTTTCGAGTCATTTCTGATGCTTGAAAATTAAATTAATTTTACACACTCTCAGACCTACATAAAATCACAGTTATGTCATGGGTGTGGTTATGGACTTGGGTGTGGTTGAGAACTTCATAGCGCTATTGAATGCAGGCAGTGGTCAGGATGAAGCTGCTTGGATATGCACAAGATTTGATATGATCATTACCCTCATCATATCAGACAATGATCGCTTGGTTATATCTAACTCTGCCCAACAGGAAGTTGGCCATGTTGGATAGAATGTAGGATTTTCACGTGGTGTTTTGAGGGTCGTCCAATGGCAGAAAGCACATGAACGTTTACTCTGTCAACATATTTGCTTGAAATTTGTTTGTTTTAACATCCAGACATATGAGATGATAAATTGCAAAGGAATACTGGATACCTCAAAGAAAAATGTAATGGCGGGAAATTGATTTGCATCAAAACAGGAAGTGGACATAACATGCTCGGGTTGACTAGTTTCAAATTGTGTATGCTTACTAATGTCCCAGTCCTGATTACACCAATATGGCAATTACGAGTCATTGTTATAGCACCATCTACTAAATTAGATGTACTGCAGGTTGAGGTAGGGTTTATCTGGTTTTTTTTTTTTTGCCTCATTAATCATTCAGATCCAACCCTTCTTCTGACCCGTTTTAATACTTTAACCCCTGGTTACCCCTTGCATTATAGTGCAAGGGCCCTATGTTCCCTGTGACAAGGAGACTTCTCATTATTCTCTTTTTGAACAACGCTTGAAAGTGGCTTGAGCGCATGATGCAAAGTTTGCCATAAACAGGTGTGTCTCATTTGTGTGAGAGTCTGACCTTAAAGAAAATATCTCGCAAAAAACAAATTGAGCTAAAAGTCTGTCTTTATGTCTGTCCTTTATAAAAAATAGTCCTGGGTGTGACTTTAAACTGCAACTGGTTGTGAGTCTCAGGTCCAGGAGGACTTGAGTATTGGGGAAAGTGGAGTTATACCTTAATCACCATTGCTCCCAGGTCCGCTCTGACCTGGAGTGGTAGCACCTGTCTGGGTTTCAGCTATGGGTTAAATAGTACATCACCAATAAGGTGCTGGTAGCAGGGCGCTTTTTGGGGCAATGTGGCAGATGAACCCAACAGGGTCAATGGCACACCACCAGATGGGATGTGGAAGAGCCACTCAAATGGCCAACGGATGGCATCACTCGGCAAGTCAGTTGTCACTGCCGAGCAACTTCCATACCCGTCAGGTCTGTGGCACTTTTGTGCACCACTTGGCATCAGGTCTGGAGGTCCAGAGAGACAACACGATGGGGGCACGACATCGCTTGTCTTATCTTACTGTGCAAGGCACTTCGTTAGGAGAGGAGAACAGTATGCGAGAGCTCACGAGGCCAGACATTTCGTGGTGGCTCGGCCGGGCCATTCGTGCCACCGCTGTAGGCGTCTCTGTTGCTCTGGTGCGGGTCTCATGGCCCTTCTGCGTTTCTGTGCATCCTAATGAAGCAGTCATCATCGCTAGCAATGGACAGCCAACACTGCCTTTATAAAAAAGCTGCATGTTGAATTTGTTCAAATCTGTATCATGGATAGTTTTGGATATATGCTCCGGAAATGAACGTTGCTCTTAGAAACTAAGGCAAAATCTATTTTCACATAAAAATTTGAAAAAAAAAAACTTTTTTCAAAAATCCAAAATAGCAAAAGGCACCAGGTCACATCAGTGGCGGCTGGTAGTCTTTCAAACAGGGGAGGCTGGTCGGTTACGATATTTCCAGATTTTAAAAGAAAAAACACATAAATTTTGCCCATACTCTTGCCTCTGATCTAGCTGATTGTTGGCAGGGTCACAAACTGTGAAATAACAGGTTCTTTTGGCCCATTAGCCTACTGTCCAATATACATGATGGTGGTGTTGGGGGGGGGGTATATTTTAACATTTTATATTTTAAAATTGTGGCATGTTGTTTAAAAATTGATCATTATTGAAAGCAGCTCTTTGTCAGGAACCTCAGCAGTAACAGCAGAGTGTTCTGGAATAGGCACAAGCACTGACCTTGGGGAGCCAAACATAGAGCTGGGGGCCACACATTTCATTCAGTGACACTTTCCCTATATTTTACTTATTTTGACTGAGAAATGTTTTATTGACAATTTTGATAACCCTTCACTTTTAATCCATGTCTGTAGTGTGAAATGTTCTCGGCTGTGTTTTTGTTTAAAAATGTTTTCCAAATTGTAGCTGTGTTTAATTCATATCCAGAAAAATATATATTCCAATATAATATACTCAGCATAAACATTTTAAATAGATTCTATATTTTTGGTCCATCCATGACATATTACTAAAGTAGCCTATTTACTGTTGTTGATGTGGGTCACTTGCTGTTAGCCAATTCACTTTCTCGTACCAGGAGAGCTGAAAGGAACGAGTATTATTCCCTACCTTTTTCACCAAGTCAATTTGAGGCGTTGGTCTACCCTGCTCTTTAATTTTAATTTTTTCCTCGAAAGGAAGACTGTCAAATGGCTTCGCCAAAATTAAATCAGCAATGCTCGGCATCCGTGTGCAGCTTTCTTGCTAGCTGACTAGCCCCCTCAAGTTCAAGTTCAGTCACTCAAATAAATGAAATTTCTGGAACTAAGATAGCAAACTTGACAACACTATATTTACACTTTATTTACAATGAAAATATATACAAACTAAAAAAGCTGGTAGAAACCGTATGTAATGAATGAAATCGAAATGTAAGCCGATCTCTTACAATACACCACAGCACTTGCGAATCCGCATGGGACTGAACTGAGATTCACCGCTGCCTGTCTATATTTGAAACGAGCTGTCAATCAAAGAAAATATCTGGCCGCTTTCACCAATCACCAGTCTCCTCGCGGAAAGCTTTGCCATGTCCCTCCCACTGTGAGGCTGGGAGTCCGGTGGGCGGGCGTTTTCGCAGTATTTGTCCAATAATCATCTTGCATTTTGATATTGAAAAGCGCATAGCTCCCAAATGCCATTGAAGTTCACTGAGGCTGGGCTGCATCGCGCTGTCACGAGGGGGAAAAACTCACGCACACATTAGGCGAACTGGGGAAAGTTATAACGGAATGATTTCGCACTGTAGTTGGGTTGAACACATATTTCTATGATTCTGTATCTGAAATAGCAATGTTATAAGGTCGGCTATAACATAAGCCTAGCGCAATTCATCCTACACGATGTTCGTCATTTTTAGAGGAGGCTGAGCCTCCCTCATTGTCTTAGAGCAATCACCCGTGGGTCACATGTTGCTTGATATGTATACAAAGTTTCATGAAGATATCTTCAGTATTTTTAAAGATATGGCCTGGAAACGAAAACGTAACCGGATGGACAGACAGACGGAACCCCTGCCAAACTTCATTTGGGCGGGGGATCTCATCTCATCTCATTATCTCTAGCCGCTTTATCCTGTTCTACAGGATCGCAGGCAAGCTGGAGCCTATCCCAGCTGACTACGGGCAAAAGGCGGGGTACACCCTGGACAAGTCGCCAGGTCATCACAGGGCTGACACATAGACAACCATTCACGGTCAATTTGGAGTCACCAGTTAACCTAACCTGCATGTCTTTGGACTGTGGGGGAAACCGGAGCACCTGGAGGAAACCCACGCGGACAACATGCAAACTCCGCACAGAAAGGCCCTCGCCGGCCACAGGGCTCGAACCCGGACTTTCTTGCTGTGAGGCAACAGCGCTAACCGCTACACCACCGTGCCGCCAGCCAAGAAACAAGGCTCGGTAATGTGTCATAACAACACAATACTTCGCAAAGTAAGTCTGCATTCTGAGTCCTTATTTAGGCAAGCTGATTGCGCCTTAAGCCTGTGTAGATGTGTGTCATTCGTGGCGTGTGTGAGTTAGTTTGGAGCGAGCACTGTCCAGAGTGTGCCGAGAGTCCTGTTGTGACAACTAGACTATAGTATAATATTATGGTCATTTGTGACTTGTCAGTCAATTTGTTTGCATTTCTTCACAAAAATGATGCAATGCAGTATTACAAAAGGAATCAAAATAAAGTAGTGGCGAGTTTATTGCCTGTTTATTTAAAAATTTTTTTACCTGCTTATCTTCTATCCATTTGATGCATGACACGGTGTGCTGTCATGTGGAATCCTATGTCACATAGCGCCACCCTCATTTCCGTCTCTTAATGCATACATGTATCTGGCTAATCCAGTGGCCACGCCCAGGGAAATGGCCAAATGGACTGATGTTATAACTTTAACGTTTTTTAAGCTAAAATCGGCTTAATTTTTTTTTGTCTAGAACATTTTGTATTACTGTATCATGATGATATTTCATAACCCCGTAATGTTTTGTAATGTAAATGCGATTTCCTGGTTAATCGCTTTAAGCTCATGTTTCTTAAATGATAGCTTTAAAGTGTGCTGTAAGTGTCAAGAATGAGTCCTGGTTCATCTTATTGTTTGCAGTGATTTAACAAAAACATTGCTGCTTTAAAAAAAATCTACAACTCAAAATAGTGGATTAAAAGAATGATAAAAATCATCCCACACACACATAATGATTTCTTCACCTTGATTTAGTATCTCATGGCTTCTCATGGCAAATTTTGTCCAGAATTACAGTAAGTGTCGGCACACAATATAAAAATATGCTGGGAATGTGCTGAATCAAGCGCTATTTTATTATATGAAGGTGGAGGCCATTTTGGATAATCTGAACACAGAGCCCAGAAAATAGATTTAAACTTAGGGTAGGAAGTTTTAGAGAAAGCAGCAAGAGTAAGCCTGATTTTGAAAGTATGCAACTGAAAAATCCTACTCTTTCCCTTCTGGCCTCCTTCGAAAGCCATTTCTCCAAAACGCATGAACATATGATGGTCTTTTCTGGTGGCTCCACAATCCAATTTCTTTCACTCATTTCTCTGACTGAATCAAATGAATCAAAACATCAAGGAATCAAATCACTAAAGTGAGTCATATTCTTCATCATTAACACTAAAATGGTGTTGTTCGTGAATCAGAATGAGGCATTGCTGCTATTTGTGATGCTCTAACTTGAGTTAAATACCAAAGCTCCATTATTAGCCTTGAATGACCTCCTATAATGTGTAAATCAGCGCCAGCGTCATGATCCGTGTTCAAGAAACTTTAGCAGGAATTTTTCCACCTAGAATGTATGTCGTGACCTACTTTTATGCCATTCGGAGAGAGACCCAGTTTGACAATTCAGTTATCTCTCGACTATTTAAAGGACCTATGGGGTCGTTTGGTAGGTGTGTCTGTGTGTGTTTTTTTACGTGTGCATTTTATACATGCATGCAGCCAAGACTGACTTTTAATCGTCAATGGTCTCATTTTGAAGTGTTATGTAAGGCTACATGTGCTCACAGTTGTACATGTGAAGAAGATGACTGCTACCAAAGAAGATGACACACCATTAGCAAACACTTAGAGCACACAGTGATTCTTCAACGTGCCAAAACGATGATGCTGACTTGATTTCTGTCAAGGAATTTTTTTTTTTTCTTCATTTTCCTGTTGCTCTCCTCTATGACCTTTCAAATGCACTTCATAATATTAAATCATTTTTAAAAAGTCCACAGGACAGAGTGCACAATTTTGAAAGCACTTAAGCATTAAATTAGTCCTTCATTTGCTGATAAGCTGAAACAGTTTGCCAGCATGTTAGTGACACATTTATCATGAGGTTGGAGAAGGTTGTTTGTTAAGTTTTGCCAAATGGTTCTAAAAGAGGCTTTTCATTAATAATCTATCAGACGGTGTATTATATAACAGCCCTAATGTCTTCCTGTGTTTTGGTGTGTGTGTGTGTGTGTTTTCAGTTTAAGTGGCTTGTCACCTTTCCTGGGTGAAAACGACGCCGAGACGATGAACAACATCCTTCATGCCAACTGGGACTTTGATGCTGAGGCGTTTGAGAATGTGTCTGAGGAAGCGAAAGACTTCATCTCTAAATTACTCATCCCTGCAAAATGGTATCTATCTGTCCATCCATCCATCCACCAACTATCCATTTTTTTACACATCCACCCATTCAATTATCCATCCAGACAGCCATCCATTTGTTCATCCATCCAGCTATTCATCCATCCATCCATCCATCCCTCTGTCTATTTGTCTATCCATGGGTCAATCCATCTAATTTTTGTCTTACATAAGTAATGTTTCGCTCTCTTTTTTCTAACTTAAAGGGGAACAGAGGGCAATATATAGAGTAAATATAACAATAAAACACACATTAATGAACCTTATTCAAGACTTACAAAAGTTTTCTGTTCTAAGGTTGGAAAGTTATAGTGTTTTGAAAGTAGCTCGAGCAAACTATTTCCGCAGTTTGAACAGCCCGCCATGATATTAATTTTACCCAATCAGAATGCACATTCATTTTCTCTGCATAACACTCATGACGTATGTATGTGCCCAGTTGTGTTGGCTCATTGAGGTTGGGAATAGCACGTGTGAATCGGAAAGTAGGATGAATTGTAAGTGATCGGCTACACAATGCCACAGTGTGTTGCTTTCGGGTGTAATAACAGGACCGATGGAAAGCATAACGATCCTCCAGACGTGTCTTTTCACTCGTTTCCGCTGAAAAACACCAAGCGAGTTTGAGCTTTCTTCTCTTCTTTCGTCATCACCGGAGTCGAGAGTACCTCTCCTAGGTTCAAACTGGTACCCTTCTAAGCCATAGCCTGCTTGCAGTGTGTCTTGCGGGATCTCTTCGTATGATTCGACAGAGCTGTCGCTTTCACTTGATGCACCCGATGCCATGATTACACGCTTCTCTCCTAGTGCAGTGGGTAGGGCTGACGTCACGGTCTTTTAAAAATGGCGACTCTTGTGCCGTTTAGCGTACCGACTATTATATTTACAATTACCAAGATATTTCGTTGTTTTCTAGTATATAAATTTGATAGAATACTTAAGAATACGTTACTTTGTCACATCAGCAACTGTATATATTATATTTGGTACCCCTTTAATCTTTTCCATCACTTTCCATCTGTTTATCCAACCACACGTCCGT